>NC_080473.1:21550000-22177500 GCF_030265055.1 Doryrhamphus excisus
GTATGTGTCTGTCTTCTTCTCCACTAGCTCCATAATAAAAGAATGGAAATACAATTATGCACAACTGTATACACAACCAATACGCACACATATTTTCTTGCAAATGCTAGTTTTGACCGCAACCTTACCCCCGTACTAGTCTCTAGTAACTGGACTTCAGTGGACCTCATGATGGCAAAAGTCAAGAACATAAGGCCCTTATTGTTTCATGTGAAGCTTCAATTGCTTGCCTTGTGGGACAAAAGGTTAATTGGGGTATAATCATGAAGAAGGAAGCTTAAGAGAAGCTGCAGAGAACGGAAAGCCGGGTGCCTGAAACGTAGGAGCGACGCCGACAGGTCAGAGCTGGGTTAGAACGTTTGGGGGTCTACCTGGTAGAGACAGTGGCAGACGCTGCGAAGCTGCGGAGGGAACTCGCTGGATGAGCCGGTGATGGCATGGAAGAAGCGTTCGGTGATCTGCAGCAGGTTCCTCTGGTTTTCTTCTAAGTTCTCATCTTGTTCCAGCCTGGGAAGTAAAAGGGGGGCGGGGGGGGGCATTAACAACCTTCTTTTCTAAAGACTTGACTTTCAGGTTGACATAGGGGCTGAATCATTAAGGGGGTTTGCAGATCAGATGAACTCGGAACTCACCACACACTGTGAAGTAGGAAAAGTAGGAAGAAACACCACACCTAAGGGGGTTCATACCTTGTGGGGTCCACCTCAAAGCTGATGTGGTCTGGGGTGGTGAGGACCCCTTTTAATAAAGGATCCAGCAACTTCTGCAGGTATGCTGCTCCATAGACCTAGCATACAAACACAATAAATGACAGTAATATCAAAGTGAAAATATATTTTATTATAGTTATATTTATGAATATAATTTAATAAAAATATAATATATATAAAAATATAATATAATAAAAATAAAAAATATTATCATTTCATATTCCAGGTATTCCTCATAAAACACGTTTTTCATATCATGCCGTTCACATTTTTAACTTACCTTTTATACATTTTAAGAAATTTTAGTTTTTGTGTTACTACCCCAACCTTCCATAAGTGGGTCAAAAATGACCCGGTCAGGTTGTTTTCTTGAAATATCTTCGTAATGAATGAATTGTTATCATTTCATATTCCAGGTATTCCTCAAAAATCATATTTTTGATATCATGCCATTCACATTTTTAACTTATCTTTTATACATTTTAAGAAATCTTCCATAAGTGGGTCAAAAATGACCCGGTCAGGTTGTTTTCTTGAAATATCTTTGTAATTAATAAATTGTTTTCAATTCATATTCCAGCTATTCCTCAAAAATCATATTTTTGATATCATGCCGTTCACATTTTTAACTTATGTTTTATACATTTTAAGAAATTTTAGTTTTTGTGTTACTACCCCAACCTTCCCTAAGTGGGTCAAAAATGACCCGGTCAGGTTGTTTTCTTGAAATATCTTCATAATGAAAAATTGTTATCATTTCATATTCCAGGTATTCCTCAAAAAACATGTTTTTGATATCATGCCATTCACATTTTTTAACTTACCTTTTATACATTTTAAGAAATTGTAGTTTTTGTGTTACTACCCCAACCTTCCATAAGTGGGTCAAAAATGACCCGGTCAGGTTGTTTTCTTGAAATATCTTTGTAATGAAAAAAAAAATATCATTTCATAGTCCAGGTATTCCTCAAAAAACATGTTTTTGATATCATGCCGTTCACATTTTTAACTTCCCTTTATGCAACACACAATGGATCCTCCCATTTTCTATTGTTGTACGGGGTCATTTTCTTTTTCAAAGATGTAAAAAAGTGAAAAATGAAGATGTTTCTAACATGAAATCATTCTTGTGTGGTCCTAAATATAATACTAAATATCATACAAGTGATTATTCCTAACCAAAATGGCCAAATTGTCCTAAAAAGGCATTGATTCTAGTATGGGTGATTTTTGATCCACTTATGGAAGAGTGGAGGGTCCAGTCACTCGTGCATCGAAGGGTTAAAGGTTCTCTCCAAGACGTGTGGTCTGGAGTTGTTGTGTTTTCCTACCTTAAAGCAAAAGGTCATTATTTTGCTGGCTAAGCTGTTTCCCCTGAAGAGGGTCTGCATGGAGTCTGCGAGCTCCACCTCTTTGGAGAACATGTTCCACAGCAGCTGGTAAAGGAGGTGACGAGAGTCGAACAGCGTCACCAGGACCCGGGCCAGCTCATCCTTGAAATAGAAATGAATACAGGTCAGAATAATAGCAGTGCATAAAAGGCAACATTTTATTTATACAGTAAAAGCTAATTGCTTATTTTTAGCCTTATGCATTATTTTAGCTGTTTGAAGATGAACAATATCAGCAAGTTGAAGTATTTGTCATTTTAGAAATAAGGAGTTAATATGTTCTCTGTAGGCGGCATTATGAATTATCCTTACTGGCCTTTTTTGCAGTACATTTCCACATGTCCAAAAGGAGTAGGAAGAAGCAAAGCTTATTAAATCCTAGTTCACTTCCTGCTTTCCTAATATAATTGAAGTTATTTCTTTATTTAATTAATTGTTGTATTTTTTAAATAAATTTTTGTATTTTTTTAAAATACATTTTTATTTTTTATTAAATATTTTAAAATAATTTTAAACATTTCTAAATAATGTTTTAATTTTTTTAAATTTTTTAAATAGTTTTTAAAATTTAAATAATTTTTTTTCATTAGAACATGCATCAGATTCCAATTGAGTGCATCCCATAATCAGTTCCCATGTCTACACCGTCTATTTGTATTTGCTGGTGCGTGTCCTTTCTGTTGTTAGCAAACAGCATGATTTTAGTTTTATTTAAGTTCAAGGACAATCTATTATCATCAAAGCATCTTTTTAGTGGGATCATTTAATTTTTTTTTTTTTTTACCTGACAGGCCTCCTACTACACGGCCAAGAATATCCAATGATGCAGATTCTCACCCACTGGGATCCTGGAACAACATTAGCCAGCGCCATGGCGATAGGCAGTTCTCCCTGGTCCCCCATCATGGTGACCAGCTCAACCAGCCTCTCAAAGCGGTCAGCCAACACCGTCTCGGCCAGGGTGTCAAACTCTGTACCCTGCTGCAAGATCTTGGTCAGCACTTCCATGAATGTGGCTCGGGTTTGGAGATCCTTATGGTAACCAAGACCTGCGGGTCAGCGGGAATGAATCATTAGCGGTGAAAGGGAAGTGAAGTGTAACATGAAACAGGAAGTTGAAGTACCAATGGAGTGCATCAGGCCGCTGTCTACGTTAGCATTGAGGAGGTTGGACATGGCCAGGACGGTGCAGTGGCGGAGCGAGGCGAGGCGCCGTGACATCCCCCTCTTGCAACCCCCCACTGCCTGGCCTTCATCCTCTACCTCACTGCAATCGTTTAGTAGATTCATGAACAGGGTGAAGTACCTGCACAGAAATAAAGGTTTTTGGTTAAGTAAGTTAAGTAGAACAGAAACATCATGAAACACACATAAAATTAGTTATTGTGTGTAGCTGCTCTATAGGAGTCCAAAACTCAATACATAGGGCAGTAAATGAGCATAATAGGTTTCCTTTGAAGAGATCAGGAAAAAAATCATTTTTACTACATTTTAAAATGGTCTGGTTGAAATGATGACCACTGTATTGTTAGGGTGGGTTTGGACCCGGTTATAATAATATGACTATAAAGCAATATTTTGAGCCACAACTGAAATCATAAGTGTACAATTAGCCAACACAATGACAACCAGCTCCTCTTCTACAGCAGCTACAATAACCAAGAATACAATAAAAACTATTATGCTCATTTTTCGGCTTTTTGTATTGAGTTGTGGACTCCTATAGAGCAGCTACACACAATAACCAAGCTTGAGTGGGTAAACTTCAGGGGATTCTCATTTTGACCGCTTTTTTTTTTTTCAATATACCAGCATAAAAACAATGTCCAGACATGTGACATGAATTCACTCATTTGATTGGCTGATTTCACATTTACAGTTTGGATCATGGAAAGACCAGTTTGGATCATGGAAAGACCAGTTTGGATCATGGAAAGAACAATTTGGATCAGGAAAAGACCGGTTCGGATCAGGAAAAGACCGGTTCGGATCGTGGAAAGACCGGTTCGGATCATGGAAAGACCGGTTCGGATCATGGAAAGACCGGTTCGGATCATGGAAAGACCGGTTCGGATCATGGAAAGACCGGTTCGAATCATGGAAAGACCACTTTGGATCATGGAAAGACCAGTTTGGATCATGGAAAGACCAGTTTGGATCATGGAAAGACCAGTTTGGATCATGGAAAGACCAGTTTGGATCATGGAAAGACCAGTTGGGATCATGGAAAGACCAGTTGGGATCATGGAAAGACCAGTTGGGATCATGGAAAGACCAGTTGGGATCATGGAAAGACCAGTTGGGATCATGGAAAGACCAGTTGGGATCATGGAAAGACCAGTTGGGATCAGGGAAAGACCAGTTGGGATCAGGGAAAGACCAGTTGGGATCATGGAAAGACCAGTTGGGATCATGGAAAGACCAGTTGGGATCATGGAAAGAACACTTTGGATCATGGAAAGAACACTTTGGATCATGGAAAGAACACTTTGGATCATGGAAAGAACACTTTGGATCATGGAAAGAACACTTTGGATGATAGAAAGAACACTTTGGATCATGGAAAGAACAGTTTGGATCATGGAAAGAACACTTTGGATGATAGAAAGAACACTTTGGATCATGGAAAGAACAGTTTGGATCATGGAAAGACCAATTTGGATCATGGAAAGACCAGTTTGGATCATGGAAAGAACACTTTGGATGATAGAAAGAACACTTTGGATCATGGAAAGAACAGTTTGGATCATGGAAAGACCAATTTGGATCATGGAAAGACCAGTTTGGATGATGGAAAGAACACTTTGGATCATGGAAAGAACACTTTGGACCATGGAAAGAACACTTTGGATCATGGAAAGAACACTTTGGATGATAGAAAGAACACTTTGGATCATGGAAAGAACAGTTTGGATCATGGAAAGACCAATTTGGATCATGGAAAGACCAGTTTGGATGATGGAAAGAACACTTTGGATCATGGAAAGAACACTTTGGACCATGGAAAGAACACTTTGGACCATGGAAAGAACACTTTGGATCATGGAAAGAATGTCAACAAGTACAGTGAACCAAGATCTGGACCTGTTCTGCTTTTTCATTTCACTTTATACTAAAGTTGTGTTGCTGAAAACAATAAGTTTTTCTACCTTTTCTTGACATGAATATATATGGGTCAAAATTCACCCCAACACCATACATGTTTCTTTAGTCATTCATACTCAAATGAGAAAATAAATACAACTCATTGATTTAAGAGATATGTTCTATATCCCTCAGTTATAGCCAATTAACAAAAGAACCTTCAATTTATGAATATGATTCTTTTGAGGTTCATTTGACAGTTTTTTGCCTAAGAAGACATGAGAAGCTAATGATGCTAACTTATTGTTTTTAGTGGATTTTATATCCGATTTAATACGTGACCCATTAACATAAGAGATGATACCAGGAAGCTAACACAGGAGGAAGGCTAAGCAAAGGTATGATCTTGCATATCAATTGATGGCAAATCATTAAAAAGATACAACATCTCAACAACAAACTACAAATGTAGGAAGTGTGGTCTAACTTGAGAAAGAGCTGGGATTTGGCCTCCATCAGCTCCACCCCATCACCCTCCTCAGGTTGTAGAGGAAGACCAGCAAGCAGAGACACAACTGCCTCCATACTGGCTTGGTCCAGATCCCTGGAAACGACAAAGAGGAAGACAGGAGCGATGTAACATATCCTTGTCAAAAATTGTGCTCAAAAGCGAGTTTACCTCGTCAAACACTTGATGTCATCATCGGCTGCTTGATTGGAGGTTCCCATCACCCAGTCTGTGAGGTATTCCACCATCTTGTTCCTGAAAACAATACAACAATAATGGTGTCATCATTTTCCCGCTTGAGGAAGTGTAATCTTTCCACAACACATGTCAACCAACCAAAAAATACAGTGAAGAAAATAAGTATTTGAACACCCTGCTATTTTGCTATTTCTCCCACTTAGAAATCATGGAGGGGTCTGAAATTTTCATCGTAGGTGCATGTCCACTGTGAGAGAGATAAACTAAAAAGAAAAATCCAGAAATCACAATGCATGATTTTTTAACAATTTATTTGTGTGATACAGCTGCAAATAAGTATTTGAACACCTGTGTATCATCTAGAATTCTGACCCTGAAAGACCTGTTAGTCTGCCCATTAGAAGTCCACCTGCACTCCATGTATCATCCTGAATCAGATGCACCTGTTTGAGGTCGTTAGCTGCATAAAGACACCTGTCCACCCCATACAATCAGTAAGACTTTAACTTGTAACATGGCGAAGACCAAAGAGCTGTCCAAAGACACCAGAGACAAAATTGTACACCTCCACAAGGCTGGAAAGGGCTACGGAGCAATTACCAAGCAGCTTGGTGAAAAAAGGTCCACTGTTGGAGCTATCATTAGAAAATGGAAGAAGCTAAACATGACGGTCAATCTCAATCGGAGTGGAGCCCCATGCAAGATATCACCTCGTGGGGTCTCAATGATTCTAAGAAAGGTGAGGAATCAGCCCAGAACTACACGACAGGACTTGGTCAATGACCTGAAAAGAGCTGGGACCACCGTTTCCAAGGTTACTGTAGGTAATACACTAAGACGTCATGATGTGAAATCATGCATGGCACGAAAGGTTCCCCTGCTTAAACCAGCACATGTCAAGGCCCGTCTTAAGTTTGCATATGACCATTTGGATGATACAGAGGAGTCATGGGAGAAAGTTTTATGGTCAGATGAGACCAAAATAGAACTTTTTGGTCATAATTCCAATAAGCGTGTTTGGAGGAAGAAGAATGAAGAGTACAATCCGAAGAACACCATCCCTACTGTGAAGCATGGGGGTGGTAGCATCATGCTTTGGGGGTGTTTTTCTGCACATGGGACAGGACGAGTGCACTGCATTAAAGAGAGGATGACTGGGGCCGTGTATTGTGAGATTTTGGGGAACAACCTCCTTCCCTCTGTCAGAGCATTGAAGATGGGTCGTGGCTGGGTCTTCCAACACGACAACGACCCGAAGCACACAGCCAGGAAAACCAAGGAGTGGCTCCGTAAGAAGCATATCAAGGTTCTAGCATGGCCCAGCCAGTCTCCAGACCTGAACCCAATCGAAAATCTTTGGAGGGAGCTCAAACTCCGTGTTTCTCAGCGACAGCCCAGAAACCTGACTGATCTAGAGAAGATCTGTGTGGAGGAGTGGGCCAAGATCCCTCCTGCAGTGTGTGCAAACCTGGTGAAAAACTACAGGAAACGTTTGACCTCTGTAATAGCAAACAAAGGCTACTGTACCAAATATTAACATTCATTTTCTCAGGTGTTCAAATACTTATTAGCAGCTGTATCACACAAATAAATTGTTAAAAAAATCATGCATTGTGATTTCTGGATTTTTCTTTTTAGTTTATCTCTCTCACAGTGGACATGCACCTACGATGAAAATTTCAGACCCCTCCATGATTTCTAAGTGGGAGAAATAGCAAAATAGCAGGGTGTTCAAATACTTATTTTCTTCACTGTATATATGCAACATGTGGAACACAATGTAATTACACTACACTATGCTGGTATAAAAACACTGAGACGCTAATATACATGCATGAAAATAAGATTTTAGACTCATTTATCATCTGCAAGGCATGCTGGGTAACCTATCGGGGATGTTGGGGGCGTTCCAGCTTTAAAATGTGTTTGAGTTCTAGTACTCGTAAAACCAAACCGGACTCTCCATCTCACTCCAAATGATAGCAGCAGCAGATACTGGTACACAAGCCTAGGGCGCCCTCTTGTGGCTGTCATGTGAATTGCGGCCCGTCTTTCTCAGTTCTTTACAAGTTGATGATTATATTGGAAGTTTTAATTGGTACTGAAGTGAGGGAGGAGTACCGGCGCCACCTAGCACTATTCCGCAGGAATAAAGGGCTGCATCACTGTGTGTGGTTCAGTTCTGTCTTCCACGTGTATTAACTGTTGTGTTGATAATTGCAAATACGCAGGGATTCATTGTAATAATAGATTATGTGTGTGCAACTGTGAACAAAATTACCTGAACTTCATCTCCTGGCAGAAAGAAAGGTCATCACGCCTCTCCATCATGACTTCCACCAGCTGGCACAGCTTGGTTTTGATTTGGATAGCATGGACCATGTTGCCAAGAATGCGTACATACCTGAAGAAGAAACACGCCGGATCAATAAACGGCAAGGACATCCGTATCCCGTATAGAAGATATAGTGTCGGCGATATATCACAATACTTCGTTCCACGATACTGTCAATATGTCAATATGAAAAAGTATGATATGGATATTTTTCGGCATTTATCAAAGACTGTTATGGCAGGGGTCTCAAACACACGGCCCGCAGGACACTGGTTTGAGGCCCCCGCCTTGATATGAAAGTTTAAAGTTTGATATGGATGCTGTATGGTATCATGTACCCAGAAAAAATGATTACGTTTGATTCGTGTTCATGTTAAAGGTTAAATAACTGTTAATAGTTATCCTCCCTATCCGTGTGGAAGTGGTAAGTTTTTGGCTATTTAAGTTGAAAGGAAATAACTCGAAGGCTACCGTTTAGGTGGCTAGCTCTCTAGTTTGCGAGTTAGCACAAATGCGGCCCGCGGGCCAAATGTGGCCCGCTAGTTTAGGCCCCTGCCTTGATATGAAAGTTTAATGTTAAAATTTGATATGGATGCTGTATGGTATCATGTACCCAGAAAAAATTATTACTTTTGATTCATGTTCATGTTAAAGGTTAAATAACTGTTAATAGTTATCCTCCCTATCCGTGTGGAAGTGGTAAGTTTTTGGCTATTTAAGTTGAAAGGAAATAACTTGAAGGCTACCGTTTAGGTGGCTAGCTCTCGAGTTTGCGAGTTAGCATGTGTCTCAAGACCCTGCAGTTGCGCAATATGTTGTAAATAAAAAGAGTATAAATGTGACTATAGTCGTGTTTTGTCATGTCTACAGGGCTCTAATAATGCTTTGTTCATTTTAATATGAAAAAAATCATTTGTCTACCCACCAACTATATGTGCTTTCTTAACTTTTTATTATTATTATTATATTTATTTATTACTGATTGATTGATTTTCTTTATTCTTGATTTATTTATTTTTCATCTTATTTTGTGCAGAAAAATAAAAAGTAAGATATTTGAGAACAGTGGAATGTTTTATCAGAGCTTTTATTGTAGAAAATCGGAACCAAAGCACTGAAAAAGTTTGTATATTTTTCTGTTTTTAATAAATGCGTTTTTTTTTTTTTTTGGAAAACCTGATGCGGCCCAGCCTTGCCCAGACCCTAGCTCCAGTGGCCCCCAGGTAAATTGAGTTTGAGACCCCTGGTATATTTACAGCATATATATTTACACATTTTGGATTTCTACACAAAGTAGGGTGTGCAGAAATTGACAAAATATTTGTAAAATGTGTCGTGTTTCCCGAATACTTAATTCTGCGAGTCCACGGCGCTAGCAAGCAATACCAAGGTAATTTTGTATACTACAAAAGTAGTACTGTGATATTGCAGATATTTTGTTTTTCAAATTGATATCACAATTTTGTTAAATAATGCTTATTTCAAGCATCCTAAAAGGACTTTTTACTGATGTTAGTTACTTTGTGCCACAAAAATACTCTGATAGTGGATAAGTCAGGGATTGTATACTGCTAATTTTCACTGCTAATAGAATGGGAACATTTGAGCAGGATCTTGAGACATTATTTCATTTATTTGTTTTTTTTTTTGTAAATTTAAAGCTTTATTTATCCAAATGCTACACTTTAATAATTTAATTGTGATAACATACTGTTCTAATGGAATAAAAATGTGTTTAGTAAGTGCATATTGCTGGTGGAATTCAGTTTTTCCAGGAAATCATATTTAACTAAAAAAAAAAAAATATGGCCTTATTAAGAGTATCGTGATATATCGTATCGTGAGCCTAGTATCGTGATACGTATCGTATCGCCACTGCAAAATGTGACTGTAGTGACCAAGATGATCCCGACCTGACCAGGTTGAGCATCATGGTCTCAATGCTAGCCTGTCCCAGGTGTTCCGAACTGCCCTCCGTGTGGTTATCAAGCAGGTTCTTCATGATGGCGATGGTCTGCTCCACAAATTGCGTGTTTGTGTCGTTGATTGGAACCTGGAAAGGAAGCGGTCACTTCTAGTTCGCCGTTTTTGCACTTAATAATTAACAGTAGCGATTAATTAGAACTTTGGGGTTTAATTGTATCACTCACCGGTCCTTGTGTCTCAAAATATTTGCCGATACTGTTCCGCAGCTTGTTGAAGAGCATGGGGTAAAGGGCGGGGCTAAGCTCCAGCCCCAGCAAGTCTTTGACGTTGGTACGGACATGGAGGCCGACTCGGTCGTGGCCACACACCAGTAAGGCGAGGAGTCGGTCAAGAAAGCGGCTGACCGGCGTCTCACTGGCGGCTGATGATGAGCAGGACGCCGAGACCAAAGGGTTGGAGATCTCACACGGGCCCATGGAGATCATCGAGTGCTTGCGTTCGCTCATGGAGCTCATAGGTGGGCTATAGGTGGCGGGGCCGGGGGTGCTGCGTTGCTGGAGACACACCCCACCCAGGGCGCAGAGGAAGCCCGTCATGTTGATCCACTCCTGCTGTTTAGGGACCACAGAGACAATCAGCCTGGGAAGTTTTACTGGAAGTGCTAATCTGTGTGCCTAATCTGCCATTATTGCGACATTTTAACTTGAGTTAAATACCCTCTGTAGAACCTTCAAGAAACCTACCTGCCCGTCGTCTGCCTTGTTTTTGGGGAAATTGAGAATCTGTCTTGTCGCCTGGTCCCATTTTGCATACGTGTCCTCCCAAGCCTGAGCATGGAAGCATCACAAAACAAAAAATTATTAACAGTGCTTGACTCTTATTTACATTTTGACACATACATATTTTTTTAAAAGAAATTCAAATGTGTCAAAAAGTATTCAAAAATATTCAAAAAGATATGCATTTCATATTGATTTCTTCAATAAGCCACCAAGAGAAACTCCAGCCCGACTCCATGTATTAGCATTCAACCCAGGGGTGGGCAAACTTTTTGACTCGCGGGCCGCATTGATTTAATAAAATTGATGGGGGGGCGGTGGGGGGGCAGACTATATACTAATTTACACGTGACAGTCCATTTGTACACGTATATTTTTACACATATTTTACACGTAAAAGTGTCATGTAGTCTGCTATATGTGCACTTTTAGATCATTTATTTGATGTAAAGTGTGTTATAAATTTATTTTTATTATTATTATTATTATTATTATTATTATTACGACCAGTTCAGGTGTACCCCGCCTCTCGCCCCAAGAAGCTGGGATAGGCTCAGCACCCCCGCGAGGAAAAGCGGTAGAAAATGAATGAATGAAATTATTATTATTATTATTATTATTATTATTATTATTATTATTATTATTACGACCAGTCCAGGGTGTACCCCACCTCTCGCCCCAAGACAGCTGGGATAGGCTCCAGCACCCCCGCGACCCTCGTGAGGATAAGCGGTAAAAATGAATGAATTATTATTATTAGTATTATTATTATTACTATTACGACCAGTCCAGGGTGGACCCCGCCTCTCGCCCCAAGACAGCTGGGATAGGCTCCAGCACCCCCGCGACCCTCGTGAGGATAAGCGGTAGAAAATGAATGTATTATTCTTATTATTTTAATTATTATTATTATTATGTGCTTGTGTCCCTTTTTCCAGGAGCATTTTGTAAACATCAGACCACATCAAATAACCAAATTGATAAAACAGCTACTTCGACCACCAAAAGGTTGGCTCAAGCCATGATGCCACGTTGTACGTTGAGTTTCAATGAAATATTTTGGAAAGAACAGGCGGGCCATATTCAAACACTTGGCGGGCCGGATGTGGCCCCCGGGCCGTAGTTTGCCCACCCCTGATTTAACCGGTACCAATCATACAGGAGAACGTGTGACGGATTGTATGCATTTTTGACATATACAGTAAACCTGGGATATATCGGATTCAATTGTTCCCACTGGTTTTGTCTGATATAAGCGAAATCCGTTATATGCGTATACCGGAAAATGTCCGTTTTACGCATATATGGGATTTATATCCGGTATATGCGTAAATGGGATTTTATCCGTTATAAAAAGGCACTTCCTTGACTATGTTTCCAATGTACCTGGACGCGCAGGCAACGCTGCAAACGCTGCAAATGACGTCGTATAGCGGCCTGTCACGATTCGGCGAATCGGAGCGCCACGATGCGGCCATCCGATATATGCCAGGGAAATTTAATGGAAATGCATTGGAACGGGACTGGAGATTTTGTCCGAAATAGGCGAAATCCGTTATAAAAAATCCGATATATGAATAATAATATAATGAATTTTTATTGGAAATGCATTACAGAAAAATCGCTTCTTTTTTTATCTGTCCGTTGTGAGCGAATTTCCGATATATCCGAGTCCGATATATCCGAGGTTTACTGTATTTGGTAACATGAATATTGTCATATTTTGTTTTAATATTAGCTAACATTTATATATATATATATATATATATATATAATATTAGCTAATATAGCTCATATTTTGTTAGCTTTATTTTCCCATATGTAGTGGGTAGTTGTTCCAGATCCTATCGTGATAAATGAAGTTCCACAAAATAAGATTCCTTCTTCATAATGAAATATTTTTGGAGTTATGGCATGGAAATGTGTTTACAATTTCCTAAATGTACATTATTTTTACATTATTAGAAACCTGTAGACATGAAATGACACCCCTACAGTGAATTGTGCAAGAATTGTGCTCGTGTGTGTCGCAGTATACGCGTTTCTCCGGTGCTAGTAGGGAAGCACAATGGGTGGCGGACAGGAAATGACGTCACGGATTCAGAGTCGAGTTTTATCTTGTCGTGGGTTATGGCTGCAATGGTAGCATGTGTTATTATCATTATTAGTACCGTAGGTTGTTATTGTTGTGAGAAATTAAAGCTGCAATAAAAGCCTGTTGTTTTGGCGATCAAGTCAACGTCAGTGATTTATATTTTATGTTTGAAGATGCTTCATTTTGGGGAAAAATTCTTACAATTTGCTTCAATATGCATAGAATTTTTTTTTACAACATGACGTTCACCTCAATGTTTCCCGGTGTGGGATGCTCGATCCTCCTAAGCAAGGCCATGACTCGCTTTTGCAACGTGGAGCGACCTAAACAAAAGAATGTACACATCGTTTAGAGAAAAGATAGGAAAGATCAGCTTGACTCGACTGACCTGTTCCCATCATGTTGCTGATGGAGGCAAGTTCACTGAAAGTGGCGTAGTTGGGCAGGATGGTCTGGACCGACACCTCGTCGGCAGCACTGCGGATGTCGGCCTCCTCACAGAGGTGGCGGAAACATGACATGGCCACTAACACTGCCTCGGTGTCCGGGCTCCACAGGAACATGTACAGACATACCTCGAGCTTGGTTTGAGCTTGCCTGCAGATGGGGATGCCTCCGCCCATGGTGGCGCACTCCTGCAGAAGCACAAAGGGTATCATCATGGATCATCACAGGGCGGGTAGTTCATCACTTGCTGATTTTGGAAAATCAGACTAGCTTTGGGCCTATAGCTACCACCGTGCAAGGAGGTCTCTGGCTGCGTGTACTCTGGTGTCGGTACCTTGTTCTTGAGGAGAAACTTATTCCTGCAAATGAGGATCTCTCTCAGCCACTTGAGAACTTCGGTTCCGTTGACCATTTGCTGGCCAATCAGCTTGCGGCAGATGAGAAACAGCACCTGTGAACTTATGGAAGAAGAAATTGATTTTAAATGTGCAGATAAGATCATGATATACATTTCTGTTCGATACTGTCCCCCGAGTATCTGTATCAAGTCGTGATCCTAATCCGATACTGATATCAGGCCGATATCAGCAACAAAACAATATCGGTTTACATTGGCCGGCATAAAACTCTGGTATAAGAAGTCGATTCCAGACGCCCCAACGCGTCTTTCCAGCAGCGACCCGATAGAGTCCATGTGATCACAACAACGTTGTTTGCTAATGTGCTAACAAAGTAGCAAGGACCGCGACTGATATCAAAGACATCTAAAAATCGTAACTAAAACTAAAATCTCTTGCCATGCTGTTAACTACTCCATTCAGAGAGCAGCACAAACTGGGTCTAACAAGGACAGAAAAACGCTGCACAAATATGTGAGAGTGTGTAGTTTAAGACAAAGACCTGACCTAGTTTGAGGCCCCCGCCTTGATATGAAAGTTTAATGTTTGATATGGATGCTGTATGGTATCATGTACCCAGAAAAAATGATTACGTTTGATTCATGTTCATGTTAAAGGTTAAATAACTGTTAATAGTTATCCTCCCTATCCGTGTGGAAGTGGTAAGTTTTTGGCTATTTAAGTTGAAAGGAAATAACTTGAAGGCTACCGTTTAGGTGGCTAGCTCTCTAGTTTGCGAGTTAGCATGTGTCTCAAGACCCTGCAGTTGCGCAATATGTTGTAAATAAAAAGAGTATAAATGTGACTATAGTCGTGTTTTGTCATGTCTACAGGGCTCTAATAATGCTTTGTTCATTTTAATATGAAAAAAATCATTTGTCTACCCACCAACTATATGTGCTTTCTTAACTTTTTATTATTATTATTATTATATTTATTTATTACTGATTGATTGACTTTCTTTATTCTTGATTTTATTTATTTTTCATCTTATTTTGTGTAGAAAAATAAAAAGTAAGATATTTGAGAACAGTGGAATGTTTTATCACAACTTTTCTTGTCGGAAATTGGAACCAAAGCGAAGTTTTTAAAATTTTTTGGTTTTTAATAAATGCGTTTTTTGTTTTTTTTTTGAAAACCTGATGCGGCCCAGCCTCACCCAGACCCGAGCTCCAGTGGCCCCCCAAGTAAATTGAGTTTGAGACCCCTGCAGTATCGGTACGTATATGATGACCGTTTTAGCCCCTGTGTATAAAAACTAAAAAAATACAATGTGTATGTTTTTAGGGCGGCTCTTGAACAGATTCTAAACACAATGTATGACCGGGATGTGTCATGTCACAGAGAATCCCCATTTATTCCACAGACTATGCAAAGTACCTGATATCCCAGAAAGTCTCGATAGGAGCATCAGGATTCCACTGCTCAATGGTCTCTGGTTGGTGCAGCACTAAAAGAGCCTACACAGGGACAGGGACTTTACTATGTATACATATATGAGTGCTGTAAATTAGAGATACGTTTGTTACACCCGCAAACTTAATAACTGCCCACAAACGTAATACAAATTTGCCCACTGCAAACGTAATATTGAATTTCCTGCAAATGTAATTAATAATTAATTATTAAATTTTATTTGTGGGCGAACATGTGCGTTTTAGTTCCAGTATATTATTGTATGTGTGATTTTGTGTGTATATGGGGAAGAAATAATCAAAAGAAATAAAATATAATTGTAATAATTTTATTTAAAAAAATGCAATTATCACAATTATGTTATCTTTTTTAATTTAAAATAAATTACAATTTAATAATTAAAGATTCCTTTAATGTATTCAAATGATACTCTTTGAATAATATTTTTTCCACAAAAAAATAAAAATAATTATCTTGTTAAAATCCTCCAAATGACATCTACACCTTCTCCCTCAAGAAAGAACAAACAACAACCACAAAAAATCATTATTTTGTCTCATATTACATTTGGGGGAAGTTATTACATTTACAGATTTTCACTTTCCCACATATGTAATAATTTCCTCCAAATGTAATAACTATTACATTTACAGGTAATTCAGTATTACATTTGCAGTAGGCAAATTTTATTAAATTTGTGGGAAATTTATTACATTTACATTACATTATCAAATTATTAATAGATGTAATTTTGAGGATTTTAACAAGATAATTCTTTTTTTTTTCTTTTTTTTCGTGGAAAAAATATTATTCAAAGAGTATCATTTGAATACATTAAAGGAATCTTTAATTATTAAATTATAATTTATTTTAAAATTTAAAAAAACATAATTGTGATAATTGCAATTGTTTTCATAAAAATATTATTATTATATTTTATTATTTCTTTTGATTATTTCTTCCCCATATACACACAAAATCACACATATAATAATATACTGTAACTAAAACGCACATGTACACCCACAAACAAAATGTAATAAAAGGCAAATTTTATTACGTTTGCGGGATTATTCCATTCAAAGCTGCAGATTTGTATTACGTTTGCGGGTGTAACATACGTTATTGATCTCCAAGAGATATATTATATCACATATATTACTGCGGAAGTACGATTTGATATTGCTGGGAAATCCCAGAGAATACATCTAGACTCACAACATGTGAATTCAACAAAAGTTCCGCAGTGTCTTTGAACGCTACTCTTTGTAATTGCGCGGTAAAAAATGAACCCGGCCTCGCACCTCCATGGCTTCCTGTGAGAGCTGCGTGGTGTTGGTCAGAGGAACGAGTTGCACCAGGCCAATGATGAGCTCGGCCGTGGTGCTCTGCATCTCTGGAGCTTGCTTCACCGGGTTCTACAGAACGATACAGAAAAATTAGCCACGCTGAATATGGACAATATGGAGAATATGGAGAATATGGACAATATGGAGGCCGACTCACATGCAACATGAGTTTGGGGTCGGCATGGATGAGCTTGACGAGCGCGAGGAGGAGGCACTTGTAACTTCGGGTGTCCAGTTCTGTAGCTTTCTCTTTGAACTTAAGGCTGGTTGTCATCTTGCCTTTGAAGGTCAGACTCTGAGAGACAAAAATAAGACGTGTCATAAGAGAATAATTCATTATTGACATGATATGATGCTAAAACTTGTGTTATGATGTTTTGTGGTTACGTCGCACTTCCATAAATGATTCATCCTTTGCAACATTAACGGAAGATTATGTAGTTATTAGGAGTGTCACAAGATTAAAATGTGATATTTCTCGTTTTCTCGTAAATGACTTCTATCAAAAAAATGTTTATATTTTGCACTATTTCCTCGTTTGGCATGCTGAGCATCATGGCAGCTATCTCTTTAGCATCAACATGGCGATGCACCCCAAAGCGTATCACGTGTAGGCCAAACTCATGTATGACATAATACATTAATATACAGCAGCGTCTTATTCACATGATAGCATGTCATTTCTGTCTCAACATTGCTCATGGGAGGAGTCATCACATGAATTCAATTCAGATATTGTGGATTAGTTTGGAGTTATTCCGGAACCTTCTATTGTGGAGGAGGAGACATTGGTGCATGTGTTCCAGTTTGTCTCGCAGATAAAAATACATCATCCCCCGATAAATGTACACTCACTGGCGTCATTCGTTGAGGAGCGTGGGTGCCAGCGCCTTGGATGACCCGGTTGAGGGTGTCCGAGAACATAAACCGGAGCTCCCCAGAGTAGCAGTACACGGCATCGATCTTGGGCCACCAGTCCAGATGAGACTGAAAGAAGAAAAAGCAAAGCAGTGAAAAATGAAGCAAAATATAGCGTATATATATAATATTTACAGACTTACATTGGTAATTATTCTGTGCAAGGAGTTGACCAGGACAAAATGGAAGGTGGAGGGTGAAGAGGAAGCTAAACAGACCTTGAAGTAGAATAAATAAATATCATTATTTTCAACTCATTGTTGTAAAAGCAAATTGAAAGTACGCATGCATTCGCTTGCACTGATTAAGATACAATTTGAAAATAAGTAACGATCCCAACTTTATTGGAGTCTACCTTGAAGTGGTGGTTGTTGTGAGGATTGATGCGGAAACAGGAGACAAAACAGTCCATCATCAGCTCCACGTCGGCATTCTGGCTGCCTGCCCCCCGCCAGAAGGGTTTCGCTGGGTTGAACAGCAAAGCCTTGTGGGATGAAGAGTATCGGGTTCAATGATACACAATCACAAACTTTACCAATCGAAAAAAATGTCCACGGCCCACCTTTGTCCTATAAACAGTACATAGGCAAAATGCTGCCATCTCAGAGTACTTAACTTATTATTATTATTATTATTATAAAGATTCAGGATTGAAATGAAAGCAGGGGGATAAAGGAAGCCCAAACTTTTAATCTGTGGTGTACACACAAAACAGAATTCATTTTTCCCGCCACTACATACTACGTGCTCCTCCGTTAATGACCCCCTGGCTTGATGACCAGAGAGCTACGTTCCAATCATAAACTATATAAGGTTCCTAAAATACTGTGACAGGTCAAAAACGCTCACAGGTTATTACTTGGGCCTATAAATATGTTTTTTAAAATTGTGCAATAAATACATTTTACAATAAAAATGATTTTAAAAATAATATTATATATATATATTTTAAAAATAATATATATATATAATAAATATTATTTATTAAAAATAATATTTAAAATATTTACTAATATTTATTATATATTATTATTTAAAAAATCATACATATAATAAATATTATTTTTGAAATCATTTTACTGTAAAATATTTATTGCACGATTAAAAAAAAATTTTTTTTAATCGTGCAATAAATATTTAAAAATGTAATTTTTTTAATCGTGCAATAAATATTTTACAATAAAAATGATTTTAAAAATAATATTTATTATATATAATAAAGATTATTTATTAAAATAATATTTATAATATTTATTAATATTTATTATATATATAATATTTTTTAAATCATACATATATATAATAAATATTTTTAAAATCATTGTTATTGTAAAATATTTATTGCACGATTATTTTTATATTATAAATATACATATATATAATAAATATTATTTTTTAAATTTATATATATATATATATATATATATATAGTTTTTTTTAATCATTTTTATTGTAAAATATTTATTGCACGATTAAAATATATATATAGGCCCAAGTAATCATATTTTTAAAGACCTCTCATGGCCCACCTGCAGTCCTACCACAGCCCACAAGGGGGTTCCTTAAATACTGTCACAGGTCAATAACACTCAATAGGTTATTACTTGGGCCTATAAATATCTTTTTTAAATCATGCAATAAATATTTTACAATAAAAATACCATATTTTCCGGACTATAAGTCACACTTTTTTTTTCATAGGTTGGCTGTTCCTGCCACTTACAAATGAAAAAAGTGTTTATGTTCCATAAACACTGGACACCTTTTGTGTTCATGTTTATTTTTTGTGTAGCTGAATTAGCATTGTGTTAGCATATCTTACACCTATTCAGCCTGTTCTCTATTCTTTTATTGTTACAACTTGCCTTCCAAGAGGACCTAATGTCTGTTTTGGTCAAGTAGTTTGGAAAATAAATTACCCGCAAAAAATGACACTTATACTCCAATGCGACTTATGTATGTTTTTTTTAGACCTAATTATGTATTTTTTATGTACTTATACTCCGGAGCGACGTATAGTCCAGAAAATACAGTAATTTTAAGAATAACATTTGCAAAAATGAATCATATTTTTAATGACTTCTCATTACCAACCTGCAGTTCCCCCACAGCCCACTAGAGGGCTGTGGCCCACACTATAGTAGAGGAAACTATTCATTGAATAATACTAAATTCCATAAGCTGGTGTAGTAATAAGAAAGGTGCCCTAAGCGCATATCTGCTGTTCTAAGAAGACGTGTTAATGACGATAATAACGATGGTGGCCATATTACAACATAAATGGAATAAATAGAGCATGTCGATAAAATGTATTTCGACGGAACTTAAAGTAAAATTATTAAGCATGTTTGAAATACGCTAAATCATTATATGGACATTTGTATTGACTTTTCTCCGAGAATGTGACATTAGGTGTATGTCATCTAGCAGCAATGAGCAGCAAATAGAGAATAAAATGAGTGTATTCAGACCTTGAGATCCATGACAATGGATTGGACCAGTAGGAAAATGGTGGAGTGATCCTCCCAGTTAATGTAAGTGGAAGCTTTACACAGCTTGACGCAAGCGATGGCAGCACTCTCCATCAGCTGCTTGCTGCCACCCTGACCGGCTAAAGCCTTCCGAAGACTGTCCAAGAACAGTTTCTGCAGACACAACAGGACACAGCAGTCAGTCAGTCAGTCAGTCTGGAGACTCGGGTACAACTTTTCAAGTCGTCCCCGTCACTGCCGCCCCTTGAATACCACTCCCACTTCCACCTTGTTTGCTTTGCTATCTTCCACGCTGTCTTTGGAGATGGTGTGAGTGATCTCTGGGCAGAGGATGATGAGGATGATCTGAAGTGGCCACACCGCAGCCTTCCTCTTGGCACTCTCGGCAAAGTTGTCCACGAGGTCAAACAGCTTCTCGGCGGCTTCTGCAAAAACGACACAAACGCATTGAAAAGGCAGTAATATCAATAGTGTGGAACGTGATATCACTCTTTGAAATCTATACGTAGGTGGACATGTTTGACATGTTTGACAGTAGGGATGGTGTCCATCCATGTCCACACATTCTCCCAGGCTTTGTCGGAATCATTCATGTGTTCGTTGCCGAGCTTCACACGGGTGTGTACGTGTGTTTTCTCGAGTATTGGGACCTTGCAGGATCTCAGTCCATTCGAACAAAATGTGTTACTGATGCTTTTTTTGTGACTGTGCTCCCAACTCTGTTTGAATCATTGTAATCTTAGGACCCTTCCCATAATCAACCTTTCCCAACGAGGATAAATCTTAAATATTCCTACAGAGCAAACTCCGTTTACTATTTCTTCCACTTCCAATTTACTGTGCCAGTCTCCTTCTTACAGCTTCTTGTTGATGGTCTTGTAGGCCGTTCCGGTCCTGTGCAGATCCTTTAGTCTTGCCCGTAGGGGGGTGGAGATGTTTAAATGGAAGAGACATGCGTCTTCTCTATATAATTATATTGAGATTAATAATAATGCATCAGGGGCGGCACGGTGGTCTAGGGGTTAGCGCACAGACCTCACAGCTAGGAGACCAGGGTTCAATCCCACCCTCGTTTGCATGTTCTCCCCGTGCATGCGTGGGTTTTCTCCGGGTACTCCGGTTTCCTCCCACATTCCAAAAACATGCTAGGTTAATTGGCGACTCCAAATTGTCCATAGGTATGAATGTGAGTGTGAATGGTTGTTTGTCTATATGTGCCCAGTGATTGGCTGGCGACCAGTCTAGGGTGTACCCCGCCTTACGCCCGAAGACAGCTGGGATAGGCTCCAGCACCCCCCCGCGACCCTCGTGAGGAAAAAGCGTTAGAAAATGAATGAATGAATAATGCATCAGAGTTTAAATGAAGTGAAGCCATTATTCATTCACCCACGGTGGTAACCTACATATGTATCCATAGCTACCCTGGGGTATTCCCCAATTAACATACTTCATTCATAAATCATTCTACTATGGTTATTTACAAAATAATCTGTTGTCTTTATACCTGCCATATCCGCTTGAGGACGTTGGTAGAGCATGGTGAATTCATCTGGATAGTTCTCTACCCAGTTCCAAAATGCCTGCCAATAAGTCAGAAGAACAACTGTCAGAAGAGTAAGAATAAGAACATCCACACAGATAAACAAGCAGTGCAGAAATCAAAAAATTGCCACAATTATCGACCGATGTTCAATAATTTTTTAAATAATAATTATTTCAATTATCAACAACAACAATTAGCATTCAAAGATCCTTGTCAATGTCACATTTGAGCCACTAGATGGCCAAATGTGGCCCGCAGGACACTAGTTTGAGGCCCCCGCCTTGATATGAAAGTTTAATGTTTGATATTGATGCTGTATGGTATCATGTACCCAGAAAAAATGATTACGTTTGATTCATGTTCATGTTAAAGGTTAAATAACTGTTAATAGTTATCCTCCCTATCCGTGTGGAAGTGGTAAGTTTTTGGCTATTTAAGTTGAAAGGAAATAACTCGAAGGCTACCGTTTAGGTGGCTAGCTCTCTAGTTTGCGAGTTAGCATGTGTCTCAAGACCCTGCAGTTGCGCAATATGTTGTAAATAAAAAGAGTATAAATGTGACTATAGTCGTGTTTTGTCATGTCTACAGGGCTCTAATAATGCTTTGTTCATTTTAATATGAAAAAAATCATTTGTCTACCCACCAACTATATGTGCTTTCTTAACTTTTTATTATTATTATTATATTTATTTATTACTGATTGATTGATTTTCTTTATTCTTGATTTGTTTATTTATTTTTCATCTTATTTTGTGTAGAAAAATAAAAATTAAGATATTTGAGAACAATGGAATGATTTATCAGAGCTTTTATTGTAGAATATTGGAACCAAAGCAAAGTTTTTTAAATTTTTTAAAAGTTTTTAATAAATACGTTTTGTGTTTTTTTTGGGGAAAACCTGATGTGGCCCAGTCTCACCCAGACCCGAGCTCCAGTGGCCCCCAAGTAAATTGAGTTTGAGACCCCTGATACAGAGCTAATGCACATAGACATATTCAGAAAATATCGGAAGAGTACGTATTTCCTTTATTCAAAATATACATTGCTTTAATCGAAATAAGTTCCAAGCTATTTTTAATTTTTTTTATTTTAAAAACTTAATGCACATGCATCTTGACTAATTATCCTCACTACAGCACCACAAATAAATTGCAACTCTGTACCCGATTTCAGTGATTAAAACATTGAACTCACCTTTTCTAAACTGTTGATGACTGCCAGCTGGGCAGGCTTTTTAAGTGCTTTAAACTTCAGAACAGTTTCTAAAAGCCAACAAAAATAGAGCAAATTTAATCATTTGGGTCCGGAAAAAATCAGATATCTTTCAAGCGCTAAAAAGTATAACCTTGTAGTAGCTTCTTCAGCTTGGAGGAGTCTACATTGATGTACTGCATCAGCTCTATGTCGTGAACATCCACATTGTCCTCCAAGCAAACCGTCAGCTCCTGGAGCCTACGGGAACAAACATGAATTACAAAGTATTCTGCAGGCCTCTGTATCCTGGTTATAGTATACAGTTATAGTAAAAAGCAAATATGTAGTATATCAAGTCGTTGCAACGTCTGACAAGAATGGAAGTGATTAATAATAGCAAATTGGTTTGAGCACAGACCTAAAACCTTGCTTCCTAATGCACAAGACTAGACACACACAAACTAATAAACACGTCTAAAAACCTCAGGTAGGGTTTAACAAGAAGAAACTGATGTTTGGGTTGGTCACCTGTCCGGACACAGTCTCAAGTTCTTGTTTTTTTAATGCATAAGATTAGACACATGCAATACAGTAAATAAGTAAATGTCACAAAAAAAGTGGGCTAATAAATTGACACACAAAGACTGCGGATTTCAGAAAATAACAGATGAAATCTCTACACTCTACAACAGGGATGGGCAAACTTTTTGACTCGTGGGCCGCGTTGAGTTAACAAAATTGTCCGGGGGGCACCGGAAAATATATTTAACACACACAATATTTTACGCTTACAATTATATTCTAACATTCTGCATTGAATTAGTTGTCTAATTTATTTGTAAAAGTGTCATACTATCAGCTGTGTGTCCCTTTTTTCAGGAGCACTTTAAACATCAGACCACATCAAATTACGAAATTGAATTTTACTTTTTTGTGTGTTTTTTTTTTAATCCGACTTGCAAGTCATGTTGCCAGCTTGTATGTTAAAAGTTGAGATACTTAGAAAGCAACTGGCGGGCCGGATTCAAACGCTCGGTGGGCCGCATGTGGCCCCCGGGCCGTAGTTTGCCCACCCCTGCTCTACAAGAAGCAATGAAGTCTGTAAAATTAAATAATTAAAAATAAAAAAATCACAAAATTTTTAACTATAATGATGAAAATGGTAATATTAATGATGATTATAATGATGGTAATAATGATCAAGATTATAACAATAATGATAATAATGATAATAATAATATTACAATGAAAATAATAACAGGGGAAACAAGACAGTGGCATGAACATGATTATATCTTGCAAAAAGGGGTAGGCATTTATAAGCTTTTGCTTCATCCTACTCCTTTTGGGCTTGGGATCAGATAGTTGAATACAAATGTAAATAATGGAAAGTTATATTTTGATTGATGTAAGAAATGCACTGTAATGATTCACATATTTGCCCAAATAAAGGGAAAAAAAAAAAAATATATAGCGGCAGGGTACCTGGTGGAAATGCGGCTGAAAACAGCGTTGAAGTTGTTGCAGCTAAGAGAGAAGAGAACCGCCGAGGCAGAGGTTCGGAGTTCGGCGACATGCTGGTGGCCCTCACGGTACGTGTGGATAAAATGGCAGATCTCCGGCAGAAGCTGCTTCACCAGCATGGTCTCATCCAGGCGCAGGCAGTCTTTGGATTGCTACCAAAGAAACACGTTAAGATTCGTTTTCAGGAATTGCGTATATGTCGTGTCGAGATCTGTGCGCGAGACACGCGGCGTCAACATAAGCGGTTGTTGACATAACCTTTGCTTGCACATTTATTTGTGATTTTTGGCCATAAAAATATTTTTTATTTTTTTATTTGTCAATTGGTTTTACTACTTTAAATACTACAAAACATGTTGACACAAGCGGCGCGTCAAGATTTTATGTCAACAAAAGCAGTGTATGTTCATAACAACTTTACCCTGTAGGCGCCACAGTTTTTTTTTTACACTATTTCAAATGTTTGTAGCTTGATTAGCATTTGATTAGCATTAGCGTTTGTGATGGGAGTAAATTTACGCATCTGCTTATGACATTTTGACATCGCCAGGCTCAGAATTGGTCAGATCCCCGTCTCCACGATACCAGCTCATCACAATGTCTCAAGCAAACCCATCCATCATCATCATCATCGTTGTCATTTATCCTGTGAATATTATCATTCATCCCGATTATTAAAATATTTTTTTTTGTCAGTTTGTTAAATTGGTTTTACTACTTTAAATACTACAAAACATGTTGACACAAGCGGCGCGTCAAGATTTTATGTCAACAAAAGCAGTGTACGTTGATGACAACTTTACCCTGTAGGCGCCACAGTTTTTTTTTTTTTTTACACTATTTCAAATGTTTGTAGCTTGATTAGCATTTGATTAGCATTAGCGTTTGTGATGGGAGTAAATTGACGCATCTGCTTTGCATATTATGACATCGCCAGGCTCAGAGTTGGTCAGATCCCCGTCTCCACGATACCAGCTCATCACAATGTCTCAAGCAAACCCATCCATCATCATCATCATCGTTGTCATTTATCCTGTGAATATTATCATTCATCCCGATTATTAAAAGATTTTTTTTGTCAGTTTGTTAAATAGGTTTTACTACTTTAAATACTACAAAACATGTTGACACAAGCGGCGCGCCAACATTTTATGTCAACAAAAGCAGTGTACGTTGATGACAACTTTACCCTGTAGGCGCCACAGTTTTGTTTTTTTTTTACACTATTTCAAATGTTTGTAGCTTGATTAGCATTTGATTAGCATTAGCGTTTGTGATGGGAGTAAATTTACGCATCTGCTTTGCATATTATGACATCGCCAGGCTCAGAATTGGTCAGATTCCCGTCTCCACGATACCAGCTCATCACAATGTCTCAAGCAAACCCATCCATCATCATCATCGTCGTCGTCATTTATCCTGTGAATATTATCATTCATCCCGATTATTAAAAGATTTTTTTTTGTCAGTTTGTTAAGTAGGTTTTACTACTTTAAATACTACAAAACATGTTGACACAAGCGGCGCGTCAAGATTTTATGTCAACAAAAGCAGTGTACGTTGATGACAACTTTACCCTGTAGGCGCCACAGTTTTTTTTTTTACACTATTTCAAATGTTTGTAGCTTGATTAGCATTTGATTAGCATTAGCGTTTGTGATGGGAGTAAATTTACGCATCTGCTTTGCATATTATGACATCGCCAGGCTCAGAATTGGTCAGATCCCCGTCTCCACGATACCAGCTCAGCACAATGTCTCAAGCAAACCCATCCATCATCATCATCATCGTTGTCATTTATCCTGTGAATATTATCATTCATCCCGATTATTAAAAGATTTTTTTTTGTCAGTTTGTTAAATAGGTTTTACTACTTTAAATACTACAAAACATGTTGACACAAGCGGCGCGTCAAGATTTTATGTCAACAAAAGCAGTGTACGTTGATAACAACTTTACCCTGTAGGCGGCACAGTTTTTTTTTTACACTATTTTAAATGTTTGTAGCTTGATTAGCATTTGATTAGCATTAGCGTTTGTGATGGGAGTAAATTGACGCATCTGCTTTGCATATTATGACATCGCCAGGCTCAGAATTGGTCAGATCCCCGTCTCCACGATACCAGCTCATCACAATGTCTCAAGCAAACCCATCCATCATCATCGTCGTCGTCGTCATTTATCCTGTGAATATTATCATTCATCCCGATTATTAAAAGATTTTTTTTTGTCAGTTTGTTAAATTGGTTTTACTACTTTAAATACTACAAAACATGTTGACACAAGCGGCGCGTCAAGATTTTATGTCAACAAAAGCAGTGTACGTTGATAACAACTTTACCCTGTAGGCGCCACAGTTTTTTTTTTTACACTATTTCAAATGTTTGTAGCTTGATTAGCATTTGATTAGCATTAGCGTTTGTGATGGGAGTAAATTGACGCATCTGCTTTGCATATTATGACATCGCCAGGCTCAGAATTGGTCAGATCCCCGTCTCCACGATACCAGCTCATCACAATGTCTCAAGCAAACCCATCCATCATCATCATCGTCGTTGTCATTTATCCTGTGAATATTATCATTCATCCCGTTTATTGTATCGTATTCTCAGGTCTTGAAGTGCATTTTTTGCCAAAGACTCTCCTGCGGATACAACCGGGAATGCCACTATTCCCGTGTTTTTTTTTTCTTCCATGAGTTAGTTGACAGAGAGGTCGTGAATATAATAACTAACTCCGACTTAAGTGGGTTACTCTGTAAAACTTGTCTAATGGCACAAGACAAAGGAAAAAAAAAAGAACTCACCCCAGCCAGGCACTTCTCCAACGTGTCCAGAATGATGAGCTGTGAGAGGTAGAGGTTTTTCTCCGATGCTTCCCCAAATATACGCTACCATATGGAAACAAAAGCGGTCAATTAGTAAAGCAGTGGGTCTCTACTCAGAAAAGACGATATATAAATATATATCTCCCCCACTTATCCGGGTGACGGGGGTAACAGTCTCAGTAGTAGCACAATATTTGATCCATACACTTTCCAGTGTTAGCATGTTTTGTCAACTGAACCTGGACTATGTCTCAAATGAACAATGGCAATCGAAGAAGAACGTAAATAATGGAAGTGAAACGTGATAACTTACCATGTTATTGACATTTTTGAGGATGGTCGTGAGGCCACTAATGACGAGTGAAAACTTGTATTTGGAAATGTTGATCAGGCATTCTTTGTTGTGCTCCGTGCTGATTTTAGTGTGGGTGTTCTGGTGTCCAACTTTGATGGGAAGCTGGAGGGAAAGAAAGCCAACATGGGAAAACTGAATGGAATCATCGTTTTAAAGCTGAGGCTTTTGACGTTTACCCGTTTCGGGGGGGAAAAAAACGCACACAAGCAGCCTGAAAATTGAGTTATATCCAACTGGTACATCCGGCTTGATTTGATGAGGGAAGTACATAAACATCACATGATATGAAAGTAATGATCTGAGCCGACCAGATGTAGGCGGCTTAAAATGTATTTCAAATATTTTCATCACTAAATCATTATGGGTCCAAAATCCCTTCTTCAAAATTGACTATAAATAACCACTCATCGATGAAATACACTTCATTAGCCACGTATACATGGACCCAAATATTACTATTGCATTCGGTTTATTTGCTCAAATCTAACCTCATTCCGAAAGAAAAGTGCCAATCCCAATGAATATATAATGGGATTCCCAGGGGTGGAATATTCCTTTCCCCAATCCGATTGAGGTATCTTGTACCCGCTCAAACGGAACGTTGTCAGCAATCGGCACTGGACTGCTGTGGAAAGTTTGTTTTTGATCCAAACTAAATTAACTAAAGACAATACGGAGTTATTCCAACAAGTGGAAGAAAAACTCGGGGAAGTCGGTATCACGTGATGTTGGTGTTTACGTTTTACTGGGCATGCCCCGTTGACTATTCGGGTTGATTATAGCGGCGCGTGTCGACAAGAGATTGGAATATTCCTTTCGATGTATACCAGTGGTCTCAAACAAGCGGCCCGCGGGCCAAATGTGGCCCGCAGGACGCTAGTTTGAGGCCCCCGCCTTGATATGAAAGTTTAATGTTAGTTTGATATGGATGCTGTATGGTATCATGTACCCAGAAAAAATTATTACGTTTCATTAATGTTCATGTTAAAAGGTTAAATAACTCTTAATAGTTATCCTCCCTATCCGTGTGGAAGTGGTAAGTTTTTGGCTATTTAAGTTGAAAGGAAATAACTTGAAGGCTACCGTTTAGGTCGCTAGCTCTCCTGTTTGCGAGTTAGCATGTGTCTCAAGACCCTGCAGTTGCGCAATATGTTGTAAATAAAAAGAGTATAAATGTATATAGTCGTGTTTTGTCATGTCTACAGGGCTCTAATAATGCTTTGTTCATTTTAATATGAAAAAAATCATTTGTCTACCCACCAACTATATGTGCTTTCTTAAGTTTTTATTATTATTATTATATTTATTTATTTATTACTGATTGATTGATTTTCTTTATTCTTGATTTGTTTATTTATTTTTCATCTTATTTTGTGTAGAAAAATAAAAAGTAAGATATTTGAGAACAGTGGAATGTTTTATCAGAGCTTTTCTTGTAGAAAATTGGAACCAAAGCAAAGTTTATTCATTTTTCTGTTATTAATAAATGCGTTTTTTGGGTTTTGTTTTTTTTTTGAAAACCTGATGTGGCCCAGTCTCACCCAGACCTTAGCTCCAGTGGCCCCCAAGTAAATTGAGTTTGAGACCCCTGATGTATACCATTGTTTTCGGAAAGAGAAAAACTCATGTAAACGTAAACATGTAAACAAAATTCTTAATGATTCACTAAACTACAGTACTTAGTAATGCCTATGGCTCCTTAAAAAGTCCTGATAACTCTAGTTTATACAAGTTGACCATCACGGCTCCACGTACTCCCATGGTTCTGCCATGAACATCACATGCCAATAACACGCAATGTGAAACAGGCCTTTCCTCTGTCCGCAGTGCAGTGCCCCACAACTTGGTCACTGAGATCATTGTTTCCCCACAGCTTGGCCTAGCTCCTAAATAGGAAGGTCAAACATTTTCCCCACATGGTATTTGCCTAATTTTAACAATCTATTTTCATTTTGGACATGCAAAAAAAAAAATCACATATCTTAACAAATGTTTCTGTCAGCAGAAGGAAGCATGAAGTGCTCGAAAATGTCCTGGTAGGTGGTTTTGCGCTTCAGAAAACAGAGTGGACAAACACGTTTTAAAACGAGGAAAAACCTAACGATGGTCTCTCCGGTCACTCGCCTGATGTTGGGTGTCGGTGATGCCAGCCTGGTACATCAACACCATCCAAGAAAAGTGCCAGCCTTGGTCGCCATGAGCATGTTGACATGCTAACATTTTTGCATTGTGTGACAGCGGCCATGTTTGCTTATTGTCTACATTTACAGTAATACACAAGTGTTGCAACTATTTGCTCTTTCAGCTCAAATCTTCTATTTCTGAATAAAGAAGCGGACATACTTTTTTTGTTTAAATATGATTCATCAAAAAATCACACAATTAATAAAATAATTGTTATTTTTAGCCCTGGCTACGCCCCTATTGCACACACATACGCACACGGTAGCATCTTCAATCCACACATTGACATCTTTATAAAACTGTATTTTATAAGTAAAGTAAATTCAGGAGGATTTATTTGGTAATTAGGGTAGCAATAACCAGACGTCGCGGTAACGCCACTTTATCCTAACTGCAGTAATCCGGATAAGCCCAACTCCAATCCATAATAAATCAGCGGGTGCTAACAGCGGGTGCAAAGACTGCTTAAGTCCAAACACAGCAGACTTGGGTCTTTATTGACAAGCATGAAACCAGTTTTTTTCCAATTTAAGTCATATCTATTAATAAACTAGTCAATGGGCAACATGCTAACATCAGATGATTAAACATGTTTGTTTTAACATCAAAACTAAATATAATAATGCTATATAGCTACATACAAAGCTTGTTATTTAGGCACAATTGTTTGAAAACTATTTAAAAATGTTACACTGCGCTTTATTTTGATAAACATGCACCGGTATCACTAGCAGCACCATCAGCTAGCTAGCTAGCTAGCTCGCTTTGTCCCAGCTAATCGAGGCTCTTGTTATCATAATAATACTCGTAGCTTGTCTTAAAAACACTAGCTGTAAGTCGAAGATGTTCAACAAACACCTGGTGTGTACAGCTTTAAGATAGTGACGCTATCACAGGGGTCCCCAACAGGTAGCTCGCATGCTAGCAGTAGCTCACCTACTGATATTGAGTAGTTCAAAGAAAATTTGTTGTTATTCGTGTTCTATCCAAACATGACACACGCATTTAAACGAGCACACCGAGTGGAGATGTGTTTTGTAGTACATGTACATGAAAGTACTGCGACTAGCTACCATAACCCAGGACTCAATGTATACTCTTTATATATATTATTCATTGTTAAATATTTCAATTACTTTGGTAATTATGTTATTTTTAACACAATTCAGTTTGCTTTATTCTGTAATTACTTTATTCTAAATAACAAATACATAACTTGAACTGTAGTCGGTAGTCCGGCAGTATACTACATTATATTGCAATATAGTGATAAATGTATGTACAATGATGCGTACATTAGCTTTACATGGCACCCGGGACACATTTTGGGAGCATGGGGTCCTCTAGCAATGTACTAATTGCAGTATATAATTACCTTAGAGTACCACGACTAAAATATACAAGTGTTTGTGCAAACCAGACAGAACCAAAGTTTGTTTTTTTTCAAACTCCTGATTGGAACCGTGAACGCACCATCAGTCGGTGTCAGTTTCCTGGTTTATTTATGCTCCGAAAGTAAGCCTAAGCGAACCATTAGGTCTTGCTTCTTCCGACTCCTTTTCGGTCACGTTAAATTATGCAAATATTACCACGTGATGTTTCTGAATGGAACTTATTTGAGTGTTTTCGTAACAGCAGTATGCACGCCCTGTCACATTTGATTTGTTTACAACGCACAGCTAGGCCTGCTAATGTGTGCTGATCATGCTATGTGGAAGATAGATTTAGCTAACACTTGACCATGTATGCGAGCATTTAAACCTCGCCAAGGTGTCAACTTGGAAGGTATTCATTGTCTCCATGACCGGCCAAGTCTGTGCAAACCTGGCCGGATAAATGTGACGATCCGTGGTGGGGGACGACGCTAGCTAGAAATGCCTCCTCTTCGCAAGGAAAAACACATTTGAGCAGTTACATGCTTCTTTAGCTGAAATAGCGTTTTAATTAGCTTGACGCGATATTAATTTTGCAGTCCAGCAGACAGAAGAGATGCCCCGATGTGGAGAATTCCCCCATCTTACCTGCTCATCAAATCTAGTAATCACGGCCTGGACCCATTCCACTGGTTTGTGAGCCGCCATGGCGGAGCGGAGAGACACCGCGATGCTTGTGCTGTTAAATCCACGGTACGAGGCTCAATCTGTCAAAGTCAAAATCGCATATGAATCTGCCCTGAATCGATGGGAGAGGACGAAAGGGGGCGATTTTTTTCTCTTTCCGTGGGATTCACCATGCCACCGCCATTAACACCACCGGAAGTCTTCTTCAGAGGAATTGATGGGAGGCGTTGGAGCGAAGCGTCAAGGTAACTCCGCCACGTAAATACCACTTCCGGAGAAAGTCGCCAGCGTAAGGGCCGTCGACCGGATGTGAATTACTGCATTTATCGTGACAATGCCTGAATGAAAATCAGCAATTAAAAGCTTTGTAATCAATGCACAGCAGTGGAATTCATAAAAAAACAAAACCATATCTTTGGTAGATTTTGGAGTTATTTCTCTCAACAAAATAATTATCATATGTCTATTCTTTATTTAAAGAAATTTATTATATTTTAATTTTATCTTTTTGCTCTAATGAAATTTGGCTGATGGTAACCTGAAAATGTTTTATTCTATAAACATGCCGCTGCCAGGTCAGCTTGCTGGAGTGTATAAAATAATTGATACGTTACCGGGGTTAAAATGTCTGAAATAATATCTGTAATAAACTCAGGAGAAATACATTAATGACCATTTTGTCATCACATTCAACATGTTTTTTGCAATGTGAATAAATAATAGCAGCCGTCCTCCCTGTTTTCACTGGGGAAACAGCCCTATTTTACCCTTCCTTTCCAGCGGCCTCCTTCAAAATAAAAGAAATATTAAATAATAGGGCTGCACAGTAGCAACACAGTCAGCAGTGACAATAAAATATGAAATATGATGCTCCAGTGATGACCAGTCCAGACTTCACCCAGACACATAAGCCCACCCGCGCTGTATAAACAAGACAGGTTAAAAAAAAAGAATCATGAAAAAGAATCAACAAACCTTCCACACTTGTTCTTTTTTAATTGTTCTTTACAAATGATGTCTCTTTGGTGGGAACATTAGCAGATCGTCGGACAGGACGCTTGTCCAACAAGTCTTGAGGAGCATACATCCTTTACTACAAGGGTGCCCACACTATTTTCAGCGAGCGCCACATACGGAAACAAAGGTGCAGTCATTTTGTGCTACGATGTGCTAATTATTCATTAAAAATATCAGTTGGAGAGTTACCTGTAGTGGTAAACCATATTTCAAATTAGTCTACTTTTAAAGACAAATTTAAAGTCCAATATCATCATTAATAATGAGTTCATTTTATTTGTACAATACGTCGAGAGCCAATAAAAATCGAGCAGTGGGATACCCTCTGGATACCCGCAAGGAAAAATGAAAAGTAAAAATAAACATTCAGCCGGTCCTGGCGTTATGCACTGCCATAAAAGAATGTAACATCATTTTGGTTTGTAAACACTAGACCTGCCTGAGAACTAGTTACAGCAAGCGCATTCACAGCTACGTACATCTTCATGGAGCGGATAACGCCACTTCTTAAATGTATGCACTTGACCAAAGCGGATTTGGTGGAAATGAACATCATACAATGAGCATGAGAGAGGAGAAGCACCCACCAATATTGGCAGCATTCTTCATCATAATTATGGTATCCTTGATCATGTTAAAGGATCTGCTCTCCTATGAAACAACTGTATGTAACTACTGTAATAGAACTGTGAATACAGTAATAAAGACTGGAGTGTCTTTTTTTTTACAGTCACTGATCAAGCCTGTAAAACTGTGCAGAAATTACTTGGTATGCAGTATGTACACTTGTACACTGTGTACTTACTTCCTGAGTGCAACGTGTCGACATTACTGTTGTTGTGCACGTCTTCTCTCCATTTTTAATTGGAATTTGCACCACTCAAGTTAGTCCCTCCGCTTCCACGATGTAGCCAATATGGCGACTATTGAGAGAGGTCCATTACTACGCACTCGCTATTTTGAGTTTTAAGTACGACATCCGGGTATGGACAGTGCAGTGTGTTTTGATGTACTTCTCGGTGTGAATGCTCTTGTGCAAATAATATAAAGCAATATTTTTAGAAGAAATAATTATATGAATCCATTTTCTGATGACAAAGTGTCGAATATCTTCATTTTTTTTTTCTCTCATGGATTTATTTTTTGCTTTCCTGCTTGTTATCAGCATATAACCAAAGGTAGTGTACTTTGAAGGCTTTAACTCAAGCACAATAGAGTCCAATCTTTTCTTCCACGCAATGAAGAAAATGTCTATTCCATAGCTTCGGGTCTGGTCGCCACATAGACGAAGACGACGATGAGAAGCACAACTACGGCCAGCGTAGGGATCACGATAGTGGCGACCTGCTGCCGGGCTTCCTGCATGGCCTGCTTCCGCTCCTTCTTGTCCTTGGATGTTTCTTTTTTGGGTTTGCCTTTCAGCTGCCTCATGATCCCTCACGCAGCGTCTTCACCGTGCACCCTGGCAGAAAAAGAAACATTTTGAACCACTTTTACGCGACAACAAGGTATTTGCATTACATTTTTTTCCCCCTTGAAAAATCCTAATGTACTCCCAGTCACGATATAGTCAACAGCACAGAAAATCTAAATACAGTTTTGAACATTATTAAAGTGCTCTTCACATCAAATGCCACCCCTACTGTTACCTTTACACTTGTATTACCCAATCTAGTAACATAATGAGCCATAATAATAATATTTGGGCTGGTGTGTGTTATTGGAAGTGTGTTTCGGCGATATGAGCGGCACAGCGGTGTGACAATTCAGAGTTGAGTTTCGGCTTGGTGAAATTGGTGAAAATTGGTGGTCAGATATCAGCATAAAAATGTGGTATCGGTCAACATCAGGCGATATCTCCTGTGGTGGACATAATGAGTGTTTTTTATGATCCGATGCCGAGACATATCTGCATCAGTTGATATCGGTATCGGAATTTGAGAGTTTGACAATATCGGTATATCGGTTTTCGGCAAAAAAAAAAGCCAATATCGGACATCTTCAATATTCATCCAAGGGTGGATCACCCAGCTGTATAGCATTGACTCAGAAACACACCTTAAATTGTTCTTAAAAAAAAAAACTAGAGTAGCCGGAACTCCTTGCTCATCGACTTCAGTGTTTGGAACATCGACACAAGCAAAACCGAAACAAACTAACACCATAAAACACTTGACTTTTGCATTTGTTGTTGATCCTGCAGCGTTTATGTAATTGCGGCATTTTTAATTTGCAGCACTTTTTCCGCAGTATGTGTTTTTCAGCATTTTTAGTTTCGGATCGTTTTGTCTTTGCTGCATTATATTTGACTAAACATGCCAAAACATCTCAATTATTCAACTCAACGTGGTAATTTACATTTACTTTCAAAATGTACAAAGTTTCAATTGATTTAAATATAAAAAACACATGAACCAAACCATGTTTGAGATGTCTAGATTTTAAAATTACCTTTGATTTGTTGCTTTATTGCAAGTTGATATACTAAGTACAATTGTAACTCTTGAAGACGGCGACCGTAACCACAAGTATGAATAACGTCAGCAAAGTATCTGTACTCTGTGGCTTTAATACGCGTTTAAAAGTCACAATCACTCAACATTTTTGCTTATTCGCCATCAACGGTTTTAGCACCCCTGGGTCACACATCCGGGTCCTCCTGCTTGCTAGGTTAGCTAAATGTTACAACGTTACTAACTTTAGAAAGTCTTCACTGTAGGACAGTGCCGACGAACAGTTACATTAATGTGAAAAGACTTATCTTACAAGTGTGGACTGTGTTGGTAAGAGCTCCACGTAAAAATATGTATCTCCTTCTTCGTGGTTTTTTTTCCGGGGAGCCAAATGTATATTCAAAAAGCAATACCAAACTTGCTGTAAGTTCCGTAAAAATCTTGACGTGGCATTTTGTCACGCCTCACAGGAAACTGTCAGGGAACATCCTGCCGCGTCCTACAAAATAAAACATAGCTATTCCGTGTCTCGACGGGATAGATACTACAGAATTTCGATATCATTATAACAGATTACTTTTTACCTGAAACGTTAGTCTTTAATTTTTTTGAATGATTACAATAAAATAAAAAAGCTGGTCAAAGAAAATATTAGTCATTCAAACTGTTCCAAATTCATTCGGGACATTTAGCCTTCCCGGTATATTGCGCTATGATGCTAGGCGTTACCGTGCTAACGTTAGCATGTTAATATTAGCATACTAGCATGTTTTGCTATTTTCATGGGTAAACACATATGTAAACACTTTCCACTATCATACTGTTGCCATGCTAATGTTATCAATGTTAACATATTAACGTTACTGTACTGGAATTTTTCATGAATATCAACAGCAATCACTTTGCGCTATCAGGGTAGGTGTCAATATGCTAATTTTAGCATAGTCGCATTTTCTGCCTTTTTCATTGGTATACACTATTATGTTTGTTTTTGGCATGGTAACATTAGCATGTTAGCATTGCTATAATGCTAACTTTAGCATATTAGATGGGTGACCTTTTGAGTGACCTGTTAGTTGAAAACTATTGTCAAACAACCCGGCCTTGAGGTAAGAAAAGCACTTCATTTTTCAGCATCATAAACTGGCATAAAACTTTAAATAAATCAAACAAATACAAGTAAAATGCTGTCCTTGAGTCTTGAGCCACTTTAATGAGTTCATTTGCGTTTAACTGAGTTGATAACTACATTTTATTTGTTAAGTTCACAGGTCTCAAACATGCGGCCTGCGGGCCAAATGTGGCTTGATATGAGCCTTGATATGAAAGTTTAATGTTAGTGCGGCCCGCGCAAGTTTGATATGGATGCTGTATGGTATCATGTACCCAGAAAAAATGATTACGTTTGATTCATGTTCATGTTAAAGGTTAAATAACTGTTAATAGTTATCCTCCCTATCCGTGTGGAAGTGGTAAGTTTTTGGCTATTTAAGTTGAAAGGAAATAACTTGAAGGCTACCGTTTAGGTGGCTAGCTCTCTAGTTTGCGAGTTAGCATGTGTCTCAAGACCCTGCAGTTGCGCAATATGTTGTAAATAAAAAGAGTATAAATGTGACTATAGTCGTGTTTTGTCATGTCTACAGGGCTCTAATAATGCTTTGTTCATTTTAATCTGAAAAAAATCATTTGTCTACCCACCAACTATGTGTGCTTTCTTAACTTTTTATTATTTGCCCTTTTATTATAATTATTATTATTATATTTATTTATTACTGATTGATTGATTTACTTTATTCTTGATTTGTTTATTTATTTTTCATCTTATTTTGTGCAGAAAAATAGAAATTAAGATATTTGAGAACAGTGGAATGTTTTATCAGAGCTTTTATTGTAGAAAATTGGAACCAAAGCACTGAAAAAGTTTGTATATTTTTCTGTTTTTAATAAATGCGTTGTTTTTTTTTTTGAAAACCTGATGCGGCAGGCCAGACCCTAGCTCCAGTGGCCCCCGGGTAAATTGAGTTTGAGACCCCTGGTTTAGTTTGAAAGAAAAAAAAAAATATATATATATATATATATACACATATATATGTGTATATATATGTATATGTATGTGGAGTGCCTTCAAATATCCCCAGAGGTGCCACCAACACCAGTTCTAGGTCCTTTTTGTAAACCTTGTGTTAATGAGCTTTGGCTGACTCTGTAAGGTTCAAAGGACACTTTAGAATCAGCAGCCCGGCTGTCACGCAGCTCGCACACGCCATTGGCCGCCTGCGGTGTCGGTCAAAAAGATTACGCTTACGTCACAGCGCTGAGAACGCCGATTGGTCGAAGGTCCACCATAATCTCACTCGTCTGTCCAGTTAGCAAGGTTCGGGTCACCATGTTGGATCAAATGCTTATCTTAACGTTGCTCCGTGTTTTTAATAGTTTATCATGCCGGTTGACGCCGAGTCGCCGTGAGCCCAAAGTGTAAAGTGTTATCGGAGTGGCTTCCCGGTTCTTTAAGACAGGAGCTCTTCACGACACGTTCTCGACGGAGAGGAAGGATTAACTGTTTTGATTTGGAGCCACGGATACCCACTAGCTAGCACGGCTTGACTAGCACGGTGTTTTTCTGCAGCCAGCGAGCATTAAGACGCTTTCATCTTTTTGTCGGCTTCATCGAGCGCTTTGCTTCAACTTTGGCGAGCGGCTGTGTTGTTTTGCCAAGACTGTCGATGGCGGGGAAGTAAGTTGCGAAAGCAGCCTTTCTGCGATGTTTTGTCTTCTGCTATTTTGAGTCATGATCGATTCTTATCCAGGAGGAGGCGGATTGATGCGCCCATCTCAGGTAGATCTCCGTAATATGTGAGGTAGAGGGGTCACCAAGACCTGGGCCTGCCTGCCTGTCTGCCCGCCTGCCTGCTGGGAGTCGGGCCTGGAGGACGCAGCACCTCTGTACCGGACCAGAAGCGTTAATTACCACGTTGGCCTACTCTTACAGTATACATGTACATACGCAAACATTTGCTATAATTGATGCATCTTCCAAGCAGACTGGAGCCCAGGCGGCGGGAACAGAGTGTGGCGAACTTGGACGCTTTTACAATATGATGGCTCTTCTTCTCCATGTGACAAGTGTCTGATCCCACTATACAGTCAGACTTCATCAGGGTGGGGGGGACGCCATCGCTACCATGAGGGACATTTAGGGCCACCGTTTTTTTTTATTTATTGAGGGGTGGGAGGGTTGTTTTTTTTTTTTTTTTTTTAAACTTTCTTTTGTCAGGTCTGGATAGAACTAAGACTCGGTTTGCCGCATTTGACTAATTTCAGATTTAAGCATAATTTGGACCCTCAATGTTTTTATTTCCTTTTCTGTGAGTTGACTTGATTGCGCTCCGGGAGCCTGGTAGCTACTGCCATCGCTTCAGTCGGGCAGTGAATGGCTCTTTGCGGCACAACAGCTTCAAATGTTCCAAAAATGATGGCTGCTTATAACGGTGGCTCCTCGGTGGCCGCCCATCACCCTCATCACCACCACCAGCTGCAGCATCTCCCGCCTCCGCACGTGCACTGTCACCACCACACGGACCAGCATCACCTGCAGCACCCGGGCCCCGCCGCTGCCGTTCACACCATTCAGCAGCACGCCGCCACAGCCGCCGCTGCCGCCGCCGTGATGCTCAACCCCGGTCAGCAGCAACCTTACTTTCCCTCCCCGGCCCCCGGACAGGCACCTGGCCCCGCGGCAGCCGTGGCCCCTGCCCAAGTTCAAGCTGCCGCTGTCAAAGCGCACCATCATCATCATCATCACCATCAACATCATCAGCAGCACACACACCACCTGCAGCCGCAGCTAGATATAGAGCCTGACAGGCCTATTGGCTATGGTGCGTTTGGGGTGGTCTGGTAAGTACAAGCGCCTCTGGATGTTAAATGTGTTTTATTGCCCGCTTTCACGCTCTCAAGACGCATTCCGGTTGATCCTCCATGCACCCATGCGTATTTGCACATTTGTTTTCTCTGCTTTAAATTGTAAATCGGGTCTCAAACTCAATTTACTTGGGGGCCACTGGAGCTAGGGTCTGGGTGAGACTGGGCCGCATCAGGTTTTCCAAAAAAAAAAACCCAAAAAACGCATTTATTAAAAACAGAAAAATGAAGAAACTTTGCTTTGGTTTCGATTTTCTACAAGAAAAGTTCTGATAAAACATTCCACTGTTCTCAAATATCTTACTTTTATTTTTCTACACAAAATAAGATGAAAAATAAATAAACAAATCAAGAATAAAGAAAATCAATCAATCAGTAATAAATAAATATAATAACCACATATAGTTGGTGGGTAGACAAATGATTTTTTTCATATTAAAATGAACAAAGCATTATTAGAGCCCTGTAGACATGACAAAACACGACTATAGTCACATTTATACTCTTTTTATTTACAACATATTGCGCAACTGCAGGGTCTTGAGACACATGCTAACTCGCAAACTAGAGAGCTAGCCACCTAAACGGTAGCCTTCGAGTTATTTCCTTTCAACTTCAATAGCCAAAAACGTACCACTTCCACACGGATAGGGAGGATAACTATTAACAGTTATTTAACCTTTAACATGAACATGAATCAAATGTAATCATTTTTTCTGGGTACATGATACCATACAGCATCCATATCAAACTTGCGCTTAAACTTTCATATCAAGGCGGGGGCCTCAAACTAGTGTCCTGTGGGCCACATTTGGCCCACGGGCTGCGTGTTTGAGACCCCTGTTGTAAATATTTTTTTTTTTTAATGGTCACTTAAATAGAAAGTGGTGGGATGGCATTATTATACACGGAAGGAAAAGGAGTTTCCAATCAAAATATTCTTTTGATCTTATACTATCGGTATAGAGTACTTTTACAAAAGTGAGTATACACCTCATATTTCTGCTAATACTTTTAGAAAATCTTTTCATGGGACAACACCGAAGAAACTTTATGCAATGTAACTTAGTCCGTGTACTGTGTCTAGTATCCCAGTGTACATTTACTGTCCCTTCAAAGTACAGTTAGTCAACACTAACTGTATTAACTGATTCATTTCTAAACTACTGGCAACATAATTGTGCGCAAAGTATTTCATCATAGATTGTGTTGCTACTATTATTTCCAGCACTGCCTTAACTTCCTTGGGAACTGAGTTTACTGGAACATCACAGGTTGCCTGGTGTTCTCTTCCAGCCCCCCCATGGCGGGCCCACAGAGACCTTGCAGTTGTCCTTCAGTGTTGTCCCATGAAAAGATATAGCTTTCTATATAAGTCACATTAATAACAATAACTTTGTCTCTATTGCTACCGGAAGACCTGCCTTACCTTTTATAGCTCAGACTGTAAAACATGCAGTTGTAAAAAAAAAAAAAAAGTGTTGACATTTTTGTTGTGTATACTTCAATGTCTTTGTTGTCTCTGCACATGAGATTGGCGGTGATGTTTGAGTGACAGTCAGGGAGAGGGATTTTCATTCCTCTGCCATCTGTTTTACTTGATTGATCCTATTTGAGGGTTTACTGAAGGGTGCTTCAAAAAGGTTCTTCCCTAGACCTGCTCCACTCCTCACGAGGCTTTAATCTGACTAACCCTGGATTTAAATGCTCTTTGACTCATCAGGGGAAACCTGAGACGATATGAAAAACATGTTATACCAGGGTAGCATAACTCCTTTTCCACCCACGTAAACAAATCTTTTATTCAGTCAGTCGTGTTTTCTAACTGAAATTGGGAAGGTTTGGATTATCCTCTTCATTTACACAGGTCCAAAATACTAAATACAGTATGCGATGAAATACCAAGTGTTGCTTTGAAGCAGCCCTATTAACTTCAATTTAATGACGATGATGATTGACTGCAGTTGGTAGATTATCTTTGCCGGCATAAAATTATTTGTTTTGCTCAGTGGATCAACAACCAATAGTCAGAAGAGTGGGAAAGGCCAATTCTGTGACCATCTAAGGCAGGGGTCTCAAACTCAATTTACTTGGGGGCCACTGGAGCTCGGGTCTGGGTGAGACTGGGCCACATCAGGTTTTCCCCCCAAAAAACGCATTTATTAAAAACAAAAAAAATTTAAAAACTTTGCTTTGGTTCCAATTTTCTACAAGAAAAGCTCTGATAAAACATTCCACTGTTCTCAAATATCTTACTTTTTATTTTTCTACACAAAATAAGATGAAAAATAAATCAAGAATAAAGAAAATCAATCAATCAGTAATAAATAAATATAATAATAATAATAATAATAATAAGTTAAGAAAGCACATATAGTTGGTGGGTAGACAAATGATTTTTTTCAGATGAAAATGAACAAAGCATTATTAGAGCCCTGTAGACATGACAAAACACGACTATAGTCACATTTATACTTTTTTTATTTACAACATATTGCGCAACTGCAGGGTCTTGAGACACATGCTAACTCGCAAACTAGAGAGCTAGCCACCTAACCGGTAGCCTTCCAAGTTATTTCCTTTCAACTTAAATAGCCAAAAACTTACCACTTCCACACGGATAGGGAGGATAACTATTAACAGTTATTTAACCTTTAACATGAACATGAACCAAACGTAATAATTTTTCCTGGATACATGATACCATACAGCATCCGTATCAAACTTGCGCGGGCCGCACTAACATTAAACTTTCATATCAAGGCGGGGGCCTCAAACTGGTGTCCTGCGGGCCACATTTGGACCGCGGGCCGCGTGTTTGAGACCCCTGGCCTAGATAGACTAAAGTCCCCCTGATCCCTGAACTCGCAAACTAGAGCGCTAGCCACCTAAACGGTAGCCTCCAAGTTATTTCCTTTCAACTTAAATAGCCAAAAACTTACCACTTCCACACGGATAGGGAGGATAACTATTAACAGTTATTTAACCTTTAACATGAACATGAATCAAACGTAATCATTTTTTCTGGGTACATGATACCATACAGCATCCATATCAAACTTGCATATTAAACTTTCATATGAAGGCGGGGGCCTCAAACTAGTGTCCTGCGGGCCACATTTGGCCCGCGGGCCACATGTTTGAGACCCCTGGCCTAGATAGACTAAAGTCCCCCTGATCCCTGAACTCGCAAACAAGAGCGCTAGCGACCTAAACGGTAGCCTTCAAGTTATATCCTTTCAACTTAAATAGCCAAAAACTTACCACTTCCACACGGATAGGGAGGATAACTATTAACAGTTATTTAACCTTTAACATGAACATGAATCAAACGTAATCATTTTTTTCTGGGTACATGATACCATACAGCATCCATATCAAACATTAAACTTTCATATCAAGGAGGGGGCCTCAAACTGGTGTCCTGCGGGCCACATTTGGCCCGCGGGCCGCATGTTTGAGACCCCTGATCTAAGGAATTCAGACGGCTTGATAATGACCTCCACATAGACTCATGAGGAAAAATCCCATGCTTCATGGACGGAGAGCAGGCAGTACTGGAAGGATGCCTGTGAATAGTCTCATTGATCCAGGTCATTGAATGCATCGCAACCGCTGAGGTTGTTTAGAAGACGTTTTGCCTCATTTGACTATCAGTTCATGCTCAACGACTAGGTGGGGCAACTTCAGTCTGACTAGACGGGACAGCCTTAGTCTGGGGGGGGGGGGGGTTGGTGCAGGAAGTATTTATCCTCTCAAGGATCAATACCGGATATGTTTGAAGTGGACGATTTCATTGTGTTGCTTTTTTGTTGCTTCCACTTTCAAACATTCTTCATCTTGCCTCGCTAGTGTTGCAGGGCTCACCTAGCTCAATGCTAATATAATATTCCCATAAGGGGGATGTGATATTTGGCATGAGATTAACTTTTTATTTCTACTATGTTACTTTACATTGCTCCTCATGAAGATCAAAAAATTTGAGTTGATACTGATACAATTGTACTTATACATGTCATTTATTACTTTCTGAATTGAATCACTGCGATTGGCGTGTGCTATGATTGTGATCCTGAATGACTGGCTCCCCAGAGAACCTTTTAGCAGCATTCTAACTAATGCTAATTGTCGTTCTTCTCCAAGGTCGGTCACAGATCCCCGAGATGGAAAGCGTGTTGCCCTCAAAAAGATGCCCAATGTCTTCCAAAACCTCGTTTCTTGCAAGAGGGTATTTCGAGAACTGAAGATGTTATGTTTCTTTAAGCATGAAAATGTAAGTGCATAGCATATTATACATAATATTACATTGTTTAATGCATATATTATTTTTATACTTTGGTCAGTCTAAATGTGGTATTGTACGTTTTGTGTGTCTGTAGCGACCACGCCTGTCTGTTTTCAGTGATGTTATTATCAAAAGGCAAACGCTAATGTGTCAATCATGTTGCAACCTTCTCCTCAGGTGCTCTCCGCTCTTGACATCCTTCAGCCTCCACACATTGACTACTTTGAGGAAATGTATCCTTGAAAATGACTATTTATTTTGTACTGTGGCGTATTAAAAAAAAAAAGTGCAGTGGAAGCTCGGCGTGATGTAGCAAGGTTTGAGTTGTTAAAAATGGCTTGCTGTTTTCTGTCATCGCTAATGGCTTTGTGAACACTAATTTAACATAAATTAGTGTTCAAGTATGGGGACGGAAGTATTATTGCTCACTAAGTGAACAAAGATCATTTGTCCGTAATCGAGTACAAGAGCCGTCTGACTCCACCAAGTACCAAGTACCAAGTCACGTTTTGCTTGGGGATTAAATACTTATGTCACTCAGTCTAATACAAAATCAATGTACGTTCTATCTATGTTAAAATTGTGCACCATGCGATCAAATATAGAAGGATAAACTAATACGCAGTAGCTCATATAAGCGATGTAGGGGTGTGCACTACATCTGCATAGTGTAAACCTTACCGACATTAGTGTGACTTCCGAGCAGATGGTCAAAAGGAAGTCACTCATACGGTATTTTGGAGTTGGTCAACAGCGTAACACTAAAGTGAATCAACCATCTGGGGTCCAATTTACAGTCAGGCACAGATTGAGAGAATTTTTTTTCACAATTTCTCACCTCATTTCTTTACACTTTTCATCAGCCTTCAGACCATGTGGCATTTGGTGCTCAGCATAAGCGGTTTGTCAATCCATGGGCCCTGCACCTCTTGGAGGTTCGCCTAGATCAGGGGTCTCAAACTCAATTTACCTGGGGGCCACTGGAGCTCAGGTCTGGGCGAGGCTGGGCCGCATCAGGTTTTCCACAAAAAAAAACAACGCATTTATTAAAAACAGAAAAATGAATAAACTTTGCTTTGGTTCCGATTTTCTACAAGAAAAGCTCTGATAAAACATTCCACTGTTCTCAAATATCTTAATTTTTATTTTTCTGCACAAAATAAGATGAAAAATAAATAAATCAAGAATAAAGAAAATCAATCAGTAATAAATAAATAAATATAATAATAATAATAATAATAAAAGGGCAAATAATAAAAACTTGAACAAAGCAAAAAAAAAATGAACAAAGCATTATTAGAGCCCTGTAGACATGACAAAACACGACTATAGTCACATTTATACTCTTTTTATTTACAACATATTGCGCAACTGCAGGGTCTTGAGACACATGCTAACTCGCAAACTAGAGAGCTAGCCACCTAAACGGTAGCCTTCAAGTTATTTCCTTTCAACTTAAATAGACAAAAACTTACCACTTCCACACGGATAGGGAGGATAACTATTAACAGTTATTTAACCTTTAACATGAACATGAATCAAACTTAATATTTTTTTCTGGGTACATGATACCATACAGCATCCATATCAAACTTGCGCTCAACCTTTCATATCAAGGCGGGGGCCTCAAACTAGTGTCCGGCGGGCCACATTTGGCCCGCGGGCCGCATGTTTGAGACCCCTGGCCTAGATAGACTAAAGTCCCCCTGATCCTCACGAGGTGAGGTGGTGGAAGAATAGATGAATGGGAGACCATGACCAAAAATATGTCAATCTTAGCCTTAAAGTCCTCTCAGATGATGATACTTAAAATAGCTCGGGGATGGGGCCCCATGGTGAGTGCCTTGTGGCCGGGCCTGAACCCATGGCGCCCACCATTGGCGCCAGCTCACCCCAGAGATGAGCTTGGAGGACAGCAACTAATTGCAGTTTTTGTCCGCAGCCTGACTCAAAGCGGAGCGCTGCAGTTCCAAATTCCTGTTCCTGTTAGGCGTGGTATCTTAAATACATCAAAGTAAAAACCATTGTATTTATTATGAATGTGTATTTCCTTATGCCCTTGCTAGTTTTTGCCTTAACTCGCCATTGGCCAGCTATGTAGTGACTGAACTGATGCAAAGTGACCTCCATAAGATCATCGTCTCGCCACAGCCTCTGAGCTCAGACCACGCCAAAGTCTTTCTCTATCAGATTCTGCGAGGTGAGATCTACTTTGGTAATCGATTCATCGAGTATTTTAAAACACAACACAGTACTTTAAAACGCAACAGCACATTCATGCATGGAATAAGTACAAATAATCAAAGTCATAAGTAACAAGAAATTATGGTGGCGCTGGCTGCAGCAGTGATCCGCTGGTTAATCGATTACCCAAATAACCGACTATTAATTAACTATTTTGGTCATCGAGTATTTTAAAACACAACACAGTACTTTAAAACGCAACAGCACATTCATGCATGGAATAAGTACAAATAAAATACAAATAAAAATCAAAGTCATAAATAATAATAAATTATGGTGGCGCTGGCTGCAGCAGTGATCCGCTGGTTAATCGATTACCCAAATAACCGACTATTAATTAACTATTTTTGGTAATCGATTAATCGAGTATTTTAAAACACAACACAGTACTTTAAAACACAACAGCACATTCATGCATGGAATAAGTACAAATAAAAATCAAAGTCATAAGTACCAATAAATTACGGTGGCGCTGGCTGCAGCAATGATCCGCTGGTTAATCGATTACCCAAATAACCGGCTATTAATTAACTATTTTGGTCATCGATTAATTGAGTATTTTAAAACACAACACAGTACTTTAAAACACAACAGCACATTCATGCATGGAATAAGTACAAATAAAAATCAAAGTCATAAGTACCAATAAATTATGGTGGCGCTGGCTGCAGCAATGATCCGCTGGTTAATCGATTACCCAAATAACCGACTATTAATTAACTATTTTGGTAATCGATTAATCGAGTATTTTAAAACACAACAGCACATTCATGCATGGAATAAGTACAAATAAAATACAAATAAAAATCAAAGTCATGAATTATAATAAATTATGGCGGCGCTGGCTGCAGCAATGATCCGCTGGTTAATTACCCAATTAATCGACAACTATTTTGGTCATCGATTAATCGAGTATTTTATTTGAATATGTAAATATCCTCTGAAATGTCAATATTTTTTACATTTCCTTTGTCAACCGTGAAAGCTGACCAAATTTCTTTTTGTGTTTTAGCCAAAACAAGATATTCACATTCATATTCATATTCATATTCACTGTATCAGCTTTGACTTAGGAAAACAGTGATTGGCATTTTGGTTCTTTGTTCTTAGAATTGACATTTTCTGTTGTTGTGAGTCAAGATTGTAATTTGTAAATTGCAGCATGAGTCTGCATATTCAGAAAATATGTTTTAACATCCTTATTGCTGTCATCTGCCACAATTATGACCAGGACTTAAATACCTTCACTCTGCTGGCATCCTTCATCGAGACATTAAACCAGGCAACCTCTTGGTCAACAGCAACTGTGTACTAAAGGTGCGTGGACGGATGATATCACTCATCAAAATATACTTTCATTGTATTTCATTTTTGACCTTATTTGCTACAACTGTCTGAAAATGGTGGGAAATGTATAGAATATATATAGAAACTAAGATTGTAAGCAACAGCTGAACCTTTCAATGACTTTATTTCAGATCTGTGATTTTGGCCTGGCGAGGGTCGAGGAAACGGACGAGTCGCGGCACATGACTCAGGAAGTGGTGACGCAATACTACAGAGCCCCGGAGATCCTGATGGGGAGCCGCCACTACGCCAACTCCATCGATATCTGGTCTGTGGGCTGCATCTTTGCCGAGCTGCTGGGACGACGGATTCTCTTCCAAGCCCAAAGTCCTATCCAGCAGGTAAATAAACTCGGTTTTTAACCTTTAAAAGTCATATTTTTGTCTGATTTGATTCAACTATAAATGCTCGCAGTGGAATCGTAGTATCGCGTGTAAGGTATTGTGTACTTCTGAGCTGTTATTCAGGGTGTGGGCTATAGATGGCAGTGACGTTCTACCTGCTGGCACGCTCTGTACTAGGGGTCTCAAACTCAATTTACTTGGGGGCCACTGGAGCTCGGGTCTGGGTGAGACTGGGCCGCATCAGGTTTTACAAAAAAAACAAACACATTTATTAAAAACAAAAAAATTAAAAAAACTTCGCTTGTGTTCCAATTTTCTACAAAATAAGCTTTGATAAAACATATGAACAAAAAAAAAAAGAAAAAAAACGCATGTATTAAAAACAAAAAAATTAAAAAATACTTTGCTTTGGTTCCAAAGCTCTGATAAAACATTCCACTGTTCTCAAATATCTTACTTTTTATTTTTCTACACAAAATAAGATGAAAAATAAATAAACAAATCAAGAATAAAGAAAATCAATCAATCAATAATAAATAAATATAATAATAATAATAAAAAGTTAAGAAAGCACATATAGTTGGTGGGTAGACAAATGATTTTTTTCATATTAAAATGAACAAAGCATTATTAGAGCCCTGTAGACATGACAAAACACGACTATAGTCACATTTATACTCTTTTTATTTACAACATATTGCGCAACTGCAGGGTCTTGAGACACATGCTAACTCGCAAACTAGAGAGCTAGCGACCTAAACGGTAGCCTTCAAGTTATTTCCTTTCAACTTAAATAGCCAAAAACTTACCACTTCCACACGGTTAGGGAGGATAACTATTAACAGTTATTTAACCTTTAACATGAACATGAATCAAACGTAATCATTTTTTCTGGGTACATGATACCATACAGCATCCATATCAAACTAACATTAAACTTTCATATCAAGGCGGGGGCCTCAAACTAGTGTCCTGCGGGCCACATTTGGAGTCATAATAATTTTCATGAAGTCATAATAATTTTTATTCATGTACCCCCTACGGAGATCCACGTATCCCTAAGTGTATTCAATTTAGGAACCGAGAATCTTATCCATTATTTTAATCCATGCAACATATATATATATATATACATTATATATGATATAAAATATATATTTTCATTCATCACTAGCTGGATTTGATCACCGACCTGCTGGGAACTCCCTCAATGGAGGCAATGAGGACAGCATGTGAAGGTGCTCGTGCACACATTCTCAGAGGACCTAACAAACAGGTAAGTATTTTATTTGATTTTTTCCATGTTCACTTGTCACGTGACTCTTATTTTAGTCATGACCTTTGGACGCACAAAGAAAGATACAGCAAGTATTTGATCCCCTGCTGTTGACCCACTTACAAAAAATATGAAAAGTCCAGAATTTCTATGGTGACAAACGGTAAAAAATGACATGAAATGCCAGTTATGACTGAATTAGCATTTGCACTCCTGTTACACCCGCAAACGTAATACAAATCTGCAGCTTTGAATGTAATAATCCCGCAAATAATAATAATAATAATAATAATAATAAATTTCCCACAAACGTAATAAAATTTGCCTACTGCAAACATAATACTGAATTTCCTGCAAATGTAATAACTATTAATTACATTTACAGGAAATTATTACATTTTGTTTGTGCGTTTTAGTTACAGTATATTATTTTGTGTGTATATGGTGAAGAAATAATCAAAAGAAATCATAAAATATAAGAATAATAATAGTTAAAAAAAATATGAAAACAATTGCAATTATCACAATTATCTTTTTTAATTTAAAATAAATTAAATAAATTAAATAAATGATACTCTTTGAATAATATTTTTTCCACAAAAAAGAAAAAAAAGAATTATCTTGTTAAAATCCTCAAAATGACATCTAATAATAATGTAATAATGTAAATGTAATACATTTCCCACAAACTTAATAAAATTTGCCTACTGCAAATGTAATAACTATTACATTTGCAGGAAATGATTCCATATGTGGGAAAGTGAAAATCTGTAAATGTAATAACTTCCCACAAATGTAATATGAGACAAAATAATGATCTTTGTGGTTTTTGTGTATTTCTTCTTTTAATGAGGAAGGTGTAGATTTTAACAAGATATTTCTTTTTTTTTCTTTTTTTTTGTGCAAAAAATATTATTCAAAAAGTATCATTTCAATAATTAAAGGAATCTATAATTATTAAATTATAATTTATTTTAAATTAAAAAAATAACATAATTGCAAATGTTTTAATAAAATTATTATTACTATTTTTGTATTATTTCTTTTGATTATTTCTTCCCATATACACACACAAAATCACACATACAATAATATACTGTAACTAAAACGCACATGTACGCCAACAAACAAAATGTAACAATTTCCTGTAAATGTAATTAATAGTTATTACATTTGCAGGAAATTCAGTATTATATTTGCAGAGGGCAAATTTTACTACGTTTCTGGGAAATGTATTATATTTGTGGGATTATTCCATTCAATTGCAGATTTGTATTACGTTTGTGGGCAGTTATTACATTTGCAGGTGTACCACACTCCAGTTTCTCTGATTTTATTTATGAGCTCCTTCAAACTGCAGGAGATGCTTCAATGGCCGACTGTAAAGAAGACTTGCAGTGATTTCATTGAATTGTAAAATAGTGAAATGTCTGCTTCACGTTGTCCCTGTCACAATATTATTCTAACAACCCCAAGGATGATCATCCACCCTGGGTAACTGGATGCTAGATGGATGGTTTTCCCTTGTGTAATGTACGGGACAACAGACTACATGTAGGCTAATGTGATGTTTTCTTGGTGTACAGCCATCCCTTCCTGTCCTTTACACACTGTCCAGCCAAGCGACCCACGAAGCTGTCCATCTCCTCTGCAGAATGCTCGTCTTTGATCCGGTGAGTTATTGCATCTGACCGTCTGCTGTCACTGCCATATTTCTTTAGTTTGGCGAAGACAGAGATTCCTAAATGTAACAAATTGTATCCATTGTTCCCAGTCGAAGCGGATTTCGGCAAAGGATGCCCTGGCTCACCCCTACCTGGATGAGGGTCGACTGCGCTACCATACGTGCATGTGCAAATGCTGCTACACGACATCTTCTGGACGGGTTTACACAAGTGACTTTGAGCCCGTCACCAACCCCAAGTTTGATGATGGCTTTGAGAAGAATCTAAGCTCTGTCAGACAAGTCAAAGGTATGTTAAACGTTCGTGGAGGTGTGGTTGGCCGAGTTGGAATTACAATTAGCGTTCACCATTAAAAATAAAAATAAAAAATAAAAAAATGCGGGTCTAACTGTTTATAAATAAAATAATCATTAGTTGCAACGCCATCATTGTCAACACCTTTAGCGAGTCACTAGCCGCGTTTACATGGAGCCAAATATGGAGTCAAAGTCCACTTTAATTCAAATATTAAAATTATTAAATATTAAAATTAAATATTAAAATTATTATTTATAAAAATTATTTATATTTTAAAAATAAAATAAAAAATAAAAAAAATAAAAAATAAATATATATAATTTTGTATATATTAATTTAAAAAATAATAAATTAATAAATAAAACAAAATATATTTTTATATTTTAATAAAAACTTAATTTCAATGAAATATATATATACATTTTTATATGTTAATAAAAATAAATATATATATATATATATATATATATATATATATATATATATATATATATATATATATATATATATATATATATATATATTTTTTTTTTTTTTTTATAGAAACTTAAATTAAATATATATATATATTTATTAAAAAAGAAAATACATCCATCCATCCATTTTCCTCCGCTGGTCCGGGTCGCGGGGGCAGCAGTCTTAGTAGGGAAGCCCAGACTTCCCGGTCCCCGACCACCTCCTTTAGCTCCACCGGGAGGACACCAAGGCGTTCCCAGGCCAGCTGTGAGACATAGTCCCTCCAGCGTGTCCTAGGTCTGCCCCGGGGCCTTTTCCCGGCTGGGCATGCCCGGAAAAGAAGAAAATACATATCGATTTAAAACATGTGCCGAGCTTAATTATAAAATATTAGCAAGATTGAACTTTATTTTTTCCTGTTCCCGGGTGCGCTCTTTCAGCGAATGCTGAGATATGACGTAACACGCAGCTCCAGACGTTCTTCACTTTTAAAAATGGAGGCCAGCAATCGGCACTGGACTGCTGAGGGAAGTTTGTTTTTGATTCAAACTAAATTCCAAGACTGGACGAAGAAAAAAAAAAGGCAATACGGAGTTATTCCAACAAGTGAAAGAAAAACTGGAGGAAGTCGGTATCACGTGATGTTGTTGGTGTTTACGTTTTACTGGGCATGCCCCGTTGACTATTCTGGTTGATTATAGCGGCGCATGTAGACAAGACATTGGAATATTCCTTTTGCTTTCGGAAAGGTTATTGGGAAAGAGGAAAAACTCATGTAAACGTGGCTACTGTGTGTGTTCTCTCCCACAGAGATCATTCATCAGTTCATTTTGGAACAGCAAAAGGGGAGTCGAGTTCCACTCTGCATCAACCCTCAGTCAGCGGCATTCAAAAGCTTTATCAGGTGGGAGGCTCTCTTCTCTGTAGTTTGTACACATCGACTCGAATTTAAAGCCTGTCAGAATATCAAATATAATAAATAATAAATAGAGGAATAATACAATTTGAGGAAATTCAAAATACTGAGTCTAACAAACGTATATAAATGGGGCTAAGATTTAGTGGTAGAAATGTGTTTTTGAACACCAAACCTGAAAATAGACTGAAAATCATGTACTTATTTAGTTAGTCGGTGGCTGATGCGGCGGCTACAATATCCAAGCTACGCATCGTTAGCGCCCGACTTCAAAAATGCCACATTTCTTAATCCACACTATTATTATAGTGTCCACAACAGACGCGTTTTAACGCATTTTAACAACAATCGTATCATTCCATTTGTGTGCCTAACTGCATCACCGCACGTGTAATATTATTTACGTGTGTGTATTTTGATGTGTAAGTCGCGCCGGACTACAAGTTGCAGTACAAGCCGCCACACTACAAAAGAAAAAAGTCGGAATTTAGTCGGAAAAGTATGTACGATAAATTCGAACTTATGTTGAAAACTACAATAAATATTTCAGCTGCACCTGCATGTGCTTTCACTTTTAAGTCCCAAATACCAGAAAACTGTCAAAGTAGCCTGATTTGATCAGTCGTTGCTGCAGGCATCTGTACAGGTTTATCCATACAGTTGTCGGCTATACATTATGCATAAAAATAATGATTTTGATGCAAAACTGCTACAAAACATGTAAATAGAAATATTCTTATTGCTTGTGAAAGCAAACATGTCGCGTCGTAGGAACAGTTTTCCCGGCAACATTGTGTAAATTCGAACTTGTTGCACACCTTTTTGATTTCATAACCTGTAAACATTAATACCTAAAAAGAACGGATATACTTTATATTGTTACTGGTATGATCTGACTCGTATTTATAGAATCATATTTTCAGAATCATATTCATCCTATTTCCTAGCTGGTAAGACTGCTTCATTGATCACCGTTATATTAAAATATGACCCATAAACCCTTATCTGATCGCTTAGGATGTGAACGGGATGTCCCGATCCGATCACGTGATCGGGAATCAGGCTCGGTCAATCGGAATCAGATGTTATCTCCCGATTTTTTTTTTTTTTCTGTATGTATTTTTATCTGATCTATAATTATGCGGTGGTACAGAGTGAGACCTCCTGGCTGCATTGCGGACAGAAAGAGCAACATTACAAGCGGAACACGGAAAACGATGTCTCTTCCTTTGGCGTGGAGGTCTTTTAAAGTGGATGACAAAAACGTTGCAAAGTGTAAAATATGTCAATTTTGGATTTCAAGAGGTGCATTATAAACTCAAAATTAAATTATTCGGATTCAGGGGCAAAAAAAAAAAACCTAATCGGGACATCCCTACTTCACACACTTTTTATATAGTTGTATTCAAGTCAATACGGCATATACCATATCATATACCAGCTCTATGTTTAGGTAATACACCTGTGTACGCCTAACATTTGCTCTCTCAGTTCCACAGTGGCGCAGCCCTCCGAAATGCCTCCGTCTCCGCTGGTGTGGGAATAGCTGCTGTAGTGGGTGTGGTCATCTTGTTCCCTTTTTGAAGCTGTTTCAAAATGGAATCACGAAAGCGTCTCAATATCATCCGTCATCTGGGTAGCATTTCACTGGAGAAGCATGACTTGTAGTCCACATCTGCTGGTTGTATGCTAAAATATGAAAAAAATAATAATAATAATAATAATCCACTAACTGACTTATGTCGGCGGGCGTACTACAAGGCTGGAAATGTACGTGATAAATACTCAGCAGGATAACATTATCGTCATCGCACCGCACACTTGCTTTTATGTATATATTTCAAATTTGTATTTTAAATACGGGCTTTTATATGAGCCTGGATGATGACTTTTTCCTGTAATCGGCTAGTATGACAGCTGTCTTCCCTTCTGAACTCTTAAATCACCAAATCAGCATGACACCCAATTCAACCTAACCTCCAGACAATCGATTGTAGTTGCATCATCGGGTGTTAGGAACCTTAGGCTCCCCATTTTTGACAACAGTGTTCTTGGGTAAGACATACAGTAAAGTCTCGTTATATCGATATATCCGATCCTGCGCCGAACTGCATTAAAAGTGGGCAATAATGCACTCGACATTGTTCTATAGTATAGAACAATACTCGAGCAGCTTAAATCAATCTTTGCTTAAGGATTTCAATACCAAAAAAAAAGAACACGGCGAACGGCTGCTTCCAGTCAACTTTATTTTTCACACTTCCACCACCGGAGCGCAGCACACACACCGATTCCCGCACTTCCTGGTTCACAGGTCATGCTCAACCCGCCCCACATAGCTGGCCAAACACATGCCTGCAACAGAAGAACCAACTGCGTTCGTGGTTTCTCTCGTGTGTATAGAATAAAAAGATATCTGAATACAACACAATTAAATACATGTATTTGTACGCTTGTGTGTTGTGTGTTCGTTGGAATAGGTGTGAATGCTATGTCAGTTGGTTCTTCTATTGCAGGCATGTGTTTGGCCAGCTATGTTGGGGGCGGCTTGAGCATGACCTGTGAACCAGGAAGTGCGGGAATCGGTGTGTGTGCTGCGCTCTGGTGGTGGAAGTGTGAAAAATAAAGTTGACTGGAAGCAGCCGTTCGCCGTGTTCTTTTTTTTTGGTATTGAAATCCTTAAGCAAAGATTGATTTAAGCTGCTTTTGTATCGATATAAGCAGACCAAATTGGCTGGCGGGAGATGAAAAGGGCATCGTAGTAACCGGATTATCATAATAACCGGGTATGGTACTAACGGAACTAATTGTATCATAAAAGACTAGAAATTTGCCGGGAAATGAAAATAGTATCGTTATAACCGATATCGATATAACGAGACTTTACTGTATTATTATTCATAGGAATTCCTTTGGCATGCTCCCCCGTGCAGACATATTTAGTAACTATCATTTGCCAAAGATGATTCACATCAAGTTTGTGTGCAAAGCGGGTGTTTATGTTTTATGTTTATGGAAGTCATGCCAATTTTTCAAGTGTTGTTAGCCCATGTTTGTCTACTCATGCACCACGACTGTACTGTACTGTACTGTACTGTCAGAGCAAAATCGATTTAAGGCAAATCCAACTGGTAATGGTTGCATATACCCACAAAGGTGGACTAGCATACAGGAATGTAATTGATTTGTTTTAGATTACTACCGCAAATATAGGCATGCTCTTTTGCATGCAGTTTAAGAGATAATATATGCAAATATTTTTATGTGAGCAGCACCTGCATTAAAAAAAAAAAAAAAAATCTTGTCCAAAATACTCAGGTATCACCTGAAAATAGTATAAACGCAGTAGCCCATCATTTTACCATAACGTTAAACCCCACGAAGAACCAAACCTAACTACGAGCAGGAAATGCGTGGGAAGGGGGCAACATGGCCGAAATATGCAAATATCATTCTCCGTTTTTTTGACTTACACATTTGAAGTGTGGCGTTTACAATAAAGCCGAAAGGGAAAGGGGCAGCTAACCCCACGTTGAAGCAAAACGTTTGGCCAACATCTAATTTGTTTGATATCAGAAATAATCCATTTGTTGCCATCATAAAACATTGGTTGTACCGGTACACCTTTTGTCAAGGGAAAAGTTCCCGCTGGTATCAAAACAAACGAGAGACGATACAAGTTATTGGAGGATAATGAGAGGTACGATTTAATACAACATGAATGCAAGGAGACAAATCAATATTAACTTCTACAGCAGGGGTCTCCAAACTCAATTTACTTGGGGGGCCACTGGAGTTTGGGTCTGGGTGAGACTGGGCCACATCAGGTTTTCCAAAAAAAAACAAAAAAACGCATTTATTAAAAACAAAAATTTTTTAAAAATTTCGCTTTGGTTCCAATTTTCTACAAGAAAAGCTCTGATAAAACATTCCACTGTTCTCAAATATCTTAATTTTTTATTTTTCTGCAAAAAATGAAAAATAAATAAATCAAGAATAAAGAAAATCAATCAATCAGTAATAAAAAAATATAATAATAATAATAATAAAATGGCAAAAAATATTTTTTTTTCATATTAAAATGAACAAAGCATTATTAGAGCCCTGTAGACATGACAAAACACGACTATAGTCACATTTATACTCTTTATTTACAACATATTGCGCAACTGCAGGGTCTTGCTAACACATGCTAATTCACAAACTAGAGAGCTAGCCACCTAAACGGTAGCCTTCAAGTTATTTCCTTTAATCTTAAATAGCCAAAAACTTACCACTTCCACACGGATAGTGAGGATAACTATTAACAGTTATTTAACCTTTAACATGAACATGAATCAAACGTAATCATTTTTTCTGGGTACATGATACCATACAGCATCCATATCAAACTTTAACATTAAACTTTCATATCAAGGCGGGGGCCTCAAACTAGTGTCCTGCGGGCCACTTTTGGCCCACAGGGTGAGGATTTTGGACCTCAGCTGAAAGCACCACCAAACCAATTCGAGGACAACACAAGACAATTCAAAGCGGTCCAGTTGCGGTCCCAGATCCCCCAGCATATGTCACGAATAATTTTGACAAAACAGGCGGCTAATGGCTTATCTTGAAAGCTAACACTTAGCCTCTCCCGCGGTATAAGTATAATTCGTTTTTTTTTTTTCCATTCCATAGTTTGATTCCACATACTAAAATGCTATAGCTTTTTAACGTAGTCCTAGCATAGAAGCCCATACATTGGCTGTATAAAGATGACCATAGGGGTGTTAGTTCATGTCTACAGGGCTCTAATAATGCTGAAGGTACTTTATACTGAATCTTACTTTGAAATTTACTCGGAACCAATACCTGTAATGAACAATGGATGTTTTTTTTGTTTGTTTTTTTGGAGTATTATTAGTTTAGCGGTAATACTCACTAAGCTAGCACTTGTACGCCGTAGCATAGACACTGTATATACATTTCACTAACCAGCCAAGATCATTCATGTAGACTTTAAAAACATTATTTCTATTCAATATGTGTTTTGGAACAAAATGGCGCAAGGTTAATGAATCAATTTAATTTAAATTTTGTCTTGAAGCCATTGAGTAAAGATAGTGAAGTACTTCTCGGCAACCAGCAGTTTCACTCTCCACTCACCCAGTCGTTACCGACTACTTTTCGGCCAAACGAAGAACAACGCCATATCAGCTTGGGAATGTCAGCTGTCCTTTTCCAATTAGTCATTTGATAGATTTTTAATTATTACACTTGAGAGAGGTTCCATCTTAGAACAAGCATGATGCGGATTATACGGATCAATGTCATCGTCAACGTCACAGAGAAACACAAAACATCAAAATAAACATGAAGCAAACTAGAAACCAGCAATAGCATTTTTCTCCATATTTCTTCTACTTGAAAATATTCCCATAAAATATTAACCGGCTCTTCATTCACGGATGGTTTTCAACGAGGGTACCATAGATGGGATACAGTAGCGTTCCATAAGCTTAAAAATAATGAACTTTTCTCAGTTGGTAATAAGATTTTTTTTTTTTTTTGCCCAACTCCGATTCATACGTGTACACTGTAACCAGAAAAGAGCTTTGAAGTAAATTATTTAATATATTTTTCATATTTTTATTTTCTACCATGCTTTTTTTTTTTTTTTTTTTTTGTCCAAAAAGCGCACCTCAAAAGTATATTTATGTACTCTCAGGGCATTGAATCCTGTTATTCATGCTCGGACGACTACTTAGACAACCGGAATAATTCAGTTTCTCATGGACTACATAGGACAGCCGTAGTCCTATCTAGTCTTTGGGCATGAACTGATGGCACCTCTCATTCGAGCAGGGTTCGTGTCTCCGATTCGAATGCCCCCCCCCCGAGAATACACTGAGCTGTATGAATGAGAACATTCCCAGGTATGTTCATGTACATATGTGAAATACAGAAGCTAATATACACGTCAACCTAAAATGTACCGCTGTATAGAAATTGTACTAGCCTGCACATTTTTGGAAGGCTGTGAAGTTCATTTTTATTTTTCAACCTTGCATATAAACCTTGTATATATATTTTCTTTCTTTTTATCCTGCAGTTGCTAAATAGAGGACAACTAATCCTGTCCCGTCATGTTGACTGTATGTGGTGTGTACAGCAGAGTTGTAGATATATCTAAAGGGGAAGCCTCGTCTTGTTATTGGTGGAAGAGTGGCTTTATTTCAGTACATGAAACCAAAAGTCGAATTCAAGTCAAATTCTGGCTGTGTCTCAATTTGCGCACTTCCGGACTTACTCTTTGGAAGTTTTGAATCAAAACTGGCAAAATGATGAAGTTTGAACACTTGGCATCCTCAGTAGTAGTTCCCATCCGAACTACCAAAACATCATTTTTGATTTTCACATTCAATTTTTTATTCTATTTATTCTTTGTTCTATGATTTCGGATGGACATTCCAGCAACAACTTTTGGACTAATCCGATTACATTCAGCTCCGGAAACTTTTCAATCAGTCACTAGCGACCAAAGCTAACCGTTTAATGCACAACGTTAAGTTTAAGCCTTAAATTCGCTTGACGCACTTCACATTATAAAATGAATAACTACTGGGAATAGTAGTTAGTAGTCAGGATGTAGCCTGCCCCGCCCGGAAGTGGGTTCATGGAACAACAATTTCATTTTTTGATTAAAAAAAGACGACGAGTAAAACTCAATCAATCCCAGACTTCTCTATCAATCCTAGCCATTTTTTTTTAATGATTATGACAGATTTTTCAAGGACCACAGATTATTGTGTTTTGGCGCTATATAGTATGGAGGACCAAAACTGCCAAAATAATAAATAAATAAATAAATAAATAAAATTTTGTATTTATTTTTAATTTTTGAATCTTGTTTTTTATTTTTGTATTTATTTTTGCTTTTATTTATTTATGTATATATTTTTTATTTTTGTTTTTATTTCCATTTATATTTTTTTTTGTGTATTTAATTTTTTGATTTTTTTTTTTCATTTTTGTTTTTATTTTCACTTTTATTTATTTATTAATTTATTATTTTAGCAGTTTTGGTCCTCCATAATATAGACATACAGTAATACGCTAGATACAGTAGTAGCTACTTTTTTTTTTATATGTAGACAAAATGTCTAAACTGCGATAAACAACATAACAAAATAAAAAAATGTTTTTTTTTTACATGAAAATAACCTTTTTTTTTTATTACAAATATAACATCATGATCTATTTACATTTTCAACCGAAGTGTGTGCACATGCGGTAAAATTTCCCTCAACACGGCGAGATTTTTTTTTTTTCCACTTCCTGCATTCACTTCAACCGGGAAAGATGATGCACGCTGAGCTCTTAGAAAATGCACTTCTGACACCTTTTTTGGCTTCAAACCTCTCCAAAGGTGCTCTCTTTTATTGTGGAGTTGCATCATCACCTCTTTGTGCCTCTCGTGCAAAAAAAAAAACATAAATACGTAGTTCATGTATGATTATATATACTGTCATTTTCCCTTATTATTATTACTATTTATAAATCGCTACTAGAGATGTTTTCTGTGAAAAAAAATCAACAAATTTACGAGGTTGTGAATCATGAATGTGCGGTGATCTACTGTATTGTTAGATGGAGAAGTGGGGGGGGGTGGCAGGTGTTTTATTGGGGAATTGAACTGCAATTCACTATTAAAAAAAGACACACAATCAAGTAAGTGCACATTTGTACTACACTGTGTAGACACGGTATACTTGTCAAAGTGTACCGATGGAAGTATTCCATTTGAGACACAGCCTTTATAACAATATTTCCAGAATGTATTACTCGGTATAATTTGGATGATTGATTAGCCTACAGCTAATAAAAAAAAAAAAAAAAATTGTGTAAATCGGTAAAATGTGAATATTGTGAAAAATTAGAAAAAAAAACTACTGGTATTGCAGGAATGGTACTCCTGAAATAAATTCACTTTTGCACCATATTGTGATTTCCTGAGACGCACCCGTCTGAAGCTGTTGGTCTCTACCTCTCGGTCCGTCTAACTTTGCTTTGTTAACCTCCGTACGTCCACGGAGATGACGCTTTTCTACGACAATGATCAAATCAACAACACCCGCCCATTTTTTCTGGAATATTCAGCATTCAAATCCAATTTTGACTCACTCGATGTTTGAATATTTCATCAGTTGCCATCAAATAGCCAAGATTTACCTGACTGTTACCAAGTTTTTAGGACATTTTTTGTTTTGTTTTGTCTTCAAAGCTCAGTCTCAAGGATTTCATACTTCCAAAATGATTCCATTCCAATTTGATACAGTATAAACCGGAACCTAAAACAAAAACAGCATCAGTCTCCAGAATTGAACTCGGCTAAAAGGGAAGTAAACTAAGGAAGTAAACTAAGTTTTACTTTTACTAAGTAAAACTTTATTAGAATTATTATTATTATTAGTTATAGTAATGTTATTATATTATTATTATTTTGTTATAATAATATTACTACCATTATTATATTAATATTATTAACAACAATATTAATATAATAGTAGTATAATTATCATTATTTGTATTACTATTATTGTGCTTGTGCTCCTTTTTCCAGGAGTATTTTGTAATATTACTACCATTATTATGTTAATATTATTAACAACAATATTAATATAATAGTAGTATTATTATCATTACTGACAACATTATTATTATTATTATTATTATTATTGTTATTAGAATTATTATTATTATTAGTTATAGTAATGTTATTATATTATTATTATTTTTATTTTGTTATAATAATAATATTACTACCATTATTATATTAATATTATTAACAACAATATTAATATAATAGTAGTATTATTATCATTATTTGTATTACTATTATTGTGCTTGTGCTCCTTTTTCCAGGAGTATTTTGTAATATTACTACCATTATTATATTAATATTATTAACAACAATATTAATATAATAGTAGTATTATTATCATTATTGACAACATTATTATTATTATTATTGTTATTTTTATTAGAATTATTATTATTATTAGTTATAGTAATGTTATTATATTATTATTATTTTGTTATAATAATAATATTACTACCATTATTATATTAATATTATTAACAACAATATTAATATAATAGTAGTATTATTATCATTATTGACAACATTATTATTATTGTTATTTTTATTAGAATTATTATTATTAGTTATAGTAATGTTATTATATTATTATTATTTTGTTATAATAATAATTACTACCATTATTATATTAATATTATTAACAACAATATTAATATAATAGTAGTATTATTATCATTATTGACAACATTATTATTATTATTATTATTATTGTTATTTTTATTAGAATTATTATTATTATTAGTTATAGTAATGTTATTATATTATTATTTTTATTTTGTTATAATAATAATATTACTACCATTATTATATTAATATTATTAACAACAATATTAATATAATAGTAGTATTATTATCATTATTGACAACATTATTATTATTATTGTTATTTTTATTAGAATTATTATTATTATTAGTTATAGTAATGTTATTATATTATTTTTATTTTGTTATAATAATAATATTACTACCATTATTATATTAATATTATTAACAACAATATTAATATAATAGTAGTATTATTATCATTATTGACAACATTATTATTATTATTATTAGTATTAGTATTATTATGAAATATTTAAAATAATGAAATATTTGGAAAAAACAGGCGGGCCATATTGAAACACTTGGCGGGCCGGATGTGGCCCCCGGGCCGTAGTTTGCCCACCCCTGATCTATACAGTATGCATAAAAATAACAAATTTGATGCAAAACCGCTACGGCTACAAAACATGAAAATATAATAAATAATAAATATCCTTATCGCTTCTGAAAGCAAACATGTCGCGTCGTAGGAACAGTTTTCCCGGCAACATTGTGTGCATGTAAACGTAGTTATTGAAGGAAAAAAAAATGGAGAACCGGTGAAAAAGTGTGCAATGTGGGAAACGTTAGCCTGCTTGCGTATTTCCAGTAGTATGATCTCCTTGAGATTATTCTACGAGAGACAGAATTACAAACTAGAAATCTAGAATATATGGCCAGATTTTGACTACTGTAACAGTCTTAGTAATACATAATCTAGCCATTCTGGGGTCTAGAGCGGTCTACTTCTACATTACTACATTACTACATGACTACATGACTACATTACTACATGACTACATTACTACATGCTTTTACGTGTTCATTGGAAACTGAGGTGACTTCTCAGGAATCAACACAACTAGCAGTGGTCCAAGTTCCCATCACCTCAATCATCGTTTTCATGGAGTTTTGCTTTATTTTCTCTCGGAATGAAGTACTTGAATCAATTGAGAAAATACTCATTTCAAATATTTTTTCCAGTAATAGACTACATACCTTGTAAGGAAACCTTGTGTAAGAAAACTAACCACAACACCATAACCACTGGATTGTCTGGATTTGGATTATTTGCTATATCATAAACAATGTTTATATATTTCATCTTTTAATCAGACGCATACAAATTGTGGAATAAAATTACCCGAATGTTCCATCTGGAAAATGTTAAACATTAAATGTGACATTTGAAGAAATTTGGAACTTGGATTCTTTATTAACTCATTTTTCAAAAGCCGTCCCTTTTTATGATTTTGACTGATTTTTCAAGGCACACATAATATTGTGTTCCTGGGCTGTATAGACATGATGTATGCCAAAAGATAAAATTTAGAGTGTCATCCTTCATCAGAAAAAAAAACTTTGCTTCTACCTTTTTCTGTTCTTTAATAATCAGCAAAATATCCGTAATATTTGGTATTATCAACCAAAAGGCTTTTTGTGAAAAGATACATTTCAAGCACAACTTTCACTTTGACACAAATGCAGTGGCGTCATTAGGCATATTTTAGAAAATCTTCTTCAGCTCCACTAAATAATTTGATTTTTAAAAAAATGTATTTTAATTTTTTTTTACCAAAAAAAAAATTTCAAAATTCATATAATAGGGCAAAATCAGGCTAATCAAGCAAGCCAATAAGCAGGCTAATAATAGCCTACTACTACTATCAGTAGTAGTAGTAAATCTACCATATACCAGTTTAATAAGCTGTGCTTCTTCCTACTCCTTTTGGACATGTGGAACTGGGAACTGATTATGGGATGCACTCAATTGGAATCTGATGCATGTTCAAATGAAAACAATTAAAATAAAAAAAATTATTTAAAAAAAATATATTTAAAAAATATATTAAAACAATTATAAAATATTTAAAAAACATGAAAAATGTATTTTAAAAAATACAAAAATTTATTTAAAAATAATTTAAAAACAAACATGAATTAAATAAAGAAATAAATAACTTCAATTATATTACGAAAGCAGGAAGTGAACAAATGTAAGAGTTACTGATTGTAAAAGTACCAGATGGAGGGGTAGGATTTAATAAGCTTTGCTTCTTCCTACTCCTTTTGGACATGTGGAACTGGGAACTGATTATGGGATGCACTCAATTGGAATCTGATGCATGTTCAAATGAAATAAAATTAAATTAAAAAAAATATTTAAAAAATTATTTATAAATATATTTAAAAACATTAAAAATTTATTTTTAAAAATACAAAAATTTATTTAAAAAATACAATTAAAAAAACAGTAGTAGTAGTAGTAATAATCAGAATAAGAATAATGATAATAATAATAGACTAATAATATTATCATGATTATTATATCATTGATGACTGTCCACTGGTTTTGCAGTATAGATTGTGTGTACTTGTGTACATTTAATAATTGAGTATCTCAACGAAATCTGTCCAAAAGTGGGAAAGTCATATCCCAGTTCTTGTTCCTTATTTGTTTTTTTCTCCACCCTAGTGACGCCCCTGCACAAATGTATATATATTTAGCCAAAATGTGTAAACAATGATGCCACAAGGTAAACACAAAAATGGTTGTTTCACATGAAAATATATTTTTTTTGTTTACAAATAATACACTTTGAACGATTTACAATTTTCACATTTACAAATGTGCCAGTTTGTAGGTTCGAGTCAAGTCTTAAGCTATAAGTTAGAATTTTGGAGCCCTGTTTAGTGTCTCCCAAATATAATGCCATTCTAACAATGTATTCAATTTAATAAATGAAATGAATACAATTTGAATTGTATCATTGTAATAATATTTTGGATTTTATGTAATCCATACATTTTATTTCTTCTTAAAACTGATTGGGCGTTAATGCATGCAATCACTGAGGCAGATTCAAAATGTCCTGCTGGAAATTACATAACGATAATGTTATGAATACTTTGGATGGGGGACACATCTTACATTCACTGGAAATCTCAAGTATTTTCAAGTCATTAGACCAAAGTCCAAGTCAAGTCATTGATTTCAAAGTCCAATTAGAGCTGCCCTACTTGAATCCAAAGTCATCAAAATTGTGACTGGAGCCCAATGACTCGACTCCATCAAGTCGCCATCTTGGCTACATTGCCGAAGAGGAGTGGTTGCAATTTTGGCGATCAAAAAAAGGACGCAGAAGAAGCAAGCTGGTCTTTTCCGGTAAGTCCGCAACAACGGTCATAGATTTCATTTTTTACATGTTGTTTCTCAAAAACTGCAATTGTAATTCACAAGGCTCACATTTGACAAAACGGTACTGAAAATGTTCATTGGTAAATCTCAAGGTCACAAGTTGTGCCAAAATCCTCGTCTGGAGACCACCAGCACCTCTTCCATTATAAGTTCCATTATAAGAGCGCAGCATCCGTGTTTTGCGTCTGCAGAAAAACAGCAAAATTTAGTTTAATTAGTTTCATTTTCAAATTCAAGTATAAAAGCCTGCCATGAATATGTTTTCACTACAGATCCTCGGATCTAAAATATGGCCATCACCAAAGCGGATCACCCCGTGTCCTGCTCTAATGTCCTGCTGTAAGTCCCGCCATGAAGAACGCCGTCTCATCCTCTGTGAGTTTCATAACATTGACGCAAATAAGCCCGCTTCCTGTTTCCAGCTGCCAGGTCTTTGTCTTAAACTACACACTCAGATATTTGTGTAGCGTTTTTCTGTCCTTGTTGGACCCAGTTGGTGCTGCTCTCTGAAGGGAGTAGTTAACAGCATGGTAAGAGATTTTAGTTTTAGTTTACATTTTTAGATGTGCATCGTTTTTCTGTCCTCGTTAGACCCAGTTTTTAAAACTGCTCTCTGAAGGGAGTAGTTAACAGAATGGTAAAAGATTTTAGTTTAGATTTTTAGATGTGCGTCGTTTTTCTGTCCTTGTTAGACCCAGTTTTTGCTGCTCTCTGAAGGGAGTAGTTAACAGCATGGTAAGAGATTTTAGTTTTAGTTTACATTTTTAGATGTGCATCGTTTTTCTGTCCTCGTTAGACCCAGTTTTTAAAACTGCTCTCTGAAGGGAGTAGTTAACAGAATGGTAAAAGATTTTAGTTTAGATTTTTAGATGTGCGTCGTTTTTCTGTCCTTGTTAGACCCAGTTTTTGCTGCTCTCTGAAGGGAGTAGTTAACAGAATTGTAAGAGATTTTAGTTTTTGTTTAGATTTTTAGATGTGAATCGTTTTTCTATCCTTGTTAGACCCAGTTTGTGCTGCTCTCTGAAGGGAGTAGTTAACAGCATGGTAAGAGATTTTAGTTTTAGTTTACATTTTTTAGATGTGCATCGTTTTTCTGTCCTTGTTAGACCCAGTTTTTGCTGCTCTCTGAAGGGAGTAGTTAACAGCATGGTAAGAGATTTTAGTTTTAGTTTACATTTTTAGATGTGCATCGTTTTTCTGTCCTTGTTAGACCCAGTTTTTAAAACTGCTCTCTGAAGGGAGTAGTTAACAGCATGGTAAGAGATTTTAGTTTAGATTTTTAGATGTGCGTCGTTTTTCTGTCCTTGTTAGACCCAGTTTGTGCTGCTCTCTGAAGGGAGTAGTTAACAGCATGGTAAGAGATTTTAATTTTTGTTTAGATTTTTAGATGTGTATCGTTTTTCTGTCCTTGTTAGACCCAGTTTGTGCTGCTCTCTGAAGGGAGTAGTTAACAGCATGGTAAGAGATTTTAGTTTTAGTTTACATTTTTAGATGTGCATCGTTTTTCTGTCCTTGTTAGACCCAGTTTTTGCTGCTTTCTGAAGGGAGTAGTTAACAGACCAGTAAGAGATTTTAGTTTTAGTTTAGATTTTTAGATGTGTATCGTTTTTCTGTCCTTGTTAGACCCAGGTTTTGCTGCTCTCTGAAGGGAGTAGTTAACAGCATGGTAAGAGATTTTAGTTTTAGTTTACATTTTTTAGATGTGCATCGTTTTTCTGTCCTTGTTAGACCCAGTTTTTGCTGCTCTCTGAAGGGAGTAGTTAACAGCATGGTAAGAGATTTTAGTTTTTGTTTAGATTTTTAGATGTGCATCGTTTTTCTGTCCTTGTTAGACCCAGTTTTTGCTGCTCTCTGAAGGACGTAGTTAACAGCATGGTAAAAGGTTTTAGTTTAGATTTTTAGATGTGTATCGTTTTTCTGTCCTTGTTAGACCCAGTTTTTGCTGCTCTCTGAAGGGAGTAGTTAACAGAATGGTAAGAGATTTTAGTTTTAGTTTAGAATTTTAGATGTGTCGTTTTTCTGTCCTTGTTAGACTCAGTTTTTGCTGCTCTCTGAAGGACATAGTTAACAGAATCGTAAGAGATTTTAGTTTTTGTTTACATTTTTAGATGTGAAATGCATGAAAATGTATTTTTCTTTGGAAAAGTGATCCCAAACTTTTGAGCGGTAGTGTCCATAGTGCTGATATACGGATTATGTAGTACCTGTGCCGTTTGATCTCCAGTCTGACCGTCGTCCTGGTGTATGAATTCATCATGAAAGTACAAAGGAGAAATACCAAGCTGTAGAGGAAAACACAGAGGTTAATACTGCCTATGTACTGCCTAATGTACTATTGGATACGTGACTTATAAGTATCCACGTGTGTGATTGAACCGACCTCTCTGAAGAATCGTCTTCCTGGTATGGATATCGTAGTCAGCCTGACTTTATCGCCACTCTTTCGGATTATTTTGACAATGTCCTCGTGCTCCATGGACTCTACTGGTTCTCCGTTGACCGCTAGTAGTAGATCTCCATCCCGCATCCCCGCCTCCTCGGCTGGACTCCCCTTGTCCACCTCTCGTAGCAAGTGAACTTGGACCACAGATGTTTTAGATGGCAAGTGTCAACATTGACAGTTACTATGGTACACATTATGTCACTGGATGCTCATATCACCCAGTACTTTGGTACGGGATCAAGTTAAAAAAAAAAATACTTAAACTATATTAGGAAAGCAGGAAGTGAACAAATGTAACAGTTAGTGATTGTAAAAGTACCAGATGGAGGGGTAGGATTTAATAAGCTTTGCTTCTTCCTACTCCTTTTGGACATGTGGAACTGGGAACTGATTATGGGATGCACTCAATTGGAATCTGATGCATGTTCTAATGAAAAAAAATAATTAAAAAAAATTATTAAAAAAATACATATATTTTAAAAAATTAAAAAATATTTATAAAAATATAAAAAAAAAATAAAAATGTATTTTTAAAAATACAAAAATATATTTAAAAAATTTTAAAAATTAATTAAAAAAATACAACAATTAATTAAATAAAGAAATAAATAACTTCAATTATATTATGAAAACATTTAAAAATATATTTTACAAAATACAATTTTTATACAAAAATAATTTTAAAAAATACAAAAATTAATTAAATAAAGAAATAAATAACTGCAATTATATTAGGAAAACAGGAAGTGAACAAATATACTCTTCCTACTCCTTTTGGACATGTGGAACTGGGAACTGATTATGGGATGCACTCAATTGGAATCTGATGTATGTTCAAATGAAAAAAATTAAAATTAAAATTTAAAAAAATTATTTAAAAAATATATATTTAAAAAATGTATTTAAAAAATTATTTATAAAAACATTTTAAAATGTATTTTACAAAATACATTTTTTTAAATACAAAAATTTTTTTTAAAAAATACATTTTTTAAAATACAAAAAATAATTTTAAAAAATACAAAAATTAATTATATAAAGAAATAAATAACTGCAATTATGTTAGGAAAACAGGAAGTGAACAAATGTAACAGTTAGTGATTGTAAAAGTACCAGATGGAGGGGTAGGATTTAATAAGCTTTGCTTCTTCCTACTCCTTTTGGACATGTGGAACTGGGAACTGATTATGGGATGCACTCAATTGGAATCTGATGCATGTTCAAATGAAAAAAATGTAAATTAAAATTAAAAAAAATATTTAAAAGAATATATATTTAAAAAAAATATTTAAAAAAATTACAAAATTATTTATAAAAAATATTTTTAAAAACATTTAAAAATGTATTTAAAAAAAATACAAAAATTAATAAAAAATACAGAAATTAAATAACCCGGGCTGTAGCGCTAGCCCGGGTAGGATACTGGACCCAGCATGCTGTAAACAAATATGTCACCTGTTTGCTGTGTCACCGGCAACTTCTCTTGTCTCAACAGGAAGCCATAGCCATCAGGTCCTTTGACCAAGTCCAGAGTCTTGGCCGAGTGTGGCAGCTGACGGCTTTCTGCCAGGACGGGCACAATGGGCATCTTCCTCCTAATGTAGTAAGACTGGCTTTCACCATCAATGACCAGCACCGTCGCGGGTTCGACGCTCTTCTTCAGCTGAGAAGCAAACACAGCGTTGGGATTCCTCAGAATAAACGTGACCATCAACGTGACGAGATGTTTCTTACGGCTTTGCTGAGAGAGGAGTGTTTGAGAGTGGATGTTGCTACACCGTTCATCCAGACCAGTCTGTCTCCACTGGTCACTCCAGCCTTTTCTGCCGGACCATCAGTCACGATACTCAGGGTATGCCGTCCTTTTTACCCGACAAGGACATTTTAGCTCAATATTTCATCTACTGACATGACACATAACTTGGAATATCACTTTCATCACTTCCTTTACGTTTTTTCACATGGTTGCAAATGTCTCATGGTGGTACCTTCCACGGAGATCAGGGTCATCCCCAGGCCGTAGTGTGGGTGTTGGCTGATGTGACACAGTCTGGGCCGAGAGCAAGGACCACTCTTGGAGGCTGCAGCCAACATCTGGAGGTCTACACCCATACACACTGCCTGCAAGGGGACACGAGAGAAGGACTTGAACATCATTTCATTCCATAGAGATATCTTTTAGTCCGGTGTCACGTATCAATAATAATCGGTAATCGGTAATAATTTATAAATGCATAATACTGGTCACATGAAAGGAAAGCCACAGAAATATGGAAATATGGGCTAATAACTATAAAAGCAATCTTCACTGGCTAAATGTACTGCAAAAAAGGTCAGTAAGGATAATTCATAATGCCGCCTACAGAGAACATACTATTATGGCATTCACTATGTGACAAAAAAAAAAAAAAAAAAATTAAATTAAAAAAACATCAATAATAAAAATAAATTAAATAAAAAATAATAAAATAAAAATTAATTACATTTAAAAAAATAAAAAAAAAAACTTTAAACTATATTAGGAAAGTTGACAAAAGTAAATGAATAAATAAATAAATAAAAAACATAAAAAAAATTGACTTACACTATATTATGAAAGCAGGAAGTGAACAAATGTAACAGTTACTGATTGTAAAAGTACCAGATGGAGGGGTAGGATTTAATAAGCTTTGCTTCTTCCTACTCCTTTTGGACATGTGGAACTGGGAACTGATTATGGGATGCACTCAATTGGAACCTGATGCATGTTCAAATGAAAAAAAATTAAATTAATTCTTTTTTAAATTATTTAAAAAATAAAAACAAATTATTAAAAAAATATATTTACATTTTTTTAATTATTAAAAAAAAAATAAAATTGTATTTAAAAAAAACAAAAATGTATTTTAAAAAATACAAAAATTAATTAAAGAAATAAATAACTTCAATTATATTATGAAAGCAGGAAGTGAACAAATGTAACAGTTAGTGATTGTAAAAGTACCAGATGGAGGGGTAGGATTTAATAAGCTTTGCTTCTTCCTACTCCTTTTGGACATGTGGAACTGGGAACTGATTATGGGATGCACTCAATTGGAATCTGATGCATGTTCTAATGAAAAAAAATTAAATTAATTCTTTTTTAAATTATTTAAAAAATAAAAACAAATTATTAAAAAAATATATTTACATTTTTTTAATTATTTAAAAAAATAAAAAAAATGTATTTAAAAAAAATACATTCTGATTGAGAACAAATGTTTGCTTTGTTCAATATTGAAATATTTCTGGCCACATTTATGTTGTAGACCATCTAGATGTCTGTCATAGTTCCTGTGGAAATGTAAGCGGTGATGTAATACCTGGTCGTATTCATCTCTCCTCAGGACCAGCAGAAACAAATGGAGACCACATGACTGGATTTTCCTCGCCACCTGTCAGATACAGTAAATATATTTCATAAATACGTATATGTCAATAACCCCCGACTCCATCCGCTCCAAAAACGTCATTGGGAGCACCAACCCTGAAGAAGTCTCTGTTGACCACAAATTCATCATTGACCTCCAGCACTCGGTCGCCCTCTTGAAGTCCACCGTGCTCTGCTGGACTCCATGGCTCCACGTCGGTGACTTCCAAGCCCTGACCCTCCGTGTTCCTTTGCAGGTTGAAGCCAAAGTTCTGCCCTTCCACTCGCCTCAGCTGGCAGAGTTTGGTCACGTGGCTGTGGTCTGGATCGGTTTCTGGACCGAGGGTTTACGGAAACAGACTCATCAAGCCAGAGTTACCTCTCCGGGTGGAGGACTTACCAAGATCATCGGTGATGACGAGGGCTGGATTATCGATTCCTTCCTTTGGGTTGAAGGTAAAACTGTCACACAGAAGAAGTCATGGAGGCTTCATTAAGTTTGGGATCCGAGGTCCTAAGACAAATATTTCATGTGCTCGCTAATGTTTCTGGACTTTTTTGTAGTTCTCGATGTGTTTAAGTCCAGGTTATTGATGGACCACCAGTCAGTCCGCCACCGGACCCTTTTTCATGTAGGCTGATTTGTTGGTATTTATCAGTTCTACAATGGTGGTACAATGGTTTGTGATGAGCAATCATGAATGAAGTGGAACTACATGGGGCTGAGAACACATCCCTGTGGTGTTCCAACGTTCAAGTTCTGTGCAAACGGTGAACTGGCCTCGCCCAGGTGGCTCAGTTTTCCAACCAGTTTCTCAACTCTCACATATTTGTGCAGCGTTTTTCTGTCCTTGTTAAACCTGGATTTTAGTTTTTGTTTAGATTTTTAGATGTGCGTCGTTTTTCTGTCCTTGTTAGACCCAGTTTTTGCTGCTCTCTGAAGGGAGTAGTTAACAGCATGGTAAGAGATTTTAGTTTTAGTTTACATTTTTAGATGTGTAGCGTTTTTCTGTCCTTGTTAGACCCAGTTTTTGCTGCTCTCTGAAGGACGTAGTTAACAGCATGGTAAGAGATTTTAGTTTAGATTTTTAAATGTGCAACGTTTTTCTGTCCTTGTTAGACCCAGATTTTAGCTTTTGTTTAGATTTTTAGATGTGCATCGTTTTTCTGTCCTTGTTAGACCCAGTTTTTGCTGCTCTCTGAAGGGAGTAGTTAACAGCATTGTAAGAGATTTCAGTTTTAGTTTACATTTTTAGATGTGTAGCGTTTTTCTGTCCTTGTTAGACCCAGTTTGTGCTGCGCTCTGAAGGGAGTAGTTAACAGCATGGTAAAAGATTTTAGTTTAGATTTTTAAATGTGCAACGTTTTTCTGTCCTTGTTAGACCCAGATTTTAGTTTTTGTTTAGATTTTTAGATGTGCATCGTTTTTCTGTCCTTGTTAGACCCAGTTTTTGCTGCTCTCTGAAGGGAGTAGTTAACAGCATGGTAAGAGATTTTAGTTTAGATTTTTAGATGTGCATCATTTTTCTGTCCTTGTTAGACCCAGTTTTTGCTGCTCTCTGAAGGGAGTAGTTAACAGCATGGTAAGAGATTTTAGTTTTAGTTTACATTTTTAGATGTGTAGCGTTTTTCTGTCCTTGTTAGACCCAGTTTGTGCTGCTCTCTGAAGGACGTAGTTAACAGCATGGTAAGAGATTTTAGTTTAGATTTTTTAGATGTGCAACGTTTTTCTGTCCTTGTTAGACCCAGATTTTAGTTTTAGTTTAGATTTTTAGATGTGCAACGTTTTTCTGTCCTTGTTAGACCCAGATTTTGCTGCTCTCTGAAGGGAGTAGTTAACAGCATGGTAAGAGATTTTAGTTTTTGTTTAGATTTTTAGATGTGCAGCGTTTTTCTGTCCTTGTTAGACCCAGTTTAGACCTAGTTTTAGTTCATAGCGCTTTTATTTTGTGTGTATCGGGTGTCGGCGTGATTCGTAGTACAGCGGCCGTATGGCTGGATAGATTGACTTGGCTTTACTCACCGTGGAAGTTCTATTACATCCTGGGAACCTGTGGGATGTATAAAACCATATTGTAAAGATTAGACCCGCTCATGTGAGGGCAAGGCGAGTAGCAGAGAGGAGAAACGAAAATGGCAGCAACAACATTAGCAATTTAGCCAGCGATAGCAAGTATCTTTTCCAAATAAGTGGATGACAAGCCAAAAAAATAAAAATCGTAGAAGACAAGTTGTAAGCGGGACTACTACTAAAATATACATATGTATATTTATATATTTGTCGATTGTCTTAATGACCAAAAGCAGGGATTTATTGTATTGTTACATTTTTCACAAATAAGACAATAATCATGATCAATAAATGAAATGCAAAAATCACAATATATATACAGTATATCGGTGTCTGTATCCGTAATATTTACTTCTTATCGGATCGCTAGCGGTATCAGCCAACCCTAGTTTTTTGCCCCTGTAAGCATTTATGAGTTGTTATGGGTTAACGTCAGGTTGCATCGGATCCACCAATCGATACAAAAAGCTACGTTAATGTAAAAATAGTAAACATACGAAGATGCTTACCTGAGATGGAGCGCATGGTATCCCGGAAATGTTTCAACCGCGCTTATTTGTTCAGACTTAAAAAGAGTCGACAGACAAGCTTCATAACCTGGGGGGGGGCAATAAAAGAGTTTATCGGCGGGTGAGTTGACGCTCTCTCTCTCGCTCGCTCACTCGCTCGCTCGCTCAACAGTCATACGGCTTAAATATTTACCCATGGTGTGGTAAAAACATAACTTAAGGTTGGGTGTTTAACAGCGGTGGGAACGAGGAAACCAAGTCAAGGTAGTAAATCTTTCACCTTGTTGCTAGCTAAACATAAAAGCTAAAACAAACACAAATACAGACAAAAAATACTTCCTACACAAAAAAAGTACTAACGTGACAACTGACAGTTATGGTGGAAACATCGGGTACGCGTATGACAGCAGAATGTTCCAAACGCCTTGATTCCCCCCCGCGAAAAAAACTGAAGCAGGAACACCATAAAAGAAGCGGTTTAAGCTAGGCCAGTGACGAAAGCTGATTGGTCCAGGACTCCAGTCTCTTGATTCCAGTATCTTGAGTGTATAAAAGACCGCACAGGGAAAGGAAGGGTGCTTTTTTTGCAGCTGCGCTGTAATAAGACCCGCTTACTTGTAGGTATACAGGGACTGCAGATAAGCCTGAACGTCTGTATTAGGTTTTGTTGTTTTTGTTGTAGAAGTTATGGGTGGATGTTGTGATGTTTTTGGGACCGATGATGATAATATCTGTTTTAAATACCGTTAAGTTTGAGGAAATATATATTTACGTATAATCGCTTGTTGTTCCCCGTCACTGTGTTGCATCACAAAATGGTAGAAAATGAGATTTCCAGTTCACGTTTGATTGCAGTTTGTGATCCCCATGGATGCGTTGTGTGCTGAGAATTAGCTTAGAGGTGCAGAACGAGAACCAGATTGTTTATTCCTGACAACAATACCTAATACAGACGTGCGGGCTTATCTGCAGTCCCTGTATACCTACAAGTAAGCGGGTGTTATTACAGGACAGCTGCAAAAAAACATATTTTTTACACTGAAGTTTATGTAAGAGACTGGAGTCCTGCACCAATCCGCTTTCGTCACCTAGCTTGAAGCGCTTCTTTTATGGTGTTTCTGCGTTTGTTTGTGTTTGCTTTTATCTTTAGCTAGCAAAATTGAGCAAATACCTTCAGAGGGAACGTTGATGTTGACATGTAGATCCAGATAGGAAGTAAACAATCAGTAATCGGTATTAGCTACGGAGAAGACATGGAATGAAATGAGCGTTGTTTCTTCCTACTCCTCTTTACGAATATGTTGATTTAGTAAATGTGACCATGTGATGTTCTTAAATACAACTTGGGTGTCAGAAAAAAAAAAACATGACCAGAAAAAAAATAAACCATGCCACCTTTTATTTTATTCTTGATTGGATTGACAAAGAAAGTTTGATTAAAAGACAAAGAAAGATCAATTTGATTTGGAATCATTTTTCATCCACTTGATTTTACCCAATAAACCCGTAGTGTTTCTATTTTTAGACTAAATCAATATGCTTCATTTATCTTAAGCTTTTTAGCAAGTCGTGACTTGATGAAAGCGTACTTTGTAGTCACTCTGCACCCTCACCGTCTCCGCCGCGTCAGGGAAGGTGTTCAATTCCCTGAAAAAAAAAAATAATTCATAGAATCCAATGTAATAATTCCGAGTCACTTTTATTGCAAATGTGTCAAGTCTGACACGAACATAAGACACAAGACGAGGATTATAAAAAAGTCTTACTGGCTCATGAGTCTACTTTTTGGCGCAGAATGTGCCGGGACACAAGTACCGAACTTCATAATCCAAGCAGGAACTGTCCAAGGTGTTTGTACAGGTGAATCCTGTGATGGTGTTCGCTCTGTTTGGGAAACACAATCGTGTCAATCGGGACAACCGAGTCGCTTTAGATATGGCTGAAAAAAAAAATCCTAACAGCGGTGTTTTATTTTGGGAACGAGGAAACCAAGTCAAGGTAGTAAATCTTTCACCTTCTTGCCCCCCCCCCCCCCCCCCCCCCGACCCCACGCAAAACTAAAATAATCCCAGACGTCTGTTGTGTATTTGCTGGAATGCTTCAATAAAATGATGCAAATTAAATAAATGAAATTCAAATAATGTCCCGGGTGATATGGCAACAATCTGGCAACATGCGAGTTTCCAAGCCACGGCTTTTAGTATGAAAACCCGATTGCAATAATCCCAAATGTGAAGTGCGCCGCAAAAGAGAACAGATAGATGGCAGCAAAGCAGCTCCCGTAGTACATAATGCTAAACTAGCTAAAACTAGCTAAAACTAGCTAAAACTAGCTAAAACTAGCAAAAAATAAAAAACAACAACAAAAAAAATAGATGGCAGCAAAGCAGCTCCCGTCCTACATAATGCTAAACTAGCTAAAACTAGCTAAAACTAGCTAAAACTAGCTAAAACTAGCAAAAAAAACAACAACAAAAAAAATAGATGGCAGCAAAGCAGCTCCCGTAGTACATAATGCTAAACTAGCTAAAACTAGCTAAAACTAGCAAAAAAAAAAAACAACAAAAAAAATAGATGGCAGCAAAGCAGCTCCCATAGTACATAATGCTAAACTAGCTAAAACGAGCTAAAACTAGCTAAAACTAGCAAAAAAAAACAACAACAAAAAAATAGATGGCAGCAAAGCAGCTCCCGTAGTACGTAATGCTAAACTAGCTAAAACTAGCTAAAACTAGCTAAAACTAGCAAAAAAAAAAAACAACAACAAAAAAAATAGATGGCAGCAAAGCAGCTCCCGTAGTACATAATGCTAAACTAGCTAAAACTAGCTAAAACTAGCTAAAACTAGCAAAAAAAAACAACAACAAAAAAATAGATGGCAGCAAAGCAGCTCCCGTAGTACATAATGCTAAACTAGCTAAAACTAGCTAAAACTAGCAAAAAAACCCAACAACAACAAAAAAAAAGATGGCAGCAAAGCAGCTCCCGTAGTACATAATGCTAAACTAGCTAAAACTAGCTAAAACTAGCTAAAACTAGCTAAAACTAGCTAAAAAAAAAAACAACAACAAAAAAAATAGTATTGTTACATTTGGGTCCGTGGAGGACCACCCGTCTTGTTTTGTTTACGTCGGCTACTGATTGACCGGCTCTGTGGTGTGGAACTAATTAACTAATTAACTAATTAACTAAGTGACCGTGTGGCTGGGATTTTAACTCAATTTGACTGAAACAGCGGTGCTTTATTTTGGAGTTTTCCAATGCGGGTTATTATGTGGAGCAGCTCTATCGGAGTCCACAACTCTAGTATACAAAGCGACAAAGATTAATGCGTGGTCCTGCCGGTACTTACTCAATCAGACCCCCTTGAGGAGTCGACGTCTGGGAAGTAGGTCGGAATTCAATACCGAGTGGTTGGGCGCACAGTGAATCGGGGTTGGCGAAGTCGTGGGCAGCGATGGTCTCAAAGTCTCCATCGCCGGTTGGGTCGTCCACATCCAGCCATTCAGTAAAGCAACCTGTAGAAGGCGTGGCAATTTGAAAGAGTCGATCGATACCAAAATTTATATTCTTAAAATCGCGTGACGTCTACACACAGGTCATGTGATCCGACATGCTTTTTAATTTGATAATTAAGCGAGCCGACTTACCCGCTTGGTGTGTCATGGCATTTCCTGGAAAAAGAAATTTAAAAAAAATATGAATATAAGTATGAGCTAGCTAACAATGCACATCATGGGAGGTACCGATTTTGGGCACTAAAGCCCTTACTTAAGACCCTCACAAAAACACCAACAGTGTCCTACTTACCTAGCTACCCTACAGTGATATCGCTATTATTGCAGCTAACACGGAAAAACGATATTATCTGGCTTCGCTATCCGCCAGTCTCAAGTCGTCACTTTCGTCAAATTTCGCTACGACGACTCAACGAGATGCTCGTTGGCTCGTGTGCTGGAAGACACAGCCATCCCGACGAGAGCGGACATAGTCGTTGTCGTCCATGTTTCTACGCTAGTGTTGCTAGCGGGAGTTGCGTTAGCTAAGTACAGTAAACCTCGGATATATCGGATTCAATTGTTCCCACTGGTTTTGAAAAATCCGATATATGCAATGAATTTTTATTGGAAATGCATTACAGAAAAATCGGTTCTTTTTTATCTGTCCGTTGTGAGCGAATTTCCGATATATCCGAGTCCGATATATCCGAGGTTTACTGTACCTCAGATTAACACCCAACAGTACTGGCAAAGTGATATTCAGATCCGGAATTACTTCACGTTCAGAGTAAGAAACAAATAGAAGTCATTGAGCTCACCAGGAAAACAGAAAAAGCTCTAACGCAGGGGTCTCAAACTCGTGGCCCGCGGGCCAAATGCGGCCCGCGAGATGCTAGTTTGAGGCCCCCCACCTTGATACCAAAGTTTAATGTTGAAATGACAGCTTAAAGCTTATTAAATCCTACCCCTCCATCTGGTACTTTTACAATCAGTAACTGTTACATTTGTTCACTTCCTGCTTTCATAATATAGTTTAAGTCTATTTTTTCTTATTTTTTTTGTTTTTTTTTATTTTTTAATTTTTATTTAATTTTATTTTTGTCAACTTCCTGCTTTCCTAATATAGTTTTATTTTATTTTTTTATTTTATTTTTTGTCACGTACCGAAACACAGTAAACCTCGGATATATCGGATTCAATTGTTCCCACTGGTTTTGTCCGATATAAGCGAAATCCGTTATAAAAAATCCGATATATGCAATGAATTTTTATTGGAAATGCATTACAGAAAAATCGGTTCTTTTTTATCTGTCGGTTGTGAGCCAATTTCCGATATATCCGAGTCCGATATATCCGAGGTTTACTGTATGCGCCACGAAAAGAGGTTTTTAGTCATGAAATATTAATAATGAAGTAAAAATGATCTTACCGACTTGCAGGGTCGCAATCAGAACAATCACCTGCAGCATAAAATATATGATTAACATATCTCATATGTTCAATATAATAGACATTATTTCAATTAATTTGATACATTACCCATCCGATCATTGTTGGAGATGTGATTTTTTTGTTTTTATCAAGAGGTGAGAAATATTCCTAAAAAAAATGGAGTATAAGTTTTAGTCAGAAGTTGATGGACGTCTTGATAGAAGCAATGAATATGACATTCTGTAAAAAATCTTAAAGTTCTTACAGTGCAGGATGCTGCTGCTGGTTGTCTTCTGTCAACATGGTCCATGAGTGCCGCCTTAAATACTTTCCTGTCCTCCATAGACAACCCATCAGTCGGGAAAATTCCACTTGATGGCATTTCACACGCCCAAAATGTCATAATTAATGTGTCACTTAGACGTCAATTATGGATAATCAGAGGGTGGATTCAAGATTCACGTTCATCATTCCTGGTTGTGTCGGGTTTTTTACTGACATGCCAGGCAACTCAACAAACAGGAAATGCAACTGGACCACCTCATGCAGGCGGGGGAAAGGTGACTTTTATTATTATTATTATTTATTAATAATAATAATACATTTTATTTGTATAGCGCTTTTCAGAGTACTCAAAGACGCTTTACAGTAGATAAAAAGAAAGAAAAATATCAAAATCCAAAATTATTTATTTAATTTTAAAATAATTTTTATTATAATAATTATTTTTATAATTATGATTTATTAATTTATTATTTATTAATTATAATAACACATTTTATTTGTATAGCGCTTACAAATAACAAAATAATTTTTTTAAAAATTATTTTTATTATAATTATGTATTATTATTTATTAATAATAATAATACATTTTATTTGTGTAGTGCTTTTCAGAGTAAAGAAATAAAAATATCAAAATAAAAAATATTTATTTATTTATTTTTTAAGTCATTTTTATTATAATTATTATTTATTATTATTTATTAATAATAATACATTTTATCTGTATAGTGCTTTTCAGAGTACTCAAAGACGTTTTACAGTAGATAAAAAGAAATAAAAATAACAAAATAAAAATTATTTATGATTTATTTATTTTTAAAATTATTTTTGTTATAATCATCATTTATTATTATTTATTAATAATAATAATACATTTTATTTGTATAGCGCTTTTCAGAGTCCTCAAAGACGCTTTACAGTAGATAAAAAGAAATAATAGCAAAATAAAAATTATTTATTATTTATTTATTTTTTAAATCATTTTTATTATAATTATTATTTATTATTATTATTTATTATTAATAATAATAATAATAAGGGGGCAGACTTCCCGCCATTTCCAGCCACCTCTTCCAGCTCCACCGTGAGGACACGAATGCGTTCCCAGGCCATGGAGACATAATCCGTCCAATGTGGCCTAGGTCTACCTCTGGACCTTCTCCCGGTTGGGTATGCCCAGAACACCTCAGGAGGAGTCCGGACTCAACCGGTTTCTATGGATGTGCAGGACCAGAGGTTTGCATGTCTGATAACGATATGTTACTATGTTGTAGACTCGCTAGTTCTTTCCTAGCTAACCCAATGGAACACCATACGTCTGCATAGCGCTGAACCTACCATGGGGCCAAATGAAGTTGCTGGTGGAAAATCTTGCTTAATTTTCTTAAAACGTCCCCGTGTTTCAAATGCAAATATTGACTTAAAAACAAAAACCGGCTAAGCTGCTGGATGGCCTTTTGCATTCCCGGGTCTAAGGTGCGTCCTTATAATTTTCATGTCAACAGGATTTTTCGATGCGTCTAAAATGACTCTAATTGTAGCCTTTCAACGGGATTGCATCCAAGTACAATTAAACGCTAGTGTGTTATTAAATGTTCATTTATCTATTGCGTTCATCGTTTATACATTCTTCTTACCCAGCTGTGTCTTATATAAAGACTTACATAAAGGCCCACTCTACGTAATGCTGTTTTTACGCTAACGTTAGCTTTAGCCAGGAAGTTGAAATGTTACTCCATTCACTTGGTGAAGTTAGCTTCACGTCGGATGTTGGATATAAATTTCACGTTGCCGTTTGGATATGTGGATAAGTGTACCGCTAGGGATCGAATCCATGCATTTTCTATATCGCTTATTCGTAGAAAGGTCGTATTATTAAGAAAAACAAGGCTGCGCGGTGGTCGAGTGGTTAGCGTGCAGACGTCACAGCTAGGAGACCAGGGTTCAATTCCACCCTCGGACATCTCTGTGTGGAGTTTGCATGTTTACTCCGATTTCCTCCCGCATTCCAAAAACATGCTAGCTTAATTAGCGACTCCAAATTGTATTATAATTCATAGGTACGAATGTGAGTGTGAATGGTTGTTTGTCTATATGTGCCCTGTGATTGGCTGGCCACCAGTCTAGGCATGGTAAGAGATTTTAGTTTTGGTTTCGATTTTTTTAGATGTGCATCGTTTTTGTGTCCTCGTTAGACCCAGTTTGTGCTGCTCTCTGAAGGGAGTAGTTAACAGCATGGTAAGAGATTTTTAGATGTCTTTTCTAATCATCTATTAGCCTTCTAAAATGATGAACTTGGATTAGCAGCCATACCAGGAGATTGATGCAGAGGACTGACAGTTGTTGATAGTAGGCCTCTATGCAAAAATATACATGCTTCTTTCTAAATCATCTCATTCATTTTCATTGTTTGGGAAATGCGTGAAAATGTGTTTTTCTTTGGGAAAAAAAACAAAGAAATTTGCAAGTGATCCCAAACTTTGATAAAGTTGATACCATCCATTGTTGATTAGTACTAACCTTACCCGTGATGTAAGGTGTCATTTTCAAGGAAGTTGGCACAATAGATATTGGACTCTAATTATTTGCCACCTGTTGTGCCAAGGGTGTCTCCGCTTAAATGAGTCTAATTATTCCAATTAACCTTATAAAAGCAGTGAGTCTCTGGTGATTGGTCCTCTCGTTGTTGCTTTTCTTGTCCCTTCTCTCGGTCTAGCAGGCATAGTTTATTTAGTAGTAAACAAAGGAATTAGAATTGTATTGTATGTACTGTGCATTATTTGTATGTTACAGATAAAAACCAGGTCATGATACCAATGGTAGATCCAGTCCTCCAACATGCAAAAAACTGGTTCTGGATTGAATCCTGACTACCCGTGGAGTATTGCCCAACCCCAACAGAAAGCCACGTTACTGCAGTTTTGTGGTAAAAGTTGTTCTCTGGTTGGAACTTCAGCGTGGTGGCGTGTCCTTCTCCAGCATCCGCAGGGTCTGCCGGACACCCTTCTCCACCCTACGGAAGTGCAGCTTTTTCCACAGGCTCTGCTGCTGCTGACGGCCCCATTCCAGATCCCTGAGGAACACCTGAGAACGCAACACGACCGATGATGACAACAACAATTCACCTCAAACACCAAATGATGCTGCAGCAATCAGATTTGTAAATAGTTTGGACACAACATGGAGATTTAAACCCCCCCCCCAAAAAAGTACTTGAATGATAAAACCAAGTGAAAAATATGGAAGATACTTAAATGTGGCGCTAGGCGCTATATGCTAGATGCTAGGCGCTATATGCTGGATGCTGTATGCCAGGCACTATATGCTAGACGCTATATGCTAGGCACTATATGCTAGATACTATATGCTAGGTGCTATATGCTAGATGCTGTATGCTAGGCGCTGTATGCTAGGCACTATATGCTAAATGCTAGATACCATAATGCTAGATACTATATGCTAGGTGCTATATGCTAGGCACTATATGCTAGACACTATTTGCTAGGCGCTATATGCTAAGTACTATATGCTAGATGCTATTTGCTAGGCGCTGTATGCTAGGTGCTATATGCTAGGCGCTATATAATAAATGCTATATGCCAAGCACTATATGCTAGGTGCTGTATGCTAGGCGCTATATGCTAGGTGTTATATGCTAAATGCTATATGCTAGGCGCTAGATGCTGTATGCTAGGCGCTATATGCTAAATGCTATATGCCAGGCGCTATATGCTAGGCGCTATATGCTAAGCGCTATATGCTAGACGTTATTTGCCTAGGCGTTGTATGCTAGGCACTAGATGCTATATGCTAGGTGCTAGATTATATATGCTAGGTGCTATATGCTAGACGCTATATGCTATTTGCCTAAGCGCTATTTGCCTAGGCGCTATATGCTAGATGCTATATGCTAGGCGCTAGATGCTGTATGCTAGATGCTATATGCTAGGCACTATATGCTATTTGCTAGGCGCTATATGCTAAGTACTATATGCTAGATGCTATTTGCTAGGCGCTGTATGCTAGGCGCTATATGCTAGGTGCTATATGCTAGGCGCTATATAATAAATGCTATATGCCAGGCACTATATGCTAGGTGCTGTATGCTAGGCGCTATATGCTAGGTGTTATATGCTAAATGCTATATGCTAGGCGCTAGGTGCTGTATGCTAGGCGCTATATGCTAAATGCTGTATGCTAGGCGCTATATGCTAGGCGCTGTATGCTAGATGCTATATGCTAGGTGCTATATGCTAGGCGCTATATGCTAGATGCTGTATGCTAGGCGCTATATGCTAGGCGTTATATGCTAGGTGCTATATGCTAGGTGCTATATGCTAGACGCTGTATGCTATATGCTATATGCTAGGTGCTATATGCTAGACGCTGTTTGCCTTCACACAGATCATTAAAAAAATGATTAGTCTGAGGGATGATCTCCAAATGTAGCAACCCTTCCAAAACCTTCGTTACACGCAGGAAGTTACATCAGGTTACCTGAAGCTGCTGTTGTACACGCCCCCTGTCCCAGGATGACGCATTTTCCCGAATCACACTGAGAATGGGGTGCCAGTCCTCGGAGAGGTCCGAACCCTCGGTGACCGAGGCCAGGACCTTGACACGCCGGCCGCTACCGCCGTGGCTCTTGGGAGCGCCCCGGACGTACAGGGACTGCTTGCCTACATCACTCAGGGGGTTCAGGTACAAACTACACAAACACGCAAAGTTTTCATGGAAAAACTGTTTTGTGACCAAGATCCGTTGAAGTAACTTACTGTACTACTGCAATACTTACTGTACTGTGTGAATACTGGGATGTTCCCTGCAGGCATCCACCAGGGCGAGGGCCACATTGTCGCCGATGTTGTTGTAGGCCACGTTGAGCTCCTGGAGACCCGTGTGCTGCTGAAGCTTCTCGGCCAGCTCCAGCGCCCCTTGGTCCCCGAGTCCGGTGTGCATCAGGGACAGGTGCTCCAAGGACCGGTTCTCTGGAAGGGCCTGGAGAAGGGTGCACGCTCCGGACTCCAGCAGAGGGTTGTCACACAGTCTGGAGTGCAGAGAGATACGATGAGACACGGCTGGTATTTCTTTCCATTTCATTTTATTCCTGATTAACTTCAAAGTCAGTCTCCTTTTAGAGTCTTTCTAGCGGGGACAAATAGTGCTAACTAACTAAAGGTATACAATATGCTAGGCACTGTATACTAGGCGCTATATGCTAGGCGCTGTATGCTAGGAGCTATACGCTTGGCACCCGTGTGCTAGGTGCTGGTATGCTAGGTGCCCATATGCTAGGCACTATATGTTAGATGCTATATGCTAGGCGCTATATGCTACGCGCCCATATGCTACACGCTATATGGTAGGCACTATACGCTAGGTGCCGGTATGGTAGGTGCCCATATGGTAGGCGCCCGTGTGCTAGGTGCTATATGGTAGGCGCTATATGCTAGGCGCTATATGCTAGGCGCTATATGCTTGGCGCCCGTATGCTAGGTGCCGGTATGCTTGGTGCTATATGGTAGGCGTTATATGCTAGGAACTATATGCTAGGTGCTATATGCTGTATGCTAGGTGCTGTATGCTAGGTGCTGTATGCTAGACGCTGTATGCTCGACGCTGTATGCTACGTGCCGGTATACTAGGCGTTATATGCTAGGACGTATATGCTAGGTGCTATATGCTATATGCTAGATGCTATATGCTAGGCGCTGTATGCTAGGCGCTGTATGCTAGACGCTGTATGCTAGACGCTGTATGCTCGATGCTGTATGCTAGGCGCTGTATGCCTGGCGCTGTATGCCTGGCGCTATATGCTAGGCGCTGTATGCCAGGTGCGGTATGCTAGGTGCAGTATGCCTGGCGCTGTACGCCTGGCGCTACATGTAAGGCGCTATATGCCTGCCGCTTTATGCTAGGCGCTGTATGCTAGGCGCTGTATACTAGGCACTGTATGCTAGGCGCTATATGCTAGGTGCTGTCATGTTTATGACCGGCTTTGAATGTTGGGTGGGGTACAGAGTGGCCAAATGCTGCCCGCAGGACGCTAGTTTAGGCCCCCTAGTTTGCGAGTTAGCATGTGTCTCAAGACCCTGCAGTTGCGCAATATGTTGTAAATAAAAAGAGTATAAATGTGACTATAGTCGTGTTTTGTCATGTCTACAGGGCTCTAATAATGCTTTGTTCATTTTAATGTTTTTATTATATATTTTATATATATATATACTATATATATATATTATTATTATTATTATTAAATTTATTTATTTATTACTGATTTCTTTATTCTTGATTAGTTTATTTATTTTTCATCTTATTTTGTGCAGAAAAATAAAAATTAAGATATTTGAGAACAGTGGAATGTTTTATCAGAGCTTTTCTTGTAGAAAATTGGAACCAAAGCACTGAAAAAGTTTGTATATTTTTCTGTTTTTAATAAATGCGGTTTTTTTTTTTTTTTTTGGAAAACCTGATTTGGCCCAGCCTCGCCCAGACCCTAGCTCCAGTGGCCCGCAGATAAATTGAGTTTGAGACCCCTGGCATAGACCCTTTCAACTTGTGAAAGTTTAAAGACTGACTTGCTCCTTTTCTGTGGATGTGGCGCCATCAAGTGGAAGTATAAGGTATAACACTCATCCATTCAAACCTCAACTCTGTAGTACATTTTTCTTCCTAATCACATATGTATAATTTGACAGACTTATGGTGAATAAGATAAAAAAAAAAACACCGCAATCTGATGTTAATGACACGTGCTATTTTGCATATGAATAATAAGCATGAAAAACAAATCTGAAAAAACCCTAATTGAGAAAAGTGTTTCCTTACTGTAGAACTTTAATAGAAATTTTGGGGTCTAGAAGAAGATCCCTCAGGAAGATGCAGGATTCAGGACCAAGGCTGTTATACTGCAGGCTGGGAACGACAGACACAGGCAGAGGCAACAATCACCACACAGCAAACGCATGCCGGATTGAAGATCATCACAGGTGAAGTAGTAACCCCACATGTCCGAGCTAAATAGACCGTTTGTGGTATTGGACCGAGACGTGGGTGGTTGACGACACCTTCTTGCTGAGGTTTCTGATTTCCTGTTTCCCTCGTCGTTTGCATTCCTTCATAAAGAGTTTCCCATCATGCACAGCGGTCCAGAGCCAGTTGTTCCCAGTTCTTCATCGCGTTCGAGTCCCTTTCGGTGGAGTCTTTGTAACAAAGTCTTTGACCGCCCTGCAGCCGCTATATGCTAAATGCTGTATGCTCGGCGCTGTATGCTAGGTGCTATATGCTAGATGCTATATGCTAGGTGCTATATGCTACGCGCCCGTATGCTATGCGCCTGTATGCTATGCGCCTGTATGCTAGGCGCTATATGCTATATGCTAGGGGTTATATGCTAGGTGCTATATGCCTGGCGCTATATGCAAGGCGCTATATGCTAGATGCTGTATGCTAGGCGCTGTGTGCTAGGTGCTATATTCTAGATGCTATATGCTAGGGGCTGTATTCTAGGCGCTGTATGCTAGGCGCAGTATGCTAGACGCTATATGCTAGACGCTATATGCTGTATGCTAGATGCTGTATGCTAGGCGCTGTATGCCTGGCGCTAGATGCTATATGCTAGGGGTTATATGCTAGGTGCTATATGCCTGGCGCTATATGCTAGATGCTGTATGCTAGGCGCTGTGTGCTAGGTGCTATATTCTAGATGCTATATGCTAGGCGCTGTATGCTAGACGCTGTATGCTAGACGCTGTATGCTAGGTGCTATATTCTAGATGCTATATGCTAGATGCGGTGTGCTAGATGCGGTATGCTAGGTGCTATATGCCTGGCGTTATACGCTAGGCGCTGTATGCCTGGCGCTATATGTAAGGCGCTATATGCTAGGGGTTATATGCTAAGCACTATATGCTAGGCGCTGTATGCTAGGTGCTATATGCTTGGTGCTATATGCTAGGCGCTATATGCCAGGTGCTGTATGCTAGACGCTGTATGCTAGGCGCTATATGCTAGATGCTATATGCTAGGCGCTATATGCTAGATGCTATATACTAGGGGCTATATGCTAGGTGCTATATGCTAGATGCTATATACTAGGGGCTATATGCTCAACGCTATATGCTAGGGGTTATATGCTAAGCACTATATGCTAGGCGCTATATGCTAGATGCTAGATGTTATATGCTAGGTGCTATATGCTAGGCGCTATATGCCAGGTGCTATATGTTAGGAGCTATATGCAAGACGCTGTATGCTAGGCGCTATATGCTAGATGCTATATGCTAGGCGCTATATGCTAGGCGCTATATGCTAGATGCTATATACTAGGGGCTATATGCTCGACGCTATATGCTAGGGGTTATATGCTAAGCACTATATGCTAGGCGCTGTATGCTATATGCTAGGCGCTATATGCTAGATGCTATATGCTAGGTGCTATATGCTAGGCGCTGTATGCTAGGTGCTATATGCTAGTCTGTGTTTCTTTTCATGGCGAACATCGCCACCCACGGTCCATTCAGTGCCCGGCCGGCTCTTGCTGAGGTCAACAAGTCCTACTTAGCTGTTAGCATATGTTAGCGTAGCCGGCATTGGTCATCCAGCGCTTGGATGAAATGTACTGCGGTTCAGTGAATCTTTGCGGACGGTCAAGGCCTTCAGTCACTCACAACCCAGCGTCTTGTGCACATGCTACATGACACATGGAAATCGAGCGCCAATGATTGATTATGCATCAGATATGATATTCATGCACAAGCCCTTTTCTAACAGCTTATGTAAACACTTATGTATATCAACGTCACTGCAAACAACAGAAAGAGATTTACAATGTCTCACTTGAGGTTCCGAGTGTGTCTGAAGGCAGGCCACAACATCTGAAGCATGTCCCGAGTCAGGAGACAGGAGGAGAGGTCCAACTCTTCCAGTTGATAACTGCAAAACACCAAAAGTACTTCCTGGATCCAGTATTTCTTTGCCAGTCTCTCACACATGTTTGAAGAGATGTTGTTTTTTTTAGTATAAACTTTGCTTGTTGTTGGTTTAGCAGCCACCTTTCTCCCAAAGTCCCAACTTACACTTTTTCATCATGTAAGAACTAATGTATGCTGACGTCTCTTTACGTCTCGCTATATATAATACCCTGGTTTGAGTGTTTGAGTCTGGAGGATCCGAATCAGCATGTTTGGTATTTTGGCAGCTACACGACCGCTCAAAAGTTTGGGATCACGAGCAAATTTCTTTGTTTTGCAAAGAAAAACACGTTTTCATGTTTACATTTCATTTTCAACTGGGTCTAACAAGGACAGAAAAACGATGCACATCTAAAAAAATGTAAACTAAAACTAAAATCTCTTACCTTGCTGTTAACTACTCCCTTCAGAGAGCAGCAAAAACTGGGTCTAACAAGGACAGAAAAACGACGCACATCTAAAAATGTAAACTAAAATCTCTTGCCATGCTAATAACTACTCCCTTCAGAGAGCAGCACAAACTGGGTCTAACAAGGACAGAAAAACGACACACATCTAAAAATGTAAACTAAAACTAAAATCTCTTACCATGCTGTTAACTACTCCCTTCAGAGAGCAGCACAAACTGGGTCTAACAAGGACAGAAAAACGCTGCACATCTAAAAATGTAAACTAAAACTAAAATCTCTTACCATGCTGTTAACTACTCCCTTCAGAGAGCAGCAAAAACTGGGTCTAACAAGGACAGAGAGCAGCAAAAACTGGGTCTAACAAGGACAGAAAAACGCTGCACGTCTAAAAATGTAAACTAAAACTAAAATCTCTTACCATGCTGTTAACTACTCCCTTCAGAGAGCAGCAAAAACCGGGTCTAACAAGGACAGAGAGCAGCAAAAACTGGGTCTAACAAGGACAGAAAAACGCTGCACATCTAAAAATGTAAACTAAAACTGAAATTTCTTACCATGCTGTTAACTACTCCCTTCAGAGAGCAGCAAAAACTGGGTCTAACAAGGACAGAAAAACGACGCACATCTAAAAATGTAAACTAAAACTAAAATCTCTTACCATTCTGTTAACTACTCCCTTCAGAGAGCAGCACAAACTGGGTCTAACAAGGACAGAAAAACGCTGCAGACAAATATCCGAGTGTGTAGTTTAAGACAAAGACGCCTCACAAGTCGTCGTCACCTGGCAGCTGCACTAAATAGTAGCCGTCAGTCGTGTATGTTTCCATATTGAAAGGGAAGTGGACTAAAGACCAGGTTGGTGGAATCCAATCCCTGCATGTTCCATGAATGAATATTTAGAACGTGTAAACTGTGAAGGTATGCATGGTATTGTCATTAGAAAAACAAAAGAACCAAACAAAAAGACAAAATAATAGTAATTATGATTAAATAGAAGATAAACATAATTGTCCTGTGAACCGCCGATGACTATCACACCTATATTCCGTTCTTATATCTTGTGAAAATACGTTTTTTGCATTTAGTTTTAAAGTTCTGTATGTCTCCACAGTGTTTGCTAACATTGTCTTAACAGACTTGAACACGTGGCTTTGGAGTTGGAGTTTGGTTTTTCAGACTCAGGACAAAAACGTTTCCAAGTCATCCCAAACTTTTGAGCTCTTTCGGGACAACTGATTACCGTACGTAGTTAGGGGCGGGCCTGGAGTAGGTGCCTCGTAGCGAATATGACTAAAATATAAGTTAGCTTTAACCTTCGATGTCATCGTGATGATCCAAAACGTACCTGGAGGGGGCGCACGAAAGCACAGAACTCAACACAAAGCATTTGAGCGACGTCATGCGTATGTTGTGAAGGCGGACGGCTCTGATTGAAGTCAGGACCTCGGCGGTCAGTCTGGGATTTTGGAACTCGTACAGAAGGACCAACAGATCCATCAGCTCCTCTGGTGGCTGCGGCTTGTTGATTTCTGGCGTCACAAAATGCAACGTGTTACATTTAAAGACTTCAGTTTTACTTCATTAGAACATGCATCAGATTCCAATTGAGTCCATCACATAATCAGTTCCCAGTTCCACATGTCCAAAAGGAGTAGGAAGAAGCAAAGCTTATTAAATCCTACCCCTCCATCTGGTACTTTTACAATCACTAACTGTTACATTTGTTCACTTCCTGCTTTCCTAATATAATTGAAGTTATGTATTTCTTTATTTAATTAATTTTTGTATTTTTTTTAATACATTTTTGTGTTTTTTAAAATACATTTTTATTTTTTTAAATATTTTTTAAAATAATGAAAAAAATTAAATATTTTTTTTAATACTTTGTTTTTATTTTTTAAATAATTTTTAAAAATTTCTCAATTACTTTTACAATCACTAACTGTTACATTTGTTCACTTCCTGCTTTCCATAATACAGTTTAAGTTTTTTTTTTTTAACATACATCCTTGTATTTAGCAAACAAGGATGAAGAGTCTTGAACCAGTAACCACTAACTGTTACATTTGTTCACTTCCTGCTTTCCTAATATAATTGAAGTTATGTATTTCTTTATTTAATTAATTTTTGTATTTTTTAAAATACATTTTTGTATTTTTTTAAATACATTTTTTATTTTTTTTAAATATTTGTTTAAATAATGAAAAAAATTAAATAACTTTTTAATAATTTGTTTTTATTTTTTAAATAATTTTTAAAAATTTTAATTTCTTAATTACTTTTACAATCACTAACTGTTACATTTGTTCACTTCCTGCTTTCCATAATACAGTTTAAGTTTTTTTTTATTTTTATTTTTTAAAAACATACATCCTTGTATTTAGCCAACAAGGATGAAGAGTCTTGAACCAGTAACCACTAACTGTTACATTTGTTCACTTCCTGCTTTCCTAATTAAATTTTTAGTTTATGTGTTTTTATTTATTTTATTTTTGTTACGTACCAGAGTAGGAGGTGATATGACCACCATACAATGACATAATGGGTACCATAGTAACTGTCAATATAGTGATATATAGCATATATATTTATTTTATTTATTAATTTATTTTATTAATTTTTATTATAAAATATTATTTTATTATAATTTTTTTTAAATTAAAATTATTATTTTATTTTATTTTTTTGGAATCTTGCTTTTGTCTTATGCTCTCGTCTTTGTTTGTTTACATATTCCACTGTGGCGCACTCCCAAACAGGAGACCGGAACGGAATAATATCTTACCTCGGACAAGGTACTTCCGAAGAGCTCGTGTAATCTGAGCCACGGTGGAACTCTGGATGCCGCATCCGAGTTGCTGAAGGAGGACGCGGTTCCCGTAGTGCAGCAGCCCGCCCATGAAGATGGGGTAGAGCTCAAACGGCTGAGCTTCGCTCTGCTGCTGTGACGGCGGGCCGTGGACTCCCAGGAGGCTTTGCTCCACCTGATCAAGGACGTCCTCGTTGTGGCTGTCCTCCTTTCGGAACAGCTCGGCAGCCATCGTTCTCGCGATGTTGCCTTTGCTTTTAGTGCTGATTTTCTCATAAAGTTTTGGAAAAAGCTTCAGTAGGTTAAAGACGGCGAAGATTCTGAGAGGGATGAACTTGGAGAAGATATTGACGATGGCGCTGACGTCCTCGGTCGCCTGACCGATGGCCACAGACACTTGCTTGGTCAGCTTCTCCAGAGCAGATTTGTTCTCCCCCAGAACCACGTAGAGGGCGGCCAGGTACTCCTGCATGGCGGGAACGGCAAACACGTACCTCCTCTCGTCGTGCTCGCTCAGCTCTGCCGGCAAATGCTTGCAACTTTCAACGCAGGGAGCCAGGAAGAAGTCGAGCACGTCCGTTCGGAAGACGGCCAGCTGACGGAGCTCCTCGTCCGTTTTGGTCTTCCCGCCGATCCATTGCTCCAGCTCGTTTTCTGAGAACGACGTGCGCTTGTACGTCACGCCGTCGTAGGCGAGTTTGCCAACCGTGCGGACGACGTACAGCATCAAAGAACTGTGTTGATCCTGAGTCGGTGGACTGGGCCCAGTTGCTTTTCCCAGTACCTCCCCTCCGAAGTTGAGCCTGAGGAAACTGGTGTATATGCCAGTGAGGGTCCGAATGGGCGCGTTGGCGTCGGTGAAATGCAGGAAGTGCAACGTGGCGCACGTGAGCCAGCAGTAGGACGGCAGAAAACAGGCCGCGGCCAACTGGCTCTCCCTCTGGAGGTTGAGGTAGAGCAGCTCCACGAGGGCCTGGGCTTCATGGGCCCGTGCTGGTTCCCCGCTTTGCTGCAGCAGGCGGCTGGTGAAGTAGGCGCGCTGGCGGTTTGGGTCATTGAAGCCACAAATCTGGGCGTAGCGATTCACGTATTTTGTCGGGATGCGGTCCAAGGCGGACAGCCTGGTGGTCACGAGGATGCTGGCCTGAAAACAAACACAACACAAACAAAAATCAACATAAACGGAACGCTTTTAAATCAAAAATTATTCAAAAAAAAAAAAAATCAATCATTATTTTAAAAAAAAACAAGAAAAACCTTAAACTGTATTATGGAAAGCAGGAAGTGAACAAATGTAACAGTTAAACAAATTTAAATTTTTCAAAAAAATTATTTAAAAAAATGTAAAAAATGATTTAAATAAATAAATACTATTAACTATTATACTATTATATATACTACTATAATAAATGTTTTTAAATGTATTTAAAAAAAATACAAAAATTTATTTAAAAAAATGTAAACATTTATTTATTAAATAAAGAAATAAATAACTTCAATTATATTAGGAAAGCAGGAAGTGAACAAATGTAACAGTTGAACAAATTAAAATTTTTCAAAAACATTATTTAAAAAAATGATTTAAAAAATATTTAATAAAGAAATAAATAAATACTATTAACTATTATGCTATTAATACTATTATATATACTACTATAGTAAATAATTTTTTTAATGTATTTTAAAAAATACAAAAAATTATTTAAAAAAATACAAAAATTAATTTAAAAAATACAAAAATTTATTAAATAAAGAAATAAATAACTTAAATTATATTAGGAAAACAGGAAGTGAACAAATGTAACAGTTAGTGATTGTAAAAGTACCAGATGGAGGGGTAGGATTTAATAAGCTTTGCTTCTTCCTACTCCTTTTGGACATGTGGAACTGGGAACTGATTATGGGATGCACTCAATTGGAATCTGATGCATGTTCAAATTAAATAAAACCATTACCATTACCATTACCATTACTAAATAAGTGGCATATTGACCCAAATATCAGACCCTTTTTCAGTCTTTTTTTTTTTTTAAAAGTGGTAAAATTTTTTGCTGCTCGACCATTATCTTCATATTGGCATCATAACTCCTCTGTTATTTGCTAACGAGAGCTACTCAATCTTACCGATATCAGATATTGTCTGGTACTTCATTAGCAATGCCCATACTAGCAGCAGCACCTCGTCTCTCAAACCAATGGCAGGTCAAATCTTGTGTAATTAATGTAACACATTAAAAAAATATATATATATATTTTTAAATTATAAAAAAAATGTAACACATTATGCTTCTTTTTATACTTCATTATATTTTAATATGCCATATTTATTTTTGTCTCAACTACTATCAACAAGTAAGACAGGTTAGTATGAATACATTTACAAATAAGAATCCCATGAATTAACTTTGGTAACTATGCAATTTTGAAAGCTGCACATTTCTATGTGGCACAAACATCTGTGTAAGAGCAAAGTAAAGTGCAAAGTATGACACTCTGCAATAATACAATCAGTGACGTTACTGTATGAACTCTAGTTGCTTATTATTTGTGCTACAGGTAAGCTAGCTGCGTCCGAATAGACGTAAGAAGGAAGACCCTTTACTTTCCGATCATGTAGAGCGGGTCAATACGGTATTTGACGCTGTACTACCTCAGGGAGCAGGTACTTTCTCAGCAAGTTGACCACAACTGCACCCGCAGGCAGAGCCTCGTTTGGGTCACTGCAGAGCTCCGTGGATCCAATCCGGAAGTCAAGTTTCATCTTTTCCATCCCGTTAAACAGAAAGAGAACATCCTTAGCCTGGTTTCCCTCCCCGCTCAGGAGAGGGTGCCTTTTCAAGTGAAGGTACTTCCTAGCCACCAGGTCCCTCAAAGACGCCACCCTTGGGAAGACAGACCACAAAGAACATCACGGAAACGTCAGAGTGGAGGTCTGTTAATCTGAAGCTTAAGGGTTCCCCGCTGCAGAAAATGGCAGCTCATCAAACCTTTAACAAAAGTATTTAATTACACTTATACAGCAAGAAATTAGTGTATTGTACTTTGATTCCAGCTGATATGCTAACTGATGCTAACTGACCTTTGGAATTTGTCACCTGCTCCAGGCCTTGACTACGTTTATAATCGCACCTAATTAGGGTAGGACATCGAGAAAAAACTTTTACAATCACTAACTGTTACATTTGTTCACTTCCTGCTTTCCATAATACAGTTTAAGGGTTTTTTTTGTTTTTTTGTTTTTTTATTTTTTTTAAAACATACATCCTTGTATTGAGCAAACAAGGATGAAGAGTCTAACCAGTCATGATGTGCTATATATATCACTATATTGACACTTACTATGGTACCCATTATGGCATTGGATGCTCATATCACCCAGTACTTTGGTACGGGACAAAAAATTAAAAACTAAAAAAAAATGTTTTAAACAATTTTTTTAAATAAAAATTAATAAAATAAATTAATAAATAAAATAAATTTCCTAAATACAAGGATGAAGAGTCTTGAACCAGTCATGATGTGCTATATATATCACTATATTGACACTTACTATGGTACACATTATGGCATTGGATGCTCATATCACCGAGTACTTTGGTACGGGACAAAAAATAAAAAAATGTTTAAAAACTAAATTTTTTTAAATAAAAATTAATAAAATAAATGAATAAATAAAATAAATTTGCTAAATACAAGGATGAAGAGTCTTGAACCAGTCATGATGTGCTATATATATCACTATATTGACACTTACTATGGTACACATTATGGCATTGGATGCTAATATCACCGAGTACTTTGGCACAGGACAAAAAATAAAAAAATTTAAAAAAAATTTTAAAAACTAAAAAAAAATTAATACAAATTAATAAAATAAAGTAGCAAATAAAATAAATTTGCTAAATCCAAGGATGAAGAGTCTTGAACCAGTCATGATGTGCTATATATATCACTATATTGACACTTACTATGGTACCCATTATGGCATTGGATGCTCATATCACCGAGTACTTCGGTACGAGGTACAATATTTAAAAAAAAAAAACAAAAAAAAAAACTTAAACTGTATTATGGAAAGCAGGAAGTGAACAAATTTTACTGATTGTAAAAGTAAACTGTATTATGGAAAGCAGGTCCAGGTAAAACAGTGGCACTGCTTCACACATAATCTAAAGATCACATTGAAGTTCTTTATTGACAAATACGACGCGTTCAGTTCTTCGAAAACTGAACGCCCCCTTTTGAACTCGTCCATGCACAACGCCGGTGCGGATTCACCAGGACCTGAAGAGAAAATGCCTTACTTTGTCAGCTCACCAAGATCCTCACAGGAGAACGGAATCAACAGCTTGAAGTGGCCCAGCGTGGTCCCGGCGCACCAATCCTGCACCAGCTTTCGGACAACTGTGCTTTTTCCCGTGCCCACGGCGCCGTACAGCAGCACGTTGACTCCTCTGTCCTGGCTCCGGTCTTCCGTGACGTCAAAAAGCTGTTCCACGCCGACAGAGGTGCCGGAGGAAGCCCCGACTTTCAGGGGGGAACCCAGGAGTCCGACTCTTTCCTCCGGCTTCCTCTCCAGGATCAGCGGATCCACGTGCATTGTCTCCGGGCTGAAGTATCCGCCAAACTGCTTCTCCTCCTGGGGGAGGTGGCTGAACCACAGGAACAGCTTTCTCTTGTGGATCTCCAGCTGATCTACAGTAGGACAATAACATGGAAAGCATTGGATTGGGCCCATGTATTAAATACGATTCATACTCCAGTGCGACTTATGTATGTTTTTTTCTACCTCATTATGCATTTTTGGCCTTGTGCGACTTATGTATGTAGTTTATGCAGTTTATGCATACTTATGTATGCATTTTTGGCCTTGTGCAACTTATACTCCAATGCGACTTATATATGTTTTTTTCAACCTGATTATGCATTTTTGGCATTGTGCGACTTATACTCCAGTGCGACTTATGTATGTTTTTTTTTCTACCTGATTATGCATTTTTGGCCTTGTGCGACTTATACTCCAGTGCAACTTATGTATGTTTTTTTCTACCTCATTATGCATTTTTGGCCTTGTGCGACTTATACTCCAGTACGACTTATGTATGTTTTTTTCTACCTGATTATGCATTTTTGGCCTTGTGCGACTTATACTCCAGTGCGACTTATGTATGTTTTTTTCTACCTGATTATGCAATTTTGGCCTTCTGCGACTTATACTCCAGTGCGACTTATGTATGTAGTTTATGCATACTTATGTATGCATTTTTGGCCTTGTGCGACTTATACTCCAGTGCGACTTATGTATGTTTTTTTTCTTCCTGATTATGCATTTTTGGCCTTGTGCGACTTATACTCCAGTGCGACTTATGTATGTTTTTTTCTACCTAATTATGCATTTTTGGCCTTGTGCGACTTATGTATGTTTTTTTCTTTCTGATTATGCATTTTTGGCCTTGTGCGACTTATACTCCAGTGCGACTTATGTATGTTTTTTTCTTTCTGATTATGCATTTTTGGCCTTCTGCGACTTATACTCCAGTGCGACTTATGTATATGTTTTTTTCTTTCTGATTATGCATTTTTGGCCTTGTGCGACTTATACTCTAGTGCAACTTATGTATGTTTTTTTCTACCTGATTATGCATTTTTGGCCTTGTGCGACTTATACTTCAGTGCGACTTATGTATGTTTTTTTCTACCTAATTATGCATTTTTGGCCTTGTGCGACTTATACTCCAGTGCGACTTATGTATGTTTTTTTCTACCTAATTATGCAATTTTGGCCTTGTGTGACTTATGTATGTTTTTTTCTTTCTGATTATGCATTTTTGGCCTTGTGCGACTTATGTATGTTTTTTTCTACCTTATTATGCATTTTTGGTGTTGTGCGACTTATACTCCAGTGCGATTTATGTATGTTTTTTTCTACCTGATTACGCATTTTTGGCCTTGTGCGACTTATACTCCGGAGCGACTTATAGTCCATAAAATAGGGTATTACGCCCCACATAAATGACCCCTGTGGAGTGGGTAGACTGCGTATAAGCTGACAAGGCATAAATCCTTTTCAGAATGAGCTGCCCACCTGGTTCCGATGCAGTGGAGGAGACATTCCTGACATGAAATCCAGTGCCTGGATAGAGACAAACATCTGCTCTCCTCTTCCACTTCCACAGTGCAACCAGAAGACTCGCCCGTGGACTGGAAGAGAACACTGCTAAAGTCATTCATGTCCGTTTCGCAGGGATTCACCTGGTAATTTTGCACTCAAGTCCAAGTCTAAATGTATGAGTTGTTAGTCTACTCTATAGGATACTCCACTCACACAACCAGAAAGGTCACATTCAGTGGGTATGATTTGGTATAGCTAGCTTGCTTGCAGGTTGGAGCAAGCCCCAAAAGGCCTTGGCATTTATGAAAGCAAATGATTATTATTATTATATCACGCCTTATTAAATACTAACCTGTTCAGGGCTACTCATACACCATAGAGTACATACGGTAATTGATTTAAATTAATACTTTTAAAAAAACAAGTGTTAACTGGCACCATTAAAAATAAAAACAGTTCCGGGATGTGATGTCATCATAATTGTCATGAGTGGTTTATTTTTAGGACGGTGAAACAATACAGGTAAGTACAGTAGGGAAGTCCTGGTTCACATTTTTTGGCTTCCAAGCCCATCCTTTTTTTTATAGCCTTGCTGACTCGATCCGATGCCGATCTTTTTTTTTTTAATAGTAAACTTGTTCGTTAATTTTGTTCATTTTCTATACCGCTTATCCTCCCGAGGGTGGCAGGTGTGCTGGAGCCTACCCCAGCTGTCTTCAGGCGAGTCAGGTCCCGAATCCAGTCCATCCAATAAAACATAAAACTGGGAAAAAATTAGCGTGCTAAATACTTTTATCATTAGACTAATCGTTTGGTGTGTTTATAGATCAAGTTGTGGCGTTATTTACAATATATTATTTTTTTTTTTTTAGTAATTTATTGACGGTGCCTAATGGTTAGAGTTGCACTTCCTGTGCCATGACAGGTCATGTGAACCTCCGACATAACTTCCTGTCCTGTAAACACCTGTTTGCGGGCCACTAAAGTCCGCAAGGGAACACATGTCGTTTTATTTACTATTTATTAATTTACTTATTTTATTGGTACGGGACAAAAAAAAAAAAAAAATAAAATTAATTAATAAATAAAATAAATTTGCTAAATACAAGGACTTCCTGTCCTGTACACACCTGTCCGCTAGGGAACACATGTAGTTTTTTTTTACTATTATTTTTTATTTATTGGTACGGGACAAAAATTTAAAAAAAAATTAAAAACTAAAAAAAATTAATAAAAATTAATAAAATAAATTAATAAATAAAATAAATTTGCTAAATAGAAGACTTCCTGTCCTGTACACACCTGTTTGCGGGCCACTAAAGTCCGCTAGGGAACACATTTATTTAATATTTTTTATTTACTTATTTTATTGGTACGGGAAAAAAAAAAAAATGTCCAAAAAAAAAAAAATTAATACAAATGAATTAAATAAATTAATAAATAAAATAAATTTGCTAAATACAAGGATGAAGGCGGGCCACTAAAGTCCGCTAGGGAACACATGTCGTTTTATTTACTATTTTTTATTTACTTATTTTATTGGTACGGGACAAAAAATAAAAAAAATGTAAAAAAAAATAATACAAATGAATGAAATAAATTAATAAATAAAATAAATTTGCTAAATACAAGGATGAAGGCGGGCCACTAAAGTCCGCTAGGGAACACATGTCATTTTTTTTTATATTATTTTTTATTTATTGGTACGGGACAAAAAAAAATAATAATAAAAAAAAAAATAATACAAATTAATAAAATAAATTAATAAATAATATAAATTTGCTAAATAGAGGACTTCCTGTCCTGTACACACCTGTCCGCTAGGGAACACATGTAGTATTATTTACATCTTAAATGGCTCATTTCCTCTTATTATGTCTACTATATTGCGTAATATAAGTGTAATACTAATACTAATAAAGCCATTAAAAGCCACCATTACCATACACTAATGAGACAATAACCACATCTGGAAATACGCTGTCCTATGCTATCTCATCTACGTCTAATATGTCTCATTATATTTATAATACAAATGTAAAGGCGACTCTGTGGGTGTTATTTTATGTCTAAAGAGCTCTAATCATGTTATAAGATGGTAAACCACAATAAATGAATTACTGCACTGAGAAGAAAATATTGGATAAGGCATATGAAATTATGCGGTTTATCTTACCACTTTGAATAATTAACTCCAGAAATCGGATAAGGAACCCATTTTTAGTACCCATGACGACTTGTACAGTACCTAAACCTCTTTTCAGGTAAAGTCAAACAGGTCTGTGCACTTATTGAGAGCACGTATTAAAAGATTATACTCGGGTTTTGGAGAATGGGTGTGACTTGAAACATGTTTCATGGTACAACAGCCCTCATGGAAACGGGCCTCGGAGAATGCACATTCTGTTATTGGTTGAGTCGCCAGTGCATGTGTAAAACGGAATGCAACTTCTACACAGACCGGGAGACATCTATACCTTTTCTCATCGTTCACATTCTAATTCATTCTGAATCAAAACCGTTCCATTTTCACCCCCAAAATGAACCGCTGGCATGCCGTCTGTTATTTCCGTGACAATGTGGAGTTTGAAACCGCTCCCTGTTGGCATGCACAGGCCTGTGCTTAGTTCGCTGAGTTGCCATTAGGCGCCATGGCAGGATAGAAATCAAACTGCAGCGTCGCTAAACATTAACGTTAGACCCGTCACAATCCTAAACGTGAACATTCGAGTCACATTCAACGCCTCATTTTTACGGTGAATGGGTGATTAGCGTGCAGGCCTCACAGCTAGGAGATCCGAGTTCGATTCCCGTCTCGGGTATCTCTGCGCGGCGTATGCGTGGGTTTTTTTTACGGGTACTCCGGTTTCCTCCCACATTCCAAAAACTAGTTGCTAATTGGCGACTCCAAATTGTCCATAGGTATGAATGTGAGTGTGAATGGTTGTTTGTCTATATGTGCCCTGTGATTGGCTGGCTACCAGTCCAGGGTGGACCCTGCCTATCGCCCGAAGACAGCTGGGATAGGCTCCAGCACCCCCCGCGACCCTCGTGAGGAAAAGCGGTAGAAAATGAATGAATGAATGTGAGTGTGAATGGTTGTTTGTCTGTATGTGCCCTGTGATTGGCTGGCCACCAGTCCAGATTGGACCCCGCCTCTCGTCAGAAAACAGCTGGGATAGGCTCCAGCACCCCCGCGACCCTCGTGAGGAAAAGCGGTAGAAAATGAATGAATGAATGTGAGTGTGAATGGTTGTTTGTCTATATGTGCCCTGTGATTGGCTGGCCACCAGTCCAGGTTGGACCCCGCCTATCGCCCGAAGACAGCTGGGATAGGCTCCAGCACCCCCCGCGACCCTCGTGAGGAAAAGCGGTAGAAAATGAATGAATGAATGAATGAATGTGAGTGTGAATGGTTGTTTGTCTATATGTGTCCTGTGATTGGCTGGCCACCAGTCCAGGTTGGACCCCGCCTATCGCCCGAAGACAGCTGGGATAGGCTCCAGCACCCCCCGCGACCCTCGTGAGGAAAAGCGGTAGAAAATGAATGAATGAATGTGAGTGTGAATGGTTGTTTGTCTATATGTGCCCTGTGATTGGCTGGCCACCAGTCCAGGTTGGACCCCGCCTATCGCCCGAAGACAGCTGGGATAGGCTCCAGCACCCCCCGCGACCCTCGTGAGGAAAAGCGGTAGAAAATGAATGAATGAATGAATGAATGTGAGTGTGAATGGTTGTTTGTCTATATGTGCCCTGTGATTGGCTGGCCACCAGTCCAGGTTGGACCCCGCCTCTTGTCAGAAGACAGCCGGGATAGGCTCCAGCACCCCCCGCGACCCTCGTGAGGAAAAGCGGTAGAAAATTAATGAATGAATGAATGAATGAATGTGAGTGTGAATGGTTGTTTGTCTATATGTGTCCTGTGATTGGCTGGCCACCAGTCCAGGGTGTACCCCGCCTATCGCCCGAAGACAGCTGGGATAGGCTCCAGCACCCCCGCGACCCTCGTGAGGAAAAGCGGTAGAAAATGAATGAATGAATGTGAGTGTGAATGGTTGTTTGTCTATATGTGCCCTGTGATTGGCTGGCCACCAGTCCAGGTTGGACCCCGCCTCTTGTCAGAAGACAGCCGGGATAGACTCCAGCACCCCTTATAGTAGAGATGAATATATAGTGGATAAGCGGTATAGAAAATGAATAAATTAACGAGTTTTACAAATGGATATCCATCGGGTCTGTTGCCGCGGTAACCGTAACTTGGCTTTTGTTCCGTGAAGCAGCATTTCTGTCATGTAGGTGTATTTTCCCTTTGCATTTTTGTTTTTAAAATGTTTTTGGATCATTTGTAGCGTTTGTATTTCAACCAAAGTACCAAAATAATATGTATTTACTGTCTTTACTCTTTAATTTACATTTCACTTCACTTCAAAATCCCCCAATGTTAAGGAGTACGGCGAAGGCGTACCATGCAGGAAAGTATTACCATGATTAAAACTTACCTCTGCAGTAATGAGCTCATCCTTTGCTGCTATGCCGGTACTTTTAAGCTGTATGGAAAAAAAAACGATACAGCAACAGTAAACATAAAACATCATGTACTTTTGAGTAATATACTGTATGCTAGGTACTTGTAAAAAAAAAAAGAACCACGCCTTCCGTTTGGCCGTCGTTTCTTCCCGTTATGTGTGACAAATAGATGACCGTCAATAGCTTGATTGTGTATGAATTTTCTCCATAACAGCCCCCCCACACCCCCCCACGCCTGATAAACTATTACTGTAAGATAACATGTTCTCGGTAATAGCGGTCACAGTCAAATGACCTAAAAATAACCTCCGTGTCAAACCTGTCAATCTTACCTTTTTGTCTGCAGCGCCGCGGTGTCCAAAATATGTCACTGACTATTCTCTGTCATTCATTCGGCAACTTTTCTCCATCTTTGTTATCGTAACCGGAGCCTATTCTATACACGATACGCTGCCATACTTGTACTATGTCTGACATAGTGTCATTCTCTTCGCAAGCAGGAAATGCCTGCACCGCGCATCCGGTAAAGCTTCAAAATAAAACAGAATGCAACAGCCTGCAAGACACGACGAAACCCGAGTAATCGACTTTTATTGTCAAAAGCACACAATTTAAATAGGATATTAAGCAACTCGTACAATTACTAACTGGACGTGTTTATTTTTGAAACCTCACACCATCATGTGTGCCTCGATTAACATTTTTTTTCCCTTTGAGCATACAACCAAGATCTGTATGTGCGTTTCTTAATAGAGAGGTTATTAAAGGCAATTTTTATTAAAGGCAAGTGTCGCTTACCTTTACATGTACATCGTACAGTAGTTTAAATAAATAAATTTTATTTTGAAAAACGCACCGACGAAACGGATGTGAGCCCAATTAAACCCAAAATGTAATGGAATGTTGTTATATGTAACATGCAGTTTCAATTTCAGATTAAAAGGATCAACTCGAACGCTGCACAATACCAAAGTCAACTCATTCGGAGGGTTAAAGTGAGCATGTATGAACATTTGGATGGACATTGGACGTGTAATTAGAAAGTAAACTAAGCAGGATAGCAATTTGACTGCCACACACTTGTATATAGTTCGATAGCATATATATAGCAATAGCATATATAACATATTGGTTGATTTTACTATTCCCTGGCTATTTATCTGTAGGCCGTGGACGTAGTGGGCATTTTATAAGTTTCTCATTTTCACGAGAGGACAAATATTCAAAGTGAAAGACGTTCAGATGCTTTTATTTTGAATAAACCCCTAGCGGAAGCAATCTGAGAAGTGGTGGTGCTCGAACCTTTGACGGTAGAGATGTGATTTACGGCTCTTTCACAATGGAACGCGGTTATTGAAGAGTCATTCAAAATTCTGTCTCGATATATTTATTTATTTACAAGTCAATTGTAAAATTTCTAATAAAAGAACATTTACAATTTTTACAGAAATATTTAAAAATTATTATATATACCTTAAAATGTACATACAGTTGTCCCTCACCACAGTTTGAATTTCACGGCTTTATTCTATCAGTTTTTTTTAAATATATGAATTAATATATCAAGCTGTTTTGTAGTTGAATATGTCCTAGTTTAGTTTAAAGAAATTGCAAATTAATGCAAATTTTATTAATTTTATACCAAAGTTAAGCATTTCTTAAGCATAAAAATGTCTAAATGAACTAAAATACATTCATGAGGCATTCAGAAGACTGTGTGGCAGTAATGCTACTGTAATGCTTGGTGAGATACACAAACACCAGACTTACACAACTGCAGGTTTGAATGATCTCATTTATTCATTATTTTCTATGCCGCTTAATCCTCATTAGGAAGGTGGAGAACATTCTGGACTAGTCGACACATAGACAAAAAAAATTAATTTATCACAGAGGTTCTATGTGGGACCAATTAACCGTGATAAATGAGGGCTTAGTGCAACATAACATTTTTTTGTTTTTTTGCAAACTTTTGACTTTATTTTTGTAAATTGACACTTTATTTTTTAAATCTTTGATTATTTTAATACTCTGTCTTAACAGGTACGCCTGCTTCTTGCCTTCTCCCTGATACAACAGCAAAAAAAAAACAGACAAAAGGAGGAAAAGCGACAGGCTCCTGATTGGGAGCGAGTCTCCCTTCAGTCGAGCCGTTCAAAACACCCAACTCGTTCACGAACGACCCATCCCTACTTGACAGCCGTCGCGAGCACAGCCTCTTGAACAGTATGGCGTCCGAAGAGCTCGCACGGAAGCTACAGTCACGGCTGGCTGCTTCGGAGGAGACCGAGACGGAGACCGAGCCTAAGCCCGCTCTCGAAGAGAACCTCGCCGCAACCAAGCTTCCAGAGTCCTCGGCAGCATGCGGCGACTCTTCCTCCGAGCTCTCCGCCATACTAAACCGCAGGCTCGACATCAACGAGGGCAACGCTCCCCCTCGGGCGAGTCGTGTTTTCAACCCCTACACGGAATTCAAGGAGTTCTCCCGGAAGCAGATTAAGGACATGGAGGTGATGTTTAAACGGTAAGATGGACACTCTTTACAGTCCGTATTTCGGTTCCGTATATCCGCGTACGCGTGGAGGCGGCGGCCTGTTGTTCGTATCTTGCGCAAATTAGAAGCTGCTGATGAGATTTAACGGATTAATGAATGACATTCATCAAACTGAGTTGTTGCCGTGAAGATTCCAGGTGGATCCATCTTGCTATAGGTGCCTCCTCGTCTGCCATTCTTTTTCTTTCTTCGGCTATCGTGTCGCAGCGGTGTTGCCAGATAGGACATGGCGAATAATCGTACCAGAAGGTGAAAATCATCGTCCGTTCAGCCTTTCTTCCGCTCATCCGGGAGAAACGGTCTCAATATGGAAGAGTAAACAATTATTAAACACATTTGTTTGTTTGCTCTGGACCCCCTGCTACAGTAACGTTGCTACTCGTGTTGCCAGATGGAAAATGTCACATTGTGCTCCCCAAAAGATGTACTTGGAGTAAAACTATCTTTATTGCTAAACACTAAATTGTGATTATCATTATTAATAATTATAATTAATTAATAATAATAAATAATTTTAAATAAATAAATAATAATAATTTAAATAATAATTATATATATTATAATATAATAATAATATAATAATTATTATTATTTATAAACAATAAATACATAATTAATGATAATAATAATAATAATTATTATTATTACTACCACAGAGTCTTCTGAATGCCTCATGAATGTATTTTAGTTAATTTAGACATTTTTATGCTTTATAAATGCTTAACTTTGGCATAAAACTAATAACATTTGCATCAATTTGCAATAATAATAATTATTATTAACAATTAATAATAATTAATTAATAAATTATTATTATTATTATTACTACTGCCACAGAGTCTTGTAAATTGACTTGTAAATCTTGTAAATCTTGTAACTGTTAATAGTTATCCTCCCTATCCGTGTGGAAGTGGTAAGTTTTTGGCTATTTAAGTTGAAAGGAAATAACTTGAAGGCTACCGTTTAGGTGGCTAGCTCTCTAGTTTGCGAGTTAGCATGTGTCTCAAGACCCTGCAGTTGCGCAATATGTTGTAAATAAAAAGAGTATAAATGTGACTATAGTCGTGTTTTGTCATGTCTACAGGGCTCTAATAATGCTTTGTTCATTTTAATATGAAAAAAATCATTTGTCTACCCACCAACTATATGTGGTTTTTATTATTTGACGTTTTATTATTATTATTATATTTATTTATTACTGATTGATTGATTTTCTTTATTCTTGATTTGTTTATTTTTCATCTTATTTTGTGCAGAAAAATAAAAATTGAGATATTTGAGAACAGTGGAATGTTTTATCAGAGCTTTTATTGTAGAAAATTGGAACCAAAAAAAAACAAATGCGTTTTTTTTTTGTTTTTTTTTTGTAAAACCTGATGCGGCCCAGCCTTGCCCAGACCCTAGCTCCAGTGGCCCCCGGGTAAATTGAGTTTGAGACCCCTGCCTTAGAGCGTTCCTATTGGACACATAGTTAACACGGTCACAGGCCGTTATAAAGGAGGCATAGTTCTCCCGGCTGCATACAACCACGTCCCAAAACTTGGAAGGTATTCAGTTACTCCAGGCTGCATTCACTAGGACTGAATGGCGACAATAGTGAATGGCGGAAAAGGTTCCTGATCTTGTGCCAAAAAACGCTGACATCGATAATAAACAAGAAATATGTGGAACAATGAGTCTGGTTATAATGTTTTTGCAGACAAAATGGCAGCATTTGTTCCACTGTGATTCATATGCATTGTCGCTGCCTGGAAGATTCCTACTTCACTCATTACAATACTTTTTGTCTGATATGATTTCACTGATTATATTCATGTCATTATAATTTATTCGTTTTTTTTTTCGGATTCCTGTTAACTCATTTATTTGCCTATGAATTTAATCAGACTAAAACCATCAACCATTGCTTCTAAATGTTCCCATTTTGACTTTTCAAAACATTTTCAAGGTCTATACCAGGGGTGGGCAAACTTTTTGACTCGCGGGCCGCATTGATATAACAAAATTTACGGGGGGGGGGGGGGGGCAGACTATATATTTTACACGTAACAGTCCACCTGGTATTATTGTATCTGTAAAATTGTCATGCAATCTGCTATTATTATTTATTATTTTATATTTATATTTAAATATTTTAAAAATAATAAAATATTATAATAATTAAAATAAAATTAAAATAATAATTATTATATTATTATTATGTAAAATATGCAAATATAACAATATTATTATATATAATTAATATAATAATTAGCATTAATATAATAAATATAATAATCATAATAGTTATAATAATAATATAATAATTATTATTTTAATTTTTATTAAAATTATTTAATTATTATGTGCTTGTGTCCCTTTTTTCAGGAGCACTTTGTAAACAACAGACCATGTCAAACAACGAAATTGATAAAACCATCAAAAGGTTGGCTCAGGCCATGATGCCAGCTTGTATGTTGACTTTAAATTAAATACTTTGGAAAGATTGGGCGGGCCGTATTCAAACACTTGGCGGGCCGGATGTGGCCCCCGCGCCGTAGTTTGCCCACCCCTGGTCTATACGCATCAGGCTATGAGTATAATATGTATTTTCCCCAAGAGATTTCATGGCATTGTGTATAGTAGTCCTCAACTTAATTCTCTGGGGTAAAGAGCATTCCTTTTGTTTCCGTGGAAACCAGTGGCCTGCCCGGTCATTGGTGGATGCGCTCGCAAGGGAATGACACGCTTTTGTGGGCCTGTGGAATCCCGGGAAAATGAGCCCAGGAAGTGCTGTTGTGTTGTTCCGTGCATGCCGTTCCAAGGGAGGGGCTGCTTTGCCTTAATTAGGAACTCCAAGTCGGTTATGGTGTCCAACTAAGCCAGGGGTGGGCAAATATTTGGACTCGAGGGCCGCATTGAGTTAACAAAATTGTCTGGGGGGCCAGAACATATATTTAACACACACACACTATTTTATGCTTATCATTTTCCTTGAATTATTTGTCTAATTTTATCTGTAAAAGTGTTATCCTATATCAGTTGTATGTTCTCATGTCCCTTTTTTAGGAGCACTTTAAACATCACACCACATCAAACTATGTCATTTAATTTTACAGTTTTGTTGTTTATTTTTTACTAAATCAGACATCCGACTTGCAAGTCATGTTGCCAGTTTGTATGTTAAAAGTTGAAGTTACTTAGAAAGCAACTGGCGGGCCGGATTCAAACGCTTGGTGGGCCGCATGTGGCCCCCGGGCCGTAGTTTGCCCACCCCTGAACTAAGCGCTAGTACCCGCTCACCAAATCACTACCCGGAAGTACTGCTAAGTTAACTCGCGGTCGATTGAATACAAGAATAGAAACAACTGCTGTGTAGCACAAAGTCCTGACTTTTATGGGCCCTTTTATGGGCCTGACCATTGTATGATACAATGAATTAATTAAAGGTTAATTGTTTCACACGGCACATTTATATATGGAAAAAGCCTCGTGGACCTTTTTAGAAGGTCAAGAATGAAACAATGCTTCATTCCCCCCCCCCCCCCCCCCCGGTGGCTGCAGATAAGTCGGTTGAAGGTCAACTGATTTGGCTTATCAGTACGCGTTGCGCAAACAGCCGGCGAATGTTTTTCTAAAGATGCGGTAACTACGGTAACTGCAATCCTCACGTGATCTTTACATCTTCATAACATATCCAGGACGGTACAGGCTGATATTTAGTTTATTTCTGCTATCGAATATGATGATGTTGCATCGGACTGCAGCACTTTTGCTCCCGTTTTTTGTTTTTTGATCACCTGAACTGAAAACTGTATGGTTTAAAAATGTTTTTGGTGGACTCGTACACTTCAGGCTGACAACTCACTTGATGACTTTGTAGGTACGACACCGGTAAAGATGGCTTCATTGACCTCATGGAGCTCAAGCTGATGATGGAGAAGCTGGGGGCTCCTCAGACCCACCTGGGCCTCAAGAACATGATCAAGGAGGTGGATGAGGACTTTGATGGAAAACTGAGCTTTCGAGAGGTGAGTGGTGCAAAGATGCTGTGAGCGACAAAAGTAGTTCTTCTGCGTTAGCTCCTACGCTAACAATGTTGCTGGAACTCGGTTAATATGGTAATGGTAATGGTTTAATTTCATTTGAACATGCAACAGATTCCAATTGAGTGCATCCCATAATCAGTTCCCAGTTCCACATGTCCAAAAGGAGTAGGAAGAAGCAAAGCTTATTAAATCCTACCCCTCCATCTGCTACTTTTACAATCAGTAACTGTTACATTTGTTCACTTCCTGCTTTCCTAATATAATTTATTCAAGTTATATAAGTTATTTATTTCTTTATTTAATTAATTTTTGTATTTTTTTAAATACATTTTTATTTTTTTTTAAATATTTTTTAAAATGTTTTAAATTTTTTAAATACATTTTTAAAATATTTTTTAAATTTTTTAAATAATTTTTAAAAGTTTTAATTTTAATTTTTTCCATTAGAACATGCATCAGATTCCAATTGAGTGCATCCCATAATCAGTTCCCAGTTACACATGTCCAAAAGGAGTAACTGAAGTGAACTGTTTGTTCACTTCCTGCTTTCCTAATATAATTGAAGTTATTTATTTCTTTATTTAATTGTTGTATTTTTAAAATAAATTGTTGTATTTTTTAAAATACATATTTTAATTTTTTAAAAATATTTTAAAATTTAAAATGTATTTTTTAAATTGTTTAAATACATTAAAAATATATTTTTAAATAATTTTTTACAAATTTTAATTTTTTTCATTAGAACATGCATCAGATTCCAATTGAGTGCATCCCATAATCAGTTCCCAGTTCCACATGTCCAAAAGGAGTAGGAAGAAGCAAAGCTTATTAAATCCTACCCCTCCATCTGGTACTTTTACAATCACTAACTGTTACATTTGTTCACTTCCTGCTTTCCGTAATACAGATTAATTTTTTTTTTTTTTTAATTTTGTAATTTTTTGTCCCGTACTAAAGTACTGGGTGATATGAGCATCCAATGCCATAATGTGTACCATAGTGCGTGTCAATATAGTGATATATATAGCACATCATGTCAGGTCAGGTTATGTAAATGGAACACTGTTGCCTTTTTTGGGGTTCTTTTTTTTTTTTTTTAGACGGCTTTTTTGGCGGAATAGGTGCAGATGCAGAGAAGTGCAGTGCAGTTTTCCTTCTAAGGTTTCAAGGCCCCCCTCCACAGATTTTCAACGAGATTAAGTCCGGCCGCTGCAGGATCTCAACGATGTTCTTGTCCAGCCGCTGCCTTGTTGCTTGGGCTGTATGTTTTTACACGTAGGTCATTGTCACGCCGGGAGACCCGGTCCACGACCCTTCTGCTTCTTCAGCGTCGTGGCAGACACCAAAAGGTTCTTGTCCAAGACTCTACACTACATGACGTGGTCACTGGCAAAGTCTCCAAGTCCGTGTTTGGCTGTGGGGATGCTATTGTTGGGCTCTACTTAACATTTTTTGTCTTTTTACGTATGGTTTTCCAAGTTCACTAACCAGCTCCGACTTCATAATTCTGGGCTTGAATGGAGGTCCGAGAAGAAGGTCTTGAATCTTGTCCTTGAGGTCCTTCTAACAGTTCCTTGCTCTAATTCATGGTGGTGGAAATGCTTGAATAGAGAAGAGTTTCTGTGACTGGTGTTTTTTTTTTTATTTTAAATCCAGGACAGGACTAATTTTCCATTTTGTCTCCCCGTTTCCGCAGTTTCTGTTGATCTTCCGGAGAGCAGCGGCTGGAGAGCTGCAGGAGGACAGCGGTCTGATGGCACTGGCCAGGTTGTCTGAGATCAATGTTGCCACAGAAGGAGTGATGGGGGCCAAAGACTTCTTTGAAGCCAAGGTACGTTGTCCGGGCCGCTACGCTTCAGCCTCACGATAGGAACAGGAGGCGGAATGTGGCGGTCCCTTCCGTGGTTTGTAGGAGAAACTGGATTTTTTGGGGGGATTTTCTCTTACTTACTGAAGCATTTCAAACCCCAAATTTAAGTAACGAAGCCTATTGGATGAAAGCTCAAATGTTCAATTACCTATAGACAAATTTTAACTACTAGTCTATTACATTTGCATGTCATAAAATATGGTAAAAATGTTTGTTTTTAGAGGAAATGTCCATTTTTAAAGTGTTTTTAAATTTCCACAAGTACTACTATCTTGTATAGCAAGTAATAAATTGAATATTTTTGTTGTCAGAGCATAGAAAACCTGTTTATGACTTTCTAAATTCCACATTTAACACTGTTGGGTATGAAAATAACACCTTATAGTCACTTTTACATTTTATTATTCTTTGTTTTCATCACCGCAGGGGGAAAAAAAAAAGATGGCTACCCTCTTTACTTTAGTTGTTCTAAATTAAAAATATTTCGAACGCAGTGCGGAAGAAAGACAAAGAAAAAAATTACCACTTCCGCACCGAATGAGAGGACATTTTTTGCTTTTTTGGCAAAACTGCGATACAGTGAGGGACGACTATACAGATTTAGCACCGATGTCGGATAGTACGTACTTGACTATTTGTACCAAAGTACTCAGTAAAGTACTCAGGTGGTAATTCAAATGTGACAACTGATGAAGTTCTCGTTCCAAAGTGACGTTTCGGGTGCGTACTTAACGGAATACCGTGTCACCAGGTGCAGGCTCTGTCTGTGGGCAGCAAGTTTGAGGCCGAGATTCGAGAGGAGAAGGAAGAACGCAAGAAACAGGAAGTGGAGAAAAAAGAGAGGCAGGCCGCCTTCAAGCAGCTGCAGTCGGCGTTTTGCTCGTGATACAGGAAGTACGCAGCAATCCCGAAGATGCATGTTCCATGTTCAAAACATAAAAAAAAAAAAAAAAAAAACTACATTCACAGTACTTTGATTCTTAAATGATATTGCTCCAAATTTGGCACTTTAAACCACTTATGTAGTCGTATGAAGTAACAACCATTTCAAATTTGTTAGTATGGTGTTCAATAATAATAATAATAATAATAATATGGTGACTGCACTATTTGAAGAAAACATACAGGACTGGTCCAAATTCATGGCGTTATCTCTCCAGTTTACTCAGCTTTTCCCTGTTTTTTTTTTCTTATATACATGTCACAATGTACCAGTATTGAAGTACTGAAGTGAAACTATATTCACGTCGTCGTGTTTTTCAGTGACTACTGTTTACGTTGTCATACATCCCTGCGTTGGCTGTGTTCCTCATTTGGGTCTGGAAGGCGTTATGTTATGTTCTACTACGGTCATGTCGTTTCACTTTTTAAACGGAATTCAAATAAGTGTATATTTGTGTGTTTGTGTGTAAAAAATAATATATTTCAGTAATTGCATTACGGTTTACTGCCATTGGATTACTCGTGTGGAAGAATTGGGCTTTATGACTTCATTTGCTAAACTCAAGTTGTTCATTATTGAGGACATATTCCAGAATAATTTTCCCAACATTCTAAGTGTGCTGCAGTTTTGACCAAAACATGTCTGACACGTTAAGACAGCTCGGAAAAAAAAGCGTATTAACGCTCCTTTAAGGTTAACATCCAATACTTCACACCATTCCCTTTCAAAGTGTGCGTTAAGGTTGTATTGTCACAATTTTGTCATTTCTGAATGCTTATTCTTATTACAGATGTTTAAAAAAAAATAATTTGTGTGTGTGCAGAGTAAAAAGACAATGTATAACGCGTCATCCAATCTGACCTTAGTTGTTTGTGAATGTGTTTCATGGCAACATTTACCGCTCTTTTAATTGTAATACAAGAGCAATGGAGTAACGTTCAATGACAAGTCATCAAGAGACTTGACTTCCAGTATCAGGCCCGCCATCCTCCTTTTGTTCACGGTTGTATGTTGCACTCCCATAACTAAATCCACTGTGCATATCACTTACCCTCCTGGGTGTTTTGTTGTGAAAAAATGTATTTTTTCATAGATAAAATAGTATATATTTGTTTTAGCAGAGACCTATATGTTGCCAAACATTCAAATGTTCAGTGAAATATATTTTTGGGCACCTGAAAAGATGTAACCATACTTCCTAACAGTTGGGGGTGTATTTCAATAAAGGATTGAAAGCACAAATACTTTGTCATTCTTCATAGAACTACAGTATTTTATTCATTGATTTCACTGACAAGAATCCCGCCTAGCAAACATTGAAGACGACTTCCTCCTTGCATGGGAAGGTTAGCCACAGGGGGCGCACATCGTCGGCTTTTGTAAAGTTTTGCTTTTTCTCTCTTTTATTTACAGATGACGATTACAAAAACCGTCATCATAAATGTTCAAGATTCAAGATTAATTTTGTTATAAATAATAAAAGTGCTTAAATCAAATTAAGACTGTAAAGAGACTACCTATACACACCTTACAAAAATGCAAAATGGTTCATTCCTTCTGGTAGGATTTTCCCAATTCCATTTCAAAGGGTGAGTTCACCCGGAAGTAGTTTTAAGCTAGGGGTGTCAAACTCATTCCATGGAGGGCTGAGACACAACAAGTTTTTTTTTCTAGCCGGTCACTAAAGCAGGTGATTTTAATGATTAACCCTTATTTAGTTTGAGGGAAGGAGCTCGGTAATTAAATCACCTGCTGGAGAAACTAGTTGAAAAGAAAAACCGCAGTGCTTCCGCCCTCTGTCGACACACGTTTAAAGCGAACGTAGGAGAATTAAGAAAACTACAAATACAATGGCAAGTTTGAGGGCTTCACACAATTCCCCTCTGTTTCGAAAGCGACATTTTATTAATGTATTTTATTTATAGGCGTCCCATCTACGGTGTTGCAAAGAGGAAGATAATTTCAGGTAAGACTGTGGGCACCTGTTTTTTTTTTTTTTAAAGTTGTCTTATATTGTCATAGTTGACTCGTTTGTCGGTTGTAAAAACCGTCGTCATAAATGTTAAGATAAAAAATATATATATATAATAAGGGGGCTTAAATCCAATTAAAACTGTCTTGAGGCTACCTACTCCCACGATACAAAAATACAAAATGGTTTATTCCAATCGGTATGGGTTTTTTTTTTTTTTTACGTTGAGTTCACCCGGAAGTAGTTTTACGCGTGGGCTTGAGTGTGCATGCTAGCAAAAGTAGATAACCGAACTGAGTTAGCATTAATACCAATTTACATTTCTTTTGAAAGTAAAAGCAAAATGGTGACGCTTGTGAGGTTTATTATTAATATTAATTATTATCCTTATTATTATGAGTGAATTGATTCCTTATTTATAATGATAAATATTATAAATAAGTAGTTTTACGCGTGGGCTTGGGTGTGCATGCTAGCAAAAGTAGATAACCGAACTGAGTTAGCATTGATACCAATTTACATTTCTTTTGAAAGTAAAAGCAAAATGGTGACGCTTGTGAGGTTGTTTATTATTAATAATATTAATTATTATCATTATTATTATGAGTGAATTGATTCCTTATTTATAATGATAAATATTATAAATAAGTAGTTTTACGCGTGGGCTTGGGTGTGCATGCTAGCAAAAGTAGATAACCGAACTGAGTTAGCATTGATACCAATTTACATTTCTTTTGAAAGTAAAAGCAAAATGGTGACTCTTGTGAAGTTGTTTATTATTAATATTAATTATTATTATTATTATGAGTGAATAGATTCCTTGTTTATAACCTGTTTATGACCTAAATACGAAAGCCATGTAGACATGAAAAAATACTCCTATAATAAGCTTTACGCTCCCAATATAGTAGACATAATAAGAGTAAAGAACCCACCCAAGACATATCCTGCTAGTGTGTGTTGCAATAAATGTATTGCGGACATGTGGAGGACAGGAAGTGACGATAGCGCTTCTGAGTTGAGTTTTAAATTGAAGAGGGTTACCGCCAAAACAGTAGCTTATGTTAATATTAGGGAAGAGCCGGATACGCGATATAATCCCATATCGGCTTTCAGCTGCCAAAAAGAAATTGATATCAATAGTTTTTGTCTGCATTTCAGCCCCTCACCACAAAGGGGCAGCATTGTTCCTACGGCTTCATATCGACTACATTTTGAATGTGGTGAAGTAGTACATCAGTGTAGTATGTGATTATACTGGTGTTTATATTTACGGAGCAAGAGCAGTCTGGCTTAGTAGAAAGGTTGTTTAGAAAATATTTATTTATGGTAATGTACACTGTACAAAGGCAGCAAAGCATGTGAGACGCCGTGACAAGTCACCTGTCACAATCAGCTCCAAAATCTTATCCAACAACAATTTGATTCTCTTCGTGCGAATGAAAATATCTGTAATACAAGCACCCATTTGTATGCTACTAAGTTGCTAATTAAAATAAAAAACAATCTCCAAAGTGTTGATCTGTGCAATGATTTTTCAAAAGTCAAGCAATCATTTAGCAATCAGACGTACTATTTCATCCGTTTCTTTGTTAGAAAATGTCAGACACCCAAATAAAGCGTTTCTGTTGTTTGTTACAGAAGTATTTTATCAATCAATACATTACGAAATAATTATTACAGATTGTCAGCTTTAGATGCAATCAATGGTGGGTGGTTTTTATCGCATTATCAACACCAACATTTAACTGTACTGCACTGAACTTAATGATGCATAATTCAATTCACAAGGCACCAAAGTGTCAATCTGAGATGACCACATCAATACAAAAATACTGTCAATTGTCAACTGACATTGTTTTTATGTGAACAAGTATATCTTTAGAGTGAGAATGGTGACGTTATTACCAGTATTTAGCTTTAGTGTCTCAAATTCGATACATCTGTCAGTATACGTCAATACCGTACCATACCGTACCATACCAACAGTGCAGCGCTGACCCGTTTCCGGTATGTGCGCTACCACGGTAATCGATCTGGAACCGCATTACCGTGTCAGAATTTGCGTACTCGGTACTATACTGACGGAAGTATTCTATTTGAGACGAGACACAGATTAAGAACGGCGTGTGTACCGTACGGATCGTACCTGTTGACAGTTGCATTTCGGCGAAACCTCAGTTAGCATACACCTGGTTAGCGTGTTTTTTTTGGTTTACAATAGAAATGATTTTGTCACGGTTGCCATACATTTCGTGGTTAGTGTACAATATGGCGCCGGTCCAATTGTTTTCATAGCATTTTTTTTTATCTCACAACGTCATTGTTAGCATGCTAACAAAATGGAAAATGAAGTCATTGTCCCCCAGCTGTTGACTCTATTTCTTTGCTAACTACGCCACAAGTCTCTGCTGTGCTTATTGATCACAGCTGCAAAAAAAAAGTAAGAAAGTAGCAAGTGCTAGCATTTGATAACGGTGAGAAACGCTACTGAACTGAAGAAATAACTCATAGCAAAGTAATGAAGGTGTCGTTTTGTGGATCTCTCGTAAAATGTTCATTTATCTCGTTCATTCCTCATTTTTGTGCATTGTCTTCTGCATGTAAAACTATAATTGTAAATCTATAAAACAGATTAAATGTGTTGACATGATTTCTTACAAAAATGGATTTGGTTAGAGTACGTTTTAGTGTGAGTCGGGCCTTCTGGAACGGATTAATGACGCTAACCGAGGTTCCGCTGTTCTGCAACCGGTGAACTTAACATGAAATTCATAATATCCATAATCAAGCACATTTCCTGGGAATTGACTGTATTGGGTTCAAGCGTGAAAAAGAACCATTTTGGTATGATCTGTTGGATAAGACGGAAATGCCTCACAATCCAAAAACGATTTAGAAAATATCTCCTTAGAAACGGCTCGTTGTCCTGGCGGACCAGGTTTCCTCACTCCATCCTGTCGCTACCGTCACCATTGATCTGCACCACACAGTCCTTGTCTAGAGGTTCCTTGGAGTGCGTCGTGTCGAAGTGATGGTTGCTCATCATGTACCTCCCGTGGGCATCAAACGCTAAGGCGGGCACAAAGCGCCGGTCGAACTGGATTTCCTGGCGAAGGTAGGAGGTCCGCTTCTGACAGGTATCGCCCGTTCCCTCCTGCGAGGCCGAGAGGAACACCACCAGCTCAAACTGACTGGACGTGTCCTCATGCAGGGCCGGGTAGAGCGGACTGCGGCGGTCCAGCGGATGGAAGAAGGTGAGTGGGAAGATGAAGAAGGGACAAGGCTGTTGGCCCAGATGATCCGCGAAGAAGTCCACGGAGGTTTGGTGCAGGGCTTGACCGTCGTTCTCCTCGTAGAGAACGGCACTCACCTTCACGTCCACCAGGGGGCGCCTCAGCAGATTTGCCGCTCGCAGCATGAGGCACGTTTGGCCCTGGTGTTGGCCCACCACGGCCTGGGGGCTGAACTGGATGGCCCCGGCTCGCTTCTGGGGACAGGAAATCTTGGCCACAAATGCACCTGGTAGACAATTAAGAGGTACTATGAATACCGTACGAGTTGCCCTCGCTTTACTGTGATTATGAATGCACCCCCATAACTTATGAATACTTGTAAGAGAGAGTTGCAGGCGGATTAGAAGAGTCACAGCTACACTGAGGAAAGGACATCACTAGTTAACTTTTTAAGCTCCATTATGTCTCCATGTTGAGACAAAGATGCTACTCTTGAACATGTGAAGGGGTCTGCCCTTATAGAAATGTTATTTTAAATTATTACGATACTATTTTCATTTCCCGGCAAATTTCTAGTCTTTTATGATATAATTAGTTCCGTTAGTACCTGTTATTATGATAATCCGGTTACTACGATGCCCTTTTCATCTCCCGCCAGCCAATTTGGTCAGCTTATATCGATACAAAAGCAGCTTAAATCAATCTTTGCTTAAGGATTTCAATACCAAAACGGTATGCTTCCGGTCAACTTTATTTTTCACACTTCCACCACCAGAGCGCAGCACACATACCGATTCCCGCACTTCCTGGTTCACAGGTCATGCTCAACCCGCCTCACATAGCTGGCCAAACACATGCCTGCAACAGAAGAACCAACTGACATAGCATACACACCTATTCCAACGAAGACACAACACACAAGCGTACAAATACATGTATTTAATTGTGTTGTATTCAGATATCTTTTTATTCTATACACACGAGAGAAACCACGAACGCAGTTGGTTCTTCTGTTGCAGGCATGTGTTTGGCCAGCTATGTGGGGCGGGTAGAGCATGACCTGTGAACCAGGAAGTGCGGGAATCGGTGTGTGTGCTGCGCTCCGGTGGTGGAAGTGTGAAAAATAAAGTTGACTGGAAGCAGCCGTTCGCCGTGTTCTTTTTTGGTATTGAAATCCTTAAGCAAAGATTGATTTAAGTGCATTATTGCCCACTTTTAATGCAATTCGGCGCAGGATCGGATATATCGACAGTACGGTTATATCGATATTTTTTCCGACTCCCGACAATATCGATATAACGAGACTTTACTGTACTAAATCTCTCACTGTACACAGAACGCGTCAAATCCATATAAAAACACTAATTTGGTAAGCGCGCCGGCAGCAGTAACCCAATGGGAGAACATTACATAATACCTACAGAAAGTACTCTGGCAGAGGTAAACCAATCAGATAATAATATGTACAGTCTGAGCTTTGATGTAATTTCTTAACAGCCACCTGACAATGAGTTATGGTACCACCAAGATAACCTGTTAGGACAGGAAGTTCTATTGCGGTAAACGATCACTGTTATAGTTTGATGATTCCCAATGTCTTCAGATGTTCCGGAATTGAACGCTTGTTGAGAGAAGGCTCGAGGGAACGCGTACCTGTGATGAACGCCTCCAGCATGAGCCCCAGCAGCATTTGCACGGCCAACAGAGCGATGGCACTGGGACAGTCCCCGCTGGGGAACATGGTGCCGTAGCCGATGGTGAGCTGCGTCTCAAGGGAGAAGGAGAAGGCGGCGGTGAAGCTGGTGATGTGCTTCACGCAGACCACGTGGCCCTGCGGAGGCGCGTCGTGATCCAGCACGTCCAGATCTCCATTGATGTGGGCCAGCAAGTACCACAGACACGCGAAAAGAAGCCAGTGCGCCACAAAGGATGCGCAGAAGGCCAAGAGAACCCATCTCCAGCGCAGACCCACCAACTGTCCCCACATGTCGTGGACGGCCAGCAGCCAGGCCCGGTGGCTCGACGCTCCGAGCCATGAGCCCGAGGGACGCGGGGGAGGGCGGAGCGTGCAACGTCCATCTTTGGTGACCAGACGTTGGCGGTTTGGGGGGGACAGAAGAGGGGAGGACAACGCCTTGCCACCCAGAACTATACTGTTGGATTTGCTTGTCATCTTTAGAGGTCCTGAAATGAAGAACACATCATGAAAGACATATTTTATAATATTTTATGTTATTGTTATGACTAATGTTTTTGTGAAACACTTTTTATTTACGTGCTAATTTGACCAAAGACATAATGACAATGGGTGATCATTTTAGGGATGTCGGATAATTATCAGTACCGATCGATATCAGCCAGATATCAGCATAAAAATGTAATATCGGTCGATACCGGTATCTGATTTATTATTATTATAATAATACCGATATCTTAAAAATGCTTTGTACAACATTCCACCACAGGAGATATGTCATGTTACACATATCGTTATCAGTATCAGTAGATATCGGTATCGGACTGAACAAATGAGCCAATATCGGACATGGTTAGTGATAATGAAGGATTTTTGAGTTTTGGTAACATCCCTTTCCTCCATTTATGCATGCATTTACGTGCTAATTTGACCAGAGACATAATGACAATGGGTGATAATTTTTAGGAATTTCGGTTAATTATCAGTACCGGTCGATATCGGCCCGATATCAGCATAAAAATGTAATATCGGTCGATATCGGTATCTGATTTATTATTATAATAATACCGATATCTTAAAAATACTTTGTACAACATTCCACCACAGGAGATATGTCATGTTACACATATCAGTATCAGTTGATATCGGATTCGGACTGAACAAATAAGCCAATATCGGACACCCTTAGTGATAATGAAGGATTTTTGAGTTTTGGTAACATTCCTTTCCTCCATTTATGCATGCATTTACATGCTAATTTGACCAGAGACATAATGAGAATGGGTGATCATTTTAGGGATGTTGCATAATTATCAGTACCGATCGATATCGGCCCGATATCAGCATAAAAATGTTCATTTGAGAAATCTAGTTTGAATGAAAAACTGACTTTTTATCCAATGCCAAAGCTTTGAAGATAGGTTTATATCTTATGTTAGAATAATATAATAATAATAATATAATAATATTGTTTTTTGTTGTTTTTTATTGATTTCGACAGAACCACATATCTGCTTTGGCAAAAACACGCAAGTGATTAATTAATTATGAGGTTACCAATAACACAAAACACCTCAATGGAACTACGGGGCTTCAGTTTGTGCAAGGGCGTCAAACGGCAGCTAGCTAGTACGTGGAGATGTTGCAGCCCGGAATTCCTCATGCCTGTGTGGTAATGACTGTTTTTTTTTTTCAACAGGACCGCTCTTCACAATGAGGAATAAACCTTTGGGACCATACCATTTGGGGAACGGATGGCAAGCAAAGTTTAGAAAAAATGGACGTCAGTTCCAGACAGTGGATGCCCTCCATGAAGACATCCTCGCAACATTCCCACTTGCCTCCCGGAAAATTGGCATCAAGCATCAAAGCCGTTTTTGAGGTAATGACCAAAAATGACACAAAAAAAGACTCCTTTTTGAAAATGGGATTTAAAATTTTGATCAGGAGTGCACAGGCGGAAGTCAATCTTTATGGAAATTATCACATTGCGTTTCAAATTTTACAAAAACATCAGCAGCCGAAATCCGACATTTCTATAATATCCTTATTTTATTTGATTGCGTATGTTGGTCTTTCTTCATCAAAGGTAACTCTTTACGCCGGACGCATGTTTGACAGGCAGACAGCTAGAGTCCTGTCCTCTCCAGAGTTTCTATTTCTATGTCAATATTGTTGCCAGGAGATTAGAGCAGTTCCCAGCTGGGAATGGGTCTGAGGAACACAGCGACACGCAGAGTAGGAATGTGCCTTTCATCTGCAGGGAGCTCCAAACTTAGCACACTGCAATGCGCTGCACTTGTTAACCAACAATCACCATGCACGTTAAATGCTCTTGGACGTGTGTGCAACATGTTTTCGGGGGGGTGGGTGTATTCGGGAGGTCTTTAAAGAAAGCAAACCAAACCGTGAGGCTTCTACCAAAACCATAGGGTGACCGTGTTACCGATTACCCAACATTTGACTTGAATTTTCCTTAAAGATGCATTATCATTGCAATAGATTGAACAAAAATACTTCTTACACACTTTTCAACGTACTAACATGCGTCACAAGCAGTGTTTAAATGCCACTCATTTTAATGGGCCAATGAAAAATGACTTGACTTGGACTGTAGTCTGATGACTCGAAAATAGTTAAAAAATGGTTCTAATGGTTATACAGTAAACCTCGGATATATCGGAAATTCGCTCACAACGGACAGATAAAAAAAGAACCGATTTTTCTGTAATGCATTTCCAATAAAAATTCATTGCATATATCGGTTTTTTATCGGATATTTTGGTACGTGACAAAAAAAAAAATAAAATAAAACTATATTAGGAAAGCAGGAAGTTGACAAAAATTAAATAAAAATTTAAAAATAAAAAACAAAAAAATAAGAAAAAAATAGACTTAAACTATACTATGAAAGCAGGAAGTGAACAAATAAAAGTAAAAGTACCGGATGGAGGGGTAGGATTTAATAAGCTTTGCGGCCCTGACAGCTTTAAGCTGTCATTTCAACATTAAACTTTGGTATCAAGGTGGGGGGCCTCAAACTAGCGTCTCGCGGGCCACATTTGTGCATTTGTGCACATAAATAATAATAAAAATAAAAATAATTAATGTTTTTTTTTTTATGTAAAATTCAAGTTTGTTGTTTGATGTGGTCTGGTGTTTAAAGCGTTTGAATCCGGCCCGCCAGTTGCCTTCTAACTTTTAACATACGTACATGCTAGCAACATGACTTGCAAGTCGGATGTCTTATTCAGTAAGAAATAAATAAATAAATAAAAATAATAAAAAATATGTAAAATTAAAGTTTGTAGTTTGATGTGGTCTGATGTTTAAAATGCTCTGGGAAAAAAGGGATATATGGAACATATTTAAAACATATAGCTAATAATCTGACACGTTTACAGATAAAATTATACAAATAAGTAAATAAATAAAATAAATAATAAATATATAAAAATATAATATAATTGATATGTAATGTAATTAATAATATAATTATAATATATATAATAAATTATATATATATATATAATGTGTAGATTAAATATAATATATAATATAATCAATAAAATTAGACAAATAATTTAATTCAAGGTGGACTGTTAGAATTATAAGCAAATACAAATATATATATATATACATATAATAAATATAATTAAATATAATTAAATAAAGAAATAATAACTATATAAAATATAATATAATTAAATATAATAATAAAATGAATATATATATATAATATAATTAATCATTATAATATATAATAAATAAATAAAATTAGACAAATAATTAAAGGTGGACTGTTATAATTATAAGCGTAAAATAGTGTGTGTTATAAAATATATATTCTGGCCCCCCCGCACAGTTTTGTTAACTCAGTGCGGCCCACGAGTCCAAAAGTTTGCCCACCCCTGGGTTAGTGTCTACGTATGGCCGATTCCAAACACACCTCAAAGTACCTGCTGAGGAAGCTGAATGGTACTTGAGCTCCAGACCTGAACCCAATGGAGCACCCGTGGGACATCCTCATATCCTCATTCTATCATTATAGTAACAATTACTCCCAGATAACAATTGCACAAGGTATACTCACTAAAATACTGTACAAGTGAATAACGGAACATGGGTTCTCCATGTAAAGTGCTTTTGTGTCAATTTCATCAGTTATTAATAATATTCATGCAACAGGAGGGGCAACAATCAAATGTCATTGTCTCCAAGCGAAGGGTCAGGTGACCCATTACTTACAACAAATCTCATTTAGTGAGTTAAGTGATCTCAAACTAACACACCCGGGACATTTTACTATTAATATTTAGTATTTTGTCATTATCTTGTGTCCCATAAGAGATGGTCAGAGATGCTCTTAAATTGTTTATTTTCTATTATGGAATAATATGTGACTGTGGGGTTGTTAGTTCATGTCTAGAGAGCTCTAATAATGTCGGAAACAGGTTTTGTATGCTCTAACTTTTCTATTATTCCATCTTGGAATCCTTCTTCGGGAAAATTCACTCGTCGTGGTCAGGTCTGGGAACCAATGAATCGCAATAAATCGCAATAAATGAGGGATTAGGTTTTTGAAAAACCTTCAAATATGTTAAAAGATTTAAATTTTGCTTTGTTGTGGGGGTGTTGTGAGATCTTTTGTTGAGATTAGCAACAGGTAGGGTCAACAACCACAACTCTTGTTGACTAGCTGTTTAGTTTCCTGGTGTTGTAGTAGTCGTAGTACTAGTAGTAGTAGTGAACAATGACTCGTGATCTAAGTATCGGCGTAATGTTTGAAATAGTCATCCATTGGATTACCCATGACTAGAAAACAATGTTAACATTAGTAGCATTTTTTATTGTTTATTAATTAAATGAACCAATTAATTCAATAGAGGAGTCTTATATTGCTGGATCTAATCAAAGTGTCGGGTGTATCTGTCACTTTTATTGTAAATATTGATCAAAAATCTGAGGGAAAGGGGTTCAGTGAATCTACCGTACCCTGGCACCTTCACACGGGAACACAATCCAGGCGTCATACCTTTAGTACCAGTTAGCGCTCCCCCTGCTGGTACGTGATACTAATTACAAAAAATGTCATCTTTCATTTGGAATGAATTAATCCAGATACTATCCCTTTAAGTTACTAAAACCGCTCATCTTTTTTCACAAAATGGACCCCTTATGTCCAGGGTTTAAGAGGTTAAGATTTCTCGGACTACAAATGAAGCCTTCCGTCGTCTTCTTCCACTCGACTCTACTGCAGTAGGACTTTTTAAATGCTGTCTTATGACCCGTGTAGAACGGTAAGCAACTTGGTGGTCATGACCGCCATATTCCAAACGACCATAAGAAGTTGAGCTGACATCCCTGTACCACATCTGACAACATTTGATGTGAAAATAAGAAAAAAATTTCAGAAATGGAGAATAATCCATCCATGCATTTTCTATGCCGCTTATATTCACTAGGGGATACCATACAAGGGTATGCTGGAGTCTATCCCAGCTGACTTCGAGTGAGAGGCGGGTTACATCCTGGACTGGTCCCCAGTCAGCCGCAGGCTCACACTTTCATTGAAATTGAGAGAAATTCTGGTGTCATATTTTGTCGGACTGCGAAGATGTGCTACTCCGGTAGAACCGCAGAAGGTTTTTTTTTTATTTTTCAGGAAAGTTAAAATTCGGGAAAAATCCAGGAAACTATTAAAACAGAAAGGGGCCTAGAAAGAAAGGCATTTTCCCGGTGAAAATGGGAGCGTTGACGGGTATGCCAGATGTGTGAACATGAAAATGTGAAGTTTAAACGACACTATTTTGGATGCTGAGTCAGCTCAAACTCTGTCAGATAAAGTCTTCGGTTTTGTGGAGTACTAAGAGTCTGTAGGAATACTTGACTAGAATACTCTTAGTTACCCCTTTGTAATAATATCTGGCAGGAGATCGGGACCGGTCAGCTTTTTCCCAACCTTGGCAGTTCACCAATAAGAGTTTGTAGAAGACATTAACCCTCCTCTTGTGTTAGGGTCGGCACCGACCCGTTTTACATTTTAATGCATGAAAAAGTTTCCTTTGTCAGGAAACTCTATTTCAACAAAATAAAAACAAAAAAATCATTTTTACTACATTTTAAAATGGTCTGGTTGAAATGATGACCACTGTATTGTTAGGGTGGGTTTGGACCCGGTTATAATAATATGACTATAAAGCAATATTTTGAGCCACAACTGAAATCATAAGTGTACAATTAGCCAACACAATGACAACCAGCAGCTACAATAACCAAGCTAGAGTGGGTTAACACAGGTTAGAATACCATAAAAAAAACTATTATGCTCATTTTTCGGCTTTTTGTATTGAGTTGTGGACTCCTATAGAGCAGCTACACACAATAACCAAGCTTGAGTGGGTTAACTTTGGGGGATTCTCATTTCAAAATTATTTAAAAAATAAAAACAAATTATTTAAAAAAATATATTCTTTTAAATAATTTTAAAAAATATATAAAAAAAATAAAAATGTATTTAAAAAATACAGAAATTTATTAAATAAAGAAATAAATAACTGCAATTATATTAGGAAAGCAGGAAGTGAACAAATGTAACAGTTAGTGATTGTAAAAGTACCAGATGGAGGGGTAGGATTTAATAAGCTTTGCTTCTTCCTACTCCTTTTGGACATGTGGAACTGGGAACTGATTATGGGATGCACTCAATTGGAATCTGATGCATGTTCTAATGAAAAAAAATTAAAATTAAAATTTGTAAAAATTATTTAAAAAATAAAAACAAATTATTAGAAAAATGTATTTATTTTTTTATTTTAAACAACATATATAAAAAATAAATAATGTATTTTAAAAATACAAAAATGTATTTAAAAAAATGCAAAAATTAATCAAAGAAATAAATAACTTCAATTATATTAGGAAAGCAGGAAGTGAACAAATGTAAGAGTTAGTGATTGTAACAGTACCAGATGGAGGGGTAGGATTTAATAAGCTTTGCTTCTTCCTACTCCTTTTGGACATGTGGAACTGGGAACTGATTATGGGATGCACTCAATTGGAATCTGATGCATGTTCTAATGAAAAAAAATTAAAATTAAAATTTGTAAAAATTATTTAAAAAATAAAAAAATATTAGAAAAATGTATTTAATTTTTTTTTATTTTAAACAACAAAAAAAAATAAAAAAAATAAAAAATGTATTTTAAAAATACAAAAATGTATTTTAAAAAATACAAAAATTAATTAAAGAAATAAATAACTTCAACGTCAACAAGTACAGTGAACCAAGATCTGGACCTGTTCTGCTTTTTCATTTCACTTTATACTAAAGTTGTGTTGCTGAAAACAATAAGTTTTTCTACCTTTTCTTGACATGAATATATATGGGTCAAAATTCACCCCAACACCATACATGTTTCTTTAGTCATTCATACTCAAATGAGAAAATAAATACAACTCATTGATTTAAGAGATATGTTCTATATCCCTCAGTAATAGCCAATTAACAAAAGAACCTTCAATTTATGAATATGATTCTTTTGAGGTTGATTTGAGGTAAATTTTTGTAAATAGAAATGGAGGGGTATAGTGACAAAAAAAGGCCTCCATGGCCACACCAAAAGTATTAAAAGCAACATTTTCATGGATGAGGAAGCCTAAGAAGGTAACCAAGACATGACAAGCTAATTTGATGCTAACTTATTGTTTTTAGTGGATTTTATAGCCGATTTAATACACGACCCGTTAACATAAGAGATGCTACCAGAAAGCTAACACAAGAGGAAGGTTAAAAGAATTGTGTTGATATGCGATACATACATACGTATATCACGTATCAAGCGAATAAACAGCATTTGGTCTTTCCAACATACACGCCATCGGACAAATGGCGTATGATACAGTCGCTACAGTATGTAGACATTCCCCTCGTTCCCCAAATTGACTTTAGTAGAGGAGCAAACTAATCACATCACAGCTCGTTGTCCAAATACGAGACCCACTGGAATTAGTACTCACCTCAAGCTGCACACAGACCGAGAGAAGGGCCCGCTGACCTTTCACCTATGTGGCGGTCTCGCCAAGAGGACAGCGCCGATGCAAACGGCGTGAAAGGTAGTAGTTCCTTCGGGAGGACCGGGTCTAAAATCCCACCGAGGTGTCACCACTGAGAGCTTATCTCGGTGTGGGGAGCTCTCGTGTCTCGTGAGCGCGACGCTCTCTGCCCCGCCGATCTGCAACTGGCAGCTCCGGGCCGAGGATGATTCAATTGGTCACATTACTCTGCATGGAGCCTATTAGCGTTCCCGGAAGACAGACGACAGAGGGAGGGGTGAGGGGTGGGGGGGACCGAAGAACAACACCTTGTCACAGTTCATTCAAGAAGCAGCTTGTTGCTAGTTGGCGTCCCGCAGCTACCGCTTGAAAAAAAAAAAAAGGACGTCGGATGCATCTGCGTGCAGCGGGGGTGTCCAAAGTGCAGTCCGTGTGTGGCCCTTAGCTCATTTTTTAATTTAAAAATAAAATTAATTCATTATTAATGATATATTAAGAATTTAGAGTTTTGAACCAGTCATGATGTGCTATATATATCACTATATTGACACGCACTATGGTACACATTATGGCATTGGATGCTCATATCACCCAGTACTTTGGTACGGGACCAAAAAAAAAAAAATACAAATAAAAAAAAAAAACAAAAAAAAACCTTAAACTGTATTACGGAAAGCAGGAAGTGAACAAATGTAACAGTTAGTGATTGTAAAAGTACCAGATGGAGGGGTAGGATTTAATAAGCTTTGCTTCTTCCTACTCCTTTTGGACATGTGGAACTGGGAACTGATTATGGGATGCACTCAATTGGAATCTGATGCATGTTCAAATTAAAAAAAATTAAAATTAAAATTTGTAAAAATTATTTTAAAAATAAAAACAAATTATTAGAAAAATGTATTTAATTTTTTTTATTTCAAACAACATGTATAAAAAATAAAAAATGTATTTAAAAAAATACAAAAATTAAAGAAATAAATAGCTTCAATCATATTAGGAAAGCAGGAAGTGAACAAATGTAACAGTTAGTGATTGTAAAAGTACCAGATGGAGGGGTAGGATTTAATAAGCTTTGCTTCTTCCTACTCCTTTTGGACATGTGGAACTGGGAACTGATTATGGGATGCACTCAATTGGAATCTGATGCATGTTCAAATGAAAAAAAAATTAAATTAAAATTTGTAAAAAATTATTTAAAAAATAAAAACAAATGTATTTAAAAAAAAATCAATTATTTTAAACAATATATATAAAAATAAAAAATGTATTTTAAAAAATACAAAAATTAATTAAAGAAATAAATAGCTTCAATCATATTAGGAAAGCAGGAAGTGAACAAATATAACAGTTAGTGATTGTAAAAGTACCAGATGGAGGGGTAGGATTTAATAAGCTTTGCTTCTTCCTACTCCTTTTGGACATGTGGAACTGGGAACTGATTATGGGATGCACTCAATTGGAATCTGATGCATGTTCAAATGAAAAAAATTAAAATTAAAATTTGTAAAAATTATTTTAAAAATAAAAACAAATGTATTTAATTTTTTTTCAATTATTTTAAACAATATATATAAAAATAAAAAATGTATTTTAAAAAATACAAAAATTAATTAAAGAAATAAATAGCTTCAATCATATTAGGAAAGCAGGAAGTGAACAAATATAACAGTTAGTGATTGTAAAAGTACCAGATGGAGGGGTAGGATTTAATAAGCTTTGCTTCTTCCTACTCCTTTTGGACATGTGGAACTGGGAACTGATTATGGGATGCATTCAATTGGAATCTGATGCATGTTCAAATCAAAAAAATTTTGAAAAAAAATAAAATAAAATAAAAAAAATAAAAAATAAAATTTGTAAAAACTTATTTAAAAAATAAAAACAAATGTATAAAAAAAATTCAATTATTTTAAACAATATATATACAAATAAAAATGTATTTTAAAAAATACAAAAATGTATTTTAAAAAATACAAAAATATAAGCTGCCGGGAACTTCTTGTTGCCAAGTTGAATTTCAAATGAAATCACTTAATGTGGTTTAGTTTTATCTGGAAATAATGAACTGTGATAGTTACTGCATCACCCCCGAATAGTTAACATATTAACCGCAGGGCGTCTTTGCCGGTGACAAAAGAACAGGCAAAAGTCACATGACAGGAGGTCAAACGTCAACACTGTCTTTCACCCTTGAGCAACAGGAAATCGCTTTATCTATCACATTAGTGGCCTAAAAACAACAATGGACAGTCAAAATTGATTGTAATATTATGTAGAAAATAATGTTAATTATTGTTAATACCAGCATATCAGAAGTGTTTGTCACCAGAAGCATCCCGAACATGTCAAAGCACCGGCACCAAATTCCCGTGCAGCACCGCCGGATGACATTTGGAGTACCTCTTGAAACAACAAAGCACACAGTCTACAGCTGTCAAAGCAGCTCCGTGAGACTAGCCGCTTGTGCTTATGCACACCATTGGCATCCTATGACAGGTGTGTACTGTATATTTTACATGTACAGCGTCGTACTTTTATCTTGCAGTCAAACAAAAACGATCCAAAAGTAACCAATACTTACTGAAATATGATACAATATCGGCTTTGGCGGTGTTGACGTTCATGTTAGCATTATTGACCAGTAACTTTTATTAACTTTTAATTTAACGGTGGAGCTACGGTTCTATCGTTACTGGTTGGCGAGACATTCTGTAAAAAAATACTTCAAATAAATCACTTAGGGAATCAGATAGACATGGAACTTTTTTTTTTTTTTTTTAAAGATAAGCTAAAACAGGGGTGGGCAAACTTTTGGACTCGTGGGCCGCACTGAGTTAACAAAACTGTGCGGGGGGGCCAGAATATATATTTTATAACACACACTATTTCACGCTTATAATTATAACAGTCCACCTTTAATTATTTGTCTAATTTTATTTATTTATTATATATTATAATGATTAATTAAATTATATATATTAATTTTATTATTATATTTAATATATTATATTTTATATATTTATTATTTCTTTATTTAATTTATTTGTATATATGTATATTTGTATATATATATATATTTGTATTTGCTTATAATTCTAACAGTCCACCTTGAATTAAATTATTTGTCTAATTTTATTGATTATATTATATTATATATTATATTTAATCTACACATTATATATATATAATTTATTATATATATTATAATTATATTATTAATTACATTACCTATTTGTATTTGCTTATAATTCTAACAGTCCACCTTGAATTAAATTATTTGTCTAATTTTATTTATTATATTATATTATATATTATATTTAATCTACACATTATATATATATAATTTATTATATATATTATAATTATATTATTAATTACATTACCTATCAATTATATTATATTTTTATATATTTATTATTTATTTTATTTATTTACTTATTTGTATAATTTTATCTGTAAACGTGTCAGATTATTAGCTATATGTTTTAAATATGTTCCATATATCCCTTTTTTCCAGAGCATTTTAAACATCAGACCACATCAAACTACAAACTTTAATTTTACATTTTTATTATTATTATTATTATTTTTTTTAATTATTATTTTTTTTTACTGAATAAGACATCCGACTTGCAAGTCATGTTGCCAGCATGTACGTATGTTAAAAGTTAGAAGGCAACTGGCGGGCCGGATTCAAACGCTTTAAACACCAGACCACATCAAACAACAAACTTGAATTTTACATTAAAAAAATAATAATTATTATTATTTTTATTTTTATTATAATTTATTTTTTGGACTGAATAAGACATCCAACTTGCAAGTCATGTTGCCAGCATGTATGTTAAAAGTTAGAAAGCAACTGGCGGGCCGGATTCAAACGCTTAGTGTGCCGCATGTGGCCCCCGGGCTGTAGTTTGCCCACCCCTGAGCTAAAAGATAAACTGTTTAGTATTTGACTTCCTCTTCCCAAGCAGGAATCCCATGCGGTGAGGATGGCTCGGGATTGTTTGGTTATTTAGCGAGTTAAATGTCAAACATTGACTCTGTCATCAACTTTGACACTCTTTCGCATTCGCATTACCGGCATCGCGACCGCTGTCGCTTCCTCGCAAACTACTCGCCAACTAACACCAATTGGGATCTTTGAATGCATCCTTTTGATTGAAATCAGATAGGACAATCTAGGCACTGTTTTTATGATCAATAGGTCAACACAAAGAGTGATAGTGGAGACGCGCTGATGACCTGACCTTTCCTTACTTAAGTTTGCGTACACGCCGGACAAAATAATCAGCTTTAATCAACATTTGTTGATAAAACGTTGGAAGCGTGGAAGGAAATGACATCGTGAACACATAACCAAAGACCACCGCATCTGTTCTACCGTTCTTTAACTTTAAGCAGTATTTGGGCAAAGATGGATAGTAGTAGGACTGTAGGATTATACTTGTGACTATACTCTTGTGTAACTAATGTTAATGCCACTTTTATCTATGAATTCTTTCATTTAGATCAACAATACTATCTGCCCCAATTTCTGGACAGGAAATTAAATTAAATTAAATTAAATTAAATTAAATTAAATTAAATTAAATTAAATTAAATTAAATTAAATTAAAATAAAATAAAATAAAATAAATTACAATAAAATAATAATTAAATTACATTACATTACATTACATTACATTACATTACATTACATGAAATTAAATTAAATTAAATTAAATTAAATTAAATTAAATTAAATTAAATTAAATTAAATTAAATTAAATTAAAATAGATTAAAATAAAATAAATTACATTAAAATAAAATAAATTACAATAACATAAAATAAATTACAATAAAATAAAATAAATTACAATAAAATAATAATTAAATTAAATTAAATTAAATTAAAATACATTAAAATAAAATAAAATACATTAAAATAAAATAAATTACAATAAAATAGATTAAAATAAAATAAATTACAATAAAATAAAATAGATTAAAATAAATTACATTAAAATAAAATAAAATAGATTAAAATAAATTACATTAAAATAAAATAAAATAAATTACATTAAAATAAAATTCTTTCCCCCAACTAGGAATTTCTGCTTAATTTTTCCTATAACCTAATTTTGAAAAGAATACTACTTTGTTTTCATTCATTCATTTTCTACCACTTATCCTCACAAGGGTTGCAGCTGTGCTGGAGCCTATCCCAGCTGTCTTCAGGCGATCAAAGCTCAATAGGGAACATTTTAGCACATTGGTTGTTTTGGGTTAAATTTAGTTTAGGACAGCGGTGTCAAACTGTAATGTCTCAGCCCTCCATGGCTTGACTTTGACACCCCTGGTTTAAGAGAGGTGAAGAGGACATAAAAATGGGGGGATTCGGGTGGAGCAGAGCCAAAATGGTGACGGCAGAGAAAGGAAAGAGGGCTCCCGTGGCGTCCATTTTACATGTAAAGGAAAGCCTCGTTGGTATTATTATTGTGGACAAGATGATCATGAACATCTACAATATGGTACTGTATGGTACTGTATGGTACTATATGGTACTGTATGTAGTGTGGCATTTTTGTACGGAGGACCAAAACTGCCAAAATAATAAATAAATAAAAGTGAAAATAAAAACAAAAATGAAAAAAAAATCAAAAAATTAAATACATAAAAATTAATATAAATGGAAATAAAAACAAAAATAAAAAAATATACACATAAATAAATAAAAGCAAAAATAAATACAAAAATAAAAAACAAGATTCAAAAATTAAAAATAAATACAAAAATAAATATATAAATAGAATTACATATCAATAAATAAATAAAAGCACTCTGCTCTCATATGTATTTATTTCATGCAGCAGACAATGTCAGCTTGAAATGCAGAAGGAAAAACTATTCAAATGAGGGGGCGGTCCTAAGTGTGTCTTGGGTTGAACTGTTCGCCTATGTATATATTTTTTTATTTTTGTTTTTATTTCTATTTCTATTTATTTTTGTGTATTTAATTTTTTGATATTTTTTTTTGATTTTTGTTTTTATTTTCACTTTTATTTATTTACTTATTTATTTATGTATTTATTATTTTGGCAGTTTTAGTCCTCCATATTTTTGGGTGTATTTAGAAACTGGTAATTGCTGGCTTTCTCAGCACCATTGAGCTTAGACAACCACCTACAGGTGAAAAAGTGAAGTTGCAGTTGAGCACATTCAATACAAAGTACATAAGAGTCATAACCATTCATTCAATACAATTATTATCACGCAGCAATTTTGGTCATCGGGAGCCTTCGTGTCCCTGGCAGACATAAGAAAAACACAACATATTTCATGTTTTATTTACACCAAGATGCAAAAACCAAAAGTTATTACAGAAGATTCCCGTTTTTGGAGAAAAAAAAACACAAGAAACTGAATGCGCCTCACACACGTATTAAATAAACACATTTCAAGTATAAAACGTATGGGTACTCGCCACGAATGAATGATCATGGAAGATGATCACATGATCACATGATCACATGATCCATGACTAGCCAAACAAGCTTTTGCATCTCAGCACACAACTATGGTGAGTTCAAGGACCGCTAAACAAACTGCAAAATCCCAATAATCAGTGAAGCGCCAAGACAAAAACATGTAAAAATCGCGGTACAATGTATGTACTACACGCATGCTGTACCTGTTGTATTATTTACAGTATTACAGTAACCGATTTATCATAGTAAAATAAAATCTGCAGGCGGTTTTATGTCAATGTTCTATTTCCCTTGAGCGTCATTGAATTGACCTTGACTGATTTTCAGATGGACTCTTTGGAACAGATTAATAATGAAAACCAAGGTACCACTGTATGTAAACTAAGTAAAGTAGTTACCGAGGAACCGTTGGCTGGGTTTGTTCCTCATTAAGTACTATTTTGTGTACCTTACTGTAAAGTGTTTTGTTGTTGTAATCCAAAAAACATGATTGTATGGCAATGAAAATGAAAAGTACAAGGCGGGAAAAACTGTATTGTATTGTAAAAGTAATACTCAGCACCAGATCATGTACCTTATCGATCTCACAGCCAAGACTTCTTGGTACGTCCCAGTCTGGCCAACTTGACCTTCACCTTGTCCAAGTTCTCCAGACTCCTCTTGGAGGTGCATTCCACCGTGGAGTCCGTCTCAAAGGAGATTACGTATATTATATTGTGTTATATTATTTACAGTATTACAGTAACCGATTTATCATAGTAAAATAAAATCAATTTTCTATTTCCCTTGAGCGCCATTGAATTGACCTTGACTGATTTTCAGATGGACTCTTTGGAATAGATTAATAATGAAAACCAAGGTACCACTGTATGTAAACTAAGTAAAGTAGTTACCGAGGAACCGTTGGCTGGGTTTGTTCCTCATTAAGTACTATTTTGTGTACCTTACTGTAAAGTGTTTTGTTGCTAACAGCAGGAATGCGACATATTGGAATCCAAAAAACATGAAAAAAATTCAAAGTACAAGGTGGGACAAACTGTATTGTATTGTAAAAGTAATACTCAGCACCAGATCGTGTACCTATATTACCACGGTACTTGTTGATATCACAGCCAAGACTTCTTCGTACGTCCCAGTCTGGCCAACTTGACCTTCACCTTGTCCAAGTTCTCCGGACTCCTCTTGGAGTTGCATTCCACCGTGGAGTCCGTCTCAAAGGAGATTATATTATATTGTGTTATATTATTTACAGTATTACAGTAACCCATTTATCGTAGTAAAATAAAATCCGCAGGCGGTTTTATATCAATGTTCTATTTCCCTTGAGCGCCATTGAATTGACCTTGACTGATTTTCAGATGGACTCTTTGGAACAGATTAATAATGAAAACCAAGGTACCACTGTATGTAAACTAAGTAAAGTAGTTACTGAGGAACCGTTGGCTGAAAAAAATGAAAAGTACAAGGCGGGAAAAACTGTATTGTATTGTAAAAGTAATACTCAGCACCAGATCATGTACCTTATCGATCTCACAGCCAAGACTTCTTGGTACGTCCCAGTCTGGCCAACTTGACCTTCACCTTGTCCAAGTTCTCCGGACTCCTCTTGGAGGTGCATTCCACCGTGGAGTCCGTCTCAAAGGAGATTATATTATATTGTGTTATATTATTTACAGTATTACAGTAACCCATTTATCGTAGTAAAATAAAATCCGCAGGAGGTTTTATATCAATGTTCTATTTCCCTTGAGCGCCATTGAATTGACCTTGACTGATTTTCAGATGGACTCTTTGGAACAGATTAATAATGAAAACCAAGGTACCACTGTATGTAAACTAAGTAAAGTAGTTACCGAGGAACCGTTGGCTGGGTTTGTTCCTCATTAAGTACTATTTTGTGTACCTTACTGTAAAGTGTTTTGTGTGCTAACAGCAGGAATGCGACATATTGGAATCCAAAAAACATGAAAAAAATTCAAAGTACAAGGCGGGAAAAACTGTATTGTATTGTAAAAGTAATACTCAGCACCAGATCGTGTACCTTTATTACCACGGTACTTATCGATCTCACAGCCAAGACTTCTTCGTACGTCCCAGTCTGGCCAACTTGACCTTCACCTTGTCCAAGTTCTCCGGACTCCTCTTGGAGGTGCATTCCACCGTGGAGTCCGTCTCAAAGGAGATTATATTATATTGTGTTATATTATTTACAGTATTACAGTAACCCATTTATCGTAGTAAAATAAAATCAATGTTCAATTTCCCTTGAGCGCCATTGAATTGACCTTGACTGATTTTCAGATGGACTCTTTGGAATAGATTAATAATGAAAACCAAGGTACCACTGTATGTAAACTAAGTAAAGTAGTTACCGAGGAACCGTTGGCTGGGTTTGTTCCTCATTAAGTACTATTTTGTGTACCTTACTGTAAAGTGTTTTGTTGCTAACAGCAGGAATGCGACATATTGGAGTCCAAAAAACATGAAAAAAATGAAAAGTACAAGGCGGGAAAAACTGTATTGTATTGTAAAAGTAATACTCAGCACCAGATCGTGTATCTTTATTACCACGGTACTTATCGATCTCACAGCCAAGACTTCTTCGTACGTCCCAGTCTGGCCAACTTGACCTTCACCTTGTCCAAGTTCTCCGGACTCCTCTTGGAGGTGCATTCCACCGTGGAGTCCGTCTCAAAGGAGATTATATTATATTGTGTTATATTATTTGCAGTATTACAGTAACCCATTTATCGTAGTAAAATAAAATCCGCAGGAGGTTTTATATCAATGTTCTATTTCCCTTGAGCGCCATTGAATTGACCTTGACTGATTTTCAGATGGACTCTTAACTCTTAACAGATTAATAATGAAAACCAAGGTACCACTGTATGTAAACTAAGTAAAGTAGTTACTGAGGAACCGTTGGCTGAAAAAAATGAAAAGTACAAGGCGGGAAAAACTGTATTGTATTGTAAAAGTAATACTCCAGATCATGTACCTTATGGATCTCACAGCCAAGACTTCTTGGTACGTCCCAGTCTGGCCAACTTGACCTTCACCTTGTCCAAGTTCTCCGGACTCCTCTTGGAGGTGCATTCCACCGTGGAGTCCGTCTCAAAGGAGATAGCCGGAGCGTGCGAAAGAACCCCTCCGGTCTTCTCGGCCACGGCCGATCGGGTCTGCAGAACCAGCTGACCTCTGAGAGAATGCCTGAGTTGCAGCAGGAGCGGGTTTTGCTTGGGGTACATCTTCACCGATTCCGTCTCCTGACCGCAACACGTGGAGCAAGCCGAGCAGAGCACACGGAAAATGTAGACCCAGCCCAGGTAGTGGAGCTCGGCGATGTTGAGCACGAAGCATCCCAGGCTGATGCTGAACATGAAGTTGAGGAAAATGGTTTTCTCTGTGGCACGGGATACAAAACAGTCCGTGCGAGTCGGGCAAGGGTAGGTTTCACAGCGGTACAGGTGAGGAACCTCGAACCCGAATAACAAGTACTGGCCCACCAGGAAGGTGATCTCCATGACGGATCGAAGTAACACGTGAAGGATATAAATGAGCAGAACCTGGTCGGACTGCCGAGTGGGGTCTTCTCCCAGATCAGCTCGAGCCTCCTTGAGGAAACTTTGCTGCGCTCGTTCGCTCTCGTCCCAGTCCTCCCTGAACTGGGGACAGTAAGGAGACACCCCTACCCGTACCGCCTCCATTCCGTCCTTCTGTCCGGACCTCTGCCGTGAAGGCCTCCGCCTCAGCACCGCCGCTTGTTGACCGTCCACTTTCTCGTCTTTGGCAATTTTATGCAAAACAAACACAATGTAGAAAATGGATGGCGTGGACACCAGCACGATTTGGAACACCCAGAATCGCAGATGCGAAACGGGCGCAAACGTGTCGTAGCAGACGTTGTTGCATCCGGGCTGCTGGGTGTTGCAGGTGAACTTTGACTGTTCGTCGTTGTAGACGGCGTCTCCCACCAGGGCCACCAGCAGGATGCGGAAGATCAGCAGCATGGTGAGCCAGATCTTGCCGATCACCGTCGAGTGGTTTTGGACCTCGGACAGAAAACGGCCAAGAATGGACCAGTCACCCATGACTTGACCTTGAACGGAAACGGAAGAGAACCAGACTCGGGCGTTGGCGGTGTACTAAGGTACGTCTTTGCTAGGGCTGTCATATGATTAAAATGTTAACTTAGATTAATCGCACTCTGTTTCGAACCCTTAAGCTAAGAATAAACAAATTGGAGGCTAACTAGTTAACCTGGTCCCACGATATAGGGGTGTTATTTCACATCTACGAGGCTCTAATAATGTTGTATTTAGAATGTCAAAAAGTTTTCATGATCAACAACAATGATTTTGACACCGTAAAACGTATTAGTATGGCATAAATACTGGCCCTGTATTCACTCGGTATCGAACCGATGGAAAAATGTGCAGTGTCGCCCACCCCCCACTCAACAACATACTGTGTTTTGGTTCCCGATTGGTTGCATTTGTAGTTTGATTCATCATTTATACCAAACAAATACATCGCACTCCGTTTCAAACCCTTTCTTAAGCTAAGAATAAACAAAAAACATCTTACGTCCCTGCAGTGATCCACGATATAGGGGTGTTATTTCACGTCTACAAGGCTCTAATAATGTTGTATTTAGAATGTCAAAAAGTTTTCATGATCAACAACAATGATCTTGACACAGTAAAACGTATTAGTATCGCATAAATACTGGCCCTGTATTCACTCGGTATCGAACCGATGGAAAAATGTGCAGTGTCGCCCACCCCCCACTCAACAACATACTGTGTTTTGGTTCCCGTTTGGTTGCATTTGTAGTTTGATTCATCATTTATACCAAACAAATATTCACAATAAATATGTACAATATTTAATATATGCTGGATTATCTACTGAGGCGAGGCGGAACACAATAAAAGTTGAACTTACCTTCATGTAAACTTTAGCTTTGTGGAATAAATCATGACATCGTCGCTTTCAAATGCATTTTTTTTTTTTTTTGTAATCTTCAAGTTTGGCTGCGATGAATCCAGTGGAAGCCGCTAAGGGAAATAGGCTGACCACACATAATGAAGCAGTGCGTCTGAAACCGGCATTGTGCAGCGTGTCTACAAAGGCAGGCGATGTACAGTGCAAAACACAATGCGGGGTGGGCTCTGGGGGGGGGGTTCCTTTTCTGAAAAGCCGGGAACGCTCCAACAAAAAGTGTATGGAATGAACTGGAACGAGACAATACCGGTTTATGGAAACGCTTTGCTGTTTGGTAGGCTCCAAAAGTAAACTTTAGAAAGAAATGTTTGTTGAAATGTCTTACATGTTTATATGTGTGTGTGTGTGTGTGTACATCCACAATCCCTGAACGCACCACTGCAGCACTGACAAACAAACAATACATCTGCTGAACATCAACATCTACATGGAGAATGTCACAGTAAGGATTTTGGAATCCTGATATAAAAGGCTGAACAATTCCCAATTTGGACTTATGTCAGTTTGAATGTGGAGAACAACACACTCGTTGACATGCTAACACACGTCCACCGTTAGCATCGTGACAGCTGCATGGAGAGGCAGGCGACGCTGACGGCGGATCCCCGCACGTTCGTGATTCAGCATTTCTCAGAAAATGGGCCATGTGTCAAAAATAGACTTTTGTTGGGCATATCAATTACTTGCAGTTTTTTGTCATTTGCTTGAGATAAGAAAATATGCATATACACACATATTTGTATTTTTAATATATTAATAAATACATTAATTATATTATTTATATTTAATTTATATTAATTATATTATATATTAATTAGATTTTGTAGAATAATATAACTATAAATATATATAACTCCGTTACACACATATATAGTAGGGCTATCAATCAATTACAATATTTTATCATGATTAATCGCATTTGTCCATAGTTAATTTGTATTTAATCACAATTAATCGCATCCAGAAATAAGTTTCCATCTATAATAAATCTCTTTGTGGTAAACGATTCTACATACACAGATTAAAAAAAAACTATATATTTAAAAAATATATATAAAACTAAAAAATATCATTTTAAATATGTTTTATATAGTATATATAATATAGCATTATAATAATATGCATATACATACATACATACGTATATATATACATATTTGTATTTTTATATATTAATAAATACATTAATTATCTTATTTATATTTAATTTATATTAATTATATTATATATTAATTATATTTTGTAGAATAATATATTAATATATTTTAACTCTGTTACACACATATGTATAGATATATATATATATGTACATACATATGTATGTGTATATATATATATATATATATATATGTATATATATATATATATATATATATATAGTAGGGCTATCAATCAATAACAATATTTTATCATGATTAATCGCATTTGTCCATAGTTAATTTGTATTTAATCACAATTAATCACATCCAGAAATAAGTTTCCATCTATAGTAAATCTCTTTGTGGTAAACGATTCTACATACACAGATAAAAAAAACGATATATTTAAAAAATATATATATAAAACTAAAAAATATCATTTTAAATAATATGTTTTATATAGTATATATAATATAATATAGCATAGTTGACCTGTATAATCATGTATTTATAAATTACCAACTTAGAATGAATGAAAAACAAATTTGCAAAAGCCAAATAGCAATTGTGCATCCATGCAATAATATACACATACACAGGAAAAAGCCAAAAGAAACTGTACATTTTCTATAATAAATATCAAGTTTTGGTAATAATACACATTTGCAGATTACACCTTACATTTCTATGAGTATGATTCCCAGTCAATATATATATATAAAAGACGTGACTTGATTGTGTAATGTAATGTTTTTTCACTTTGGAAAATAAAGAAAAACAGTTTTTATTTTACAAGCGTTTACGTCAATAGACGTGCTTAAGGATAAAATATTCCATAAAACACATTTCCGAAACAGACATCCGAAGTGATTTTATTTTGGTGGCGCTCGTCGGTCTGACAGGAAGTGGTCGCTGCTAAATGTCCAGCTTGCCGCTTTGTTGAGGAGTCCTGCTGGGTTTCCTGCAGATTTTATCATAAGAGTTGCAATGGAACCGAGCTGGAGTACGTTTTTATTCCAAGTAAGTGCTACGCGTCGCCTCTCATGTCTGTGAACCGGCGTGTGCGCGCTTTGGGTGTGCAAACGGTGTTCGTCAAGCGGTGACGTTTGTGTGGCTTTTTCAAATGGAAGTAGAGTTTGCCAAACAAAACAAAGGTGTTAGCATTAGCCCTTTAGTTAGCTCAACCTATAGCAAACTCCTCTAGCGGAGACGGGAGCCGCGTTGGATGCCGAAATGACACCCGGATTGTGTTGCTTTAATGGCTGGGAGTTCATATTATTTGGGTTTTTCTTTTTAAATCTGTACAAAAACATCAAATCTCCGCTGAGCTACTGTTGCGCGCGCGCTAACTCGGGGTAGCTCGAGCCATTGCTTTTGCGTGTAGCCGTGCCTAGCGTGGAGGCTAATCGTTAGCACAGCAGGGTTTTTTTTCTCCTCTCTCTCCTCGGCACTGCAGCAATCTCCTTCGCAGTCGAGTTAACTACTTTCCGTGGGCGATTTACTCTCATTTGCGAGCGTGTGCCTTTTTTTTTTCTAGGCTACATTGGAGAAACTGTGTTTTAACCACAGCCGGCCAGGCTGCTGCTAGCTTGTAACAATGTTAACTTAATGCTAAGGTTGTTAGCACGAGGGGGCTTGCAAAAGCGAAACTGCAAGGATTTCGAACATGGTTATTTCTTACCGCAAACCAGCACAAAGTAACACGGCAGTTCAAATATTAATTCGACAGGGGCTTTAGAATCGACCATTAGCACCGTAAGGAGACGCCGCCGATGATTTCAAAGTTCATTGGGGCCTTTTAGATGTCAATAGCGGAGCCCGGTGGTGTACAAAGAGCGGCCCGCGGGCCGTTGGTGCACCCAGTGATTTTCTTGTTGTGCCACGGCATATTTATTTTAAAATGCAACACATGTAATGACATTGGGGCACATAAACTGAAAATAAATTAAGTTATGAGAAAAAAAGTTTTTCAGAATGTTAGAAAAAATACACCGGTTGGATTTTTGAGATTTAATTCTCTACCGCTTTTTTTTCACGAGGGTCCCGGGGGGTGCTGGAGCCTATCCCAGCTGTCTTTGGGCGAGATTAATTAAATTATTATAACTTAAACAAAACAGAGCAGTTAGCCATCTACTTTAAAAAAGTAATCTATTATATTTGTCTTATTTTTGACTTGGTAGAATTCATAATTCATGGTTCCATTTATCAAAGCAATTTTTCCAGGTCCTGAAACCCTGGACCATGACACTACCACCACTATATGTTACTGTTGGTATTATGTTATTTTTCTGAAATGTGGCGTTACTTTTACACACACACACCTTCCAAAAATTCTGCAAAGATGAGTGGACCGAAATTTCTCCACAGCACTCTCCACAGAGACTCATTGCAAGTTATTGTCAATACTTGATTGCAGTTGTTGTACTTCTACTGTATAGAAGTAACGCTCCTTCAACCGCGCCGTGAGTTTGATGCTACTAAACTTCCTTGGTTCCGTGCCACCTCGGGGGAAAACTTGAATGACAAGTGTAACGACACATACAGACGCCGAACATCATTCCGTGTTTAGCATGTTAGCACACGCCGTTGTTGTGATCATGTGGGCTCTATCGCCTGGATGCATAGAGACGGTGTGGAATCGAGTGCCAATATCAGAGATATTCATAATCACTCTTTTTGCTGATATCAATATTGCATTGGGACACTTTACATACAGTACATAGGGACTTATGAAACTTGTTTTATTTATTCACTAAATTCATTTATTTTTCACTTTCTAATTAATTTTTTTCTGTTTTCCACTTATTTTACACACATAGTGTGAGCAATTTGGGATAGTAAATGAAATTTCTATTAGCGAAATGCAAAAAAATCCTTATGTTTCTTGATGCAATACGTTATTGGCCAATTTTGTAATTGTGAAATGGATGTAGCCTGACTGACTTTTAAACAAAATCATCGACAAACTGTACAAAGTAGTCAAGATATAGACAAGATGTGGAAAACGGCGCTCTTAATTTGAAGGCCGGAAGAGTGTCATGTGTGTGTGTTGACAGTGAAGACGAGCTGGGTGCAAGAATAAACATGCCGCTCGTCTTTTTTTTTTTTTTTTTTTCCCCACTCAGAATCTGGTAAAACATAAGGTGAAATTATACTCATAGCACACAACTGTACTAGCATGCTCTGCTAAACTAAGCTAACCCCACTAGATTTAATTCATGCTCCAAAAGACAGGAAACTAACAAAGTAAAATATAAATTTAACTTCTATCACCCTGTCGTGATAATGCATATTGATGACGCATCCTAGCCATGTAGCTAGCACGGCTAAACTCAACTGCTGCTATTATTACATACATAATCCCTGTGAATATTACAGTTTTTTGCAGAGTAAACTGCTAATAGTTATGCCGCTATTCCTTCGTTTCTGACAAACCCACCACTCCTGCCGCCCCAAACATGGCTAAGCAAAGCATCGGCGAAACAATACCGTATGCCGCTTGTTTATTGCATGTACACGATGGTTATGAACTACTGTACATAATATGCACCGTATTCGCAGAAATGGCTTTTTAAATTCAAGATCGAATTTGAAGACTGTATGGGTTGCGATTGGTCGGGTGTATAGGACTTATTCCCTATTTTAGATCAACATTAGCAATATACAAATATAATCGTGTGTATATATATAATACAAAATGTCAGCTTCTTTTGCTAGATCGGGCTAATCCGGTTGCCGTATAACGTTGGTGACTCTGGGGCGCACCCCCAACACAGTGTTTGCAGTAATGGCGTCAAAGCCGGTTACCGCTCGACTCCTGCCATCCGCAAGAAGAAGAAAACGCAACACCGTCCGTGGTACCATGTTGTACAGTAAACCTCGCATATATCGGAAATTCGCTCACAACGGACAGATAAAAAAAGAACCGATTTTTCTGTAATGCATTTCCAATAAAAATTCATTGCATATATCGGATTTTTTTATAACGGATTTCGCCTATTTCGGACAAAATCTCCAGTCCCGTTCCAATGCATTTCCATGAAATTTCCCTCGCATTCGCCGAATCGTGACGTCGCCGCTATACGACGTCATTTGCAGCGTTGCCTGCGCGTCCAGGTACATTGGAAACATAGTCAATCCCATTTACGCATATACCGGATATAAATCCCATATATGCGTAAAACGGACATTTTCCGGTATACGCATATAACGGATTTCGCTTATATCGGACAAAACCAGTGGGAACAATTGAATCCGATATATGCGAGGTTTACTGTAGTTACTTTCACGTTGAATGTTGTTTACGGTGGTAGTTCCCCTTCACTGTCCCCGTCCTGCTGTGCAATGTTGCTGCTCTTACCACTGGTTGTTTACACTGGGGACCGTCAATAAATTACTTTGAATTTTTGAAAAAAATATCATATATTCAGAAACTCAAACGGTCTTTTGCAGGTCTTGGCTATATCTGCCCTGAACATAACACGTTTCGAACAATGCTAATTGCAGCGGGGGATTGCGGTCATCATATCGCAACACTGTGACAAATCTAAAAACGATTTGACAGTGTGTGACGGTCTCCAATTCTCTCCGCCATTCTAAAACACAGCACAGTGTCTCGTGCTAAGTAGGGATACAGGCGGCAGCTGAATATGCCCCCCCGTACCCCCACCCCCAGCCTCCGCGCATAGCGCCGCAAGTACATCGGCGCTGTTCTTCATAAAAGAACACAGTGGGGTAAAACAGCACACGGTATCCTGCCCCCCTCTCAAAGTACATCTCCCTTGCTTGGCTGACCGGTTTTGGGACGCTTGACTGGACCTGAAAAGCCAAGGGTCAGGTCTTTAGCCCCGTCCTATGTTAATTGCAGAAAAGAACTAGTCCTCCTCCATCGCATTGTTTCTGAGCTGACCGCTTGCAAAGTTGACGGTTACAATGTGAATCTCTCGCTTTCTTTCTGCTCCAAGTATTCATGCGAGCCCCCGCCGTCTGTTCTGTCTGGCCCACTGGGAATCTGCCATGACCAATTGGACAATGGCGGCCGGCAGCTGCAGACTTCAAATGTCCCCTGGACGCATTGTTTCAGAAGCTGCTCTGGGTCCTCTACCTGCTTTATTAACTTTCTCTTATTTGTTGTTTAGTTATTTTTTTTAACTAAAAAAAAAATTAGTTTTCCCGTCTTTTATTTTTGTAGTTTGTCTATTCAATGCAATCTATTTTTAGTATTAAAAAAAATCAATTAGTATTAAAAATTAAATAAAAAAAAATAAATTAAAATTAATGACTGGAAATGAATGATTTTTTGTCTCTGTAGCAGGCCAAAAAAGATTAAATACATTACATTAAAATTAAATAAAGTATTTTCAAACATAAAAACAGCAAATGAAGTAACTAAATAAACTAAAATCCAAATATCAAGCCACCGCAGGAAGTACGACATCCGGCAAAAAATCCAACAACAAACTTTTATCGTATTTATGCCTTATTTTCTCATTTTTTCTCTGGTAACACAATCGTAAAGGTGACTATAGGGGTGTTATTTTATATCTGGAGGTCTCTAATGTTAAAACCGTATTTAGAACATTGTCATCAGGTTTTCTATAACAACAGAAACACTCCATTTATTAATACAAAATTCTACCCCTCAGAAATTCACTTATCACAGTCGGGTCTGTAACGAGGGATGACGGTAATTAATTTAATTTCTGATACTTTTTGATGGTGCCGCCAAAGTTACTTGATTAGTGTTCCGTTTGACTGGAAATTAATTATTTTTTTTCTCTCTGTAGCAGGCCAAAAAAAATTAAATTAAAATGAAGTATTTTCAAACATAAAAACGGCAAATGAAGTAACTACATAAACTAAAATCCAAATATCAAGCCACCGCAGGAAGTACGACATCTGGCAAAAAATCTAGCAACAAACTTTTATCGTATTTATGCCTTATTTTCTCATTTTTTCTCTCTCAACTATATATGGTAACACAATCGTAAAGGTGACTATAGGGGTGTTATTTTATATCTGGAGGTCTCTAATGTTAAAACCGTATTTAGAACATTGTCATCAGGTTTTCTATAATAATATAGATATACAATAATATAATTAATACAAAATTCTACCCCTCAGAAATTCACTTATCACAGTCGGGTCTGTAACGAGGGATGACAGTAATTAATTTAATTTCTGATACTTTTTGACGGTGCCGCCAAAGTTACTTGATTAGTGTTCCGTTTGACTGGAAATTATTTTTTCTCTCTGTAGCAGGCCAAAAAATTAAAATTAAATAAAGTATTTTCAAACACAAAAACGGCAAATGAAGTAACTAAATAAACTAAAATCCAAATATCAAGCCACCGCAGGAAGTACGACATCCGGCAAAAAATCTAACAACAAACTTTTATCGTATTTATGCCTTATTTTCTCATTTTTTCTCTGGTAACACAATCGGAAAGGTGACTATAGGGGTGTTATTTTATATCTGGAGGTCTCTAATGTTAAAACCGTATTTAGAACATTGTAATCAGGTTTTCTATGATATAACTACAGAAATATTCCATTTATTAATACGAAATCCTACTCAGAAATTCACTTATCACAGTCGGGTCTGTAACGAGGGATGACTAATGAATTTAATTTCTGATACTTTTTGATGGTGCCGCCAAAGTTACTTGATTAGTGTTCCGTTTGACTGGAAATTAATGATTTTTTTTCTCTCTGTAGCAGGCCAAAAAAATTACATTAAAATTAAATAAAGTATTTTCAAACATAAAAACGGCAAATGAAGTAACTAAATAAACTAAAATCCAAATATCAAGCCACCGCAGGAAGTACGACATCCGGCAAAAAATCCAACAACAAACTTTTATCATATTTATGCCTTATTTTCTCATTTTTTCTCTGGTAACACAATCGTAAAGGTGACTATAGGGGTGTTATTTTATATCTGGAGGTCTCTAATGTTGAAACTGTATTTAGAACATTGTAATCAGGTTTTCTATAACAACAGAAACACTCCATTTATTAATACAAAATTCTACCCCTCAGAAATTCACTTATCACAGTCGGGTCTGTAACGAGGGATGACTAATGAATTTAATTTCTGATACTTTTTGACGGTGCCGCCAAAGTTACTTGATTAGTGTTCTATTTGACTGGAAATTAATAATTTTTTTCTCTCTGTAGCAGGCCAAAAAATTAAATTAAAATTAAATAAAGTATTTTCAAATATAAAAACAGCAAATGAAGTAACTAAATAAACTAAAATCCAAATATCAAGCCACCGCAGGAAGTACGGCATCTGGGGAAAAACAATCCAACAACAAAACAAAAACAAACTTTTATGTATTTATGCCTTATTTTCTCATTTTTTCTCTCTCAACTATATATGGTAACACAATCGTAAAGGTGACTATAGGGGTGTTATTTTATATCTGGAGATCTCTAATATTGAAACCGTATTTAGAACATTGTAATCAGGTTTTCTATGACATAACTACAGAAATATTCCATTTATTAATACGAAATCCTACTCAGAAATTCACTTATCACAGTCGGGTCTGTAACGAGGGATGACTAATGAATTTAATTTCTGATACTTTTTGATGGTGCCGCCAAAGTTACTTGATTAGTGTTCTGTTTGACTGGAAATTAATTATTTTTTCTCTCTGTAGCAGGCCAAAAAAATTAAATTAAAATGAAATAAAGTATTTTCAAACATAAAAACGGCAAATGAAGTAACTACATAAACTAAAATCCAAATATCAAGCCACCGCAGGAAGTACGGCATCTGGGAAAAAAAATCTAACAACAAACTTTTATCGTATTTATGGCTTATTTTCTCATTTTTTCTCTGGTAACACAATCGTAAAGGTGACTATAGGGGTGTTATTTTATATCTGGAGGTCTCTAATGTTAAAACCGTATTTAGAACATTGTAATCAGGTTTTCTATAACAACAGAAATACTCCATTAATTAATACAAAATTCTACCCCTCAGAAATTCACTTATCACAGTCGGGTCTGTAACGAGGGATGACTAATGAATTTAATTTCTGATACTTTTTGACGGTGCTGCCAAAGTTACTTGATTAGTGTTCCGTTTGACTGGAAATAATTTTTTCTCTCTGTAGCAGGCCAAAAAAATTACATTAAAATTAAATAAAGTATTTTCAAACATAAAAACGGCAAATGAAGTAACTAAATAAACTAAAATCCAAATATCAAGCCACCACAGGAAGTACGGCATGTGGCAAAAAAAAATCTTAACAACAAACTTTTATCGTATTTATGCCTTATTTTCTCATTTTTTCTCTCTCAACTATATATGGTAACGCAATCGTAAAGGTGACTATAGGGGTGTTATTTTATATCTGGAGGTCTCTAATGTTAAAACCGTATTTAGAACATTGTAATCAGGTTTTCTATGACATAACTACAGAAATATTCCATTTATTAATACGAAATCCTACTCAGAAATTCACTTATCACAGTCAGGTCTGTAACGAGGGATGACGGTAACGAATTTAATTTCTGATACTTTTTGATGGTGCAGCCAAAGTTACTTGATTGGTGTTCCGTTTGACTGGAAATGAATGATTTTTTGTCTCTGTAGCAGGCCAACGAGGCCCTCCATCACCAGCATCAAGTAGCCGCCAACAGCCTCTTGCCTTTGCTCAATTCTGGAACGGAGCCACCTGATCAAAAACCGGTGCTGCCCATACCGTTGGATCAGAAACCGCCGGTCAGCGCTGCAGAACTTCTCAAAGACAATGTGGCCAGCGGGACCGGGGGAGGAGGTGGTGGCGGCGGCGGACCTCCACTGGCGGTGATCAAAAAGGAACCTAAATCAAAGACGCCCTTCATTTGCGGCTACTGCAACAAGGCTTTCCGGGACAGCTACCACTTGCGGCGGCACGAGTCGTGCCACACCGGCATTAAGATGGTCTCGCGACCGAAGAAGACACAAAGCGCTCCCACCATGGTGCCGCTCATAGCCACGGTACCGCGCGAAAACAGCGGAAACTCTTCATACATAACTACTGTAGCCGGCATCCTGACCACAGCCACCACGTCGACGGCAACGGGCACGAGCATCATGACTCCGATGCAGCACCAACAGCAGCAGAGCATCCCTAAGAAACCCTCCAAACCCGTGAAAAAGAATCACGGATGCGATATGTGCGGAAAGGCCTTCCGAGATGTTTACCACCTCAACCGGCACAAGCTGTCGCACTCGGATGAGAAGCCCTTCGAGTGTCCCATCTGCCACCAGAGGTTCAAGAGGAAGGATCGGATGACGTATCACGCGCGCTCCCATGACGGCGGCGTCCACAAGCCTTACATTTGTTCTGTATGCGGGAAAGGATTCTCCAGGTATGTACCATATGATGAAAGGTCAAAATCAGGGGTCTCCAGTTCAGTGGGACTGACGTGTTTTTTGACTGAAAATACAAAAGTCAGTCACCACGTTTACATGAGTTTTTCTCTTTCCGAAAACAATGGTATCCATGGAAAGGAATATTCCAATCTCTTGTCTACATGCGCCGCTATAATCAACCAGAATAGTCAATGGGGCATGCCCAGTAAAACGTAAACACCAACATCACGTGATACCGACTTCCTGGAGTTTTTCTTCCACTTGTTGGAATAACTCCGTATTGCCAGTTTTTCCTTCGTCCAGTCTTGGAATTTAGTTGGAATCAAAAACAAACTTTCCTTAGCAACTAAAAACTAAAATTTCTTAAAATGTATAAAATGAAAGTTAAAATGTGAATGGTATGACAGCAAAAACATGTTTTTTGAGGAATACCTGGAATATGAAATGATAAAAAAAATTAATTATGAAGATATTCCAAGAAAACAACCTGACCGGGTCATTTTTGACCCACTTATGGAAGGTTGGGGTAGTAACACAAAAACTAAAATTTCTTAAAATGTATAAAAAATAAGTTAAAAATGTGAACGGCATGATATCAAAAACAGGTTTTTTTGAAGAATACCTGGAATATGAAATGATAAAAAATTTTCATTACGAAGATATTTCAAGAAAACAACCTGACCGGGTCATTTTTGACCCACTTATGGAAGATTTCTTAAAATTTCTTAAAATGTATAAAAGTTGAGTTAAAAATGTGAATGGCATGATATCAAAAACATGTTTTTTGAGGAATACCTGGAATATGAAATGATAAAAAATTTTCATTATGAAGATATTTCAAGAAAACAACCTGACCGGGTCATTTTTGACCCACTTATGGAAGGTTGGGGTAGTAACACAAAAACTACAATTTCTTAAAATGTAAGTTAAAAATGTGAATGGCATGATATCAAAAACATGTTTTTTGAAGAATATCTAGAATATGAAATGATAAAAAATTTTCATTATGAAGATATTTCAAGAAAACAACCTGACCGGGTCATTTTTGACCCACTTATGGAAGGTTGGGGTAGTAACACAAAAACTAAAATTTCTTAAAATGTGTAAAAGGAAAGTTAAAAATGTGAATGACATGATATCAAAAACATGTTTTTTGAAGAATACCTGGAATATGAAATGACAAAAAATGTTCATTACAAAGATATTTCAAGAAAACAACCTGACCGGGTCATTTTTGACCCACTTATGGAAGGTTGGGGTAGTAACACAAAAACTAAAATTTCTTAAAATGTATAAAATGTAAGTTAAAAATGTGAATGGTATGATATCAAAAACATGTTTTTTGAGGAATACATAGAATATGAAATAACAAATTTTTCATTATGAAGATATTTCAAGAAAACAACCTGACCGGGTCATTTTTGACCCACTTATGGAAGGTTGGGGTAGTAACACAAAAACAAAAATTCTTAAAATGTATAAAAGGTAAGTTAAAAATGTGAATGGCATGATATCAAAAACTTGTTTTTTGAGGAATACCTGGAATATAAAATGATTAAAAAAAATTCATTATGAAGATATTTCAAGAAAACAACCTGACCGGGTCATTTTTGACCCACTTATGGAAGGTTGGGGTAGTAACACAAAAACTAAAATTTCTTAAAATGTATAAAAGGTAAGTTAAAAATGTGAATGGCATGATATCAAAAACATGTTTTTTGAAGAATATCTAGAATATGAAATGATAAAAAAATTTCATTATGAAGATATTTCAAGAAAACAACCTGACCGGGTCATTTTTGACCCACTTATGGAAGATTTCTTAAAATTTCTTAAAATGTATAAAAGTTGAGTTAAAAATGTGAATGGCATGATATCAAAAACATGTTTTTTGAGGAATACCTGGAATATAAAATGATTAAAAAAAAATTCATTATGAAGATATTTCAAGAAAACAACCTGACCGGGTCATTTTTGACCCACTTATGGAAGATTTCTTAAAATTTCTTAAAATGTATAAAAGTTGAGTTAAAAATGTCAATGACATGATATCAAAAACATGTTTTTTGAAGAATACCTGGAATATGAAATGATAAAAAAATTTTCATTACAAAGATATTTCAAGAAAACAACCTGACCGGGTCATTTTTGACCCACTTATGGAAGGTTGGGGTAGTAACACAAAAACTACAATTTCTTAAAATGTATAAAATGAAAGTTAAAAATGTGAATGGTATGACAGCAAAAACATGTTTTTTGAGGAATACCTGGAATATGAAATTATAACAAATTTTCATTACGAAGATATTTCAAGAAAACAACCTGACCGGGTCATTTTTGACCCACTTATGGAAGGTTGGGGTAGTAACACAAAAACTAAAATTTCTTAAAATGTATAAAAGATAAGTTAAAAATGTGAATGGTATGATAGCAAAAACATGTTTTTTGAGGAATACCTGGAATGTGAAATGATAAAAAAATGTTCATTACAAAGATATTTCAAGAAAACAACCTGACCGGGTCATTTTTGACCCACTTATGGAAGATTTCTTAAAATTTCTTAAAATGTATAAAAGTTGAGTTAAAAATGTGAATGGCATGATATCAAAAACATGTTTTTTGAGGAATACCTGGAATATGAAATGATAAAAAATGTTCATTACTAAGATATTTCAAGAAAACAACCTGACCGGGTCATTTTTGACCCACTTATGGAAGATTTCTTAAAATTTCTGAATGTCAATACAAATGTCCTTTATTGTCTTTATGTGTCTCTTTGTGCAGACCCGATCACCTCAGCTGTCATGTCAAGCATGTCCATTCCTCCGAGAGGCCTTTCAAGTGCCAAGTAACGGTAATTCCCATTCCAAAATCTTTTTGGCCAAATATGATTTCACTGTAACTACAAAGATAAAGCAATAAATATTTGGCACTGTGTAAAATAGCTACTAAAATTCCCTCTTTGTGATAATTCCATAACAGATCTTTCTTCTGTTTTTATCAGGCTTGTACATCTGCCTTCGCTACCAAAGACCGTCTCCGCTCTCACATGATCAGACATGAAGGCAAAGTCACCTGTAACATCTGTGGCAAAATGCTCAGCGCAGCCTACATCACAAGTCACCTCAAGACTCACGGCCAGGCCAGCTTCAGCAACCATTGTAACAAAGGTAGGCACTCGCTAAAGCTCCTAATTTGCCAGTCTGGCAACTCGACTCAACATCCTAGTCGAGTCGCTTTTATTCTGTAAATAACCATTTACAACACAAATGTAGTTAAGTCAACAACAATGCTCCACATACAATAACAAAGAAAACCAATGGAAGTCTAAAACCTGGACCAGAACTGAGACTCATTCTGGATTTATGTTCAAGTCGTTTTCCTAACTCGGACCTGAATTACTCCTCACGCTGTACGCTACATAGAAGTAATATATACATTAGTCTCTGTCTAGCGCAGGGGTGGGCAAACTACGGCCCGGGGCCCACATCCGGGCCCACCAAGTGTTTGAATACGGCCCGCCCAATCTTTCCAAAGTATTTAATTTAAAGTCAACATACAACCTGGCATCATGGCCTGAGCCAACCTTTTGATGGTTGTATCAATTTCGTTGTTTGACATGGTCTGTTGTTTACAAAGTGCTCCTGAAAAAAGAGACACAAGCACATAATAATAATAAAAATTAAAATAATAATTATTATATTATTATTATAACTATTATGATTATTATATTTATTATATTAATGCTAACTATTATATTAATTATATATAATAATATTGTTATATTTGCATATTTTACATAATAATAATATAATAATTATTATTTTAATTTTATTGTAATTATTATAATATTTTATTATTTTTAAAATATTTAAATATAAATATAAAATAATAAATAATAATAGCAGATTGCATGACAATTTTACAGATACAATAATACCAGGTGGACTGTTACGTGTAAAATATATAGTCTGCCCCCCCCCCCCCCCCCGCACAATAACACCGCACAATAACATCACTCCAGGCACTGGGAGGGGTAACTACCGCTGTAGCTACTACCCAACATTGCCGCACCTAGCATGTCGGTGCGTGGCTCGTTGCACGGCAACCGGATCGGCCTGATCTCACAGTGAACGCAGCGCAGCCGATCGATAAAATAAACCGAAGGACTTAGTTATTTATCACTGTCTGTTTCAAAGTGCGTTATAAATTTATAATAATACATTTATTGTTTTTTTATTATTATTATTTGTATTATTATTATTATATGCTTGTGTCCCTTTTTTCAGGAGCACTTTGTAAACAACAGACCACATCAAATAACAAAATTATTAAATCTGTAAAAGTGTCATGCAATCTGCTATATGTGCACTTTAAGATAATTTATTTGATGTAAAGTGCGTTATAAATTTATAATAATAAGAATAAATTTATTATTATTTGATATTATTTATTATTTGATATTATTATTATTTTATTATTATTATTATTATGTAAAGTGCATTATAAATTTATAATAAGAAGAATAAATTTAGTATTATTTTATATTATTTGTTATTATTATTTTATATTATTATTATTAATTGTATTATTATTATATGCTTGTGTCCCTTTTTTCAGGAGCACTTTGTAAACAACAGACTGCATCAAATAACGAAATTATTGTATCTGTAAAAGTGTTATGCAATCTGCTATATGTGCACTTTCAGATCATTTATTTGATGTAAAGTGTGTTATAAATTTATAATAATAAGAATATTTTTTTATTATTTATTATTATTTTATATTATTATTTGTTATTATTATTATTATTATGTGCTTGTGTCCCTTTTTCCAGGAGCACTTTGTAAACAACTGACCGCATCAAATAGCGAAATTGATAAAACTGCCAAACCATGAAAATGTCGTCTCAGGCCATGATGCCAGCTTGTATGTTGACTTTAAATGAAATACTTTGGAAAGAACGGGTGGGCCGTATTCAAACACTTGGCGGGCCAGATGTGGGCCCCGGGCCGTAGTTTGCCCACCCCTGTTATAACATAATATTATTGTTTGGCGTACGTGGGTGACAGCAGTGCTATAGCGCTAATTAACTCCAGATTGAGCGCCAAACAAATATGCAGATTAGCACTCGGATATAATAGTGTCATCAAACGAGGACGTTTATTTGTCAGCACATGCACACAACTATGGCGCATTCAAGGACCCGTCCAACACTGTGGGAAGCGTCGTCGCTCACCGAAATTGTGAAAAAAAAAATGTGTAAAAACTGTGAGTTTCTTTATTGTTGCTCCTGAAAATTTTCAGTCCTGTGTTTTGGGGACCCCTGGTTCGATTTCACAAGCAAAACAAAGTGGCATGCTGTGATGAACGTTTGGGTTGTATTTTTACTATTCTGCATTTCAAGTGTAATTAATTGTGACAAGGCCACGTGATTATTAAAAATAGTCTTTAGGGTACAGTTCCCAATAATTCCAAAATATTATTCCCCCCGTTTCCAACTACACACGTCGCCATTTCAACCCTCCCAGATGATGGCGCCGCTGCCCTGTGCTATTATAACCCCTAATGTGTCTGTATTTCTGAATAGGAATAAGTGACTGGCAGTGGAACCACTCAGGGCCACGAAAAGGTAATCCAGTCCTGTAGTTTGGTAGCAGAACCCCCCCACACACCTCCCCCCCGCCTCCCCCCGCTCAAACACTTCATCCTAAACTCTGATAAACACAAGTGGCCAGTTTTTAGTCACTCAGGTTTTTTTTTTTTTTTTTACACGCATGCGGTGAAATGTACTAAAGGTTCGTTCACGTACGTACGTGTAGCGTTGCATAGCCGTGCCGGCGTAAGGTTAAAGTTCATGAAGCAGGATCAGTAGATTAGAATTAACCACAAACTGGACCATCATGCAGGCTAGATGCACATTATTGGTTATTATTATTATTATTATTGTTTGTCTGAGTAGTTTTTTGGTTAATACGTAGTAGTAGTAGTAGTAGTACGGTATGTTCCGGATCAATCCGGACATGGCTAACTGACATTGCCCCCACAATGTCCTTGCCCTTGATTTTGCCCTTTCTATTATCAGTCACGTGTTCTAGTGTTCATCTAGCCTCCTGCGCTAACAGCTTATGTATTGTGTATAATAATGTATTTGTTTTTAAAAAAAAAAAAAAAAAATCAGTTAGCTGGTTAGTCTATTGATCCTGCTTTTTGAATTTTACCCCTTAGGTGAGTTGACGGTAGGAGAGATTTTAAATAACTCCTTCCAAGTCCTAATTGACAACTCTCATAAAGGTAGGTTCCAGCAATATCACTACAGTTGGCATAATGTTGACATATGATGTGTGTACATTGTAAGTTGCGAACGAGATATTAGACTGTTGTTGTTTTGTCGTGAAGCGTCCATACGGGTTACTGGGCTATTATATTTTTGTTTGTTTTTTAATTATAGATGCCAACAACATGCACAACAACTCGGCCGCGACGACGCCAGTGACCAACTCGGCGGCCATCACCTCGGCTATAAACCGAGGCGCCAACACCAGCAATCCGGTCACCATCGCCGCTCAGATGAACATCACCACCAGCACCGTCAACATCACAAACCCGGTCAACCTGGGCCCGGTCAACCTGGCCTCGGTCAACATCCCCACCACCGGCCACATGAATATCGCCCACCCCGTGGCCATTACCACCCCCATGCCCATGAATATCACCGGCCCGCTTAACATTGCCATGAGGCCCATGGAGAGCATGCCTTTTCTATCCCAAGTTCTGCCATCTTCGCCACCTTGGTAGAGAGGGTTTTTTTTTTCATAGTAACTGCCTAATAATAATAATAATAATAATAATGTGTGTCAAATACTATCCAACCGTACCCCCACATAGATTATCACCTGCAGAAGTCGTTGCTCAGGCGGTAGAGCGGTTCGATCCTCCGTGGCCTGTTGAAGTACTTCTGAGCACAAAACCGCCCCCCCCCCTACTTCAAAGGCAGAAAAGCCCGTTTATGTTGACAACCCGTCCAAGTCATCCAATCCTCATCCAACCAACGAGCGCCTGCTTAAGTTGAGGTGGTCCCGGGAGCGAATAAGTCGGAGAGGCGACCGGAAAGGAACTTGCCACTTCCCTATCCGACCAAAAAGCAGCCATTTAAACGAAGCACGCGTCTGTCGGTTTCCAAAACGCGAGTCGGACGATCCGAGGGACGTCGACTTAAACGGGTTCCACTGCACACGTGCGTTCCCGTGTAGCATTCATCACATTGATGCAAAAATATTGAATTTTTAAAAAGTATTTCCTCCCAGATCCTGAATTTGCTTCAAGAAAACGAAAACTTCTCTAATCCGGTGCTTCTCGACTGGGGGGGTCCATCATAACGCCCTAAATTGCGGACATTTTTCAACTCCAACTTCTATTTAAAGACGGTTAGGCGGCTCCCAAGGCACTACAGTAAACCTCGGATATATCGGAAATTCGCTCACAACGGACAGATAAAAAAAGAACCGATTTTTCTGTAATGCGTGACAAAAAATAAAATAAAAAAATAAAATAAAACCATATTAGGAAAGCAGGAAGTTGACAAAAATTAAATAAAAATTAAAAAATAAAAAAAAACATAAAAAAATAGACTTAAACTATATTATGAAAGCAGGAAGTGAACAAATAAAAGTAAAAGTACCAGATGGAGGGGGTAGGATTTAATAAGCTTTAAGCTGTCATTTCAACATTAAACTTTGGTATCAAGGTGGGGGGCCGCAAACTAGCGTCTCGCGGGCCGCATTTGGCCCGCGGGCCACGAGTTTGAGACCCCTGCGTTAGAGCTTTTTTCTGTTTTCCTGGTGAGCTCAATGACTTCTATTTGTTTCTTACTCTGAACGTGAAGTAATTCCGGATCTGAATATCACTTTGCCAGTACTGTTGGGTGTTAATCTGAGGTACAGTAAACCTCGGATATATCGGACTCGGATATATCGGAAATTCGCTCACAACGGACAGATAAAAAAGAAGCGATTTTTCTGTAATGCATTTCCAATAAAAATTCATTGCATATATCGGATTTTTTATAACGGATTTCGCCTATTTCGGACAAAATCTCCAGTCCCGTTCCAATGCATTTCCATGAAATTTCCCTGGCATATATCGGATGGCCGCATCGTGGCGCTCCGATTCGCCGAATCGTGACGTCGCCGCTATACGACGTCGTTTGCAGCGTTGCCTGCGCGTCCAGGTACATTGGAAACATAGTCAAGGAAGTGCCTTTTTATAACGGATAAAATCCCATTTACGCATATACCGGATATAAATCCCATATATGCGTAAAACACACATTTTCCGGTATACGCATATAACGGATTTCGCTTATATCGAAAAACAAAACCAGTGGGAACAATTGAATCTGATATATCCGAGGTTTACTGTATTATTATTATTATTATTATTATTATTCCCCAGGAAAAAACCCGCGACCCACCAGTTGAGAACCCCTGCTGTAATCCATCAAAGGGACAACCTTGCGCTTATTCATGATTCGTTCTGTTGACGTTCTAATGCTCTAATTGTCTCTTGGTTATTTCTTTCATTTAAGTTGAAGCAACCGTTTATGCCAAAGATTTTTACACAAGTAACACAGTAAGTAACACAGTAAGTAACACAGTAAGTAACAGTAAGTAACACAGTAAGTAACGCAGTTCCCTTGGAATGATAGATTAAAAAAAAATAGTGCAAACTTGACATTGCGGTCTTAAAAGAGGCTCAATATTTGATGAATTTCATATTTTTTCCACGTTCATTCCCCTGCGTTTTTCTCTCCCATCAACGCCGATGTTTTCGTTTTTATCAGGCAGTTATTATCGGGCATTGCCGGCGTCTCGTTTTGAGCCGCGTTACATAAGGTGTGTCCTTTTTCACACATCGTGAGATTGTAATCTAGTCGTCCGTGTGTCCGAGAAAGCGAGGCGGTGCGGTGCGTTCGATGTCAAAAATGTGACACCGATTCCCGGGGTGCGTGACACATGACACATGCTTCCCGATAAGATTTTTTTTTACACTATTTTTTTTTAGAGGACTAATCAGTATTTAATAGTTGATGCATTTTACAGTTTAAGTGAAAAAAAAAACGACTTTCTTAGGAGGGTGGTTGTTATATTTTGGATTTTGTTGATGTTTCAGAAACTGGTAAGATGTTCAATCCAACTTCTCCAACCCTGGCTGGAAACTTGTCATTGTTGGATGCTCCACACTTTTTGTGATTTTTTTTTTTTTTAATTTCAAGTATTTATCTAAGAAGGTGACAGCAAGGAGGGAAAAAAAACAGTATTATGAAATGTCAAATAGATTATTGACTTGTTGTGTTTTTAACTGTAGAGAACAATATACAGTATTTCCATAGAAGGTCATGGATTGCTATCAAGACCGGTCCAAAGTTGGTCGGAATGTTTACGTGATCCTGGTTACTGACATTAGCGTATTCCTTGACCTTTGTAATATTACAACACTTATTTTTATTGCCTTTCAACGACGGCAGTGCCACTGTGACGCAGGAACTAGCATCCGCGCAAAAGATAGCCCTTATATTTGTACCACAAAAAGAAATACAACACTTGAAAGTAGTCAGTGTACAGCTGTGGATAACTGCAGTACAGGTTTACCATCCACTGAGAATTTCTCTGCATATTATTGCCAAAATTAGGGGTATAATATATATATTGATAGTGTAAACCTAGTAAAAACAAACTACCAAAAAACAAAAAAAATAGTACTTGTGAAAATAAACACATATAAATCTCTCTATTATTGATCTGATTGATCAATAATCAGATCTGGATTTGACATTCACTGTGAAATGCAGCCTTCCCGGGCTATTTTTAGACACTAATGTACTCGTTGGACAGTAAAACTATACCGCTGTACAAGCTGTACGCTGACTAACTTCCATCCGACGCTTCCTGAAATGAGCGGCGTACAGTTGATCCCCGCTTCTTCACCAGAAGATGATAAAAAAAAACTGCAGTAATTAATACACGGCACGATGCTCCCGCTAGCCCGATGTTCGCGTTCTCCAATTTAGGATCAACATTTGCATTAAGCCCATCAGACATGTATTAAAGCCATGCCCGGTACAAGTAAATGTATTTTTATTTGGGACAAATATAACAACAACTGCTAATACGAGTTCATTTTTTTAGCAGTATAACATAAAAACGTATGTTATTTTGGTTATTCTCAAACTATAGAAGTTGCTACATATTAGCTCCTATTATTATCGCTATATCTCTCCATACAAAAGTACCTTTAGTTGTATCGGGCATTAAAATGAATCAGTGAACTGAAAAAACAATGGCGGTCGAATCGGACTGTATTTATAATATTTAAAAATGCCGTAATTATACTGGTTTATAACATTTTTAGACTCATTTTTGTCATTTATTTCAATCAAATGAACTGAAAATCGATTGCTAACTGTCGGTTAGCTAGTTACGATTTATTGTATGATCGTAGCTGTTTACGAGTTGAGATATTTACCTGTAATATTGTTTTGACATCTCTTTATACAATAGATTTAGACATTTTTGCCTAAAAATGTAATGATTTCAGGAGTTTTTCCACCAGCTGCTTATAATTATCAGCCTAGTAGTTTCCAGGAAACTTGATACAAAGGTCAATTTCTGATAACGTAAATGAAGTTTCTCTACATGAACGCATTTAGTTCGCTTCCAAGAGAGATTTTTTTTAGCAATTTATCATTTTGACCGACTAGCATTTAGCTTGTAGAGGGGAAAACCGTGAATGCTGAAGATGCGGGGATACGCTGTACTCGCTCATGTACTCAATACTGCTTATGCTGGCGACGTCGATGAACACAACGCATTGGATTAAGTTTGTCACTTTTAAAAAAACAAGTATGACTTGTGTGCGTATGACTTGTGTGCGTATGACTTATGTATGTATGACTTATGTATGTATGATTGGTGTATTTGGAAAAGCAAACCTAACCCTTAGAATTGATATCGGACGTTTTGAGGTTCATAGTTTTCATGTCGAGAGAGGTTTTGTCGGAACACATTTTTGTCGTTTTAGTGATTTTTGAAGAAAAGGTCAGAGGTCGGATCGCCTGGTACTTAGTCTGTGTTGTCTTCTAATTTTGAACAAATCACCTTTAACTGTTTGGAATGATGATTAATTTTTATTATTGTTTAAATCCATAGTGTGTATGATCGAGCGTAGACACGAAGGCCAAAGAGGAATCGTTCATTCAAGTTCATTCTTTTGTTTTGGTTTTTTGCCGGGAATGAGGGATGGGTTTGTGCGTTTTTGTTCCTAGTACCCGAGGACTCGACTTGGACTTGAGTGAGTTTTGACGACTTTGGACTCGACTTGGACTTCAGTCTGTTAACTTGAAAACACTTGAGATTTTTGAGCAAAATGTTCAAAGTATTCAACTTTTGTATTTGTCCCAAAAAAAACAGCAATTTGGAGAAAAAAACTTTTTTTTTTTTTTTTGCTATTTTTGTAAAGTAAAATTTTGGAAGATGTTGTGAATGCAAATGAATGTATATCTTTGTACAAACCGTTCAAACAGTTTTTGTTCCTAGTACCCGAGGACTCGACTTGAGTGAGTTTTGATGACTTAGGACTCGACTTGGACTTCAGTCTGTTAACTTGAAAACACTTTTGAGCAAAATGTTCAAAGTATTCAACTTTTTTATTTGTCCAAAAAATACAAAACAAAGCAATTTGGAGAAATAAAGTTAAACTTTTTTTTTTTTTTTTGCTATTTTTGTAAAGTAAAATTTTGGAATATGTTGTGAATGCAAATGAATGTATATCTTTGTACAAACCATTCAAACCGTTTTTGTTCCTAGTACCCGAGGACTCGACTTGAGTGAGTTTTGACGACTTTGGACTCGACTTGGACTTCAGTCTGTTAACTTGAAAACACTTGAGATTCTGAGCAAAATGTTCAAAGTATTCAACTTTTATATTTGTCCAATTTCACGACGTTGTCGCCATTTGGGAAACACTAACAGCGCTCAAATTTCAAACCTATGACTTTGCACATGACCCCCATCCGGCTTGGCTTAAGACTTGACTTGACTTGCAAAAGACGGACGTTGTGCCCACCTCTTTGCCGAGTGATAGCGGTCTACCATACTGGTCTCTCATGATTCTTTAGTTTTTGTTTCTTGTCAGCTTCTTTTGTCATCCAACCTGTTAAAACACAAAAGGTCCACCATCGAATCCGGGTAAGAACAGTCCAGAATTTTTATGGTAGTTTATTGTAACGGAGAAAGAATGTAAAAAAAATTTTGTATTTGAGGAAAATAAGTTTTTGATTCCAAAACGATGTTTCTTGTAGTTGGTCACCGGGTTTTGCGCACGTGAATACCGGCCTCAAATCGTAACGTTAGCCAGCATTTGGTCTCACGGCGTTGATGTCAAAAAACTCAGTTCGGAATCGATCAGGTGTTCATTCTAGAAAAGGGAACCTTTTCACCCGTGCAGTTCTTGCTAGCGGTGCTGCCAACTCCTTTGGCATCATTCACTCTAATGATGCCTGGCTTGTCTTTGTGGTCTTTTAACGCTTCTGTGATTGGGGAGGTTCCATTTATTTCACATTATGAGTTGAATATTAGGTGGAGTTTTTTTATTTTTATTGGAAAGGAATAGAAATAGGATTACTTTATGTGCCATGTAAACACAAAGCCAGCCTGTTGGGTTCAAAGTTCTTACTGGTTGGTAGGGGATCAGATTTTTTTCCCCTTCCATAAACAATTCTGGACTGGTCATATGGTGATGAGGGGAAATACTGTATTTGTTTCAAGGTGAGGACTTAAGTAGGCCAACATGGCGTCCGCATTTTTGCTGGAAACGCTCGATTGAAATAATCTAAGCTGTTTTATTTCTAATGTTGCATGTGGACGACCGAGCTCGTGCATCGTAGGTTTGAGTTGAAGAACATTTTTTTTTGTTAGAACGATAGAGATTTTATGAAAAGAAAACACTAAAAAAAAAAAAAAGAAATAAAAATAAAAACTAGAGTAAACGATGCATGTGCTGTCATACGTATGTCCTTCTCTAGTGGCCGTAAAACGAGTGTGCCTGAAAGACTTTGCAAGACTTTTCCACTTTGATGCTTCCTCCTCGAGATGCGTTATGTGATGAAAGATGAAAATATACTGTGAAGGAATTTTTTTTTTTTTTTTTTTTTTTTATGGCTGCAGACATCTTACTGACAACCAAACTATGGCATTAGCATTGTATGTGTTATGAAATGTCTTCTGATTGTGAGTCACAGTTTTTTAGTAACTGTGTCATGTAGTTTTTTTTTTATTGATAATAGGAAAATACATGAAAAAAAAAAAACAAAGCAATTTGGAGAAATAAAATTAATTTTTTTTTTTGCTATTTTTGTGAAGTAAAATTTTGGAAGATGTTGTGAATGCAAATGAATGTATATCTTTGTACAAACCGTTCAAATCAGAGGACTTGTTAGTTAGTTATGATAGACACATGCGAGAAAAAAATAATCTTTTTATTAAAAAAAAAAACAACCTTTTGTATTAGATCATTAACAATGGTAAGTTTTGTATATATATGAAGGCTAGGCTTTCTGATTAGCAGAAAGTTAAAACATTCCTACATTTTTTTAAATGTATGTTCATGGAGAGTAACTATGTCAACATGCACAATGTTTTATGTGCCTTTTATTTGGGTTTGTCTAAATAAAAGAAAACAGTAAAACATGATTGTCAACTGGTGGTGTTCATTTGGACGTTTTGGGTTGACGGTTGAAATATTCCAGTCGTTTAAAAGTCACATGATCGGTGTTTCTTTATTGATAGAGCCGTATTTGATTAAATACGCTTTATAAATACGCTTTATAAATAATTCCATGTACTTGTATTCATGTTACAGGGCAGACGCATCAAATATGGCGGCGACGTTGATGTACGATGCGGGATCTGTCCGTGGACTCAATGGTATTCATCTCAGGTCTCACCCACCTATCCGTATCGGTAAAATACGCCAACAACACAGCTCGAGTTTGAGAAACAATTATTTAATCCTCCTCAAAAATGCTCCATATAATTATTGTAATGTTAATATCAACCAAAAAAAAATGTTAATGTGCACATATGGAAAATTTTTTTAAAGTGCCAATTAGCCTAGCATGTTTTTGGAATGTGGGAGGAAACCGGAGTACCTGTAGAAAACCCACGCATGCACGGGGAGAACGCAAACTCAAGATCTTTAAGTCTTGCGCAACAATAGTTGTGCTACGTGAGTGTGTGCGAGACTGAATCCGCAGTGAATCTACCATGTAATATACCGTAGTATAGTATAAATTAGAACTAGTAACTGTCACTGAAGACAGTAAACACACAAAAAACTATTTAAAAAAATTGTATTTATTTTGAATGTCCATGTTGTATTTTTCAAAGTATCCCTTTGTAGTATCAATACATCTTTTTTCTAGAATACCAACATTTACTTCCATTGCCAAAAAAACCTTCTGGCTCCATAATCAAATACTCATTGAAGTCAAGTCACATAGAAATGAATGTAGAAATGTTATTTATGATTTATTCCGGATGTTTGGATATTGTGTCCATCTTTGTTCCAATAAAGCAAGTGTAAAAAATGATGACCCCTTCACGTCTTTGGGTCAACTTAAGAGGTCGGCAGGGATTGAAATAATAATCCCCCCCACATTATGTACACTATACAGAGATTATTTCAACCCAAACATACGTAATTTTTCCAAAGGAAAATACTAGAGTAGAACCCATCAAGAACCTGTGTTGGAATTTTCACCTTTTTTTCCTCTCCACTTGTCCTTTCCAGGGCCTTTCATTCAGGAAGGATGACACCAACATAGCGGATGTCACCCAGGGCTTCAATTTATCAACAAAGGTAAATTTACATCTCGAGAAAACATCATCACACCACATAATAACCTTAAAAAAAAAAACATGAAAAAAACAAAATGGCTGCAGCTACGAGTACCTGTGGGGATTGGTGTTGTATTTTTCAGTGGGGTAACTTTTGTATTTCTGTTGTTGGATGAGGTGTACTAAACACCCTGTTTAGTGTTTGGGTGTGTAGTTGCCACGCCTTCCTATATGAAATCATATGTACAGTACAAATAATACACACTTGATTGAAAAAAAATGGCAAAAAATTTGCACTTTTGGATCATTTTAAGCTTCTAAGTCGAGCTTCAAAATACAAAAAGAAAATATATTTTTTTGTGCATTAAAGTGAATTTCGACCCTAAAAGCACAAATCTTGGCAAAATGCAAATTCAATATAATTTACAATCAGGTATTCCCACTGTCACGATCTTGTGAGTCTTGCGCAACAATAGTTGTGCTATGTGAGTGCCGACAAAACAAAGCAGAAACCCCCCAAAAATGTGAGCGACCTCGAGCCTCGAGGATGGGATTGGACGCAGGACCGAGTGATGACGGTCGTTACCGGTGCTGAGTGGAGTCCAGTAAAAAAAAAAAACAAAAGTCCTCAAAGGCCTCGTCTCCTTCAAAGCCACTAAATTCCCTGTTAGTTTTATCCTCTGATGAGAAATCGAACCTTGGCGGTCCGGATGGCTTCTGTTACTGACAAGGAGATTTCACCTGAGTGGGGGGTGCTTATTTTTTTCAATGGAACAATAGAGCTTCAGGTTGTGCAGGGGCGTCAAACGGCAGTGGTTACTATGTTGACTGAAGGCCCTCGTCTGTGTGGTGATGACTGGCTTTTTCACACAAATGAAAAGCAGTTTCAGTTTGGGGGGGTGGAGTGTGTGTGTGTGTGGGGGGGGGGGGTCGCTATTGGTTGTTTGGATTCTGACCCCCCCCGTTTCTTCTTTTTTTTGCAGTTTTTGAAGCTCTACAACCGTATGGAGGACCAAAACTGCCAAAATAATAAATAAATAAATAAATAAAAGTGAAAATAAAAACAAAAATGAAAAAAAATCAAAAAATTAAATACACAAAAATAAATATAAATGGAAATAAAAACAAAAAAAATATATACATAAATAAATAAATACAAAAATAAAAAAGATTCAAAAATTAAAAATAAATACAAAAATAAATGTAGAAATAAATACAAAAAAATACAAAATATATAAATAGAATTACATATCAATAAATAAATAAAAGCACTCTGCTCTCATATGTATTTATTTCATGCAGCAGACAATGTCAGCTTGAAATGCAGAAGGAAAAACTATTCAAATGAGGGGGCGGTCCTAAGTGTGTCTTGGGTTGGGTTTGGGTTGAACATATGAGAGCAGAGTGCTTTTATTTATTTATTGATATGTAATTCTATTTATATATTTATTTTTGTATTTATTTTTAATTTTTTAATCTTGTTTTTTATTTTTGTATTTTTGCTTTTATTTATTTATTTATGTATATATTTTTTATTTTTGTTTTTATTTCCATTTATATTTATTTTTGTGTATTTAATTTTTTTATTTTTATTTTCATTTTCACTTTTATTTATTTATTAATTATTTTGGCAGTTTTGGTCCTCAATACAACCGATCCAGCAGCGGAAAATGTAAATTCCTGCAGTTTTAAAACCGGGATGAAGAGAACTCTGGGTGGGGGGTGGGGGGGGGGGCGTACCAGACAATACAGTATACGAGCAAATACAGCAGCCCTTAGCTTTCATACAATACTGGTCAAGGTTTAAGGGGGTACATTCCACATGAAATCATTTTATAAACTTTCTTCATAGATAATTTGGGGTTACGAGTCAAACGAGATTTGTACAAGCAAGTAGGAAAAACATGGAATGGGAATTTTGGTTGGGGAAAATGCTTTTCCGAGGAAGAAGTACTTCTTTGAAACAACCTCGTGACTTAACGCTCGTCCTCTCTGGTTCTGCTTCACGTCGAAATATGATCCGCTTATGGATTCATCAGTCCGTTCACATTCTCTATTCACTTTTTATGACATGAAATATGACTTCCGACATGAACCACAATGAGTACTTCTTACTTCTCGGCACGACAAGAAAATGAGAGTCGGGGACGTGATTTATTCGCCGTGTAAAAAGGCCCACATTTCATAAATAACATTTTTCATATTTGACTTAAAAGTCCTGCGATGAGGAGAAATCAGACTTCTGTTTGTTGCTGCGTATCCGTGACGACGGTGACGCCGTGACGCGGCGTATCCGTGACGACGTGTTCAGAGTCGTCCGTCGCGTCCGACGCCGACGATGCTCTGATTGACGGGCACATATTTAAAGACGCGGCGTCGTCACTACTGTCTGCATGTTTTGAGGTAAGCCCGCACGGCGAAGTACCCAAGTCCCCGAGCACCGCCTCCGCCACTGGAAGATGATGCGGGGGGAGGTACTGACTCGGGTGGAAGTGAGGTCTCCCGTGCCGAGGTCCGCTGCCGACGGAACTCAAGGTGCTCTCCTTGGAACGCGGCAGGTTGGCGCTCGGGGGCTCGGCGTAGTCGTCTCCGGCGGGTAAAGGAGGGGGCAGATGGTCTTGGATGAAAAACTCTTCTTCGTGGGGGGGAGGGTAGTCACTGTCGACGTCGTAGCCCCCCAGGTAGTAGTCCGACTCCAGTTCACGGGTACTTCCGTGGGTACTTCCGTGGGTACTTCCTCCCAGCGGAGCTGCTACATTTCCTCTGCTGCGGGATTTGTGGCCTGGGACCTCCTCGATGTCGGACAACCTGGTGCTCGGCATCCAGTCCGATGTGTCCCAGTGGTATGCTGCACGGGAGACAGGATTAGGTTAGTCCCAATCGGGAATTTGAGCGTTCAGAGTGGAATCGGCGCAAAATGTCGAGTGTGCTCATCAGGCGTGTTACACACAACAAAGCACAAAGGTGGTGAAGGTCAATCACACGGAAACATCTGTCACATGCACATAGTGAAGGTCTGGATCCCGGGCATGCTAGGACTCATGGGAAACAGCAGCACATCAAAGCCAACAAGCATCAAAAATGCAAATTAGTTAGACGAAGATATGAAATACCGCTCAAAAAGTTTGGGATTACTTGGAATTTTTTTTTGGTCGGTCTGAGATCTGGCTTTTTCTTGGCAGTCCTGCCATGAAGTCCAGCATCCTGAAGCGGCCGCTTCACTGTTGATACTGACACTGGTGTTTGACGGCTACTATTTAGTGCAGCTGCCAGGTCTTTGTCTTAAACTACACACTCTCACATATTTGTGTAGCGTTTTTCTGTCCTCGTTAGACCCAGTTTGTGTTGCTCTCTGAAGGGAGTAGTTAACAGCATGGTAAGAGATTTTAGTTTTAGTTTACATTTTTTAGATGTGCAGCGTTTTTCTGTCCTTGTTAGACCCAGTTTTTGCTGCTCTCTGAAGGGAGTAGTTAACAGCATGGTAAGAGATTTTTGTTTTAGTTACGATTTTTAGATGTGTAGCGTTTTTCTGTCCTCGTTAGACCCAGTTTGTGCTGCTCTCTGAAGGGAGTAGTTAACAGCATGGTAAGAGATTTTAGTTTTAGTTTACATTTTTAGATGTGCAGCGTTTTTCTGTCCTCGTTAGACCCAGTTTGTGCTGCTCTCTGAAGGGAGTAGTTAACAGCATGGTAAGAGATTTTTAGATGTCTTTTCTAATCATCTATTAGCCTTCTAAAATGATGAACTTGGATTAGCAGCCATACCAGGAGATTGATGCAGAGGACTGACAGTTGTTGATAGTAGGCCTCGATGCAAAAATATACATCCTTCTTTCTAAATCATCTGAATTATTAAAATTGTTTGTGAAATGGATAAAAAAATGGTTGTGTTTTAAATTAAAATGTGTTTTTTCTTTGGAAAACACTCTCAGATATGTCTTCTTGCAGAGTTGTGCAGCGTTTTTCTGTCCTCGTTAGACCCAGTTTGTGCTGCTCTCTGAAGGGAGTAGTTAACAGCATGGTAAGAGATTTTAGTTTTAGTTTACATTTTTAAATGGCTTTTCTAATTATGAAAAAAATAAATAAATGAAAAAAAAATTGTTTGTGAAATGCATAAAAATGTGTTTTTCTTTGGAAAAAAAAAATTTTTTTTGCAAGTGATCCCAAACTTTTGAGCGGTAGTGTATATGTACTAATGTCACAGTAGACGTGATTTTCTTTTCAACCCGGCCCAAGTTTGTTTTTTTGCAGTTTTTTATCAATTTCCTGTCCCTATTCCAAAAAGCACCTTTGACTTTGACTCTTTTTTTTTACATCCTGGTAGCATTCCTCTTACTTTAATGTATGAATTTATATCGGTCTTAATAACTGTGACGAATAAAAACCCCCAAAATGACCCAACCTTTCAAGAAATAACATTACTTGTATTGAAACAAGTACAGTAAAGTCCATTCAAAGTACTTTACATGCAAATAAAGCAAATATAATATGGTTGCATCACTTTGAGTGACACATTTTATGACCGAACAAACGAGAAAAACAAACCACAAAAAAAAACAATATCATGCATGAAATCATCAAATCTGCAATCTTGTAGAGGACAATCACCAAGATGGACGTACAAGTTGTTCCTTTTAAAAAAAAAGTACTTCAAGGTGTGAGTTACTTTACCATAATAATATAGAAAGTTATTATTACGTTATTAAGACAATTAGCACATTTGAATTGAACTTTGTAGCAACCTGCAGTTCTCTACTGGGAGGGTAGGGGGCAGCAATGAGGCAATGAGTGATTGTCCTGTGCTACCAAGAAAACATGCTGGGGGGGTTGAAGGGGGGGGGGGGGGGTATGCACACATCAACAAAGCAAAAAGTACGCACATGAATTCATCCATAACAAAAGTACAAAAGTTTATATTTAAAGATACAAGAAGTATATTGTTATTTACGGCGTAAAAGTACGACTGTCGATAGCAATAAAGTTATTGTAAGATTGCGTAAGACAAGCGATATTTAGTGTACTCTTTGCATCAACAGAAAACAGACTACAGATAAAAGATAGCGACAGTGAGATGGATAAATAGAGAGAAATTGATCTACAATTAATCTACAATTAATAATAATAATCTATGGAACTATGGAAGTCTATTTTATCCACACTAAATTATATCATTTTTCTTGTCATCTGGTGGGACCGCATGACATTATATTGTATTATTTTATATAATATAATGATTATATTTTATAAAATAATTGGTTATATTTAGATTATATTTTCATATCCAAACATTTTAATAAATAAAATAAAAAAAACGTAGTTAACATTAAAAAAGACCTACATTTTCAGTAATTAAACAAGTATTAGGTCTGTTGTTTACAATGTGCTCCTGAAAAAAGACACACAAGCACATAATAATAATAAAAATTAAAATAATAATTATTATATTATTATTATATCTATTATTATTATATTTATTATATTAATGCTAATTATTATATTAATTATATATAATAATATTGTTATATTTGCATATTTTACATAATAATAATATAATAATTATTATTTTAATTTTATTTTAATGATTATAATATTTTATTATTTTTAAAATATTTAAATATAAATATAAAATAATAAATAATAATAGCAGATTGCATGACAATTTTACAGATACAATAATACCAGGTGGACTGTTACGTGTAAAATATATAGTCTGCCCCCCCCCCCCCCCCCCGGAAATTTTGTTATATCAATGCGGCCCGCGAGTCAAAAAGTTTGCCCACCCCTGGTATACACTGTATCCAATATTTGGTGAAAGTATCACCCTATAAAAGTACTTTTGTAGCCATCAACAAAATGAATGTAAAAAGGTCATTTTGGTCGGCGGTGAAATAAACAACACGATAATAAGCAACACCACATGACATGGGACTTCATGATGCGTCAAAGAAAAGGAAAGCCATCACCAAGGAAGTGAAAATGAAAAACGTCACATAGAATATTGGCCGCCATTTTAGTTATATACGTAGATAGATAGATAGATAGATAGCATAGATAGCATAGATAGATAGCATAGATAAATAGATAGATAGATAGATAGATAGATGATAGCATAGATAGCATAGATAGATAGCATAGATAGATAGATAGATAGATGATAGCATAGATAGCATAGATAGATAGCATAGATAGATAGATAGATAGATAGATGATAGCATAGATAGCATAGATAGATAGCATAGATAGATAGATAGATAGATGATAGCATAGATAGAGATAGATAGAGATAGAGTAGATGTCGTCACCTCTATTGTAGTTATGACTTTGGTCCATGACTGTCAGATGGAAGAAGAACATCAGAAGAGCGTTAATCATTTCTATGTTTCTATGGAATCCATAGTTGCAGAGCTCAGCAAACGTCTTAATTCTCCCTTTTTGTTTTAATTATGTTAATCACACCATTATGTTCTCTTCTGTAATTATGTTATTCTTAATTATGCAAACTGGGAAATATAACGACTGGGAATGGAACGTTGTACCCACAGAGTCATTTCCATGTTCTAATAACCATCAGGTAGGCCGCTAGCTAACAGCTAGCTAGCTAATAGCACATGGAGAAACACAAAGAAACCAGGATCCGTCGTTTATCCTCTCACTTTTACATAGTTTATCCTTGGTGAAGAAGGTCTGAGCTCCACTAGCGCTACTAGCTGTACTAGCGCTACTAGCGCTACCAGCTGTATTAGCTTCACTAGCTGCATTAGCTCCACTAGATCTATTAGCGCTACTAGCTGTACTAGCTCCACTAGCTCTACTAGTTCTACTAGCTGTACTAGCTTTACTAGCTGTATTAGCTCCACTAGCTGTATTAGATCCACTCGCTCTACTAGCTGTACTAGCTCCACTAGCTGTATTAGCTCCACTAGCTCTACTACCTGTACTAGCTTTACTACCTGTACTAGCTGTATTAGCTCCACTAGCTGTATTAGATCCACTAGCTGTACTGGCTCTATTAGCTGTACTAGCTCTATTAGCTGTACTAGCTCTACTAGCTGTACTAGCTCTACTAGCTGTACTAGTACCGCTAGCGGTACTAGCACCACTAGCTGTACAAGCTGTACTAGCGCCACTAGCTGTATTAGCTCCACTGGGTGTATTAGCTCCACTGGGTGTATTAGCTCTCCTAGCTGTACTAGCTCCACTAGCTCTGCTAGCTGTATTAGCTCCACTAGCTCTACTAGGTGTACTAGCTCTACTAGCTGTATTAGCTCTACTAGCTGTATTAGCTCCACTGAGTGTATTAGCTCTCCTAGCTGTACTAGCTCCACTAGCTCTACTAACTGTATTAGCTCTACTAGCTGTACTAGCTCTATTAGCTCTACTAGCTGTACTAGCTGTATTAGCTCCACTAGCTCCGCTAGCTGTATTAGCACCACTAGCTCTGCTAGCTGTAGTTTTTAAATGTTATATTTGTTGCTCATCTCCACCTTCTAACTCCAGCTACCCCCCCCCCCAAAGGTGTTATTGTTTACATGAGATTTTTAACCTCCAAAAAGATCAGGGAGTAAAAGAATGGACAAAGGGGGGGTTGGACCATCACCACAGAACCAGACCACGTGCATGCAGGCATGCTAGGACTAGGAAGGGTGGCTGCACAAACGCCGTCTGCACCTCTGAGGGTCGGGGGAGTTGCTCAAGGGCACCTTGGCAGGGGTCAAGCGACACACTAGCGTCTGGACAACAACAACCAGTTGAGACTCTCTTTGGTCTGTTGGACTTGACCCGGGACTCTTTGGTCCCGACTGACCTGACACCACAATATTAATAATTATCTAGAAATTTAATTATTATCTCTGTTATTTTTAATTGATCTATGAAATTAAATAGTTGCGCAACTTCTCACAAGGCATTGTGGGAGGAGCGGGAACAGTCATGTGATTTTCCCCGTACAGTTTTACAGTGGAACCTCGCTTTTCACTGAAAACTATTTCCAAAAATACTATTAATGTCAGTTTTCGCACATTGTCTCAGTTAGCATACTTTGTCTCAGTTAGCATACTTTGTCTCAGTTAGCATACATCCCAAAAATGCAACCTTGCGGCGGTGATATTAGTCATATATATATATATTAATCATTTAATCGTCTTTATTACGTGTGTATGGGTGGTTTATTTGAACGATGCTAACTCTGTATCTACCCTGCGCTAACGAGGCGTTCAAGTGCAATGTGTATTTCTGAGTGTCTTTGCGAGAGAATTTAAAAAACGGTATGGAATTCTAGAAAGAATGTAGCAAATGTAGCATCTGTTGCTACTAGGAATGTAATAGAAAGCTTATTGGTTAAATGGGACCTATTTGTACGGAGCTATGGACTCCCGTAGAGCGGTTCAACACAATAACTCACACAAGAGCTTTCTAGATCTTTCAGATTCCGCACCTTTCCATGAACTTCCTGCTTTTGACCCTCCTCTAAATATGCCCTGCTGTGATTGGTCACAGTCTCAAACGCTCCCGAGAACGTACAAATACCCATGTAACTTGGTTTAAGTCCGAAGCGATGAAAACCAAGGTTCCACTGTGTTTGCTTTGTCAGAGCGTTTGGCATGAAATCGGAGCAGGACAGCGAGAGACGAGACACAAAGTGGATGAGACATGCTACCTTCACTTTCGATTGTGTCGACTGCGTCATTGACCAGCCGAATGACGGTCACGATGGAGGCTTTTGGAAGGAAAAAGGAGATATGTTTTCAAATACAGTTCTTCATCATAACGGTCCAGGATGCTAACGTCTCGGCCCTTTCAACTGATCAAAGGTTCTCTCACACTTGGAGATTCTTCTCATACGTCATGGGAATCGAACGTCCTCGCCGTACGAGCGTGCAATTTACAAAACAAAGAAAACAATAACAGAAAAAAACATGCTTTATATTTCATATATACATATATATATATATATAGATATATGCTTGTAATGCTGCAGGGATGAGGATGACTAAAATATTGCTAAATTTGACATCAAAATAATTGTCTATTGCATATTTGAATGTGATTTTTGATGATATTTTGATACATATTTCATTAAAATGACAAGATTTCAATGAAGATATTTGCTAGCTGTATTAGCTCCACTAGCTCAACTAGCTGTATTAGCTCCTCTAGCTTGTATTAGCTCCACTAGCTGTACTAGCTGTATTAGCTCCACTAGCTGTACTAGCTCTACTAGCTGTACTAGCTCTACTAGCTGTATTAGCTCCACTAGCTCCACTGGCTGTATTAGCTCCACTAGCTGTATTAGCTCTACTAGCTGTACTAGCTCTACTAGCTGTATTAGCTCCACTAGCTCCACTGGCTGTATTAGCTCCACTAGCTGTATTAGCTCTACTAGCTGTACTAGCTCAACTAGCTGTATTAGCTCCACTAGCTCCACTGGCTGTATTAGCTCCACTAGCTGTATTAGCTCTACAAGCTGTATTAGCTCCAATGGCTCTACTAGCTGTATTAGCTCTACTAGCTGTATTAGCTCTACTAGCTGTATTAGCCTAATTAGCTGTATTAGCTCCACTAGCTGTATTAGCTCCACTAGCTGTATTAGCTCCACTAGCTGTACTAGCTGTATTAGCTCTACTAGCTGTATTGGCTGTACTAGCTGTATTAGCTGTATTGGCTGTACTAGCTCAACTAGCTATACTAGCTCAACTAGCTGTATTAGCTCCACTAGCTCCACTGGCTGTATTAGCTCCACTAGCTGTATTAGCTCTACAAGCTGTATTAGCTCCAATGGCTCTACTAGCTGTATTAGCTCTACTAGCTGTATTAGCTCTACTAGCTGTATTAGCCTAATTAGCTGTATTAGCTCCACTAGCTGTATTAGCTCCACTAGCTGTACTAGCTGTATTAGCTCTACTAGCTGTATTGGCTGTACTAGCTGTATTAGCTGTATTGGCTGTACTAGCTCAACTAGCTATACTAGCTCAACTAGCTGTATTAGATCTACTATCCATCAAAAAAAAAAATCAGTTGTCTATTGCATATTTGAATGTGATTTTTGATGATATTTTGATGAATATTTCATAAAATCGCCAAGATTTCAATGAAGATATTTGATGGCCCACAAGCCAAACAGACAATTGATGACTGATGGGGCAAAGCAAGCCAGGATGTGGACAGGAAATATGAGGCTCCATTACATAAATTCATATTTCCATTTGAAAGATTAGTAACAAGTCAGTGCTGGTCCTCATTAAGATCACCTGGGTCTGGTGGACCCGAGCCAGGTCACCAACCCTGGACTGATCGCCGGCCAATTATTGGACGGGTCCAATAATTTCACGTTGGGGTGGTGGAATCACGCCAGGCAACTTAACAAGAAGCCATCACGTCGCATGAATTATTGACCTCAATTCTAGTCGCCAATGATGAGTGTGCATGGTGTGTTGAATAAATAAATGAAATAGTTGAAAACAATACAAACGTACGAATGACCACACGCTGCTTTCTGTTGGATGGGAGTTTGGGCCACTTCAGTACCAGGAAGTAGTCATGGAATGCTGGGAGTCCAATGATCCGGTGCCAGTTGGTGCCAAAGGTTATGCGATCGGCGTGTAGTGGCTCGCTGTGGCGCCGAATTAATGTTCGATTGGCATGTTGCCGTTATTTGGCGCCACAGCGAGCCACTGTGCGCCAATCACATAATCTTTGGCGCCAACTGGCGCCAGCCCAGTGGACTCCTAGCATCATTGGCGCAACTTGGCTCGCGCCATTACATTCCAGTGGATTCCAATAGGCAGATTGTTTGTGACATTTGGTTCCCAAGACAAAGATTTGAAACATTTTGAAACATTTTTCTTGCTGCCAAACTTTTTTGCCGCCATTACGATCCACCACGAGCCACCACGAGCCAGTCGGGAGGCAGTGTGAGCCACTGCACGCCACTAGACACCTTATTGGTGACACTAGGCGCCACAGCAAATTGCATTGGCGCTAAGTGGCACCAACTGCCGCCGGCCCAGTGGACTCCTAGCATCGTTGGCGCAACTTGGCTCGCGCCATTACATTCCAGTGGATTCCAATAAGCGGATTGTTTGTGACATTTGGTTCCACTTGATGGACACTTGGCGGCAATTGCTCGATGCTGGCGGCGTGACAAAGATTTGAAACATTTTGAAATTTTTTTGCTGCCAAACGTTACAAGCCACCACGAGCCAGTGTGAGCCACTAGGCACCTTATTGGTGACACTAGGCGCCACTTAAAAAAATTTTTTTTTTTTTTTTTTTTTAATTGCATCGGCGCAAAGTGGCACCAACTAGCGCTGGCCCAGTGGACTCTTAGCATAGAAAAAACATATTTATGGCTAGTACACATATATTAATAACCAAACATAGGAGTACTTTTGAGATTGACAGTAGAATCTTACCATTGTCATCGCAAGAGTCGGACTGGAAGGAGCTCAGTGATTGGACCTCCGAGTTAGTGCCCCTGTTGCTCCCCGAGAAACACGTGACTTCCTCCGCTACGTCCGTCATCTTCCCTGCAAGACAGAACCAAGGCCCGGTTGGGGGGCTGTTATAAGGACAACACAAATACTAGTTAGCAAGTTCCAAAAGTTCCAAAAGACGTACCCTCATCGCTGTCCCACGGACTCTTTTGTATGGAGTCGCAATCCGATCGACAGGGAGAAACTGGAGGAAGGTTGGGGGCCACGCTGCAGACCACCACACCCTTCCTGTTGGTCCCCGAGAGAATCCTCTGCGAGTCCGGGTGGAAGGTGCTCATCTCTGTATGTTCCACCATGCGTCCGTCCACCATCTTCTCCAGCGTGGACTGCGGATCGCCCTGGAAACAAGGCGTGTACCCCATCGGCCTCACAGGGACCTGCGGAGGTCCCATCATGCCACCCGCCCCCAACACGGCGGGCCCCAGCCCGGTCTCCGAATAGAGATTGATAGGGTCTCCCGCTGTGGAGTGCAGGGTCTTGAACTGGAGACCGTTGGCCTTGTTGAGCAGGGCCGCCGTGGCCGGGTCCTGGACCAGGGACAGGTTGTTTCTGGAGTAGCTCTTTTGGAAGACTTTCTTACGGAACGCGATGAAGAGGACGATGAGTGTGGTCATGACAAAAAGCACCACGGCGATGCCGATCACTTCCTCCTTTCCGACCACCGCGTGCCCCGCCTGCATGTCGGGGACCACCACGGGCCGCAAGCTGCAACGCTGGCCCACAAAGCCTGCTGAGCAGTTGCAGTAGAAGGACCCGTGGGTGTTGACGCAGGTTCCGCCGTTCTCGCATTCGCCCTCGGGGTTGTTGTGGTCGCATTCGTTCACATCCTTTTCACATCTGCAGGAAGGACCAGAAGAAGCATAGTCTAAACCTGGGTTTATGAACCACGATTTTTATGAGGAAAATGTATCTGCTATTGTATTATAATATAATATAATATTGTGTCTAATATTGTGTCCCATTTGTTTACCTTCTACTGTATCATTCTGTCCATCTTATGCATTATTTTTTGCTTATAAAACTATAATTATTCTCGATAAAATGTATTTTTGTTCATATTTCTAGGTGTCTAAAATATAAATTATAATTATAAATATAGATTAATTAATAAATCATGCTGTTTTTTTAGTCAAAAATATGCCTATTTAAGCAAATTGTATGTATTTCTTTTTCAAATTGTGAATGTAGTACTCTACATTGGTCACTAGGTGTCAGTAAGTGTTGACATCTGGAATAATAGCTTTTATAGCAGGTTTATGAATGCAACTAACGATTATTTTTAATAAGCCACTAATTGGTTGATTATTTCTTTAATGAATCAGATAAAAAACTTTTGATTTCCACCTCTTTATTCAGAAATACAACTTCTGAATAATAATAACAATAATAATATTCATATATGAGATAAATCATGCTGTTTTGTGGTTGACTGTGGCTAATTATCAGTCAAAAATATGCCTATTTAAGCAAATTGTGTATTTTTCAAATTGTGAATGTAGTACTCTACATTGGTCACTAGGTGTCAGTAAGTGTTGACATCTGGAATAATAGCTTTTATAGCAGGTTTATGAATGCAACTAACGATTATTTTTAATAAGCCACTAATCGGTTGATTATTTTTTTAATTAATCAGATAAAAAACTTTTGATTTCCACCTCTTTATTCAGAAATACAACTTCTGAATAATAATAATAATAATCATATTCATATATGAGATAAATCATGCTGTTTTGTGGTTGACTGTGGCTAATTATTAGTCAAAAATATGCACATTTAAGCAAATTGTATATTTTTCAAATTGTGAATGTAATACTCTATATTGGTCACTAGGTGTCAGTAAGTGTTGACATCTGGAATAATAGCTTTTATAGCAGGTTTATGAATGCAACTAATGATTATTTTTAATAAGCCACAAATCGGTTGATTCTTTTTTTAATTAATCAGATTAAAAAACCTTTTGATTTCCACCTCTTCATTCAGAAATACACCTTCTGAATAATAATAACAATAATAATATTCATATATGAGATAAATCATGCTGTTTTGTGGTTGACTGTGGCTAATTATTAGTCAAAAATATGCCTATTTAAGCAAATTGTATATTTTTCAAATTGTGAATGTAATACTCTACATTGGTCACTAGGTGTCAGTAAGTGTTGACATCTGGAATAATAGCTTTTATAGCAGGTTTATGAATGCAACTAACGGTTATTTTTAATAAGCCACTAATCGGTTGATTATTTTTTTAATTAATCAGATAAAAAACTTTTGATTTCCATAAATCATGCTGTTTTGTGGTTGACTGTGGCTAATTATTAGTCAAAAAAAATATGCCTATTTAAGCAAATTGTATGTATTTATTTTTCAAATTGTGAATGTAGTACTCTACATTGGACACTAGGTGTCAGTAAGTGTTGACATCTGGAATAATAGCTTTTATAGCAGGTTTATGAATGCGACTAATGATTATTTTTAATAAGCCATTAATCTGTTGATTATTTTTTGATTAATCAGATAAAAAAAACACTTTTGATTTCCACCTCTTTATTCAGAAATACAACTTCTGAATAATAATACCAATAATAATATTGATATATGAGAGCTATAGTTGCTTAGCAACAATGCGGAGTAAAAAGATATAATTAAAGCACGGAGACCTCAGGTCAGGCCACCCCTGGGAAGACATCAAACACCAACGGAGACACGAAACGAAAAGCCTGGGAGCCACGCAAAGATGCAGCAAACTGGGCGCCATTTGTGTCGTCTCAGACTTAGACCCGAGTGGAGCTCACTATTTCCCAGCTTGAGGAATCTATTGATTTGTGCAAATGAGAGCGCTACGGCAGGAACGTCTGCACGTACTGCGGCACGAGTACTCTGACATCTAAAAAGCCTGCAAACAATAAGATGGGAACTCAACTCTGATAGCTTCTCCGAGATCCAAGGTGAAGTTAAACACCCTAGGGAGGATGCTGCAATGAGCATATTGCGATATTAAATGAAGGCATGGTAGGATAATAATACTTCCTGGAGCGCTGCTCCTCAAGAAGCTAAAGAAGGAAAAATAATAACTGAAGAACACAATTGATGACATGGATCAGAATGCACAAATGATTAAACCCAGATATAATATACCAGGACGATTAAAGAAAATGTATTACTAAGTTGTTTATATTTATGGAAATGTCGGAGGACTGGATGTCGTTGTTGCCCGTGACTGTACCGTGTTCACTTGTGTCACGCTTGCTAGCCATGATTTGCATTCATGCCCTCCGCTGGCTTGGAGTGATTAGAATGCTATTGATGCGTCTGAGGATGTTGGCACGGGGAATATGGCGAAGGTGCTTTCGATTGGCGGCCCCCCATGCAGCCGTGTCGATGTATCCTTGGGAAGGATACTGAATGTTCCAGCAACTCATTCGCTCCCAAAGACGTATTTATACACCCAATCCCATTTATTTGCATTTATACTTATATAATACTTGTATATTTATACACACAAAAGGCAAAAAGCGGTGATGATGCAAGTGCGCAATAAAAGAGCTCATGTTTGGTGCAATTTTAAGATATAAAAACAGCCACAAGGTGACACAAGTATATTTCCTTGTCACTTCCCAGGAAGTGGAAAAGCATGGAGAAAAATGATAACACATGCGTGCTCATGCGTGCACGTGCACACACAAACAGTTCAGTTCCAAATTTGAAGATTGTAAATACTGTAGTTCTGGTCTTATATTTATTTAGAAATGTAGTTATTTTGATGTCTAATTTGTGTTGTAATTCATTCAATCATTCATTACACCCTGGACTGGTGGCCAGCCAATCAAAGTCACATATAGACAAACAACCATTCACACTCACATTCATACCTATGGACAATTTGGAGTGGCTAATTAACCTAGCATGTTTTTTTTGGGGAATGTGGGAGGAAACCGGAGTACCCGGAGAAAAACATGAGAACATGCTAACGCCACACAGAGATGGCCCGAGGGTGGAATCGAACTCGGGTCTCCTAGCTGTGTGGCCTGCGCTAACCACTTGAGATAAATATACAGTATAACTGCCTCTCAGTCAGTTTTGAGTTTTTACCTATTTTGTTTTTTTGGTTCCTACCTACCTAGCTGCATATAAGTGAATGAGGCGGAACTAATTGTCTGTGAGATCGTCGTTTCCGCACGTGCACGTTTAGTCGTTACACCCATTCAAAACAAGCTCCGTTTTTTTATCACACAATTGAGATCTCAAAAGCTAATAGCTACTAAAAGTTAAAGAAGATTTCTATAATTTCCTTTCTAAGGCATTTGTGCAGTTATTAAGGTGCTGTATATGTGTTTAGTATTATTTTCGTTTCAGTCTCTTAGTGTCGTAGTTTACGGTTACTACTAGCTAGTAGCTACTAGCTAATGTTCATCGTGAATGCGATGGTTGTTTGTTGATGGAAATATATGTCATGTGGCAAGTTTATTTGCAATACAATAAAGAAAAGGGCTTAATGAGAAGAAAACGAATTTGTTTTGTAATAAATCCATCAGTAAAACACAAGAACGAGTTGCTGTCCGAGGGAGTTACATACAGTGTATGGCTAACTGCATCTGAGACGCTATAGCTGTACATAAATCAACAATATAATACATCTAATAAGTAGAAGTTACTCACGTTAGACCTTTAAAGCCTCTTCTACAGCTGCACAGGAAAGCGTTGCCAATGGCCTTACACACGCCACCGTTCCTGCACGGATTGGGAACACACGCCGTGATCTCTATCTCGCATCGGCCTCCGGTGTACAGGCGGTTGCAGATGCAGGAGAATCCTGGCGGATGGAAAACACAGGAAAAGGAGGGAATAGTCACAGAATTAATTGGTGGGGTCGAATTGGCTCGAGTTTTGAATTCACTCCAATATCTAGGTACTAATATAGCATATTTGAGGTTTTAGTACAGGGGTCTCAAACTCGCGGCCCGCGGGCCAAATGCGGTACGCGAGATGCTACTTTGAGGCCCCCCCCACCTTGATACCAAAGTTTAATGTTGAAATGACAGCTTAAAGCTGTGTGCACACCGGACACAATTAACATGGTTTTTGCCCCGCCCGTACTGTTACCCTACCCCGTTACCCCGCCCTGTTTTGCTTTGGATTAGCAATGACGCTAAAAGGCTTATGACGCTGGGTACAAATAAATTGCAGGAAATGATTTGGAATAAAAGGGAAATCTTGTTAAAGTTACGACGCTGCTCCCAGATGGAACTGAGTACGATGCTAACTTGCTAATTGGGGCAAATTATTACGTTTCATTCATGTTCATGTTAAAGGTTAAATAACTTAATACTGTACATTTCAATCTGAAAAAAAATATTTCTCTACCAACTGTATGTGGTTTCTTATTTGCTGTTTTATTATTATTTTACTTATTACTGATTGATTGATTTATTGTCTTTATTCTTAATTTGTTTATTTTTTTTACATTATTTTGTGTATAGAAAAATACACAAAGCAAAAGTATTGAAGATAGTTTTTTTTTTGAATTTTTTCCAGTTTTTAATAAATGCGTTTTGGTTGTTTTTTTGTTTTTTTTAAACCTGATGCGGCCCGGCTTCACCCAGAACCTAGCTCCGGTGGCCCCCAGGGAAAGTGAGTTTGAGACCCCTGTTTTAGTACATATGACATGTTTGGGTGCCTCACCACCAGAGGACAGAGTGACGCAGCTTCCCCCGTTGCGACACGGCTGCTGCAGGCAGGCATCAGGGAAGAGAACGCAGCCCAGCTTCAGCTCCGTCAGTCCCACCACTTCGGCGTAGCGCGAGCGTTTGTTCTGCAGCGGCAACTCGTTGTTGTTCAGCATGACCGAGTCCAGGCAGCCCTGGAAGCCCTCCATCGCCATGGGGTCCTTGTGGGCGTCGATGAGGCCTCGTGAGGTGGGATGCTGCACCTGAGACGGTTGAAGAACACAACCACACACTTCAAGCACAATTCCTCCACTTTCTACAAACACAGCCTTAAGTGTTTAGATTGATTGGATCCCTTGGCTGCTGGGGGTTCAGACCTTCAGAGGAGACCAGACTTTGTCCACCGGGGGGGCCAGATACTGAAGAGTGAAAAGATATGGAAGGCTACTTTCATATTAAAGCCAATCCAATGTAGGTCAAGACAGACTAAATAGTAAACACCACAGCTCAATATCATCCATACCAGGGTGGAATTAGTAAGGGATCAATACTCATGTGATGAGATTTATATTTTTCACTTTTTGTGTGTTTGTTCAAATATATTGTTATATTTATCAATTGTTTAAAAACTGACTTTATTCACTTCCGACTATTGTATTTAATAAAAAGGCATAATTGGGTCATGTTGTTGAGATAATTACAATGTCCACAAATAAGTGTGTGTTTGTCTAAAGCAGGCAGGGGTCTCAAACACGCGGCCCGCGGGCCAAATGTGGCCCGCAAGACACCAGTTTGAGGCCCCCCGCCTTGATATGAAAGTTTAAAGTTTAAATAACCGTAACTGAACTTTAACTGAAATGTTAAAGGTTAAATAACTGTTAACAGTTATCCTCCCTACCCGTGTGGAAGTGGTAAGTTTTTGGCTATTTAAGTTGAAAGGAAATAACTTGAAGGCTACCGTTTAGGTGGCTAGCTCTCGAGTTTGCGAGTTAGCATGTGTCTCAAGACCCTGCAGTTGCGCAATATGTTGTAAATAAAAAGAGTATAAATGTGACTATAGTCGTGTTTTGTCATGTCTACAGGGCTCTAATAATGCTTTGTTCATTTTAATATGAAAAAAATCATGTCTATGTGCCGTTTTATTATTATTATTATATTTATTTATTACTGATTGATTGATTTTCTTTATTCTTGATTTGTTTACTTATTTTTCATCTTATTTTGTGCAGAAAAATAAAAATGTAAGATATTTGAGAACAGTGGAATGTTTTATCAGAGCTTTTATTGTAGAAAATCGGAACCAAAGCACTGAAAAAGTTTGTATATTTTTCTGTTTTTAATAAATTAAAAATTGTTTTTTAATGAATTAAATTTTTTTGGGAAAACCTGATGCGGCCCAGCCTTGCCCAGACCCTAGCTCCAGTGGCCCCCAGGTAAATTGAGTTTGAGACCCCTGTGTTAGGATATCAATAAAAACACACTGTGCAAAATTTTTGAATTTTTTTTAGCAATATTTCGAGGTTGCTCAAGGCATCTGAATATTTCCAGAATTGCTCGTTTTTGAGGAAATCGTACCATTTTAAGAACACAAATGCAGCTGTTCCTAATGTGAAAGTGAAAGCTGAAAAGGCCAATAAATCAAGAACCGACCAGCGCGCCAAAGTAGATGGTTCTGTCCGAAGCAAGAGGTTGCAGGTACGCCGGTCCGCTGCGTCCCTCCACGTAGCTGTCATCCAGAGACAGACTGCTGAAGTTGCGGTTGAGCTCCAGCGTCACCGTGTGCCAGCTGCCATCGTTGATCCGACGGCCGGAGATCCCCAACATGTGGCCTCGGTCCCCATGTCCGTCGCCGGGTACGCAGGTGAGCTGGAACCACAGCTTTCCTTCGTCCAGCTGACACGAACAAACACGTGACCCGTGTGTACATGATTGATTCCGCCATGGGTTGCTTTTCAGCATGTATTGTATTTAAACTATTATAGCATATAATATATCAAACGTTTACACATCATCAATACAAAACGTCAATACAACTTGACTCCATGCTCAAAAGCTAACAGGTTATTGTCACCTTTAGTAAGATTGCGTCTTCAGCCAATCAGAGAACTTGGGTGGGCGGGTGTATAGACCACATAAGCGATGAGGATTGGCTAAGATTGCGTCTTCAGCCAATCAGAGAACTTGGGTAGGCGGGTGTTTTTTTTTTTAATCACATAAGCGATGAGGATTGGCTAAAGATTGCGTCTTCAGCCAATCAGAGAACTGAAGTGGGCGGGTGTTTAGAGCACATAAAGCAATGAGGATTGGCTAAGATTGCGTCTTCAGCCAATAAGAGAACTTAGGTGGGCGGGTGTTTAGAGCACATAAGCGATGAGGATTGGTTAAGGTTTAGTAAAATTGCGTCTTCAGCCAATCAGAGTACTTGGGTAAGCGGATGTTTTTTTTTTTTTACTCACATAAGCGATGAGGATTGGCTAAGATTGCGTCTTCAGCCAATCAGAGAACTTAAGTGGGCGGGTGTTTAGAGCACATAAGCAACGAGGATTGGCTAAAGTTTAGTAAAATTGCGTCTTCAGCCAATCAGAGTACTAGGGTGGGCGGGTGTTTAGAGCACGTCCAAAGTACCGGGTAGTGGACACAGCATAGCGAGACATGGCGAGTGAGGAGTACTCTAGCGAGAAGACAGCGTTTCCCAAATATAAGTACAGATACTACTTTAACCTTGTTGATATCGAAGGTAAAAATGTACATTATATTAAAAAAAAAAACTTTGTCCACGTCTTGTGTGAGCAAGTCAAATCCACAGAAACATCTGTCTACTGTAATAAATACTAACCTCTGTAACTAATTACTTTTTTTTAAAAGTAATGTGCCCAAAACTGGCGATAAGAAAACAGCAGATCCATGTCTCCATAAATACGTACATACATAAATACATGGACAGTCAGTAGAAACTTGGAGACATTTTTTTTTTATTTTGAAGCTCTAAACCGGACTTTCCTTATATGAATTACTTGTTTGGGATATTTGCATCCATAAATAAAAATCTAACGTTTCAAGAATAATTTCAAAACTAAAAACTTGCCAAATCACTGCAGTTCAAGTTATCGACGTGGCACGATGCCGTTCACTGAACTAACAATGCTGGCCTTCTTGGGCGTTTATTTAGGTCTCCAAAGACAATCCTCAAATGATGCAGACACCCACTCAGTATTGCGCAATGTGGATTTGGCCCACTTTTGCACAGACACCAATCCACCATAATATGACAGCTCATCATTATTTCAAAGAATTACAATTCCAACCCCTACAAGTAGAAATATGAATATTTCTATTGACGTAATTTCTATTTCCCCCGTAATAGAAGTCTAACAGTGTAGAGCTGATCTTCTCAGATGATCACCACTGGGTATCTTAAGAAGTTCATTTTCCCAATTACAGTCACCATCATAAATCGGCAACAAAATATTGCCTCCAAGAGGACCATTATTATGGAAATAAAATCTCTCTTAAAGCAGTGAGTGACTGCATCCGTGATCATCCTAACGAAGTGCATGAGCGAAGAGCGTGCACGTACCTTCAGCATGGTGCACGGCTCGCTGTGAGTGTACATGATGATCCCTCTGGTCTGCAGCGTTCGTATTCTCAGGCTGAGCTTCAGTTCTGTCTGGAGTCGCTCCGAGAGCTGGTACTTGATGTAGCTGTTACCCGAAAAACTCAACGACGAGTGACCTGCACGCACACACGGACGCCGGGAAAGCCGGGTTACGTAAGATCAACGCATAAAGTGGGGCGCTTTTATCGTGGGACACAAACCTGCGCACTCGCCGAGCTTTCCCGGTGGGCACTGACATGCGTAGCGCCCCCTGGTGACATCCACTGAAACACACTGCATGTCTGCCGGACACGGCTGCTCCTCACATTGTTCTGACAGTACAGCGCAGTTGGCGTCTGACAACACAAACACAAATGACTTTTTAACCATTTCATCACTGTACTACACCACACATGCAGCAACATTTGCATTGGGAGGGGCCTTGATCTGACAAATCTTAAGTAAGTTTGATCAAGTGTCCATTTTATTTTATGTTTCATTAACAGTGTTAAATACTCTTGAGAAATTATAGTTTAGTGCTATCAATTAAAGACAATAATTTGTAGGACAATTATCATCCAGCAAAATGTACATTGGGAGGGGCCTAGATCTGACAAATCTTAAGTAAGTTTGATCAAGTGTCCATTTTATTTTATGTTTCATTAACAGTGTTAAATACTCTTGAGAAATTATAGTTTAGTGCTATCAATTAAAGACAATAATTTGTAGGACAATTATCACCCAGCAAAATGTACATTGGGAGATCTGACAAGATCTGACAAATCTTAAGTAAGTTTGATCAAGTGTCCATTTTATTTTGTTTCATTAACTGTTAAATACTCTTGAGAAATTAAAGTTTATTGCTATCAATTATAGACAATAATTCGTAGAACAATTATCATTGGGAGATCTGACAAATCTTAAGTAAGTTTGATTAAGTGTCCATTTTATTTTATTTTTTTATTAACAGTGTTAAATACTCTTGAGAAATTATAGTTTATTGCTATCAATTAAAGACAATAATTTGTAGGACAATTATCATCCAGCAAAATGTACATTGGGAGGGGCCTTGATCTGACAAATCTTAAGTAAGTTTGATCAAGTGTCCATTTTATTTTATTTTATTATTAACAGTGTTAAATACACTTGAGAAATTAAAGTTTATTGCTATCAATTAAAGACAATAATTTGTAGGACAATTATCATCCAGCAAAATGTACATTAGGAGGGGCCTTGATCTGACAAATCTTAAGTAAGTTTGATCAAGTGTCCGTTTTATTTTATGTTTCATTAACAGTGTTAAATACTCTTGAGAAATTAAAGTTTATTGCTATCAATTAAAGACAATAATTTGTAGGACAATTATCATCCAGCAAAATGTACATTGAGAGGGGCCTTGATCTGACAAATCTTAAGTAAGTTTGATCAAGTGTCCATTTTATTTTATTTTTTATTAACAGTGTTAAATACTCTTGAGAAATTATAGTTTATTGCTATCAATTAAAGACAATAATTCGTAGGACAGTTATCATCCAGCAAAATGTACATTGGGAGATCTGACAAGATCTGACAAATCTTAAGTAAGTTTGATCAAGTGTCCATTTTATTTTATTTTTTATTAACAGTGTTAAATACTCTTGAGAAATTATAGTTTATTGCTATCAATTAAAGACAATAATTTGTAGGACAATTATCATCCAGCAAAATGTACATTGGGAGGGGCCTTGATCTGACAAATCTTAAGTAAGTTTGATCAAGTGTCCATTTTATTTTATGTTTCATTAACTGTTAAATATTCTTGAGAAATTAAAGTTTATTGCTATCAATTAAAGACAATAATTTGTAGGACAATTATCATCCAGCAAAATGTACATTGAGAGGGGCCTTGATCTGACAAATCTTAAGTAAGTTTGATCAAGTGTCCATTTTATTTTATTTTTTATTAACAGAGTTAAATACACTTGAGAAATTAAAGTTTGTTGCTATCGATTATAGACAATAATTCATAGGACAATTAACATCCAGCAAAATGTACATTGGGAGGGGCCTTGATCTGACAAATCTTAAGTAAGTTTGATCAAGTGTCCATTTTATTTTATTTTTTTATTAACAGTGTTAAATACTCTTGAGAAATTATAGTTTATTGCTATCAATTAAAGACAATAATTCGTAGGACAATTATCATCCAGCAAAATGTACATTGGGAGGGGCCTTGATCTGACAAATCTTAAGTAAGTTTGATCAAGTGTCCATTTTATTTTGTTTCATTAACTGTTAAATACTCTTGACAAATTATAGTTTATTGCTATCAATTAAAGACAATAATTTGTAGGACAATTATCATCCAGCAAAATGTACATTGGGAGATCTGACAAGATCTGACAAATCTTAAGTAAGTTTGATCAAGTGTCCATTTTATTTTATTTTTTTATTAACAGTGTTAAATACTCTTGAGAAATTAAAGTTTGTTGCTATCAATTATAGACAATAATTTGTAGGACAATTATCATCCAGCAAAATGTACATTGGGAGGGGCCTTGATCTGACAAATCTTAAGTAAGTTTGATCAAGTGTCAATTTTATTTTATTTTTTATTAACAGTGTTAAATACTCTTGAGAAATTAAAGTTTATTGCTATCAATTAAAGACAATAATTCGTAGGACAATTATTACCCAGCAAAATGTACATTGAGAGGGGCCTTGATCTGACAAATCTTAAGTACGTTTGATCAAGTGTCCATTTTATTTTATTTTTTATTAACAGTGTTAAATATTCTTGACAAATTAAAGTGTATTGCTAGCAATAGTAGACTATAATTTGTAGGACATTATCATCCAGCAAAATGTACATTGGGAGGGGCCTTGATCTGACAAATCTTAAGTAAGTTTGATCAAGAGTCCATTTTATTTTATGTTTCATTAACAGTGTTAAATACTCTTGAGAAATTAAAGTTTATTGCTATCAATTATAGACAATAATTTGTAGGACAATTATCACCCTGCAAAATGTACATTGGGAGATCTGACAAGATCTGACAAATCTCAAGTAAGTTTGATCAAGTGTCCATTTTATTTTATTTTTTATTAACAGTGTTAAATACTCTTGAGAAATTATAGTTTATTGCTATCAATTATAGACAATAATTTGTAGGACAATTATCATCCAGCAAAATGTACATTGGGAGGGGCCTTGATCTGACAAATCTTAAGTCATTTTGATCATTTTTATGTTTTATTAACAGTGTTAAATACTCTTGAGAAATTAAAGTTTATTGCTATCGATTGTAGACAAGATCTTGTAGCCTAGATCTGACAAATCTTAAGTAAGTTTGATCAAGTTTCTGCTTGGACTGTTTGGACCACAGCAGCTTGTATTCAGATGAGTAACTGTGAGTAACTTTGGAGATAATTGAAGTATAATCCGGGTGTGGAGTTACATCCCAGTCTAGGAACGGAACTCACGGGTAAACCGAGGACCCCCTGTATTTGGTCATGATCCGATATCCGTGTGATTACGTGCCGACCACACAGGACTTTCCACTTGTCCACATCCCTTGGCTTACCGGTACAAGTGCAGCGGGAGGTTCGATGAAAGCGCGGCGAGACGAAGCTGACTCGCGGCGTGCTGTACGTCGCCAGCTTGTGCGAATCCAAGACGATGCTCTGCTCGCACTGCGCCCCGCGACAATCCAGCCCCGAGCAGTTTTTATCCAGGATGGCCGACACCTTGAGGACTTCCTCGAGTCGCCGCCGAGAAGCGCTAAGTTTCTGAGTGAGGTACGCCGCCTTATAGTAGCCGCCCTCCGCCGTTTCCACGGCAACCAGCATATCCAGCTGCTGAGTCCCGCCGACCGGCTGCAGGCTGAGCAGGTGGAGGCGGTCCCGCTGCTGGGACGCGGTGGCCTGCTGCAGCACCTTCAGGACGGTCTTCAGGTGCGAGGACACGAAGTCTTGTGGCGTCACGCTCTCGAAGCGAACTGTCACGGCTTCACGCAGCATGTCAGGGGTGGCCTGCTCCACGTGCACGCTGACCGGCACGGGGACCGCAAACCGCCCGTCGCTGACACTGGCGTTCAGGGAGTATCTGCCCGCGTCCAAACCCCCCAGCGCGATGATCTTTCCGTCGCGGGGGCTGATTTTGAAGAGACTGCGATGGACTGGCGGAGCGTGACCAAAAGTCAAGGCGTCGTAGGGGTCGGCGTCCGTGGCGTGCAACTTGCCGATGACTCCACCCGGGAACTCGTCCTCCATGGTGACGATGTGGACCTCCAGTGGAAGCGCCACTGGTCTGTGCACGCTTTCCTCAATCACCCTGACTGTCAGCGTCGACGAGGAGGACAGGCGAGGCCTGCCGGAGTCTGTCACCTGACCAAGGGGACGAGAGAGGCGATCAGATGCCGATACTAATAATTCATCCCTGACGTGTTAATGCGGATTAATCCATCATAATTACTAATCTGATTACAATTTGAACACAGTGCTTAGTATGACAATAATTCGTAGTACAATTATCATCCAGCAAATATTGGGAGGGGCCTTGATCTGACAAATCTTAAGTAAGTTTGATCAAGTGTCCATTTTATTTTATTTTTTTATTAACAGTGTTAAATCCTCTTGAGAAATGAAAGTTTATTGCTATCGATGATAGACAATAATTCGTAGGACAAAACGTACATTGGGAGATCTGACAAATCTTAAGTAAGTTTGATCAAGTGTCCATTTTATTTCATTTTTTATTAATTAAAGTTTATTGCTATCGATTGTAGACAATAATTCATAGGACAATTATCACCCAGTAAAATGTACATTGGGAGATCTGACAAGATATGACAAATCTTAAGTAAGTTTGATCAAGTGTCCATTTTATTTTATTTTTTATTAACAGTGTTAAATACTCTTGAGAAATTAAAGTTTATTGCTATCAATTATAGACAATAATTTGTAGGACAATTATCATCCAGCAAAATGTACATTGGGAGATCTGACAAGATCTGACAAATCTTAAGTAAGTTTGATCAATTGTCTATTTTATTTTATTTTTTATTAACAGTGTTAAATACTCCTGAGAAATTAAAGTTTATTGCTATCGATTGTAGACAATAATTCGTGGGACAATTATCATCCAGCAAACATTGGGAGGGGCCTAGATCTGACAAATTTTAAGTAAGTTTGATCAAGTGTCCATTTTATTAAATTTTTTATTAATTAAAGTTTATTGCTATCGATTGTAGACAATAATTCATAGGACAATTATTACCCAGCAAAATGTACATTGGGAGATCTGACAAGATATGACAAATCTTAAGTAAGTTTGATCAAGTGTCCATTTTATTTTATTTTTTATTAACAGTGTTAAATACTCTTGAGAAATTATAGTTTATTGCTATCGATTATAGACAATAATTTGTGGGACAATTATCATCCAGCAAAATGTACATTAGGAGGGGCCTTGATCTGACAAATCTTAAGTAAGTTTGATTAAGTTTCCATTTGATTTCATTTTTTTATTAACAGTGTTAAATACTCTTGAGAAATTAAAATTATAATAATGTATGTAATAAATGTAATATTGACATTTCTGTTAAGCACAATATCAAAAACAAGCATAACGTTCATATCGATATAGACTGGATTTGATGCGGAGGTCTTATGTTTCAAGATGGCATTTTCAGTGTTTATTAGTGTTTATTTATTACGTCCTTATTGTTTTGTGCCATATTGACCCCCCCCCCCCCCCCCCCGGTATTACGTTTGTAGCTTGCTGCTTGGCTTGACACTCGGGAGCAGCTGTTAGCATCTGTTAGCATCCCTTTGCTACGTCGAACGATCGGATATCCCCGCAGAAAGCGGGATTTGTGAGCAGTGAAAAAGACGGTATAAAGGTCACCGAGTGTCGCAATGGGGAAGGTGAGATGGAAGCGCTATAACGGCGCTAACCCGGCTGAGTGCACCACTGAAGATGGAACAGTATATTTAACTTTAATTAATCAAAATTAATCCACAGCTACACTGTGATTAATTAATGTGATAAAAATTGCTTGACAACAATTGATTGTTTTGTGTTGATCAAGTCATAATTCAGTCAAGTTCTTACGGGTTGATTTGATCATTGAATATTATAGTGTAATTATAAATATTATAAAATAAATAAAATAAATAATATTATAAAAGTGTACCTGTATGTGAATAACATATTTGGTCGCCAAGTCCCTCCTGAAGACTTGACTGGCCACGAGAGTTCCATCTTGCTCCAGCACGAACTCGTCTCCCTCATTTCCAGACAAGATGCGGAAATCAAACGGCGGGCCATTACGTGACGAGTCCAGGTCGATGACAGACAGCTGGATGATGCTGGTACCGATCGGCTTGTTTTCCTGGGGAAGAAATCAAACCGTCACCAAGACCCCTTCTGACTGGATATTCATCTCTTCGCCCAAATATTGATTTAGTCATTTCAGACCACTTATGCTGTTCTGGGGTCAAACCGGATCTGGACCCTATCCCTGCCTGTCAGTCAATCACATTCACACCTATGACAGATTTAGATTGTCCAATGAATCTATCATGTATTTGATTCATACAAATACGTTCAAACTCAGCCATCTTCTCAGATGCAATAATAAAAAATCATTTTCATAAATCCGAGTCTGTCAGCAAAACGTTCACCTGGATGACAGTAGTGAGGTTGGCCGGCAAGAAGGTGGGCGGGTTGTCGTTGATGTCGGAGATGTCGATGTTGACCGGAACGGTAGAGGACATGGGCGGGGTTCCACTATCCAGGGCTCGGATTGCTAACGTGTAGCTGGGAACCTGTACGGAAAAAACACCAATTAATTAATTTGATTAATGATCAATTCCTGCTGATCGCTGCTTTGATTTAAGCTTGATTTCAGTCTAAGTGACAACAAAAAGTATCAGTAGTACAGTAGCAAGTAAACAATCATAACTAATACAAATATGAAACTTTACATTGCATATAGTTGGGCCATATAGTTCACTGTACTTGTTGACATTCTTTCATTGTTCTTTCCATGATCCAAAGTGTTCTTTCCATGATCCAAAGTGTTCTTTCCATGATCCAAAGCGTTCTTTCCATGATCCAAAGTGTTCTTTCCATGATCCAAAGCGTTCTTTCCATGATCCAAACTGTTCTTTCCATGATCCAAATTAATCTTTCCATGATCCAAATTGTTCTTTCCATGATCCAAATTGATCTTTCCATGATCCAAATTCATCTTTCCATGATCCAAACTGTTCTTTCCATGATCCAAAGTGTTCTTTCCGTGATCCAAATTGTTCTTTCCGTGATCTAAACTGTTCTTTCCATGATCCAAATTGTTCTTTCCATGATCCAAACTGTTCTTTCCATGATCCAAAGTGTTCTTTCCATGATCCAAACTGTTCTTTCCATGATCCAAACTGTTCTTTCCATGATCCAAACTGTTCTTTCCATGATCCAAATTGTTCTTTCCATGATCCAAATTGTTCTTTCCATGATCTAAATTGATTTTTCCATGATCCAAATTGGTCTTTCCATGATCCAAACTGTTCTTTCCATGATCCAAATTGTTCTTTCCATGATCCAAATTGTTCTTTCCATGATCCAAATTGTTCTTTCCATGATCTAAACTGTTCTTTCCATGATCCAAACTGTTCTTTCCATGATCCAAATTGTTCTTTCCATGATCCAAAGTGTTCTTTCCATGATCCAAAGTGTTCTTTCCATGATCCAAAGTGTTCTTTCCATGATCCAAATTGGTCTTTCCATGATCCAAATTGTTCTTTCCATGATCCAAAGTGTTCTTTCCATGATCCAAAGTGTTCTTTCCATGACCCAAATTGGTCTTTCCATGATCCAAATTGGTATTTCCGTGATCCCAATTGTTCTTTCCATGATCCAAATTGTTCTTTCCATGATCCAAATTGTTCTTTCCGTGATCCCAATTGTTCTTTCCGTGATCCCAATTGTTCTTTCCGTGATCCAAATTGGTCTTTCCGTGATCCAAATTGTAAAAGTGAAATCAGCCAATCAAATGAGTGAATTCATGTCACATGTCTGGACATTGTTTTTATGCTGGTATATTGGAAAAAAAAAACGGTCAAAATGAGAATCCCCTGAAGTTAACCCACTAACACCAAGCTTGGTTATTGTGTGTAGCTGCTCTATAGGAGTCCACAACTCAATACAAAAAGCCGAAAAATGATCACAATAGTTTTTATTGTATTCTTGGTTATTGTAGCTGCTATAGAAGAGGAGCTGGTTGTCATTGTGTTGGCTAATTGTACACTTATGATTTCAGTTGTGGCTCAAAATATTGCTTTATAGTCATATTATTATAACCGGGTCCAAACCCACCCTAACAATACAGTGGTCATCATTTCAACCAGACCATTTTAAAATGTAGTAAAAATGTTTTTTTTTGGTTTTATTTAGTTGAAATAGAGTTTCCTGACAAAGTGAAAAAGCCTTGATGCAATAAACAAATGTTATGGGATTATTTTTATGTATTAAAATGTAATCATTGAATCATTTGCACTTTTTCTGTGTGTTTGACAATCAACAATTAAGTTGCCAGTTGAGTTATTTATGAATTATTGGATGGAGATCCTGCAGCCCCCATAAGGTCCTCCTGATTAATAAATCACACAGACAAGGTTCAGTCCTTTTTTACTACAACAATTACAAATATTTTGATATCAAATATGATCATTCTGGACTGTTCATATCCTGTGTGGGGGTCGGATTACACAATCAGCAGGGTATGAAATATTTATTTCCCCCTCGGTGACATAAATACGCAATATGTTTTGATTGTATTTTCAGCTTGCACTGCAGTGTGGCTACAGCTCATATCCAATATCCAATATTGCACTTAATATGCTAGCTTGTGCATGTATTTATATTGCATTTGAGGAATATGTAAGAGTAGTAATACTATCCTCCAATAGTGTTCCCCTGATATTTATTGTATGTTTGACTTTCCAAACTCATCCGGTACACTTTGTGTCTTACTTCGTTATAACGATGACAAATGGTTTAACATCTGACATTTTGGCTAGTTTGTTCTTCTGTGTTTTCCTCCTCTCGTTCTTCAGAAATAAAAAAGATAATGAAGTAAAATTGGGAGAAATGTCGATACAATACGAGTTTTACAAACGGGTCCTCGAGTTCCTGTTTATTTTCACTTCAGCTTCGATTTTCTTGGAAGACGTAGCGAAAAAATTAGCTGTAATTAGTTAAATTCATTACTACAATGAGTCTCAAAATTATTTATTCATTTTTTACCGCTTATTTTCACAAGGGTCACGGGGGTGCTGGAGCCTATCCCAGCTGTAGTTACCGGTGGCCGGCCAATCACAGGGCACACATAGACAAACAACCATTCACACTCACATTCATACCTATGGACAATTTGGAGTCGCCAATTAACCTAGCATGTTTTTTTTTGGAATGTGGGAGGAAACCGGAGAAAACCCACGCATGCACGGGGAGAACATGCAAACTCCACACAGAGATAGCCGAGGGTGGAATTGAACCCTGGTCTCCTAGCTGTGCCACCGTGACCACCGTGCCACCCGGTCTCAAAATTATTCATTCATTTTTTTACCGCTTATTTTCACGAGGGTCGCGGGGGGGTGCTGGAGCCTATCTCAGCTGTCTTGGGGGGAGAGGCGGGGTACACCCTGGACTGGTGGCCAGCCAATCACAGGGCACATATAGACAAACAACCATTCACACTCACATTCATACCTATGGACAATTTGGAGTGGCTAATTAACCTAGCATGTTTTTGGAATGTGGGAGGAAACTGGAGTACCCGGAGAAAACCCACGCATGCACGGGGAGAACGTGCTAACTCCACACAGAGATAGCCGAGGGTGGAATTGAACCCTGGTCTCCTAGCTGTGAGGTCTGCGCGCTAACCACTCGACCGCTGTGCCACCCGGTCTCAAAATTATTCATTCATTTTTTTACCGCTTATCCAACAAAAGTCGTGGAGGGGTGGTGGAGCCTATCCCAGCTGTCTTGGGGGCGAGAGGCGGGGTCCACCCTGGACTGGTGGCCAGCCAATCACAGGGCACATATAGACAAACAACCATTCACACTCACATTCATACCTATGGACAATTTGGAGTGGCTAATTAACCTAGCATGTTTTTGGAATGTGGGAGGAAACCGGAGTACCCGGAGAAAACCCACGCATGCACGGGGAGAACACGCAAACTCCACACAGAGATGGCCGAGGGTGGAATTGAACCCTGGTCTCCTAGCTGTGAGGTCTGCGCGCTAACCACTCGCCCGCCGTGCCACCCGGTCTCAAAATTATTCATTCATTTTTTTACCGCTTATCCTCACAAGGGGTGCTGGAGCCTATCTAAGCTGTCTGGGGGCGAGAGGCGGGGTCCACCCTGGACTGGTGGCCAGCCAATCACAGGGCACATATAGACAAACAACCATTCACACTCACATTCATACACCTATGGACAATTTGGAGTCCGCATTGAAGTCTCAAAATGATGTTTTTAGTTAATTTTAGTTAATACCGTAAAGCGAGAACCCCCTGTATTAAAAAAATATTAAAAAAAAAAAGTAAAAAAAAAATAAAAATTCTCCAAATCCAAAAAAATCTAAAAAATCGAAAAAAGTGGTATAAACACAAACACCTTTGTATTAATACAGAGAATGACAAAATAAAGAAAACAAAATCAGTGTCGCACACAAACAAACACAGAGAAATCCGCTTCTCACTGTGATAACTCCAACACACTTTCATCATCTTCCATCTTCTGAAGCCGCACATCCAACCTTCTCCATCGGAACACTCGGAGACGGCTCATCCACTCCACTCATGAATACTTCATGACACAAATCCAAACACGACTCAAGTTTTCAAGCACGGATGAATAGAAGATAAAGAAGTGGAATACGATGAAAAGGAAGATGGCGGAGAGTGTATAAAAAAAAAAACATCTGGGAGGAGTACATGGAAGCGGCGCACGTGTTTACGTATTCATGTTGTCATTTACCCAGCTCCAGGTGTTCGATTCCCAAGTTTAACCGTGTGTCTGGCTTGTGATTAATTACCATCTGCTCGGGGATCCGCTTTTCCTGTTCGCTCATCAGCCGTCTGCAGGGGACCAAATTGCTGCCTTGCTTAAAGAGCACCGATGACGCTAAGTTGCTCTCTTGCAGGATATTTGGCAGATTGTTTTGCGTACGGTATTACTAATCACCGCTTTTTCATGAGAAATACGGTAATTGATACGTCTATAAATAATAACCCTTCCCATTTAAATCCTCCATGATGAAGAATATGCTAATTTATGGGGGCGTGGATACTGAATTGCCAAAAGGCAAACTTCCCCAAAACGTCCCCCAGTTGTTGCTAGTAGGACTACATTGAAGTTCAAATATCGCTCCGTCGCGTTTTTTTTTTTTTAATGAATAAATGATCGCTGTTTTGTGGTTTACTATAGCGTCTCTAATGAGTCTCGAATGACACGGAACGCTGATGAGACATGACATGACATCACATTATAAGGCATGTCTGACATGACAGAGTGAAAGAAAGCTCACCTCCTATTCCGTGTGGAAGTGGTAACTTTTGGGTTTCTTATTTTTTTTCTTTGTTTGAAACCGTTTCTTAAGTTTAGAATAGGCATGGGCTGGTGTGAGATTCTGACGATTATGATTATGAAAGTTTAATGTTAGTGCGGCCCGCGCAAGTTTGATATGGATGCTGTATGTATCATGTATCATGTACCCAGAAAAAATGATTACGTTTGATTCATGTTCATGTTCAAATGCTTTACGGTGAGAAGGATTTACAGCAGGGGTCTCAAACACGCGGCCCGCGGGCCAAATGTGGCCCGCAGGACACTAGTTTGAGGCCCCCGCCTTGATATGAAAGTTTAAAGTTTGATATGGATGCTGTATGGTATCATGTACCCAGAAAAAATGATTACGTTTGATTCATGTTCATGTTAAAGGTTAAATAACTGTTAATAGTTATCCTCCCTATCCGTGTGGAAGTGGTAAGTTTTTGGCTATTTAAGTTGAAAGGAAATAACTTGAAGGCTACCGTTTAGGTGGCTAGCTCTCTAGTTTGCGAGTTAGCATGTGTCTCAAGACCCTGCAGTTGCGCAATATGTTGTAAATAAAAAGAGTATAAATGTGACTATAGTCGTGTTTTGTCATGTCTACAGGGCTCTAATAATGCTTTGTTCATTTTAATATGAAAAAAATCATTTGTCTACCCACCAACTATATGTGCTTTCTTAACTTTTTATTATTATTTTATTATTATTTTATTTTTATTATTATTTTATTGTATTATTATTATTATATTTATTATTATTATTATATTTTCTTAAAGTTTTTTTTAATTTCTTTTTTTTTTTTTTTTTTTTTTTTGGAAAACCTGATGCAGCCCAGTCTCCCCCAGACCCGAGCTCCAGTGGCCCCCAAGTAAATTGAGTTTGAGACCCCTGATGTAAACAACGTAAACAAGTTTTCTGGTGACTATTTTGTTTCCTGATATGATATTTAGTGTAAAGGTGTCCCGTCATGTGATTGTGCGGCCTTACCGTCTCACGGTCCAAATGCTTGTTGACGCTGATGACCCCGTTGTGGGGGTCGATGAAGAACTGGTTGTCTCGGTCCCCGTTCACAATGGAGTAGAGAATGGCCCCATTCAGCAGGCTGTCCATATCCTCTGCTACCAGCTGTGACGTACACAAATATATATATATATATACAATATATATATATATATACAATATATATATACAATATACAACGGGAAAAATAAGTAGTACATAAGAGGTATTTCATACACCCGTATAAAAATATGAACAGTTCAGAATTTTGATGGTAGGTTCATTATGAACGCAGAAAAGTGCAGAAAAATTACGTTAAATTAATCTGCAAAAATAAAATATAAATAAATAAATTGACAATAAAAGCATAAATACTGCGGATTTCAGAAAACAACACATGGAATGATACGGCACTCCACAGGAAGCAATAAAGTCTGGAAAATTCAATAATTTAAAAAAATAATGTAAAAAATAAAAATTCCAAAACTTTTTACAACTATAATGATGAAAATGGTAATATTAATGATGATTATTATAATGGTGCTAATAATAACAATAATAATGGTAATAATGATAAAGATTATAACAATAATGATAATAATAATAACAATAATAATATTACAATGATAATAATAAGAGTGGAAAACAAGACAGTGGCATGAACATGATTATATCTTGCAAAAAGGGGTAGGCATTTATAAGCTTTTGCTTCTACCTACTCCTTTTGGGCATGTGATCAGATAGTTGAATACAAATGGAAATAATGGAAAGTTATATTTTCATTCATGTAAGAAATGCACTGTAATGTTTCATATATTTGCCCAAATAAAATAATTAAAAAAACAAAAAACAAAACATGATTATATCGTGCAAAAAGTGGTAGGCATTTATAAGCTTTTGCTTCTGCCTACTCCTTTCGGGCTTGTGATCGGATAGTTGAATACAAATGGAAATAATGGAAAGTTATATTTTCATTCATGTAAGAAATGCACTGTAATGTTTCATATATTTGCCCAAATAAAATAATTTAAAAAAAAACAAAACATGATTATATCTTGCAAAATGTGGTAGGCATTTATAAGCTTTTGCTTCTGCCTACTCCTTTCGGGCTTGTGATGAGATAGTTGAATACAAATGGAAATAATGGAAAATTATATTTTCATTCATGTAAGAAATGCACTGTAATGTTTCATATATTTGCCCAAATAAAAAAATTAAAAAATTAAAAAAAAAACAACATGATTATATCTTGCAAAAAGTGGTAGGCATTTATAAGCTTTTGCTTCTGCCTACTCCTTTCGGGCTTGTGATCAGATAGTTGAATACAAATGGAAATAATGGAAAATTATATTTTCATTCATGTAAGAAATGCACTGTAATGTTTCATATATTTACCCCCCCCCCCCCCAAAAAAAAAAACAAAAAACAAAAAACGATGTGTAAAACAGCTGCAGTACATCCACAATGCTGCTGCTCGAGTGCTGACTAGAACCAGGAAATATGAGCATATGAGCCCAGGACTCAGGTCTCTGCACCGACTTCCTGTCTCCCAGAGAGTAGACTTTAAAAACAGTCTTTTCAGGATCTGGAACCAAAGTACATCTCTGACATGTTAGCGCCACATAAACCATCTCGGGGTCTGGGAAGCTCAGGTACGATTCTCCTATGGAGATGTTTGGATGGGTGAACCTGAGATTACTGTGTACTGTGTAGACCACATTGGTAGTTTTTGGATTGAAGATGGACTGATTACAAATAATTGACTTCCAGTTTCTGGACAATAAATGAATCCAAGTGGATGTTTCCATAATTCAAAAACTGTTTGGTATTCATTTGGAAGTGATAAAAAAAAACAGTGATTGAAAAAAAAAGGCTACAAGCAGTTATTAGTAAGAAATGTAAGAAATATTTTAATTGTAAATTGGATTGGTCGTACCTGAACGACGGACTCGCCAATGGTGGCGTCCTCCGACACGACGGCCGTGTAAAGGTCACGGCTGAACACGGGCCCGTTGTCGTTGACGTCTGTAAGGTTTATGTTTACCGTAGTGATGGCGCTCAGCGGGGGCGTACCCCCATCCCGAGCCTCCACTGTTAAGAAGTAGTCCCTGCAGGTTTCATAGTCCAGAGATTCCAAAACCGTGATGGAACCTGAGGGACGCCAACACAGAAAAAGTCAATATTTTTTTTAATATATGAGTGCTGTCTGACATCAACATAATTGATTGATGATTGACGACAAAGCTGTCGACTATGGTATTGGGTATTCTTTACATATTATCCAATACCGGTGCCAAATGTGTACTTTCGAATCAAAACCACATTCTTTTATGATTTGGTTTTTAGCTTATTTTGGGACTGCATATGAAGCCGATGTATGTATGTTTCTATGCTGCGTACCGACACGCTAGTAATGTGCTTTCATATGAAACAATACTATATACGTACTATACACACGTAGTAACTGATTTGGGTCTCACGTCGTGAAACGCTGCCAACGTTGACTTAATGGGACACTTTTTAATAATATTCATTTCATTACCTTAATATTAATTTTGTCTTTTTTTGATGTGCATCGTTTTTCTGTCCTCGTTAGACACAGTTTTTACTGCGCTCTGAAGGGGGTAGTAAACAGCATGGTAAGAGATTTTAGTTTAGATTTTTAAATGTGAAGCGTTTTTCTGTCCTTGTTAGACCCAGTTTTTACTGCGCTCTGAAGGTAGTAGTTAACAGCATGGTAACAGATTTTAGTTTTAGTTTACATTTTTAGATGTGCATCGTTTTTCTGTCCTTGTTAGACCCAGTTTGTGCTGCTCTCTGAAGGGAGTAGTTAACAGCATGGTAAGAGATTTTAGTTTAGATTTCTAGGAATAAGAATCCTGGTCAGACTCACCAGTGAGAGGATGGATACTGAACTTCCCATGCTCGTTTCCAGATCGAATACTATACGTAATCTCAGCATTGGTCCCAATGTCCTTGCTGGCCGCGTACACCGTGAGAATCTTGGTGCCGACGCCCACGTCCTCTGGGACGGTCACCAGCCTATCCCGGCGCTCAAACACGGGCGGGTTGTCGTTGATGTCCAGCACGGTGATTGTAACGTTGATTAACGATGAGAGCGGCGTAGGCAACCCCTGATCCGATGCACGGACTGTTATCTGATACGACGGCTGAATCTCTCGATCGAGGATGCGTTCAAGGACGATGATGCCTGACGACTTGTCAATAGAGAAGGATCCTTCGGCAGAGTCCGCTAAAGAATACACGACAGTACGTCCTGGACCCGCTGCACACAAAAAACAACGTTGTTGTTGACTTTCCATTCCAAACAAAGATATAAGACAACAAAGACATACAGGTGGTCCTCTGTTTACATCTGTCAATCATGACACCGTTGAGGTCATCATTAACCCTTAGATGCATAAGTGGGTCAAAAATGACCCGGTCAGGTTGTTTTCTTGAAATATCTTCGTAATGAAAATTTTTATCATTTCATATTCCAGGTATTCCTCAAAAAACATGTTTTTGATATCATGCCATTCACATTTTTAACTTACCTTTTATACATTTTAAGAAATTTTAAGAAATCTTCCATAAGTGGGTCAAAAATGACCCGGTCAGGTTGTTTTCTTGAAATATCTTCATAATTAATTTTTTTTTATCATTTCATATTCCAGGTATTCCTCAAAAAACATATTTTTGATATCATGCCGTTCACATTTTTAACTTAACTTTTATACATTTTAAGAAATTTTAAGAAATCTTCCATAAGTGGGTCAAAAATGACCCGGTCAGGTTGTTTTCTTGAAATATCTTCATAATGAATAAATTGTTATCATTTCATATTCCAGGTATTCCTCAAAAAACATATTTTGATATCATACCATTCACATTTTTAACTTTCATTTTATACATTTTAAGAAATTTTAGTTTTTGTGTTACTACCCCAACCTTCCATAAGTGGGTCAAAAATGACCCGGTCAGGTTGTTTTCTTGAAATATCTTCATAATGAAAATTTTTTTATCATTTCATATTCTAGGTATTCCACAAAAAACATGTTTTTGATATCATGCCGTTCACATTTTTAACTTATTATACATTTTAAGAAATTTTAAGAAATCTTCCATAAGTGGGTCAAAAATGACCCGGTCAGGTTGTTTTCTTCAAATATCTTCATAATGAAAATTTTTTATCATTTCATATTCCAGGTATTCCTCAAAAAACATGTTTTTGATATCATGCCATTCACATTTTTAACTTACCTTTTATACATTTTAAGAAATTGTAGTTTTTGTGTTACTACCCCAACCTTCCATAAGTGGGTCAAAAATGACCCGGTCAGGTTGTTTTCTTGAAATATCTTCGTAATGAAATTTTTTTTTATCATTTCATATTCCAGGTATTCCTCAAAAAACATGTTTTTGATATCATGCCATTCACATTTTTAACTTACCTTTTATACATTTTAAGAAATTTTAGTTTTTGTGTTACTACCCCAACCTTCCATAAGTGGGTCAAAAATGACCCGGTCAGGTTGTTTTCTTGAAATATCTTCATAATGAAAATTTTTTATCATTTCATATTCCAGGTATTCCGCAAAAAACATGTTTTTGATATAATGCCATTCACATTTTTAACTTATTATACATTTTAAGAAATTTTAAGAAATCTTCCATAAGTGGGTCAAAAATGACCCGGTCAGGTTGTTTTCTTGAAATATCTTCATAATGAATTTTTTTTTATCATTTCATATTGTAGGTATTCCTCAAAAAACATGTTTTTGATATCATGCCATTCACATTTTTAACTTACCTTTTATACATTTTAAGAAATTTTAGTTTTTGTGTTACTACCCCAACCTTCCATAAGTGGGTCAAAAATGACCCGGTCAGGTTGTTTTCTTGAAATATCTTCAAAATGAAATTTTTTTTTATCATTTCATATTCTAGGTATTCCTCAAAAAACATGTTTTTGATATCATACCATTCACATTTTTAACTTACCTTTTATACATTTTAAGAGATTTTAAGAAATCTTCCATAAGTGGGTCAAAAATGACCTGATCAGGTTGCTTTCTTAAAATATCTTCGGAATTAAAAATTGTTTTTGATATCATGCCATTCACATTTTTAACTTACCTTTTATACATTTTAAGAAATTTTACTTTTTGTGTTACTACCCCAACCTTCCATAAGTGGGTCAAAAATGACCCGGTCAGGTTGTTTTCTTGAAATGATTGATGTACAGTATAATATCCCACTTAGACCAAAACTGGACAAACACAGTCGAGGAACAAAACTTGAACGTAAACTGAAGACCACCTTGTCAAAGTCGATGATAAATATTGCGTTAATATTCCAAATGAAATCGAACCTTCATCGGGGTCTATGGCTTGGATGCGGGTGAGCAGGGCTTTAGTGGCCGTGTCTTCATATACGCTGGCTGTGTACTGTTGACGTGTAAAGACGGGTGGGTTGTCGTTCACATCCGTCACTTCCACTTGCACCTCGGCGCGGCACCAGCGTCCGCCGCCATCAGTCGCCTGGGCAACCAGCCAGTAACTGGATGTCACCTCCCGGTCCAGACTCACAGCAGACTTGACCTCGCCTAGTCAGGAAGTTATTAAAAGCACATAAAACATGAGGAGACGGCGGTAAACAAGGATGCTGGGAAACCTGATGCGGAACACCAGACCGGTGACCTTGTTCGGAGTTGTGAGTTTTATGCGACACAGGCGTCGTAATGTAATCTTGTACAATAAAAAAAAACGCATTCCTACCCGTGTCTGGGTCGATATTGAAGTCATGGGATCCAGGACCGTGTAAGGAGTATTGGATCCAGGCATTGATGCCTACATCTGCGTCAGTAGCACCAACCTGGAGCACAACCGTATTCACGGGGAGATTCTCTGGAATGAATGCGCTGTAGCGGGCCTGTGGACACGCATGATCCCATAAGATAATGTTTCAATATATAATATAATATAATATAGTCGTTGCCGTGTCCAAATTCGGTGTTCACCTGGTCACAAATGGGGTTGTTGTCGTTGGCGTCCGTCACCGTGACTTCCACGCTTGCTTGGGAAACAAACAGTCCGTCGCTGGAAGTGACGTTTATCGTGTAAAAGTTGCATTCCTCTCGGTCCAGTGGCCCTTTCACGTACATTTTCCATTCGCCCTGAACCAGGCCCAGCGCAAACACACCACCGTGGTTCCCACCTGAAAGACACGCAGAACCTCACATTAGGAAATCAACTGTTTGCTGTCCAGTATTACCTCTAATATTTACTATGTATTACAATAATTAGAATATTTGCTGGTAGGATCGACTGTATATGCATTACTACACTACTGATTTTTAGATGTGCATCGTTTTTCTGTCCTTGTTAGACCCAGTTTGTGCTGTTCTCTGAAAGGAGTAGTTAACAGCATGGTAAGAGATTTTAGTTTTAATTTCGATTTTTAGATGTGCATCGTTTTTCTGTCCTTGTTAGACCCAGTTTTTGCTGCTCTCTGAAGGGAGTAGTTAACAGCATGGTAAGAGATTTTAGTTTAGATTTTTAGATGTGCATCGTTTTTCTGTCCTTGTTAGACCCAGTTTGTGCTGCTCTCTGAAAGACGTAGTTAACAGAATAGTAGGAATTTTAGTTTTAGTTTAGATTTTTAGATGTGCATCGTTTTTCTGTCCTTGTTAGACCCAGTTTGTGCTGCTCTCTGAAGGGAGTAGTTAACAGCATGGTAAGAGATTTTAGTTTAGATTTTTAGATGTGCAGCGTTTTTCTGTCCTTGTTAGACCCAGTTTTTGCTGCTCTCTGAAGGGAGTAGTTAACAGCATGGTAAGAGATTTTAGTTTTAGTTTACATTTTTAGATGTGTATCGTTTTTCTGTCCTTGTTAGACCCAATTTGTGCTGCTTTCTGAAGGGAGTAGTTAACAGCATGGTAAGAGATTTTAGTTTAGATTTTTAGATGTGCATCGTTTTTCTATCCTCGTTAGACCCAGTTTGTGCTGCTCTCTGAAGGACGTAGTTAACAGCAAGGTAAGAGATTTTAGTTTAGATTTTTAGATGTGCATCGTTTTTCTATCCTTGTTAGACCCGGTTTGTGCTGCTTTATGAACGGAGTAGTTAACAGCATGGTAAGAGATTTTAGTTTTAGTTTACATTTTTAGATGTGCATCGTTTTTCTGTCCTTGTTAGACCCAGTTTTTGCTGCTCTCTGAAGGACGTAGTTAACAGAAAAGTAAGAGATTTTAGTTTTTGTTTAGATTTTTAGATGTGCATCGTTTTTCTGTCCTTGTTAGACACCAGTTTGTGCTGCTCTCTGAAGGACGTAGTTAACAGCATGGTAAGAGATTTTAGTTTTAGTTTACATTTTTAGATGTGCATCGTTTTTGTGTCCTTGTTAGACCCAGTTTTTGCTGCTCTCTGAAGGACATAGTTAACAGCATGGCAAGAAATTTTTGTTTATATTTTTAGATGTGCATCGTTTTTCTGTCCTTGTTAGACCCAGTTGGTGCTCCTCTCTGAAGGGAGTAGTTAACAGCATGGTAAGAAATTTCAGTTATAGTTTACATTTTTAGATGTGCATCGTTTTTCTGTCCTTGTTAGACCCAGTTTTTGCTGCTCTCTGAAGGGAGTAGTTAACAGCATGGTAAGAGATTTTAGTTTTTGTTTACATTTTTAGATGTGCATCGTTTTTCTGTCCTTGTTAGACCCAGTTTGTGCTGCTCTCTGAAGGGAGTAGTTAACAGCATGGTAAGGAGCCACCTGTAGCTGGCCATCCGATGTTGATATTTAGCATATATAGCATATATAGCATGGCTATATGATGAGTCGTCAACGTAAACAAGGTTGATCATCAATAAGAACCCGGACTCACCAGTTATGTGGTAGCTGACTTGCCGGTTAATGGCGGAACTGTCGTCGTCTCGAGTGTTCAACACGGCGACCACTTCCCCCGGCGGGTCGCTCTCCTTAACGGAACCAATGTAGCGTTGCTCCAAGAAAACGGGCGGGTTGTCGTTGATGTCCGATACCGCCACCGTGACCGTGGCGGTACTGGAAAGCGATAACGCCTCACCCAGATCCGAGGCAATCACCGTGAAGGTGTACGACGGATTGGACTCATGGTCCAGGTTCTTCCGGGATGAAATCCAACCGGTGTTGCTGTCGACGCCGAACATTCCCATCAGTTCATCGGACTCGTGCTCTGAGCGAATGAACGCCCCGAGACTGTACGTGACTTGCCCATTGGCGGCGGAGTCCGAGTCGTGTGCTTGGACTTGAATAATTCTGGCGCCGACTGGCGTTCCTTCTAAAACGGTGGCTTCGTAGGAGACGGTGTCAAAGGACGGTTTGTTGTCATTTAAGTCCACAACTTTGACGTCGACATCAACCGAAGTTACGGAATCCAGCTTGCTCTGTTGTACGGTGGCCATAACTTTGAAGCGGTATTCCTTCATAAACTCATGGTCCAAGATCTTATCGATCTTGATCACACCCGTATCTTTATCGATGACAAATACCGCATCTTGGTTGTTTTCGTCATTCTCTCCGTTAATCAGCGAAAAGGTCGAAGTAAGGGCGTCTCGTCCAGGAGGATCGTTAAGGCGCACCATACCGATAGCGTAGCCGATCGGCGTGTCCTCCGATATGCTGAATGAGTACTTGTGTTGGCCAAAGGCGGGGATAGCGCCATCCGGAGATAGAACGTGAATGTAGACCGACACCAGAGAGTGGCGAACCGGGTTTCCGCCATCGACGGCTTTTACAAAAAAAGATAAGACGGAGTTCCTCAAGTGACTGAAGCTTCCTTTTGTTACCATCCAACCATTTTCTGGGTCAATCTCCAAAATGTCCGCAACGGGGACATGCGCCTCGCTGTAGAGGGAATACGTAACTCTGGCATTGGTCCCGTCGTCAGGATCACTGGCCTGAATCTGGATCACAAAGAATCCCGCTGCCACATCGGATTTAACGGAAGCTCGGTATTCAGTTGCGGCGAAATGGGGCGTGTTGTCGTTGTCGTCCAAAAGCGTAACTCGGACCGTACAGAAAGATCCGTGTCCACCCGAGTCTTGGGCTAGCACCGCTAATACGATGTCTTTGTTGGCGGGATCCTCGCGATCAAGCTTTTCCGCGGTGGTGATTTTACCACTGGTATCGATGCTGAATTGGTTCCGCCCAACGTCGTTGACAAAGGAATATGTAACTTGACCGTAAACACCGGGGTCCGCATCGGTTGCCTTTACCTGGAAAAAATACATCAATCAGGGTTAGAGTTGGAGTTGGAAATACCATGTGTCAATGACAAAAAAGAATACACAGTACATGGTTGAAAAAACTGCAGTTCTTACCTGTATGACTTTGGTTCCCACAGCGGCGTTCTCTCTGAGCTCTGCTTCGTAGACGTTCTGCCCGAAGACGGGGTTGTACAAGTTGGCCGCCAGGACGTTAACGTGAACTTGCGCCGTGTTGGTGAAGACGCCGTCTGACACGGAAACGTTCAGACTGTAAACCGGCTCCGTCCTTTGTTTATTGTTGCTGGAGAACGTGATGATCCCCGTCTTCTTTTCCATGGCAAAGTTCATCCTTTCATTTCCCGACAAAATACTGTACTCCAGCTTGTCCAAGTCCGAACGGTCAGCATCCGAGGCTTGGACGCAGGTGACGAATTGACCCTTGGGTGCTAGCTCATTGACGTGGGCCTCGTAGAGAAGCTGGTTGAAGATGGGAGGGTTGTCATTGGTGTCGTTCACCACGACCCTGACAAACACTTCGCTACTTAATGGCGGGAAGCCGTTATCGGTTGCTCTGACGATGAAATCGTACTTGCGGACGACTTCGTAGTCCAGCATGCGGGCGGTTAAAATTAATCCGCTGCTGCTGTCGATGTGGAAGTAGTCTGTGTTGTTGTGAGCATCTGAGAAGATCTGGTAAAGGACTACGTTGTTCTTTTCAGAGTCTTTGTCGGTGGCGATCACCTGAAGAGCCGGAGTCCCGATCATGGCCGTTTCCGATAAAACCACAGAGTACGACATTTTCTGGAAGACGGGTCCGTTGTCGTTAATATCCTGAACCGCCACATTGACGTCAACCTCAGCACGGGCCCCGGTTAGATAGTCTGTAGCTCTTACGGTTAGATGGTAGTACGACGCCGTTTCGTAGTCCAGGGAATGTACGACGCTGATGACACCGGTGTCAAAACCAATGTCAAACAGAAGATATGGATCCCCGTCAACAATGGTGTAGAAGATGTGCTGACCTTCCGGACTGGTCGCATTGATCCCAAGAACGGGAGTATGCACAGCCACATCCTCGTTAACAGAAACGGAATAAAAGGATTTGTCAAACACGGGCATGGCTTTGTTGACGACGATAATCGGGAACTCTACAGCGGAGGAGAGCGACGGATGACCTCCGTCTCTGGCGTAGATCACCGTCATGTACTCCATATTGGACACGTCGGACTCAAAGGCTCTCTTCAGCGTAAGACTTCCCGTTTGCTGGTTGATGTCAAAGTGATCGTGGTCATCCTTGAGGTAGTAAGACACCGCTCCGTTGATTCCTTTATCCCGGTCAACCGCCATCACCTTGAAAATGTGGGATCCCGGCTCGGCTTCCACTTGAACGGCGGCGTAATAAGGAAGTCCGACAAATATCGGTGAATTGTCATTGATGTCCTCCACTTGGACTTTGACCATAACTCGAGCGACATGTAAAAGGTCGTGTTCCCTTCTTGCCTCAACGACTAGTTCATAGGATTCTTGCTCTTCGCGGTCAAAGGCTAAACCCGTGGTCTGGATCACGCCGGAAGTTGAACGGATTTGAAAATGTTTCCCGGGGTTCAACAACTTGTACTTCAGCGGTTCGTTAAGACGGTTCCCTACTGCATTGACGACAGCCACCTTGGTGATATTTGTTACATTTTCTTCAATCTCCGAAGTGTAAAGGTTGTTAGCGAAGCTGAGACCGGAATCCAGAGCTTCTCGAACGACAATTGTTACCAGAGCCGTGTTGGAGAACTTCCCGTCTGAGACTTTGACGCTGAAGCGGAAGCGTTCTTTGGAAAAGTTATTGTTTTTGACGATTATGATACCGTTGGACGGTCGAATGGAAAAATGTTCAAGAGCTCCATCCGTTAAAGAGTAGGAGAGTTCCGTAGGGATATCTTTGTCTGGGTCCACGGCTGAGACCCGCAGAGCTTCCACTCCCACGTAGGTGGGTAGAAGCAATACGGTTTCGTAGGCGCTTTGAGTGAAACGAGGCGGCGAATCATTTGTGTCCATCACTTGCACCGTCACCTCCGTCGGGCTTTCTGCAGTCAACTGTGGCCGGCCGTTATCCCGGACTTGAACATGGAAGTGAAAACTAAAAAAAGTCTCATGGTCTAGATTCGCAATAGTTCTGATGGAACCGGTGCCCGAGTCCACCGTGAAGAACATTTTTGCTTTGTCCTCAACGATCTGGTAAATGAGCAAAGCATTCTGGTTCTGGTCAGCATCGGTGGCCCTGATCACCAGAGGAGAATCCTCCGCGTTTAAGACGATACTGTTGACCGGTGCGGCTTCGCTGATTCTGCCACGGTAGTGAAGTTCCTTGAACACCGGTTGGTTATCGTTTTCATCCAAAACCTGAATGAGAAGAGTCGCGTTGGCGGTCAAGCCGGCCATGTTTGTCGCCTGAACTGTAAGAGTATAAGACGCCCTTGTCTCAAAGTCCAGGGTCTTCTGAGTCGTAATAACTCCGCTGTACTGGTTTATCTGGAAAATCCGATCTGCGTTGCCTTGCTTGATATCGTACGTGACGGTGGACTGACTCACAGCCCTGACGGTGGTGACCGAGGTACCGAGCGCCACATTTTCTGGAATATCGGCTTGGTACTCCGGCTGAGGGAACTTGGGTCCGGCGTTGTTTGAGATGGTGATCGCGATACGTACGACGGTGGTTGTGGACAGGGAGGGGGAGCCGTTGTCCGTCGCTCTGACGGTGAGTATGTAGTGACCGATACTAGACAAGTCCAGGTCACGTGCAACGGTGATGATTCCCAAAACCGGCTCGATATTAAATGAGTTTTCATGGTTCCCTGTTGGAAAGTAAAAAAACATTTATTTTCTTAACGGCATCGTTCTATCACATTCTTTAGAAAAACCAACCTGATTCAATGGAATAGAGAAGCTCCGCGTTCTTGCCATTGTCCTTATCCAGGGCAGTCACCTGGACTACCGCGGATCCCACTGCTGCCGACTCATAAACGGAACCCTCATACATAGCACTAGTGAAGATCGGTACGTGGTCGTTGACGTCAGCCACCTCCACCAGCACACGAGCCAGGTTCTTACGGTAGGGGAACTCTTGGTCTTTTACCTGTGGAGAATGTGGTAATGGTAATGGTAATGGTAATGGTAATAGTAATGGTAATGGTTTGATTTCATTAGAACATGCATCAGATTCCAATTGAGTGCATCCCATAATCAGTTCCCAGTTCCACATGTCCAAAAGGAGTAGGAAGAAGCAAAGCTTATTAAATCCTACCCCTCCATCTGGTACTTTTACAATCACTAACTGTTACATTTGTTCACCTCCTGCTTTCCTAATATAATTGAAGTTTATTTATTTCATTATTTAATAAATTTTTGTATTTTTTTAAATTATTTTTTGTATTTTTAAATTATTTTTTGTATTTTTCAAATAGATTTTTTAATTTTTTTTAAATAATTTTTATACATTTTTAAATATTTTTTAAAATAATTTTTTACAATTTAATTTTTTTTTCATTAGAACATGCATCAGATTCCAATTGAGTGCATCCCATAATCAGTTCCCAGTTCCACATGTCCAAAAGGAGTAGGAAGAAGCAAAGCTTATTAAATCCTACCCCTCCATCTGGTACTTTTACAATCACTAACTGTTACATTTGTTCACTTCCTGCTTTCATAATATAATTGAAGTTATTTATTTATTTATTTAATACATTTTTGTATCTTTAAAAAATATATTTTTTATTTTTTTAAATAAATCTTTTCATTTTTATAAATATTTCTTTTCATTTTTCAAATTTTTTAAATAAAGTTTTTTAATCTTTTCATTTTTATTTAACATGTCCAAAAGAAGTAGGAAGAGGCGAAGCTTATTAAATCCTACCCCTCCATCTGGTACTTTTACAATCAATAACTGTTACATTTGTTCACTTCCTGCTTTCCTAATATAATTTAAGTTATTTATTTATTTATTTAATACATTTTTGTATTTTTTAAAAATATTTTTTTATTTTTAAAAACATTTTTGTATTTTTTTTAAATAAATGTTTGGATTTTTTTAAATAAATCTTTTCATTTTTATAAATATTGTTTTAATTTTTGTAAATATTTTTTTAAATAAAGTTTTTAAAAAAATTTTATTTTAATTTTAACATGTCCAAAATAAGTAGGAAGAAGCAATGCTTATTAAACTGTTACATTTGTTCACTTCCTGCTTTCCATAATACAGTTTAAGTTTTTTGTGTGTTTTTTTTTTAAATAATGTACCTCGTACCGAAGTACGTGGAACAATGGAATGTTCAAATGTTGGAATGTTCAAATGTTGGGATGTAAATATTTATTTGTCAGGAGCAAAAGGAGTTCTATATTCTTATTGGTGGAAAAACTGTACCGTTTGTTCATCGGGATACTTGATCATCAAAGGCTGGAGCTAATTAAACAAATGGATGTCCTCATTCTACGTAATTAGAAATGTATTTCAGCAAGTATGTTTCAAAGCATCTAAAATTAGATGAATGTATTTGGTCCTGTCCATAAATACTATTTAACGCTATATCCCAGCTCCCATTCATATGTGTTATTTTGTGTGGCGATTGACTGGCATCCATCCATGATAGTTCTCGTGATAGTTCCTAGATTTATTGCAAATATCATACTTTGATATAACGTTCAATGTCGACTGAATCCAATAGTCATAAGGGGGAAGAACGGTAAACTAAACCGCTTCACGGCAGTTGTCAGTAAGCCTTGCCAGCACAAATCACAGCCTCTACATCAGCGACACCCATCTAAATGATCTATCTACGTCCGAATTCATGGTGGGTGAGACCAAAAATGGGGGGGTTTTAAATGAAAACGAAATAGACCAACAACCATTGAATAAGGTAAAGGGAGTGTGACCAACGCCACTAAAGATATTTTCTACGGAGGGGCGGTCGTTGTGTGCGATGGGCCAATCCCAAAGTGTGAGGAGTCAATACATAATGAGACTCTTTTCATGCTCATATCTGGAAAAAAATGCATAATCCGTAATATCGCTAAAAACTCTACCGTCAGCCAAAGTGTTGGTCCTATGAGGCTGGAAACAAACCAACCGGGACCGCTAACTGTTTAAATCAGGGGTCTCAAACTCAATTTACTTGGGGGCCAGTGGAGCTAGGGTCTGGGTGAGACTGGGCCGCATCAGGTTTTACAAAAAAAAAATTAAAAAAATGCATTTATTAAAAACAGAAAAATTAATAAACTTTGCTTTGGTTCCAATTTTCTACAATAAAAGCTCTGATAAAACATTCCACTGTTCTCAAATATCTTACTTTTTATTTTTCTACACAAAATAAGATGAAAAATAAATAAACAAATCAAGAATAAAGAAAATCAATCAATCAGTAATAAATAAATATAACAATAATAATAAAAAGTTAAGAAAGCACATATAGTTGGTGGGTAGACAAATGATTTTTTTCATATTAAAATGAACAAAGCATTATTAGAGCCCTGTAGACATGACAAAACACGACTATAGTCACATTTATACTCTTTTTATTTACAACATATTGCGCAACTGCAGGGTCTTGCGACACATGCTAACTCGCAAACTAGAGAGCTAGCCACCTAAACGGTAGCCTTCGAGTTATTTCCTTTCAACTTAAATAGCCAAAAACTTACCACTTCCACACGCATAGGGAGGATAACTGTTAACAGTTATTTAACCTTTAACATGAACATGAATCAAACGTAATCATTTTTTCTGGGTACATGATACCATACAGCATCCATATCAAACTTGCGCTTAAACTTTCATATCAAGGCGGGGGCCTCAAACTAGTGTCCTGGGGGCCACATTTGGCCCTCGAGCTGCGTGTTTGAGACCCTTGGTTTAATTGTTTGGTCATGAAAGTAAAATGGCCAGTAGTTTTTCCTTATTAACTGTTAGAATAAAATATATACAGTCATGCTATATATACAGCATGACTGTAGTACTCTAGTACTACATGACGTACGCCCACAGAACGTGTGGAACAAAGTGGAAGAGCAGAAGAAAGAAAACCATCCTACCATGACGGTGAAGATGTGCTGTGAACAAGCTTCGTGGTCCAGACTCTGCGTGGTGTAGATGGTTCCCATGGTGGGATGAATGCGGAACAGACGCATGCTGTTCGGGTCTATGGAGCTCTGCAAGGTGTAGCTCAAGCGATGGTACTCGTCCCGGTCTGTGGCCAGGACTTGAACCACCTCGGTTTCAGGAGGTGTGTCCTCTGAAATTTTGACGTCATACGTCGGCTGGGAGAAAACGGGATCGTTGTCGTTGTTGTCGGTAACGGTGATGTAAACCTTGAGGAGAAAAGACACGGGGGAAAAGACAGAATAAACACAAATTTGCGGGTTATTATCATAATGAAAATAAATAGATTCTGCAAGACTGAGCACACTGTCGTAGTGATTGTGGCAAATAATGTGACATAAATATATTCAAATGTTTAACACGATGTGAAGTGTTGGGAGGGGGTGCATGAAAAAAAAAAAATGGTGTCCCCCAGAGGGGGCATGACGAAAAATAATTGAGAAGCACTGCCTTTGACACAAATACATTTAGTAAATCTGCGGCGGATTTATTTGTAATCAGACATGCTGACAGATTGGTGTGCAAATTGTTATCAGAGCTGCCAACATTTGGTTGTTTACAATCCAATGGAGACACAAAGCGCTAGCTTTGATAGTCAATCTGGCCTGCAGTGAGCTAAACACAAGTTAGCATATCATCAGAAGTCGTTACTGGAATTCCAACAGGCATCGGCTCGGAGAAACATCTTCTCTTGCCTGTTAGAGTCTAGCGTTAGCTATGATGATGACCAGGTTAACGGCTAAACCGAGATCAGCTATATGTTTTGAAATATGTTAAAAATTGCAAAAATCTTAATATTGTATTGAAACTACTGGTTTGCGCTCTAATCGGAAAACAGAGTGGAAAAACTTCCTGAGCCTTTAAAGCCATCCATACGTGAACTACTAAAACATTAGAACATGCATCAGATTCCAATTGAGTGCATCCCATAATCAGTTCCCAGTTCCACATGTCCAAAAGGAGTAGGAAGAAGCAAAGCTTATTAAATCCTACCCCTCCATCTGGTACTTTTACAATCACTAACTGTTGCATTTGTTCACTTCCTGCTTTCCTAATATAAGTGAAGTTATTTATTTCTTTATTCAATTAATTTTTGTATTTTTTATTAATTTTTGTATTTTTTAAAATATATTTTTACATTTGTTTAATATTTTTTAAAATATTTTTTATACATCTTAAAATAAATTTTTAAATATATATATATTTTTTTAAATAATTTTTTACAATTTTAATTTTTTTCATTTGAACATGCATCAGATTCCAATTGAGTGCATCCCATAATCAGTTCCCAGTTCCACATGTCCAAAAGGAGTAGGAAGAAGCAAAGCTTATTAAATCCTACCCCTCCATCTGGTACTTTTACAATCACTAACTGTTACATTTGTTCACTTCCTGCTTTCCTAATATAATTGAAGTTATTTAGGTATTTATTTAATAATTTTTTGGATTTTTTAAAATATTTTTTGTATTTTTAAAAACATTTTTGTATTTTTTAAAATAAATGTTTGTATTTTTTTTAATAAATCTTTTTATTTTTATAAATAATTTTTAAAATTTTTTAAATAAAAGTAACTCTAATTTTTAAATAACAGTAACAGTTACATTTGTTCACTTCCTGCTTTCTTATTTTTATTTATTTATTTTTTATTTTATTTTTGTCACATACCGAATTGCATAGAGAAGTATTGGATGACATTTTTAGCTAATTGCTTATTTTTAGCCTTATGCATTATTTGAGCTGTTTGAAGATGAACTATATCAGCAAGTTGAAGTATTTGTGATTTTAGAAATAAGGAGTTATTATGTTCTCTGTAGGCGGCATTATGAATTATCCTTACTGACCTTTTTTGCAGTACATTTAGCCAGTGAAGATTGCTTTTATAGTTATGATCCCATATTTCCACACAATAAGTAAGATATGGTAGAACCAGAGAGCAATAAAGAGTGTGGAGTGATTTATGATTGAGAACTAATTTTGCTTTGTTCGATATTGAAATATTTCTGTCCACATTTATGTTGTATATTTGTAATATGAGGTTCATGTTCAGCTCATATTTTCATCTATTGTGATCCCCAGAAATGTATTTTCCTTCACCCTTTCAATGTCTACAGCGTGTATTTGTATTTGCTGGTACGTGTCCTTTCTGCTGTATAAGTACACGGTATGTGTTACCTGCGTGGAGGCAATGTGGATGCCGTCAGTAGCTTGTACTGTTATGTTGTAGAAGGACCGTTGTTCGGCATCCAGAGGCTTGGCAATGATGATGGTCCCCATGGCCTTCTCGACATCAAACACGTGGTCTGTGTTCCCACCTGGTCCACACAGTGAGCATAGACAGGGTCAGACCGACTCACACATGGAGACCTCTAGTCCAAACACGCTAAATACATGCAATGACAAACATGTGAGTGAACACATATTGATTATGGAGCAGTGACTTGCTCCTAACATGTTGGTCACACAGTCAGGAGATTGGGAAGACCTTGGTTCATTCGGTAGAATCGGTGCTACAATATCCACGTATACATGGACCCAAATATTCCAATTCCATTGGGGTTATTTGCTCGGAACGGAAAGAATTGAAAGAATCCCAAAGAAAAGTGCCAATCCCAATGAATATATCATGGGATTCCCAGGGGTGGAATATTCCTTTCCCCAATCCCATTGAGGTATCTTGTACCCGCTCAAACGGAAAGTTGTCAGACTGCGTTCTTCTTCTTCTTCTGTTGTTTATTGGCGGTTGGCAAGCAGCTTTGGTGTGCATTAGCGCCATCTGTGGAACACAATCTAAACCCTTCTATACGCCATTCACAAGTACACTTTTAGGCAAATATTAAAAAATGAAATATATATATATCATTTTTATATATTAATAAAAATAAAACAAATATTTTTTTATTTTTTAAATAAAAACTTCAATGAAAAAAAATTCAATTTTAATAAGCGCCATCTGTGGAACACAATCTAAACCCTTCTATACGCCATTCACAAGTACACTTTTAGCAAAATATTGAAAAAATTAAAATACATACATATATATAATTTTTTTAATATATTCATAAAAATAAATAAACAAAGAAATATATATATTTTTTTAAATATGTCAATTAAATATATATATATACATACATTCTATTTTAATAAAAACTTTATTTAAAAAAAAAAGCAGGCAAGGCAAGCAGCTTTGGTGTGCATTAGCGCCATCTGTGGAACACAATCTAAACCCTTCTATATGCTTTTCACAAGCCCAGTTTTTATTAAAATATTAAAAAATAAAAAATAAAAATATATATAATTTTTGTATATATAAAAAAATTACAAATGAATTTAAAAAATATTTTTTTATATTTTAATAAAAACTTTAATGATATATATATAATATTTTAATAAAAACTTTAATTAAATATATAAATATATATCTATATAAAAAATGTCCAGTTTAATGATAAAATATTATCAAGATTGAACTTTTATCTTTTCCTGTTTAAATTGATCCCGGGTGCGTTCTTTCAGTGAATGCTGAGATATGACGTAACACGCAGCTCCAGACGTTCTTCACTTTTTAAAAAATGGAGGCCAGCAATCGGCACTGGACTGCTAAGGAAAGTTTGTTTTTGATTCAAATTTAATTCCAAGACTGGACGAAGGAAAAACTGGCAATACGGAGTTATTCCAACAAGGGAAAGAAAAACTGGAGGAAGTCGGTATCACGTGATGTTGGTGTTTACGTTTTACTGGGCATGCCCCGTTGACTATTCTGGTTGATTATAGCGGCGCATGGAGACAAGAGATTGGAATATTCCTTTCCATGGATACCATTGTTTTCTGAAAGGTCATTGGGAAAGATTCCATTGGGAAAGAGAAAAACTCCTTATGTAAACGTGGCTAATGTTATTCCTGACGTACAGTTTGATGACTCTTGATTGTTGTCGTACGGAACGTCTATCCAAAGCCACTTTTCATGATTATCTGAGCAAAGACAGGCAGTGCAGATACTGGTCTGCCTGGTTCTTGGCTTAAACAGGTTATGGTTAGTACCGTACCCGGATGGTGAGTTCATGGTCAGGTTCGTGAAGGTCACTGTATCTTGTTGGGAAATTGTGATATGCTCTCATATCCACTCGTCCCCGAGCGTCGGTGTTCTGCGACGCCTCGTTGGGCAACAGCGCTTCTTATGTTGGCTCATGTTGTTCCAATAAATTATGCAAAACCACAAAGGAACCAGAAGGCCGTGAGATGGATTTGGTCTTTTCTATGCAGAGTTGGTTTTCTTCATGTTTCTTTCTACAAAACAATTATTGAACTCATTGAAGATGTTTTCCGTAGGAGCGAATGTTAGTGATATTGGTTATTTCCATGCATCAGTACTGTGATTGACTGGTGAGCTTCTCAGATAGCGCTAGCTCTATAACTGGATTGTATCCATGAAACATGTTCCATCAATCTCAGTTAGTAGCGTCTCCATCTAAACCAGCAAATAAGAAGATGTGACCAACATGGGTGGACAAGGACTATCCATGACTATCGATATCAATGAGTACTTCCAATGAAATGAAAGGATACCAAGTGGACAGATACAGGAGCGATAGAGAGATAGTTGAAAAGAGGAAGTAGTAGTAGTCAGTAGCAGTCAGATACCTTCTGAAGAACAGTTCCTGTTGCAAGTGGTCTGTAGGATAATAAAGATCCCTAGGAAAGACCTGGGACCTTCCAGGCATGGAGCGTTGAGGAAAAAAGGAAGAAAGAAGGTAAGAAACCCAAATGAGCCAAAAGAGAGAAAAGGATGAAAAGGTGATTTCATGAAGCGAGAGACGGAGAAGACTCTTGATCAGAAGTCGGATCGGAAATTAAAAATAACCTTGGTTAGCGTGGGTTATTTTTTTGGTTTATGTCGAAAATTTAATGCCAAAAATTTTGCTTTGTTTTTAGGTTAGCATACATCTTCTCGTAGCATGAGTCCAATTGTGTTGATGTATTTTTATCACAAAACATTCTTGTTAGCAATCTATTAGCATGCTAACAAAATGGAAATTGGAAGCAGAGCTTTGTTACCCATCTATGATGTCACCAAATGTTGAGTTCTAACACGCTTATCTTATTGATCAAAACCGCAAAATAATCCACGGTGGAGCCAAAGAATGTAGCGAGTGTTAGCATTTTGATAAATAAACTTTACATTCGTGTAAATGAATTTAGCCTTTCAAGTTAAAAAAAAAAAGTGCAAAAATATTGTGGGTAATCATCATCACCGTCATCATAGTCATGCTCAATTATATGATTATTTTATATTTAATAAATTTTAATGATGCTTTTTTTTTACCTGTGATGTCAAACCATAAAGGGGTCGAGCTCCGCTGCATGGAGACCACGCCGACAATCTCTGCCACTCTGTCATTTTCCATGACGGTAAAATTGTAGAAAGGCTCATCGAATGTTGGCTGGGCTGACGGAGAAGGACGATGGATCCACTCGATGTGGAGGCGAGCCGTAGAGGACTTCTGAGGACGGCCGTTATCCGTCGCCTTGATCTGAACCAGGAAGTCAACAATTGGGGGGGTCAGTCTTAACCTGGGAATACTCATTAGTTGGCTTTCAGACGCCTTTTAGACAATTGTGAAAAATGGCCAAAAATGCATAATCAGGTAGAAAAAAAAAATACATAAGTCGCTGCGGAGTATAAGTTGCAGAAGGCCAAAAATGCATAATCAGGTTAAAGAAAACATACATAAGTAGCACTGGAGTATAAGTAGCAGAAGGCCAAAAATGCATAATCAGGTTAAAAAAAAAACCATACATAAGTCACTGCAGACTATAAGATGCACAAGGCCAAAAATGCATAATCAGGTACAAAAAACATACATAAGTCGCACTGGAGTATAAGTCCCGCAAGGCCAAAAATGCATAATCAGGTAGAAAGAAAACATACATAAGTCACTGCGGAGTATAAGTCGTGCAAGGCAAAAAAATGCATAATAAGGTAAAAAAAAAAAAACATACATAAGTCGCTGCGGAGTATAAGTCGCGCAAGGCCAAAAATGCATAATAAGGTAGAAAAAAAACATACATAAGTCACTGTGGAGTATAAGTCGCACAAGGCCAAAAATACATAATCAGGTAGAAAAAAACATACATAAGTTGCACTGCAGTATAAGTCGGCCAAGGCCAAAAATGCATAATAAGGTTGACAAAAAACATACATAAGTCGCTCCGGAGTATAAGTCGCACAAGGCCAAAAATGCATAATCAGGTAGAAAAAAACATATATAAGTCGCTCCGGAGTATAAGTCGCACAAGACCAAAAATGCATAATCAGGTAGAAAAAAACATATATAAGTCGCTCCAGAGTATAAGTCGCACAAGGCCAAAAATGCATAATCAGGTAGAAAAAAAACATACATAAGTTGCACTGGAGTATAAGTCGTGCAAGGCCAAAAATGCATAATCAGGTAGAAAAAAAAAACATACATAAGTCGCACTGGAGTATGAGTCGCACAAGGCCAAAAATGCATAATCAGGTAGAAAAATAACATACATAAGTCGCACTGGAGTATAAGTCGCACAAGGCCAAAAATGCATTATCAGGTAGAATAAAACATACATAAGTCACACTGGAGTATAAGTTGCACAAAGCCAAAAATGCATAATCAGGTAGAAAAAAAATACATAAGTCGCACTGGAGTATAAGTCGCACAAGGCCAAAAATGCATAACCAGGTAGAAAAAAACATACATAAGTCGCACTGGAGTATAAGTCGCACAAGGCCAAAAATGCATAATCAGGTAGAAAAAAATACATAAGTCGCACAAGGCTAAAAATGCATAATCAGGTAGAATAAAACATACATAAGTCGCACTGGAGTATAAGTGTCAGGACCAGAAACAGGAAGTGCGGTTACGTACCGTCAGGATATCGTAGCTCCCGGCATTGAACGCCTTCCGAGATGACACCATTGCCGTTTTGGTGTCAATGAAGAACTTGCCATCCTCGTTGCCGTCCACGATGCTATACGAAAGGTCGCTGTTGGCGCCGTCATCGCGGTCGTAGGCAAAGACGCGATATATAGGCTCCGCCTTTTTTCTTCTCCCCCTCTCCGGGAGCTTCACCTGGTAGACCTTCTCTGGAAACGTCGGCTTGTTGTCATTTTCATCTAGGACCTGGACCATGACCCACACTGTGGTCTGTATCGGACTGGTCCCGCCATCCGAGATCGATACCTGGAACATTAAGATAGTACACATGCATGAGTATAATATATATATATATATATATATTACCTACAAGGTCTACACTACATGGATGGATGTTCATCAGATGTTCCCAACGGTGTGTTGGGTCCTCACCTCTAAAACGTGTTCCGTTTGTTGTTCACGGTCCAGTTTCCTGGAGGTTGTTGTGATCAGGCCTAATGTGGAAAACATCACAATGTATGATTTGGAAGTTAAAAATGTGAATGGCATGATATCAAAAATATGATTTTTGAGGAATACCTGGAATATGAAATGATAATAATGTATTCATTACGAAAATATTTCAAGAAAACAACCTGACCGGGTCATTTTTGACCCACTTATGGAAGGTTGGGGTAGTAACACAAAAACTACAATTTCTTAAAATGTATAAAAGGTAAGTTAAAAATGTGAATGACATGATATCAAAAACTTGTTTTTGAGGAATACCTGGAATATGAAATGATAAAAAATTTTAATTACAAAGATATTTCAAGAAAACAACCTGACCGGGTCATTTTTGACCCACTTATGGAAGATTTCTTAAAATTTCTTAAAATGTATAAATGTTGAGTTAAAAATGTGAACGGCATGATATCAAAAACATGTTTTTTGAGGAATACCTGGAATATGAAATGATACAATTTTTTCATTATGAAGATATTTCAAGAAAACAACCTGACCGGGTCATTTTTGACCCACATATGGAAGGTTGGGGTAGTAACACAAAAACTACAATTTCTTAAAATGTATAAAAGGTAAGTTAAAAATTTGAACGACATGATATCAAAAATATGTTTTTTGAGGAATACCTGGAATATGAAATGATAAAAAAAATTAATTATGAAGATATTTCAAGAAAACAACCTGACCGGGTCATTTTTGACCCACTTATGGAAGGTTGGGGTAGTAACACAAAAACTAAAATTTCTTAAAATGTATAAAAAATAAGTTAAAAATGTGAACGGCATGATATCAAAAACATTTTTTTCGGAATACCTGGATTATGAAATGATAAAAAATTTTCATGACAAAGATATTTCAAGAAAACAACCTGACCGGGTCATTTTTGACCCACTTATGGAAGGTTGGGGTAGTAACACAAAAACTAAAATTTCTTAAAATCTATAAAAGGTAAGTTAAAAATGTGAATGGCATGATATCAAAAACTTGTTTTTTGAGGAATACCTGGAATATGAAATGATAAAAAAATTAATTATGAAGATATTTCAAGAAAACAATCTGACCGGGTCATTTTTGACCCACTTATGGAAGGTTGGGGTAGTAACACAAAAACTAAAATTCCTTAAAATATATAAAAAATAAGTTAAAAATGTGAATGGCATGATATCAAAAATATGTTTTTTGAGGAATACCTGGAATATGAAATGATGGAAAATTTTCATTATGAAGATATTTCAAGAAAACAACCTGACCGGGTCATTTTTGACCCACTTATGGAAGGTTGGGGTAGTAACACAAAAACTAAAATTTCTTAAAATCTATAAAAGGTAAGTTAAAAATGTGAATGGCATGATATCAAAAACTTGTTTTTTGAGGAATACCTGGAATATGAAATGATAAAAAAATTAATTATGAAGATATTTCAAGAAAACAACCTGACCGGGTCATTTTTGACCCACTTATGGAAGGTTGGGGTAGTAACACAAAAACTAAAATTCCTTAAAATATATAAAAAATAAGTTAAAAATGTGAATGGCATGATATCAAAAATATGTTTTTTGAGGAATACCTGGAATATAAAATGATGGAAAATTTTCATTATGAAGATATTTCAAGAAAACAACCTGACCGGGTCATTTTTGACCCACTTATGCATCTAAGGGTTAAACTTGGTCATGTTTAGAGGAAAGTGTACCAAATCTGGAATCGGGACACCATTTAGAACAAACGCCAACATTTACTGACCGGTTCGAGCGTTGAGAGTGAAGAAGTTTTGTGGGTTCCCACTGACGATTCGGAAGCTGAGCCTTTCAGTAGATGAGGACGATGTGGAGTCGGGATCCTGGGCTTGGATCTGGACCACAGAAACATCCTTGGGAGAGTTCTCTGGTATTGACGGCCGGTACATCGGTTCAGACGTCAAGGGGGCATTGTCGTTTACGTCCTCCACGTGGATGAATACTTCGATTGTGGCAAACTGGGGGACCACGCCGTGGTCGCTGGCGTACACTGTCAGCCAATAGGAGTCTTTGGTCTCACGATCGAGGACGTCTGTCGTATAAATCACCCCTGTTGGACCAAGACACACATTGCGGTATTAACATTATGTTCTTTGTCTACAGAAACGGCAACATGAGCTATAAAATCCACTAAAAACAATAAGTTATATATATTCATGTCAAGAAAAGGTAGAAAAACTTATTGTTTTCAACAACACAACTTTAGTATAAAGTGAAATGAAAAAGCAGAACAGGTCCAGATCTTGGTTCACTGTACTTGTTGACATTCTTTCCATCATCCAAATTGGAAATGTGAAATCAGCCAATCAAATGAGTGAATTCACGTCACATGTCTGGACATTGTTTTTATGATGGTATACTGGGGAAAAAAAAACGGTCAAAATGAGAATCCCCTGAAGTTAACCCACTCAAGCTTGGTTATTGTGTGTAGCTGCTCTATAGGAGTCCACAACTCAATACCAAGGGCTGAAAAATGAATAATAGTTTTTATTGTATTCTAACCTGTTAACCCACTCAAGCTTGGTTATTGTGTGTAGCTGCTCTATAGGAGTCCACAACTCAATACAAAAAGATGAAAAATGAATAATAGTTTTTATTGTATTCTAACCTGTGTTAACCTACTCAAGCTTGGTTATTGTGTGTAGCTGCTCTATAGGAGTCCACAACTCAATACAAAGGGCTGAAAAATTAATAATAGTTTTTATTGTATTCTAACCTGTTAACCCACTCTAGCTTGGTTATTGTGTGTAGCTGCTCTATAGGAGTCCACAACTCAATACAAAGGGCCGGAAAATGAGCACAATTAAGCTGGTTGTCATTGTGTTGGCTAATTGTACACTTATGATTTCAGTTGTGGCTCAAAATATTGCTTTATAGTCATATTATTATAACCGGGTCCAAACCCACCCTAACAATACAGTGGTCATCATTTCAACCAGACCATTTTAAAATGTAGTAAAAATTAAAATGTATTAAAATATAAAGCATTAAAATGTAAAACGTGTCGGTGCCGACCCTAACACAAGAGGAACGTTAATATTCATAAACAACAAAACAACAAATGAACAGCTATAATCAGCCTTTGGAATGGTTGATTTGTTTACCATAGAATATATATACATAGACAGAATATCATTTAAACATATAACTTCAACAAATGACTTCCACCTGCAAATGTTTGATCACTCTTGATTGCAATGAGTCAAATAGACACAATACTGTACACACACTTGATCGTTCCAACAATTGACGAGAAGCAGATTTTCAATAAATGAAACTAAGACATTTGCACGACAACAACAGCACACTTAAAGACCGGGAACATGGCTGACACGTTTCCAAAGCTTCAGGCAATAAAACCACAACATTTCCTTGAAACATGGAATTGACTGTACAGACGCCCGTTCAACGTTTTCCCTTCTTTACACGTCATAATTCTTGGCTGTGAAATGAATTGAATCATATTTCTATCCGCACTCTTAAAGAAGTGTTTGAAAGATTTGACTAATATTAGTTATAGTTATGCACTAAAATAAATCACTATTTCTGTTGTGAAATTAAGGTTGGCCCTTTAAGGCTGGCCCTTTAAGACTGGCCCTTTAAGGCTGGCCCTTTAAGGATGGCCCTTTAAGGATGGCCCTTTAAAGATGGCCCTTTAAGGCTGGCCCTTTAAGACTGGCCCTTTAAGGCTGGCCCTTTAAGGATGGCCCTTTAAGGATGGCCCTTTAAGACTGGCCCTTTAAGGCTGGCCCTTTAAGGCTGGCCCTTAAAGGATGGCCCTTTAAGGCTGGCCCTTTAAGGCTGGCCCTTAAAGGATGGCCCTTTAAGGATGGCCCTTTAAGGATGGCCCTTTAAAGATGGCCCTTTAAGGATGGCCCTTTAAGGATGGCCCTTTAAGGCTGGCCCTTTAAGGCTGGCCCTTAAAGGATGGCCCTTAAAGGATGGCCCTTTAAGGCTGGCCCTTTAAGGATGGCCCTTTAAGGCTGGCCCTTTAAGGCTGGCCCTTTAAGGCTGGCCCTTTAAGGATGGCCCTTTAAGACTGGCCCTTTAAGGCTGGCCCTTTAAGACTGGCCCTTTAAGGATGGCCCTTTAAGACTGGCCCTTTAAGGATGGCCCTTTAAGGCTGGCCCTTTAAGGATGGTTCTTTAAGGCTGGCCCTTTAAGGCTGGCCCTTTAAGGATGGCCCTTTAAAGATGGCCCTTTAAAGATGGCCCTTTAAGGCTGGCCCTTTAAGGCTGGCCCTTTAAGGCTGGAGCTTTAAGGCTGGCCCTTTAAGACTGGCCCTTTAAGGATGGCCCTTTAAGGCTGGCCCTTTAAGGCTGGCCCTTTAAGGCTGGCCCTTTAAGGCTGGTTCTTTAAGGCTGGCCCTTTAAGGCTGGCCCTTTAAAGATGGCCCTTTAAGGCTGGCCCTTTAAGGATGGCCCGTTAAGGCTGGCCCTTTAAGGCTGGAGCTTTAAGGCTGGCCCTTTAAGGATGGTCCTTTAAGGCTGGCCCTTTAAGGATGGCCCTTTAAGACTGGCCCTTTAAGGATGGCCCTTTAAGGCTGGCCCTTTAAGGATGGTTCTTTAAGGCTGGCCCTTTAAGGCTGGCCCTTTAAGGATGGCCCTTTAAGGATGGCCCTTTAAGGATGGAGCTTTAAGGCTGGCCCTTTAAGGATGGAGCTTTAAGGCTGGCCCTTTAAGGCTGGCCCTTTAAGGCTGGCCCTTTAAGGCTGGCCCTTTAAGGCTGGCCCTTTAAGGCTGGCCCTTTAAGGATGGTCCTTTAAAGATGGCCCTTTAAGGCTGGCCCTTTAAGGCTGGCCCTTTAAGACCGGCCCTTTAAGACCGGCCCTTTAAGGCTGGCCCTTTAAGGCTGGCCCTTTAAGGATGGCCCTTTAAGGCTGGCCCTTTAAGGCTGGCCCTTTAAGGCTGGCCCTTTAAGGCTGGAGCTTTAAGACTGGCCCTTTAAGGATGGCCCTTTAAGGATGGCCCTTTAAGGCTGGCCCTTTAAGGCTGGCCCTTTAAGGCTGGAGCTTTAAGGCTGGCCCTTTAAGGCTGGCCCTTTAAAGATGGCCCTTTAAGGATGGCCCTTTAAGGCTGGCCCTTTAAGGATGGCCCTTTAAGACTGGCCCTTTAAGGATGGCCCTTTAAGGCTGGCCCTTTAAGGATGGTTCTTTAAGGCTGGCCCTTTAAGGCTGGCCCTTTAAGGATGGCCCTTTAAGGATGGCCCTTTAAGGATGGAGCTTTAAGGCTGGCCCTTTAAGGATGGAGCTTTAAGGCTGGCCCTTTAAGGCTGGCCCTTTAAGGCTGGCCCTTTAAGGATGGAGCTTTAAGGCTGGCCCTTTAAGGCTGGCCCTTTAAGGATGGAGCTTTAAGGCTGGCCCTTTAAGGCTGGCCCTTTAAGGCCGGCCCTTTAAGGCTGGCCCTTTAAGGCCGGCCCTTTAAGGCTGGCCATTTAAAGATGGCCATTTAAGGATGGTTCTTTAAGGCTGGCCTGTTTGTTTGGCTATGTTAGCACTAGCTAAGCGCTAGCAGAATAATGAGGAAAAACCGATGTCGCACTGTGTGATGACTTCGTTCTGAGCTGAAACCGCAATTAGCGTACGGAAATGATAGCGTTCAGGACCAAGGTCTGATGACTCCAATTGACTCCAACCCCATCAAAATCATGACTACAACAATTTGGAAAAGAACCGTACCTGTTTCTTCATCAATGGCAAATCGTCCGAGCCCGCTCCCATCACGGATGGAATATTGGATTTCTCCATCCCTGCCATCGTCTTCATCGTTTGCGCTGACTTGTAGAAGCGTACTTCCAATCCGAGCGTTCTCCTTAATGGATCCTGACAAGGCAAACTGGGAAAAGTACGGCGCGTAGAGGTTTTCGTTCACATCAAGGACCTCCACTTCCACATAAGTGACAGAGAGAAGAGATACCGGTTTTCCTTTGTCTTTGGCCCTGACTGTCAGGTTGTAGAACTGCTGAGTCTCATAGTCCAACTCCTTGGTCAAACGGATGGCTCCGCTTGCTTTGTCGATGTCAAACCATCCATTGTAGTCGCTGGCTAACGAGTAGCGCACCTGGCCACCCAAACCCAAATCCGGGTCTTGGGTTTCTAGCCAGGCCACAACAGTTCCGATGGGGAGATCCTCCAGAGCTCTGGCTTTGTACACACTGGGAATAAAGAGCGGGGGGCAGTCGTTCACGTCTTCCAGTACGACTTGTAATGAACTTATGGAAAATCTCTGTTTCCCTTTTTCTGCCTTGTCTCGGGCCTCGATCTTCAAATGAAACCAGGCGGCCAACTCCCGATCAAGTTGGCCAGCAACATAAACGATACCATTCGTGGAGTTGATACCGAACTGGGCGGTGCTGGTCAAAAAGGAGTACACCAGTTCTCCATTAAGTCCCAGATCTTTGTCCGTGGCCTCCACTTGAATGACATCCGTCCCGATGGCAGTGTTTTCCGGTATGGAAATCCGATAACCGCCTTCTTGCAAAAACTGCGGCGCGTTATCATTAGCATCCAGGATATAGACCGTTAGCAAACGCCAAGCCGATTTCTGTGGCAGGCCGAGATCATAGATGGTTATGTTGAGAAGATAACGATCTCTCTTTTCTCTGTCCATGGGAAGCAAGACGCGGATAAGACCGGTTTCCATGTCCATTTGAAAACAGCTGTCAATATTCCCGTCTGGAATGGAGTAAACCATCTGGCCGTTGAATCCCGTGTCGCCGTCGTAAGCTTTTACCTGGAAGACGCTCGAGCCAAGCTTGAGGTCCTCCGCCACGGAGATATCAGTGGGGAAAGATCTCTCAAACTGAGGCGTTTGACGGTTGACAGAAAAAAGGTCAATAAAGCCCTCCTCCATTTTGGGCTTGGTGCCGGTTTTGGACTTTTTCAGTAACTTCTCAGCTAATTTTTGAGCTACTCTCGTCTCTTTGCAGTCAAAATCTGTGTTTGGCGATTTCCCTTTCACGACTGAAATGTTTACAAACGTGGGTTCGGAAAAATTCTCACCGTCGGTGGCGGTTATTTTGAGACTGAAGACGCCGTTCTTTGGACTGGCGGTATCCAGCGGGCGTCTCAGCGCAAGGATCCCCGAATCGGCGTTAAGGTCAAAGTAGCCCCACTCGTTCCCTGAAATGATTTTATATTTCACTAGATCTAACTCGTCTACATCAATGGCGGACATCGTGGTAATGGCTTCATCCATCGGGAAATCTGCGGAGATCACGCCCCGACACGAGACCTTCTCAAACAAGGGTTGGTTGTCGTTGACGTTCTCCAGGTGAATCGTGACGTTCACTTCGCTCTCCCGTCGGTAAGGCGATCCCCAGTCGGAGGCTCTGACGACAAACACAAACGTCTCTGAAGACGACTCAAAGTCCAGCTTCTTTGTCGTGGTGATGACGCCGGAGAACTGATTGATTTGGAACGGCAGCGGCACAAGACTGGAAATACTAAAAGTCATGTACCCGTTTTCGCCTCGATCTGCATCGGTCGCAGAAACCGTTAAGACGGCGGTCCCAACCGGTACACTCTCGTTGACAGAAACCTCATAAGACGACCGGGAAAATTTGGGGGTGTTGTCATTGGCGTCCACGATAGAAATCCGCACTTTGACTTTGAGCTCGCTGTCTATTTCCAAAACCTCGAGGTTAAAGACATTCTGAGTCGCTTGGGTGAACCATGCGTTGGTGGAGATGACGCCGGTTAAGGTGTTTATTTGAAAAAATATCGAATCTGCAGAAGGCGTCAATATATATTCCGCATCATCCGGCTCTGGTGTTATTTTCACCGCCTGAACGATTGTGCCCGGCGGCGCGATTTCGCTCAAACTGACGTCATACGTCTCGTGCTCAAACTTGACATCCAATGTCGGTTGTTTTTTAACCGCAACGTAGACCACCTTGACGGCGGAGAACTTTGCTGGGTTTCCTCGATCTTTGGCTTGCAGTGTGAGGTTACAGCCGTACGGGTACGTTTCCCAGTTTATTGTATCGGACGCTTTTATGGCAAAGTCCCGTTCGTTGGATCTTTCCATGAAAAACTGGTTGGAAGGGTCCCCGCCGACAATGACCACCGAGTCTATGTACCCGTTTGAACCCTCGTCTGGATCGTCGACAGTCACAATGGCAAAGACTGCGTTCCGATCGAGCCAGGAAGGATGGTGTGATATCACATTTATGATCGGCGCGTACATATTTACGCGCTCGATGTGGACAAAGAGCTTGGCCGTGCTGCTGACGCCATTATTCCCGTAAAGCTTCATGCCTCGGTCCACTGCCAGTATTTCTAAGTCGTAGCGGTTTTGCTCCTCGACGCTGAGCTTCCCGCTGAGAGAAACGACCCCGCTAGTCGGATGCACGGCGAAAAGCTCCATTTTGTCTTTGAAAAAATAGTAAAACTCCCCGTTGGAGCCGGTGTCCGCATCCGTGGCCGTAACTTGCGCTATGCTAGTTCTGAGCGGAGTGCTTTCCGCGATGGTGACCGAGTACGTGGTCGGCGAAAAAAGAGGCCGCAGGTCATTCATGTCCAAGACCTGGATGCTGACTTTAGTCCAGGTCTCGGTGACCGCATCGCCCTTAATGGAGGCTTTGACTGTCAAAACGTAGTTGTCCTGGATTTCTCTGTTTAAGATGGCAGCGTTTCCTCCTTTAGTCCTTATGCGCAAGAAGCAGAAGTCGCCCAGAACGTACTCCTCGGCTTTGAAAAACCCCTCATCATCTCCGGATGTGATTCTGTAGCGGATCTCCCAGGACCGCAGCGCCAGGTGGACGCCCATTTTAATTTTACTGTTGGCATAGGTGCGAGCGGCTGAGTTCTCGTAGACTGTGGCGTGGTACACCGGCTGGGTGAAGTCCAAATGAGGTGAAGTCGGACTTGAATTCGGAGGGGCGTTCTGTCCGCAGCAGGGTGGCGGCTTGAAGAGAAACAGCAGCGGCAGGAAGACGAGGCCGAGTAGAGGGGCACGCATGCCTGCCCACTGGCCCATGTTCAAATCCATCCCATCGTCATTTCATTCTGAAACACAAAAAAAATGAAAAATGAGTGAGAAATGCTTTACGGTGAGAAGGATTTACCGCAGGGGTCTCAAACATGCGGCCCGCGGGCCAAATGTGGCCCGCAGGACACTAGTTTGAGGCCCCCGCCTTGATATGAAAGTTTAAAGTTTGATATGGATGCTGTATGGTATCATGTACCCAGAAAAAATGATTACGTTTGATTCATGTTCATGTTAAAGGTTAAATAACTGTTAATAGTTATCCTCCCTATCCATGTGGAAGTGGTAAGTTTTTGGCTATTTAAGTTGAAAGGAAATAACTTGAAGGCTACCGTTTAGGTGGCTAGCTCTCTAGTTTGCGAGTTAGCATGTGTCTCAAGACCCTGCAGTTGCGCAATATGTTGTAAATAAAAAGAGTATAAATGTGACTATAGTCGTGTTTTGTCATGTCTACAGGGCTCTAATAATGCTTTGTTCATTTTCATCTGAAAAAAATCATTTGTCATTTGTCAAGTTATTTCCTTTCAACTTAAATAGCCAAAAACTTACCACTTCCACACGGATAGGGAGGATAACTATTAACAGTTATTTAACCTTTAACATGAACATGAATCAAACGTAATCATTTTTTCTGGGTACATGATACCATACAGCATCCATATCAAACATTAAACTTTCATATCAAGGCGGGGGCCTCAAACATGCGGCCCGCGGGCCAAATGTGGCCCGCAGGACACTAGTTTGAGGCCCCTGGTTTAGGCTATATCGGCCATTCCTAATTAAAGATCGATCGATACATCGGCCAGCCGATATATCGGTTGCGTTCTTTACTTGAATCGGTATCGGTCGATCACATGGATGCTAGATAAACTTAAACTAGTTTTGCACATGGTTGAATATTTATTCCTTTTAAAGTTGATAATGCCGTTTAAATGTATGTTTAAGAAAGCTGAATCCTACTTTGTTCAGTGTTTATATTTCTATAAATATTTGTTTCAACTTGAGACCTGGAATATTTGTTATCATTGTCATTTTTTTCATGTACTAAATTGAGGGAGTAAAAGCAGTATCGGCCACAAATATTGGCCTAAGCAAAAGGGTGATGGGGAAAAATTGGTATCGGCATCGGTCCATATCGGTCGATCCCTATTCCTAATCAGAACGTGTCAGCTGTGTGGTGATATTTTATTTCTGTCCAGTCATTTTTGGTACATACTCATATAAAATCAACCATAATGATAACAATAACATTTAAAGCCAACAAAGTTCTGGTATCGGAACAGTATCTAATCAGCAGATATCCAAATTCAGACATTGGGGATCGGAAAAACTGTGGATCGGTGCTTTCCGAGTTTTTACAGATATATAAATATATAAATCTATAAATACGATCAGGTTGTCAATAATACAGGAGGAGGAAATGGCCTACTCTAATTATCCAATAACATATGAAACATCCCAAAGAGGGAATGCCCTTTACACTCCACATCTTTGGAATCTTTGGAGTGACACCCCGGAGCAAATCTGTGTGCTTTGCTGCCTGTCTCAAGGGCACCTTGGTTGGCACTCGCTCTTTAAAGTCCAGCGACTGACATCTCCTTCTTATGAAACCGAAATGACTTCTGACATCATTCTTCTACAGCCACGAAACAAGGATCTTCAATTGCATGTTTCACAAAACCGGACGTGGTTTGAGAAGGAACAAAATAATTACACGACTAAGAAGATAAGTGGAACATCACCAAAACCGACGGTCGGGAAAATAACTTCCAAGGCAAATTCATCATGGACTTATCACAATCGTTTTCCTGAAATCCGAGTCAACTGCGATCCGACGTCTTAAAAAGTGTCTTCTGTTTAACACACAAGTCCCAAATATGTGCAAAGCCGGTCTTTGGAAGACAAACCTGATGCCGTAAATGTCATGTTGTGGTCAAAGGAAAGCCGCACTGGTCTGCGACTTGATGACTCGGCACTTTTCACCACGACTAAATGAGGCAGTGCGAGCAAGTATTCGTATAATGACATATTACCAAAGTACACAGGTTCATTCTCAGCCGCGCGGTCTTCCTCGCTTTCACAAGAGCGTTACATTTTTGCATGGCGCAGAAGAAAAAACCAGTATTTTCTTCCTCTGCGTGTCCAAAAAGCCCCCCCCCCAGTAAAGAAAGCGCGTCTGCCAGCATTTTCAATACAATTCCTTCAAGTCATTCAGGAAAGAAAAGCTCAACTCGGCTTGTGTGGAATGCTGAGAACCCTACAATTTTCATCTGACCTTAAAATGTCATTGTGATACCAACTTCAGTCAGTCAAGAGGCTGGCTGGGTGGGTGGAGGTGGAGAAGACTTTCTGCAAGAAGTATCTCAAAGCACTTTTACTAGGTCAGTCCATCTCTCTTGGGGGGGGGGGGGGGGGGGGTGAGAAGAGGAAGGCAGTTATGATGCCTCAACACTGAACAAAACATCCCAAAAAAAAAAAACTGTTGAACAATAGCTTGGTTTAGCTCAGGGGTGGCCAAACTACAGCCCGGGGGCCACATCCGGCCCGCCAAGTGTTTGAATACGGCCCGCCCAATCTTTCCAAAGTATTTAATTTAAAGTCAACATACAACCTGGCATCATGGCCTGAGCCAACCTTTTGATGGTTGTATCAATTTCGTTGTTTGACATGGTCTGTTGTTTACAAAGTGCTCCTGAAAAAAGAGACACAAGCACATAATAATATAATAATAATAAAAATTAAAATAATAATTATTATATTATTATTATAACTATTATGATATCATATTTATTATACTAATGCTAATTATTATATTAATTATATATAATAATATTGTTATATTTGCATATTTTACATAACAATAATATAATAATTATTATTTTAATTTTATTTTAATTATTATAATATTTTATTATTTTTAAAATATTTAAATATAAATATAAAATAATAAATAATAATAGCAGATTGCATGACAATTTTACAGATACAATAATACCAGGTGGACTGTTACATGTAAAATATATAGTCTGCCCCCCCCCCCCCCCCCCCCGGAAATTTTGTTATATCAATGCGGCCCGCGAGTCAAAAAGTTTGCCCACCCCTGGTTTAGCTAAACGCTTGGGCAGGAAAGAAAGATGACAAAATCATTCAAAAGGTGAAACCCCATTTTCATAAAACACCAACAAAGATGACGTTTTCACATTCAGTTGAAGCGTTTGTGAGCGTTCAGGACAGTGCTTACATTCATCATGCAGCATATTAACATGTACATCATATATGTTCCGGTCCACAATTATGACATGCTTATGTTGTTATGCTTCGCTGACCATGTTTTTTCGCCAAGCGTGAAGATGTTTTACTTACTTAAACAGTATATAAATACACAAAGTATTTGTCTGCATTGTTTTTCTGTCCTTGTTAGACCCAGTTTGTGCTGCTCTCTGAAGGGAGTAGTTAATAGGATGGTAAGAGATTTTAGTTTTAGTTTAGATTTTTAGATGTGCAGCGTTTTTCTGTCCTTGTTAGACCCAGTTTGTGCTGCTCTCTGAAGGACGTAGTTAACAACATGGTAAGAGATTTTAGTTTTAGTTTACATTTTTAGATGTGTAGCGTTTTTCTGTCCTTGTTAGACCCAGTTTTTACTGCTCTCTGAAGGGAGTAGTTAACAGCATGGTAAGAGATTTTAGTTTTAGTTTACATTTTTAGATGTGCATCGTTTTTCTGTCCTTGTTAGACCCAGTTTGTGCTGCTCTCTGAAGGACGTAGTTAACAACATGGTAAGAGATTTTAGTTTTAGTTTAGATTTTTAGATGTGCAGCGTTTTTCTGTCCTTGTTGTGCTACTTTTTTCCCCGATGCATAGTTCATGGTCACACAAAACATTCCAAGCATAGCGTATTGTGCATTTAATATATAACCACAGAAACATAAAAATATCGACACTGAAAGGGAAAATCAAGGAACTGGACCCATTATGCAAATTTTTGTCCCTTTGTATTGAGATGTGGACTCCTAAAGAGCAGCTACACACAATAACCCACCCAGAAAGCTTCCTAGATCTTCCAGCATCTGCATCTATCCTGGCTTTACTTCTTTAGATTTCCAAAACATAACAAACAAAATGAACCAAACCTTTTTTTTTTCATTATTAATCATGTATTTAGTATATTCATGTACCGACATGTAAGTGCACTGCTATTTCCTTTCAACATAGACGACCAATCTTAATATCAGATGCAAATCTATTCTGCATCTTGTGTGCATTTGAAGCAATGAATGGATTTAATGCATGGCTGCAACGTGATCAAAGGACGGCTTCACTCGGACAAAACGGATACATGCTGCATGGAAATACATTTCCAGGCAAATCCTGCTGTACAGCAATAATCACAGCCTTATCTGGGAAAAAAGTGAGTGACAGATGGAATAAAGAGCCTAAACGCTGGACGCGAATACAAACAAGCGAGACGTGGAGAGGACAGAAGGAGAAGTGGAGGAGCGAGCATCATCTCATCCATACATCCATCATCATCCATACTTAGCACCGCACACAAGAGCGCCCGCAAGCATGGCTGTCAACTCCGGTTAACGCATCAATCAGCAGGATGACATGCACTGGCCCGAATACTAAAATACTAAATACTAAATAGTCAATTACCCCAAAATATATTGTTTTGTGTTTTTTTGCCCTACACGGGACCTTGCCCCACAGTTCCACATATGACTCAGAGGATGACCAATTAAAATCATTTCTACCTTCAGTCGCTGTGTGTGTGTGTGTGTGTGTACGAGTGGGATTTGGATGTGTGTGCACCAGAGAAGGTAAGCGGAATGTGCGCATAAAAGACAAAAAAGAATAATGGGTCTAGGTCTAGGTCAGACACCACAGATCCACTTTCACTACCACGTGACAAAATGGACAAAAGCTTTTTCTCACGTTCTTTATGAGGATCTATAACTTTTTCATTCTACACAAAGACCTATTTCTCTCAAATATCTGCGTTCATGTGCCGAGATAATCCATCCACCATACTAAGATGTTGATGAGACAACATGCTTATTGCCCAGGCCCCTGCTTTAAAGATGCATAATCAGGTAGAAAAAAACATACATAAGTCGCACTGGAGTATAAGTCGCACAAGGCCAAAAATGCATAATCAGGTAGAAAAAAACATACATAAGTCGCACTGGAGTATAAGTCGCACAAGGCCAAAAATGCATAATTAGGGAGAAAAAAACATACATAAGTCGCTCCGGAGTATAAGTCACACAAGGCCAAAAATGCATAATTAGGTAGAAGAAAACATACATAAGTCGCACAATGCCAAAAATGCATAATTAGGTCGAAAAAAACATACATAAGTCGCACTGGAGTATAAGTCGCACAAGGCCAAAAATGCATAATCAGGTAGAAAAAAAACACACATAAGTCGCACTGGAGTATAAGTCGCACAAAGCCAAAAATGCATAATCAGGTAGAAAAAAACATACATAAGTCGCACTGGAGTATAAGTCGCACAAGGCCAAAAATGCATAATTAGGTAGAAGAAAACATACATAAGTCGCACAATGCCAAAAATGCATAATTAGGTAGAAAAAAACATACATAAGTCGCACTGGAGTATAAGTCGCACAATGCCAAAAATGCATAATTAGGTAGAAAAAAAACATACATAAGTCGCTCCTGAGTATAAGTCGCACAATGCCAAAAATGCATAATCAGGTTGGAAAAAACATACATAAGTCGCACTGGAGTATAAGTCGCACAAGGCCAAAAATGCATTATCAGGTAAAAAAAAAACATACATAAGTCGCACTGGAGTATAAGTCGCACAAGGCCAAAAATGCATAATCAGGTCAAAAAAAACATACATAAGTCTCACTGGAGTATACGTCGCACAAGGCCAAAAATGCATAATTAGGTAGAAAAAAACATACATAAGTCGCTCCTGAGTATAAGTCGCACAATGCCAAAAATGCATAATCAGGTTGGAAAAAACATACATAAGTCGCACTGGAGTATAAGTCGCACAAGGCCAAAAATGCATAATCAGGTTGGAAAAAACATACATAAGTCGCACTGGAGTATAAGTCGCACAAGGCCAAAAATGCATAATCAGGTCAAAAAAAACATACATAAGTCTCTCCGGAGTATAAGTCACACAATGCAAAAATGCATAATCAGGTAGAAAAAAACATACATAAGTTGCTCCGGAATATAAGTCGCACAAGGCCAAAAATGCATAATTAGGTAGAAGAAAACATACATAAGTCGCACAATGCCAAAAATGCATAATTAGGTAGAAAAAAACATACATAAGTCGCACTGGAGTATAAGTTGCACAATGCCAAAAATGCATAATCAGGTAGAAAAAAAACATACATAAGTTGCTCCGGTGTAAAAGTCACACAAGGCCAAAAATGCATAATTAGGTAGAAAAAAACATACATAAGTCGCTCCGGAGTATAAGTCGCACAATGCCAAAAATGCATAATCAGATAGAAAAAAACATACATAAGTCACACTGGAGAATAAGTCCCACAACGCCAAAAATGCATAATCAGGTAGAAAAAAACATACATAAGTCGCACTGGAGTATAAGTCGCACAAGGCCAAAAATGCATAATTAGGTAGAAAAAAACATACATAAGTTGCACTGGAGTATAAGTTGCACAATGCCAAAAATGCAGAATCAGGTAGAAAAAAACATACATAAGTTGCTCCGGAGTATAAGTCGCACAAGGCCAAAAATGCATAATTAGCTAGATGGATTATCTCGGCAAATGAGACGTGCTCACTAACAGATTTGCAAACAATATTAGAGAGAAATATGCTTTTGTGTAAATAGAAAAAGTTTTAGATTTCAGTTCACGATGAATGGAAGCAAAAACTATGATATTTATACTGCATTTTTACTAAGAGTATGTACAGCTGTTCAATTGTTCCTGCTATGCTGGCATGTTTTCAAGAGAAAAAATCTTTGTAATTGAATGCACCACTGCTGGGAATCATACTCACCGACTACAAACTACAAAGAAAATCATTAATTTATTCATGAATTTTCCACCACTTAACCGGATCAGGGTCACACTCGAGCTGGTCTTTGGGTTCGGTACACCTTGGCCTGGTCGCTAGTCAACCACAGAGTACATGAAGACAAGCGAGCGTTCACATTCAGACCCTTATTGACAATTAAAGCCGTTATTTGACCTAAATTGCATGTTATGTTAATACACCCTGAAAAAACACTGCAAACACTGACAGATCACATCTGAGATCCAAACCCAGAAGATAGACGTGCTGCCCACACACAAACGAGCAAATCCTTTGTTGTAAATAAAGAAAACAAACAAGCGGCGCTATAATTGTCAGTATAGAAATGTTTGTGTTTGAGGCCAGGTGAAAATAATGCTTGAAGCTCGGCGAGGCGCCGCAATGAATGCAATCAGCGCTAATCAATCTCACTTCAAATGAGGAGGGGAGACCCGAGGCTCCTCCAGGGTAAGAAGAACACACAAGAAGCTTCCACGTTCGATGGTAGAAAACTAGCTCTCTTCCTGGTCAAACAAGGAACGCAAGCATTTTATCATCGCATTAGCATTCCTGGGCTACATTGTTTTTTTTAATACATAATTTCACTCCTAAAAAACAACAGCTTTGCTATCATTATCAGAAAAAAATAGCAATATTTGAATCTTGGTTGGCTGCACGGAGGTCGAGTGGTTAGCGTGCAGACGTCACAGCTAGGAGACAAGGGTTCAATTCCAGCCTCGGAATTGCATGTTCCTAGCATGTTCTCCACGTGAATGTGTGGGTTTTCTCCGGTTTTACTCCGGTTTCCTCCCACATTCCAAAAACATGCTAGGTTAATTAGCCACTCCAAATTGTCCATTGAGTGTGAATGGTTGTTTGTCTATATGTGCCCTGGGATTGGTCAGACTGGCCACCAGTCCAGGGTGGACCCCGCCTCTCATCCAAAAGAGCAGCTGGGATAGGCTCCGACACCCACGCGACCCTCGTGAGGAAAAGAAAATAGGTAGAAAATGAATGAATGAGTTCTCCTCCTATTTTGTGTGGAAGTGGTAACTTTTTGGCTTGTTATTTTGTCTTTTCCCACCCTCGGCCATCTCCGTGTGGAGTTTACATGTTCTCCCGGTACATGTGTGGGTTTTCTCCCACATTCCAAAAAAATATGCTAGGTTAATTAGCCACTCCAAATTGTCCATAGGTATGAATGTGAGTGTGAATGGTTGTTTGTCTATATGTGCCCTGGGATTGGTCAGACTGGCCACCAGTCCAGAGTGGACCCCGCCTCTCACCCAAAAGACAGCTGGGATAGGCTCCAGCACCCCTCATGACCCTTGTGAGGAAAAGCGGTAAAAAAATGAATGAGTTCTCCTCCTATTTTGTGTGGAAGTGGTAACTTTTTGGCTTGTTATTTTGTCTTTTCCCACCCTCGGCCATCTCCGTGTGGAGTTTGCATGTTCTCCCCGTGCTTGTGTGGGTTTTCTCCGGGTACTCCGGTTTCCTCCCACATTCCAAAAACATGCTAGGTTAATTAGCGACTCCAAATTGTCCATAGGTATGAATGTGAGTGTGAATGGTTGTTTGTCTATATGTGCCCTGGGATTGGTCACAGACTGGCCACCAGTCCAGGGTGTACCCCGCCTCTCGTCCAGAAGACAGCTGGGATAGGCTCCAGCACCCGCCATGACCCTTGTGAGGAAAAGCGGTAGAAAATGAATGAATGAGTTCTCCTCCTATTTTGTGTGGAAGTGGTAACTTTTTGTCTTGTTATTTTGTCTTTTCCCACCCTTGGCCATCTCCGTGTGGATGAGTGTACCCCGCCTCTCGCCTGAAGACAGCTGGGATAGGCTCCAGCACCCCCCAAACACCAAAACTATATAAAGTATAGTACATCAGTTGGAGGCGCTAAACGTCCCGTAGGTGTGAATGTGCCCAAAGTGGGTTGGGATAGACTCAGCCACGACAAAGCGATGAATGGATGTTATATAAGACCTTCCTCTGCATCCAAATCCCTGTCCACGGAAGCCACCATTCATTTGGTCACACTCTGGTCGTGGTCAATTCCAGCTAACCGCAGCTTCCCTACAGCAGATTGGGCGGAAACGTCAAACCACCGCCATTCACATTTCTACACCAGCGTGGGCGTCACTGGAAGTGGGGCAGGCGAAGCGTCTTGCCCAAGGACACAACGGCAGATGGGAACTGTGATGGATGCTTTTAGAACCGCCAACCCCGCGGTTATCGCCAGGACCAGTGTTTACGGTATGTGTCCATGGTGTGTATGGAATCTGGGTCAGAGTCTTCAACTCCTTGGCAGCTGAAAGACTGACTTCCATGTGAGGGAAATTGACTACAGCATCATCGCCTGTAAGTGTTTGGCAAACATGTCCGTCCACGTATTAATAAACTATTTTCATAACAATCTGGTCAGCACTGATGACAGTTTCCACAGATCCTTCATTGTTTTAGCACAGGGGTCTCAAACTCAATTTACTTGGGGGCCACTGGAGCTCGGGTCTGGGTTTTCCAAAAAAAAAAACCCAAAAAATTTATTAAATTTATTAAAAACAAAAAAATTAAAAAAAACTTCGCTTTGGTTCCATTTTTTCTACAATAAAAGCTCTGATAAAACATTCCACTGTTCTCAAATATCTTACTTTTTATTTTTCTGCACAAAATAAGATGAAAAATAAATAAACGAATCAAGAATAAAGAAAATCAATCAATCAGTAATAAATAAATATAATAATAATAATAAAAAGTTAAGAAAGCACATATAGTTGGTGGGTAGACAAATGATTTTTTTCATATTAAAATGAACAAAGCATTATTAGAGCCCTGTAGACATGACAAAACACGACTATAGTCACATTTATACTCTTTTTATTTACAACATATTGCGCAACTGCAGGGTCTTGAGACACATGCTAACTCGCAAGCTAGAGAGCTAGCCACCTAAACGGTAGCCTTCGAGTTATTTCCTTTCAACTTAAATAGCCAAAAACTTACCACTTCCACACGGATAGGGAGGATAACTATTAACAGCTATTTAACCTTTAACATGAACATGAATCAAACGTAATCATTTTTTCTGGGTACATGATACCATACAGCATCCATATCAAACTTTAAACTTTCATATCAAGGTGGGGGCCTCAAACTAGTGTCCTGCGGGCCACATTTGGCCCGTAGACAAACTTGAAAGAACTCAATAACACAAACTGAGGTATTGCCGTACTGCGTATGAAATGAAAAACTGTAGATTTTCAATACAAAATGACTTGGCCAACCATTTTAAGAATATCTTATTGCTTTTCGCAGACCTCTTTGCATTGCTACGATTTTCAAGCGGGTCTCTAAAGACTCCACAAACCCTCAGTGGGTCCGTCTAGTGTGAAAGTACAATATTAATATTGCAATACATGTGGGTGTGCGGGGGTGGGCTTTATACTTTATACTTCCCCACAACCATATGAGGCACCTGCTTTTCATTTTCACTTAAAAATGTGACAACACGAGAAAAAAGTGCATTATTATATGAATCCATGCATTCATTTCCCATAACGCTTATTCTCACAGAGGTTGCAGGGGTATGCTGGAGCCTATCCCAGCTGACGTCGGGCGAGAGGCGGCATTTTGTTAATGTTCCGGTAAAACAAATGAGCTATGAAAATAAATGTTACAAAATCTCATAGCTCGTGGCCATTTTCATTTTGTAAAAGTAGCGCTCACAAGAAAAAAAAAAAAAGTTGAGACCAGCGCTTTGCGTGTAACATAAATAAGTCATGGCGTGTCATTGATATTCCGCTCTCATTCGCCCAAGTCACTCTCTTCTGTGCGGCGCCGAAAAAAGAAAATATATTATTTATAGAAGACAGGAATTATTACTCCTGTTTTGTTTTTGCTACTTTTATTCTAAAGGTCAAACTGACACATTCCGTGCTTTTCATTGACCTTTCTTTCTTGACCCTTCCTGTTCATCGGGCGATTCTCTGCGACCGAGTTTTCCAAGTTGTGTCCCCTTCTGTCATGGCGGCTCTTCATTGGTGTTCCCCCTCTTAGCCCCGACCTACTTCCCAGTGCTCCTGTTCTCGTGGATCCCTCCGACGCTTAACGGAGCGCCAGCATGTGGGGGTGGGAATAAACGTCTTCCACGTGAAATTCATTTATTCGCTCACAGTGAGGGGAGATTTACAAACATTAGGCAACACTGCATCTTTCAGATGCCCTCATTTTGTTGCCTTCCATGAAATCATAATCTATTACCTCTAATAATTTGTTATTTACTGTAAGGGAGATTACAGGTTGTTCCGGTGCATAACTCGCATGGGTCAAAAAAAATGTAATGAATAAGAAACAAACACACCAAACTATAAGTCACATTTACCACTGTCAAGCTATCATGGTAATGGTAATGGTAATGGTAATGGTAATGGTTTTATTTCATTTGAACATGTATCAGATTCCAATTGAGTGCATCCCATAATCAGTTCCCAGTTCCACATGTCCAAAAGGAGTAGGAAGAAGCAAAGCTTATTAAATCCTACCCCGCCATCTGGTCCAACTGTTACATTTGTTCACTTCCTGCTTTCATAATATAATTGAAGTTATTTATTTCTTTATTTAATTAATTTTTGTTTTTTTTTAAATACATTTTTTAATTTTTTTAAATAATTGTTACTTTTTTAAAAATATTTTTTAAAAATATTTTTGTAAATATATTTTTTAAATAATTGTTACTTTTTTTAAATATTTTTTAAAAATATTTTTGTAAATACATTTTTTAAATAATTGTTTTTTAAATATTTTTTAAAAATAATTTAAAAAAAAATAATTTTAATTTTTTTCATTAGAACATGCATCAGATTCCAATTGAGTGCATCCCATAATCAGTTCCCAGTTCCACATGTCCAAAAGGAGTAGGAAGAAGCAAAGCTTATTAAATCCTACCCCTCCATCTGGTACTTTTACAATCACTAACTGTTACATTTGTTCACTTCCTGCTTTCATAATATAGTTTAAGTCTATTTTTTTCTTATTTTTTTTGTTTTTCCTGAATTTCCTGCAAATTATTACATTTTGTTTGTGGGCGTACATGTGCATTTTAGTAGTTCCAGTATATTATTGTATGTGTGATTTTTGTGTGTATACGGGGAAGAAATAATCAAAAGAAATAATAAAATATAATAATAATAGTAATAAAATTTTATTAAAACAATTGCAATTATCACAATTACGTTATCTTTTTTAATTTCAAATAAATTATAATTTAATAATTAAAGATTCTTTTAATGTATTCAAATGATACTCTTTGAATTATATTTTTTTTCCACAAAAAAAAAGAAAAAGAATGAATGATCTTGTTAAAATTATTTTGTCTCATATTACATTTGTGGGAAGTTATTACATTTACAGATTTTCACTTTCCCACATATGTAATAATTTCCTGCAAATGTAATAACTATTACATTTGCAAGAAATTCAGTATTAAGTTTGCAGTAGGCAAATTTTATTACGTTTGTGGGAAATTTATTACATTTACATTATTACATTATTATTAGATGTCATTTTGAGGATTTTAACAAGATAATTCCTTTTTTTCTTTTTTTTGTGGGAAAAATATTATCATTTCAATACATTAAAGGAATCTTTAATTTTTAAATTAGAATGTATTTTAAATTAAAAAAGATAAAATAATTGTGATAATTGCAATTATTTTAATATTTTTTTTACTATTATTATTATTATATTTTATTATTTCTTTTGATTATTTTTTCCCCATATACACACAAAATCACACATAAAATAATATACTGTAACTAAAACGCACAAACAAAATAATAATAATAATAATAATAATTTCCTGTAAATGTAATAGTTATTACATTTACAGACAACGGCATATATCATCTCCTTTTGGTTTCAGTGTATCTGCAGTGGTATCTGTGTGAGACTATGCTGATGTTCACACTGCGGGAAAATTAGATTTGTTGATGGAATCAGATCTTCAAGCTCTCCCATGTACGGGTTGCTATGGTAACAGATGTATAGTGGAAAAAAAATGCTACTCCCAAATCAAATATTCTGTGTGTGTGCGACTGCATTGCTGTCAACTGCAATCAAAGTGGCGTCCTCCGCTGTGTTATTGTGACAAAAGTTGTGCCACCGCCTGCCCCCCCCCCCCCCCCCCCCCGTCTATACCGTGTCGCTCTTTTATTTGATGGATTTTATGGATGCTCCTGCTTCAGGTGACACAAACGCTGCTTTGATGTCAGATTTGAGAGCCCACGTCATGTTAAACCTCCTCCACATCCTTCATGAAATGAAGCTGGCTGCAAGAAGCATAGTATGATAAAATCACATTTGGTGCTGGCAGCGGAAACTTGGGATGGGGACCAAAACTCAAATACATACAGGGGCCCCTGCCAATATTCATTGGAGCAACCACATGTGCTAAAGGTGCTAAATCAGGGGTCTCAAACTCAATTTACCTGGGGGCCACTGGAGGTGAGACTGGGCCGCATCAGGTTTTACAAAAAAAAAACATTTATTAAAAACAGAAAAATATACAAACTTTTTCAGTGCTTTGGTTCCGATTAAAAAAAAATTAATAAAGAAAGAAAATCAATCAATCAGTAATAAATAAATAAATATAATAATAATAATAAAAAGTTAAGAAAGCACATATAGTTGGTGGGTAGACAAATGATTTTTTTCATTTTTTAAAAAGAACAAAGCATTATTAGAGCCCTGTAGACATGACAAAACACGACTATAGTCACATTTATACTCTTTTTATTTACAACATATTGCGCAACTGCAGGGTCTTGAGACACATGCTAACTCGCAAACTAGAGAGCTAGCCACCTAAACGGTAGCCTTCAAGTTATTTCCTTTCAACTTAAATAGCCAAAAACTTACCACTTCCACACGGATAGGGAGGATAACTATTAACAGTTATTTAACCTTTAACATGAACATGAATCAAATGTAATATTTTTTTCTGCGTACATGATACCATACAGCATCCATATCAAACATTAAACTTTCAAGGCGGGGGCCTCAAATTAGTGTCCTGTGGGCCACATTTGGCCCGCGGGCCACGTGTTTAAGACCCCTGTGCTAAATGAATGGAACACATAGCTTTATTTGTACCTTGACCTGTGGTTAATATCGCTGTCGTCAACAGTAGCATAACGCTTCCTCATTAGCAACCAATACAATTAAAACAATACCCACCACTAGTGTAAACATAACCTTTACTGAATTTCGATTATTTGTCATTTTTAAGTACGAAAAAAAAAAATATTATAATATCTCCATTCTCACCGCTCTAATTTCTAAACGCAGATTCTGATGGCTGCCACTTCCTCTTCCCCCCCCCCGACAACCCTCGCCAGCCAGGGTGACTTAGCTCCTCTGCCCTTGTTCCAGCATCTATTATTCATGAAGTCTTAGGAGGACTGATCACATTGATCACATTGACTTGATTGATTAACTTTTCTTTGGACTATTTGGATTATTATGTGGATGTACTATCAAGTCAGCCAGCAAGCTAGGATTCTGACCATTGTTTTCTCTTGTCCTATTTCCATTGAAGGTGTTTGCCAAACTATATCACACATATCAACACCCCCACCGGCGAGCAGATGTTACCAACGGGGGTGTCAAAGAACACATTGAACAAATACATGGCTGCCAAATTCAAATTCATTCATTTTCTACCGCTTATTCTCACCAGGGTCACGGGGGTGCTGGAGCCTATCCCAGCTTACACCTTGGACTGGTGGCCAGCCAATCACAGGGCTCATATAGACTAAGAATCGACCGATATATATATATATATCGGCCGGCTGATATATCGGGCCGATATTTGCGTTCTTTACTTGAATTGGTATCAGCCGATACGCGTGTTGGTTTGCCGATATATGTTTCCGCCTACATGATTTACAGCAAAATCGGCCATCGGCTAAGGGTGATGGAAAAAAATCAGTTTCGGCATCGGCCCCAAAAAAAACATATCGGTCGATCCCTACGCAAAACAAGACATAATAATAATAACGTACCATAAGAACTAGAACCAGGTGTGAGGTTTAAGGATCGACCGATACATCGGCCGACCGATATATTGGGCCGATATTTGCGTTCTTTATTTGAATCGGTATCAGCCGATACCGATACCGATAAGCTGAATCCTACTGTGTTCAGTGTTTACATTTCTATAAATATTTATTTCAACTTGAGGCCTGGAATATTTGTTATCATGGTCATTTTTTCATATAAATTGAGGAAGCGAAATCAGTATCGGCCACAAATATCAACCCAAGCAAAATCGGCCATCGGCTATGGGTGATGGAAAAAAATCGGTATCCGCATCGGCCCCAAAAAAAACCATATCGGTGGATCCCTAATATACATAAACAACCATTCCCACTCACATTCATACCTATGGACAATTTGGAGTGGCTAATTAGCCTAGCATGTTTTTGGAATGTGGGAGGAAACCGGAGTACCCGGAGAACATAGAACATCCACACAGAACTGGGACCTCTGATGAAGAACGTCAGAAAGACCATCAGATTTATTTAACGCAAAACAAAACAATAATAATAATAATAATAATAATAATAATAATAATAATAATAACGTCCCGTAAGAACTTGAACCAGGTGTGAGGTTTAAGGATCGAATATCGGGCCGATATTTGCGTTCTTTACTTGAATCGGTATCAGCCGATACCGATGCCGATAAGCTGAATCCTACTGTGTTCAGTGTTTACATTTCTATAAATATTTGGTTCAACTTGAGACCTGGAATATTTGTTATCATGGTCATTTTTTCATATTTTCATAATCGGCCACAAATATCGGCCCAAGCAAAATCGGCCATCGGCTAAGGGTGATGGAAAAAAAATCGGTATCCGCATCGGCCCCAAAAAAACCATATCGGTGGATCCCTAATATACATAAACAACCATTCCCACTCATATTCATACCTATGGACAATTTGGAGTGGCTAATTAGCCTAGCATGTTTTTGGAACGTGGGAGGAAACCGGAGTACCCGGAGAACATGCAAACTCCACACAGAGCAGGGACGTCAAAACAAGACAATAATAATAATAATAATAATAATAATAATAATAATAATAATAATAATAATAATAATAATAATAATAATAATAATAATAATAATAATAACGTACCGTAAGAACTTGAAGCAGGTGTGAGGTTGTGTGTGAAAAATCATCCCATAAATAATAAAATTCTCAATTCTAAGTAAAAACATAGTAATTTTTTCCATAATTGTGCAGCCTTACCGAGAAGTCAAACAATCCATTAAATGAGAACATAAATGATGAATCATTGTAGTAAAAAATGTTGATTATGAATACAATACTCAACTTCAATGATTATAATGATAGGATCAAGTCAGAGGAAAAGTAGAATAAAAGAGAAAAATATACTTTTGAGTCTCGGGGCATCCATCAGGCATAGAGATTAGCGCTACGGGGGGGCATCCCTGGCGGGTGGAAATGAGGCTTCTTACCCAAACTGCTTGGGGGGATTAAAGGAGGCCAAAGGCTTCCGACCATTTTTGTTGGAAGGGCATGAGTACAATCAGGGAGGTATTTATACTCGGGGCCTGAAGTAGCTGCCGCTTTTGTGAGACCGAAGCTCGTGTTTCGCAGTAATTGGCTGGTCTGTACACAAACATGAGTATGGAAGTACTACACGCTGACTTAAACACAGCTGTGAGTGCAATTGAGCAGGAACATCTGGACAAGAGCTTAACTGGCGGCTGCAAAGACAACACCGCCCCTGCCATAACACCCCCCCCCCCCCCCCCCCCCCCGCAACCCCCCCGCCATCCCGCCAGTGGTGTGTACTACAGTAGCTCCACCGTACACCGACTTTACCCCTTGACCTCAAACTCAAAATATCTCCGAGTACTGGCGGGATGGTAAAGGTAGAACACCCACCACGTTTAACGTTGGTTTTTACTTCTACTTTCTAAGGAAGTACTACTAAAGCTGTCCTACCTAGTCTTTGAGGAGAGGCTAAGTGTCTTCCAAGACAACCGTTTAACCGTGTTAAAGAGTACCTCTGTAGTACAATGTAGTATTCTGTAGTAGTAAATGTAGTAAAAATGTCGTAAACCATGCCAACGTTTCAGATAATGACGTTTTCCCGTTTGGAAGTGAGTCCTGAAAGAAGTTTGGGATGGTTCAAAATAGGGATAGACTGATATGGTTTTTTCACGCCGATGCTGATACCGATTTTTTTCCATCACCCTTAGCCGATTTTGATATTTGTGGCCGATACTGCTTTTGCTGCCTCAATTTACATCAGTGGTCTCAAACACGTGGCCCGCGGGCCAAATGTGGCCCGCAGGACACTAGTTTGAGGCCCTTGCCTTGATATGAAAGTTTAATGCGAAAGTTTGATATGGATGCTGTATGGTATCATGTACCCAGAAAAAATGATTATGTTTGATGGTAAAAATATATGGCGTTGGGGGCCTGCACGGCGGTCGAGTGGTTAGCGCACAGACCTCACAGCTAGGAGACCCTAAAATAAAAATAAAAATAAAAATAAAAATAAAAATAAAAATAAAAATAAAAATAAAAATAAAAATAAAAATAAAAATAAAAATAAAAATAAAAATAAAAATAAAAATAAAAATAAAAATAAAAATAAAAATAAAAATAAAAATAAAAATAAAAATAAAAATAAAAATAAAAATAAAAATAAATGGCGTTGGGGGCTGCACGGCGGTCGAGTGGTTAGCGCGCAGACCCTTAAATAAAAATGTAAATGAAAACAACAAAATAAAAATAAAAATAAAAATAAAAATAAAAATAAAAATAAAAATAAAAATAAAAATAAAAATAAAAATAAAAATAAAAATAAAAATAAAAATAAAAATAAAAATAAAAATAAAAATAAAAATAAAAATAAAAATAAAAATAAAAATAAAAATAAAAATAAAAATTAAAATAAAAATAAAAATAAAAATTAAAATTGTAGAAAATGAATGAATGAATGTATGAATGAATATATGGCGTTCTGGAGACGCATTCAAAGGCATGTTATGATGATATGTAGTATTTTCACTTATGATGTCTACTTTATCGGGTACTACGCGTGTTAAGGTGACTATAGGGGTGTTATTTCATGTCTAGAGTGCTCTAATAATCTTTAAAAAAAAACAGACGGTCATAAAGTATTTTCCTAAGCGCTAACTCCAAAAATATGAGATGAATAAATAAGAAATCCTACTCCACGCAAGAGACGATGTAATGTATCGCTCATATTCCATTTGAATAGGCAGGCAGCACAAATGGAAGCGGGGTAAAGTGGTCCATTAGGGCACTTGACTTCAGAGAGGTCGGAGGTCATTTCAGTTGCACTCAAAGTCCCGCCTGACTTCGGCCAAACATGGAGTCGGTTGACAGCGACAGGGAAGCTGGGCCCAAATCAACTGTCATGCTCTGATTGAAAAGAACAAGCGCCCAAGCACGGCCACGGTAAATTGGGTGTAATCCTGTTTAGTCAGACTTCATAGCATGCCTGGAACCACAAGGACTCCGCCTCTTTGCCTCATATCTGGGGCGCTATTCATTCCTTGGAAACATTTGCAGTAAAAAGGCAGCACCGAGTTCTATTCATCTTTGTCTGGGTGCAGAACCTGCACAACGACGAACATTTGTTATTTGTTTTTTTTTTTTTACCTTCCGCTCTCTTCTGTGATTCGGTTTTACTGGAGTGAGTTCAAGTTTCTGTTCTTAAAGTCATTAGTTCAGGCGTCTCGGAATTTATGGAGGACCAAAACTGACAAAATAATAAATAAATAAATAAATAAAAGTGAAAATAAAAACAAAAATGAAAAAAAAATTTTTAAAAAATTAAATACACAAAAATAAATATAAATGGAAATAAAAACAAAAATAAAAAAATATATACATAAATAAATAAATAAAAGCAAAAATACAAAAATAAAAAACAAGATTCAAAAATGAAAAATAAATACAAAAATAAATGTAGAAATAAATACAAAAATAAATATATAAATAGAATTACATATCAATAAATAAAAAAAAGCACTCTGCTCTCATATGTATTTATTTCATGCAGCAGACAATGTCAGCTTGAAATGCAGAAGGAAAAACTATTCAAATGAGGGGGCGGTCCTAAGTGTGTCTTGGGTTGAACTGTTCGCCTATTGGTTGATGGACATGTGAGTGCGAAAATCGACTAGGTATGCCCTGCAAACAGCCACAGCAAGAGGAAGTCACCACACCACTCTCAATGGCGGTAAATATGGCTGCAATCTCCAGGGATCTCCGTTTGCTAGCAGATATTTCGGATAATGCTTCCCCGGATGACCTGCTTTTCCGGGTGGAAGCCTTATTGGAGCCTGATCTCTCTCCTCCCCGACGGAGCTTTTTCGCAGTCACATGTCGATCGACCAATAGGCGAACAGTTCAACCCAAGACACACTTAGGACCGCCCCCTCATTTGAATAGTTTTTCCTTCTGCATTTCAAGCTGACATTGTCTGCTGCATGAAATAAATACACATGAGAGCAGAGTGCTTTTTTTTATTTATTTGTTGATATGTAATTCTATTTATATATTTTGTATTTTTTTGTATTTATTTCTACATTTATTTTTGTATTTATTTTTAATTTTTGAATCTTGTTTTTTATTTTTGTATTTATTTTTGCTATTATTTATTTATGTATATATTTTATTTTTGTTTTTATTTCCATTTATATTTATTTTTGTGTATTTAATTTTTTTTTTCATTTTTGTTTTTATTTTCACTTTTATTTATTTATTATTTTGTCAGTTTTGGTCCTCCATAGGAATTGGCTACAAACAAACAGGCAAACATCCAAGATTAAAGGCGCTTCAGCGAAGTGGAGAAGAAGAGATTGGGTAAGATTTAAGGCTGCCTCACACTTTCCCACACACACCTCTGCTGTGACTGAAGAGTGGGAGGAACTTACAAAGTGACCGTTATTTCGCTTCTGTCTTCCCCGCTTGTTTAGCTTGTCCTTCAGTCTTTGTCTTGCTTCCCTCCCTTCCAGACGGAACTAAAAATGTGGCTGCGGTAAAGAGAACACGGGGGGGGGGGGGCTACCATGGCAGCGGATGCCAGGGACTCTTCTGGCCGGTGCCCACGGCCGGCATTCCAACATCCCGACGCCACTTATCTGGCCAACTGCAATAACATGTCACCAGCGGACAAAGGCTGCCTGACTACCAGAACCTACCACGTTGGCAGCGACCGCGTTCAATGATTGACTGCGTGTTGGTTTTGCTCTCTTTTCCCTTTGTTTTATGACTTTTATGTGTATTTCTACAAAGAAAAGTATTATGCTCAGTTTTACAACGCCCCAGTTTTTATTCATTCATTCATTTTTTATATCGCTTTGTCCTTCTTAGGGTATGCCGGAGTCTATCCCAGCTGTCTTCAAGCGAAAGGCAGGGGAACAAGCTTGACTAGTTTCCAACCAATCGCAGTCACGTCAAGACAAACCACCATTCACACTCACATTTTCACTTATGGACAATTTGGAGTCGCCGATTAGCCTAACATGTATATTTGTGGGATGTGGGAAGTACCCGGAGTACCCGGAGAGAACCCACACATGCACAAGGAGAACATGCAAACTCCACACAAAGATGCAGGGGTCTCAAACACATGGCCCGCGGGCAAAATGTGGCCCGCAGGACACTAATTTGAAGATTAAAGTTTGATATGGATGCTGTATGGTATCATGTACCCAGAAAAAATGATTACGTTTGATTCATGTTCATGTTAAAGGTTAAATAACTGTTCATAGTTATCCTCCCTATACGTGTGGAAGTGGTAAGTTTTTGGCTATTTAAGTTTAAAGGAAATAACTTGAAGGCTACCGTTTAGGTCGCTAGCTCTCTAGTTTGCGAGTTAGCATGTGTCTCAAGACCCTGCAGTTGCGCAATATGTTGTAAATAAAAAGAGTATAAATGTGACTATAGTCGTGTTTTGTCATGTCTACAGGGCTCTAATAATGCTTTGTTCATTTTAATATGAAAAAAATCATTTCTCTACCCACCAACTATATGTGCTTTCTTAACTTTTTATTATTATTATTATATTTATTTATTACTGATTGATTGATTTTCTTTATTCTTGATTTGTTTATTTATTTTTCATCTTATTTTGTGCAGAAAAATAAAAAGTAAGATATTTGAGAACAGTGGAATGTTTTATCAGAGCTTTTATTGTAGAAAATTGGAACCAAAGCACTGAAAAAGTTTGTATATTTTTCTGTTTTTAATAAATGTGTGTTTTTTTTGGGGGGGGAACCTGACCAGACCCTATCTCCAGTGGCCCCCAGGGTAAACTGAGTTTGAGACCCCTGCCTAACAGTGATACGTAGGAATCCAGATCTGCGTGGCCAACCACTAATCTCTGCCTCGGTTCTCAAACACCGTCTTGGTTATCATACTCTAAACTGTGGCATAAATTGGAAGGATGATACTCTCAGCATTGTTTGTTTGTTCAGATATTTTGGATTACACACCCAACACAAACAACACAGACATGTCACCATACTGACTTAACATAATACTACAGTATCCTCAGTATCACAGGTATACTTAGCAAAGTGTTCTTCATTATGGTGCCATACATAACACTCGGACTGAGCCTGTTTGCCATGTGTTGCCACACACGGTAAAAGTGTTCACAAAAAAGCGATCACAAACAATACAAGATGCTGAGAAACGGTGGAAAGATTGACAAGAAATAATTGAGAACCCCCACATTTGACCCAAGTCATGACAGCTGAGACAGTCCACTCACTAGATATTCTACACCGTTCAAAAAAAAAATAATGACTAAAACAGATTTCCTGTGGCTGGCGGAGTGGAGATCAGCTCATCTGGCAACAGGACAAGAAAATGGGACTTGTTGTGAAGAAGTGCGAGGCAGTAAATGTGTGCGAGTAAAGAGGCGTTCTCTGCTCACGCTTAGTATGCATAAGCAGACACCTGGCAGTGTTGATTCACTGATTGCTGCTCTGTTCACTCGTTTCTTCACCACTTCAGAGCCTGCATCCCAATAGTGGCAGCACCATTCAATGATGGTGTGGTCTCCTACACAAGTTAGCATGGAAAATACCAGAAACCCTACAAATTCACCTACCAAGTCCAATAAGCATGTGTCACTTCATTAATGCGATTGCTCCTCTGTATGCGATTGAGAAACACAACTATGAAAAATACTGCTCAAAAGTTTGGGATCATTTTTTTCAACAAAAAAAAAAAAAAAATCATGCATTTCACAATTTATTTCATTTCCCAAACAATGAAAATGAATGAGATGATTTAGAAAGAAGGATGTATATTTTTGCATAGAGGCCTACTATCAACAACTGTCAGTCCTCTGCATCAATCTCCTGGTATGGCTGCTAATCCAAGTTCATCATTTTAGAAGGCTAATAGATGATTAGAAAAGACATCTAAAAATCTCTTACCATGCTGTTAACTACTCCCTTCAGAGAGCAGCACAAACTGGGTCTAACGAGGACAGAAAAACGATGCACATCTAAAAATGTAAACTATAACTGAAATTTCTTACCATGTTGTTAACTACTCCGTTCAGAGAGCAGCAAAAACTGGGTCTAACAAGGACACAAAAACGCTACACATCTAAAAATGTAAACTAAAACTAAAATCTCTTACCATGCTGTTAACTACTCCCTTCATAGAGCAGCACAAACTGGGTCTAATGAGGACACAAAAACGCTGCACAACTCTGCAAGAAGACATATCTGAGAGTGTTTTCCAAAGAAAAACACATTTTCATGCATTTCACAACCATTTTTTTCAATTTCACAACCATTTTTTATCCATTTTCCATTTTCATCCATGCATATCTGAGAGTGTGTAGTTTAAGACTGGCTGCTAATCCAAGTTCATCAAGGCTAATAGATGATTAGAAAAGCCATCTCAAAATCTAAACTAAAACTAAAATCTCTTACCATGCTGTTAACTACTCCCTTCAGAGAGCAGCACAAACTGGGTCTAACAAGGACAGAAAAACGCTACACAAATATGTGAGAGTGTGTAGTTTAAGACAAAGACCTGGCAGCTGCACTAAATAGTAGCTGTCAATCACCAGTGTCAGTATCAACAGTGAAGCGGCTACTTCAGGATGCTGGACTTCATGGCAGGACTGCCAAGAAAAAGCCAGATCTCAGACCGACCAAAAAAAATTCCAAGTGATCCCAAACTACAGTAAACCTCGGATATAGTATCGGACTTGGATATATCGGAAATTCGCTCACAACGGACAGATAAAAAAGAAGCGATTTTTCTGTAATGCATTTCCAATAAAAATTCATTGCATATATCGGATTTTTTATAACGGATTTCGCCTATTTCGGACAAAATCTCCAGTCCCGTTCCAATGCATTTCCATGAAATTTCCCTGGCATATATCGGATGGCCGCATCGTGGCGCTCCGATTGGCCGAATGGTGACAGGCCGCTATACGACGTCATTTGCAGCGTTTGCAGCGTTGCCTGCGCGTCCAGGTACATTGGAAACATAGTCAAGGAAGTGCCTTTTTATAACGGATAAAATCCCATTTACGCATATACCGGATATAAATCCCATATATGCGGAAAACGGACATTTTCCGCTATACGCATATAACGGATTTCGCTTATATCGGACAAAACCAGTGGGAACAATTGAATCCGATATCCGACTTGCAATATTCCCACCATCCTGAAAGCGTGGGGGCGTACATGACCTGGTGCTTGTCACTGCCGTGCTTCCATAGAGAGGAAAAGCTGGAGGGATATTTTTCTACTCTGTTGAATGAATGAATGCGTTTGACTGCCAAGATGGAGGATTATAGTATACACAAGCTCACCGGATGGTGATTAAACCTTTATGACAAAATATCACAATATCACAAAAATATCACCATATGGGAGACCCTGATTTAGTTGTGTGTAGTATTTGGAAATGAAAAATAGATTATTGAACTTGTATTAAGATGTATAAATTATTAGTAGGAAAATCAAGACAATTTGTCCTATGGGAAATAATAAATAATGCAAATCCAATGAATCCAACAGTTGCCATACTAGGCGCTAAAAACCGAATAATACGAAAACTGGGGTATTTAAAAACTGAAATTGGACCGCATTAGTGTTGGTAAAAATTGTGTTCCTTTTCAAGACACACAATTTCTGCAGCACTCATGATGCAGTTTTTAACAAACTCGCCGTTGGAATGCAATTTTGTTTGTGCTGTCAATCACAGAACAGGCTCTCTCCGCCGCTTCACTGACCTCTAAGCTGTGTCTGAAAATGGACTCCAGCAATTCATTTATTTTTATTCACTTTATCTCCTCACTGTGCTATTTTTCCCCGTCGACAAGGCTCACGGCGCCCAATATTTTATATTCTTTGAGCGCTGAAACTTGCGGCATAGCAACCAAGCACACACGTTTCAACATTCTGGTGGGAGAAAATACAGCTTCAAAATTTCTGCTTCATGTCTTTTATGCATTTCTTTCACTTTGAAATTCATCCTGCGGGCCGAGTGTTGAGTCATCTTTTTCTTTTTTTTCCGGAAGGAACTACTCCTTGCTAGACTTGATTCTACCAGAATGTCATGGCAGTTACTTTATGTAAGACACCGAGGCATCACTCGAGGGTGAAAAGGCATCTCACGCACCGCAACACATAGAAGTCAACAGGAGTGTGATAGAGAGAGTCCGACTCAGTGAGGAGGGGAAGAATATAAAGTGCATTCTCTCCAGATGAGGTGCGGTGAACTAGAAGCGGCCGCAGCGCTAATGATATTTGGCTACTAGATCGCGCCGCTTAAACCTTGACAAAATACACCACTTAACGTCTAACCTTGGTTAGCGTCATTCATTCCTTCCAGAGGTCTCTAACCAAAGCGGATGCTAACCAAATCAAATTTTCTCATAAGAAATAATGCAATTTCTGCTCCATTCTATTTCACTCACTTACACAAAATTGTGGCGTGAATGTTCTATGCTAATTGAAAAAAATGCTAACCACTGTATTTGAAAATATATACCTAATAAATACACAAACATGTATGAATTCAAGTTTGAAATGAAAAAAAAAAGTTTTCCCATAATGCAGTGCATCTGCACAACACATTCATTGGGTAGCTGCGATGACGACAGCCTCCCTCTGGGCTCCTCTGGTGCACAGAGACAGTATTGCAGTGCCATCCACTATTTTCTATGCTGATTGTTCTCCAATAAAATGCTTTGCTCAAATAAAATCACACCGCTTAAACCTTGACAAAATACACGACTTAACGTTTAACCTTGGTTAGCGTCATTCATTCCTTCCAGAGGTCTCTAACCAAAGCGGATGCTAACCAAATCAAATTTTCTCATAAGAAATAATGCAATTTCTGCTCCGTTACATTTCACTCACCTGGACAAAATTGTGGCGTGAATTTTTTATGCTAATTGAAAAAAATGCTAACCACTGTATTTGAAAATATATACCTAATAAATACACAAACATGTATGAATTCAAGTTTGAAATGAAAAAAAGTTTGCCCATAATGCACAAAATATTCATTGGGTAGCTGCGATGACAACAGCCTCCCTCTGGGCTCTTCTGGTGCACAGGGACAGTATTGCAGTGCCATCCACCATTTTCTATGCTGATTGTTCTCCAATAAAATGCTTTGCTCAAATAAAATGCATCAAGGGAAAACCTGTTGTGTTTTTTTTTTTATTCATATTGTTACATGTTCATAATCATAAACCTATGTGTTGAATTCCTTATCAATTTTATGTTCTGCACCAGCAACACCAAGTGGACCAACATTCAACTCATTAAAACAAATAAATACAGTAAACCTCGGATATATCGGACTCGGATATATCGGAAATTCGCTCACAACGGACAGATAAAAAAGAAGCGATTTTTCTGTAATGCATTTCCAATAAAAATTCATTGCATATATCGGATTTTTTATAACGGATTTGGCCTATTTCGGACAAAATCTCCAGTCCCGTTCCAATGCATTTCCATGAAATTTCCCTGGCATATATCGGATGGCCGCATCGTGGCGCTCCGATTGGCCGAATGGTGACAGGCCGCTATACGACGTCATTTGCAGCGTTTGCAGCGTTGCCTGCGCGTCCAGGTACATTGGAAACATAGTCAAGGAAGTGCCTTTTTATAACGGATAAAATCCCATTTACGCATATACCGGATATAAATCCCATATATGCGGAAAACGGACATTTTCCGGTATACGCGTATAACGGATTTCGCTTATATCGGACAAAACCAGTGGGAACAATTGAATCCGATATATCCCAGGTTTACTGTATATTTTCGACCAAATGCAGCAAATAAAATGTACTTTTCACGATAGCCAGTATTAGAAGCCATCTTGTTCGGGAGACCTGACAATATCCAAAATCAATCTCCATATCAAGGTTTTCTCCAGGGGTGGCAATCCGGAGCAGTTGTTAGGGTTTCGGAGTGAAGTGCAGCCAACAAAATCATCCTCTCAAGCAAACTTCCACTAAGCACGTTTGCGTCAACAATGAACGAAATCAGAACGTGCCATATTTCCCTCCATTTTGTCAGTCGATGTTGGCTTTCAGACTTTCCACTGAAGCACGGAGAGAGAGAGGGTTTTTGAAGTCGAACATTGTGGGGCTTCCCTGCCAAGCAGCTACAGCACCCCCAAAGCCAACACCCCCACCCACAAACAAATAACCCCCAACCTACACTGGCACTCCAGTACGTGCAGATGTCTAAAGGCAAACAGATGCAAATTACCGTACGCTTTCAACATATAAAAAAATACCATCCAAGAAATACCATCTGTTTTAACATTCAAACCATCTGATTAGAATGTTTAGCCTGAATATTTGAATATTTTAAACATGTTTGTCTCTTTGTGGAACCTCGGCTAGAGTCCACCCCATTAGCATGTTGTTGTTGTTTTTTTTTTACCTCCAAATGTTGCCTCGGTTTGCATACATTTCAGTGTCATTGAGAAAAGGTGAGGAAATTTACTGGGTGTCTTTCTGGAGATGATATTTTTATGAAATTCAGTGAGCATACCATTTGAGTTGAAACTTCTGGGACCAATTAATGACACTAACTAAAGTTCCCTGTTCACTAACCAAGGTTCTACTGTACTTTGTCGTCCCTGAACAGCTATAATGTACAGTAGCTCAGGGATTTTCGAAGTCTAACACGTGTGCCTTGGAGTACTCCACTGGTGTCACATCTCGCGGGCTTAGGGTGTAGTGTACGTGAACTACAGTTGTCATGTTCTATTTGCTGTTGCATCATCAACATATAACATGGTAATATTTCAAGAAAACAACCTGACCGGGTCATTTTTGACCCACTTATGGAAGGTTGGGGTAGTAACACAAAAACTACAATTTCTTAAAATGTATTAAAGGTAAGTTAAAAATGTGAATGGCATGATATCAAAAACATTTTTGAGGAATACCTGGAATATGAAATGATGAAAAAAATTAATTACGAAGATATTTCAAGAAAACAACCTGACCGGGTCATTTTTGACCCACTTATGGAAGGTTGGGGTAGTAACACAAAAACTAAAATGTCTTAAAATGTATAAAAGGTAAGTTAAAAATGTGAATGGCATGATATCAAAAACATGTTTTTTGAGGAATACCTGGAATATGAAATGATAAAATTTTTACATTACGAAGATATTTCAAGAAAACAACCTGACCAGGTCATTTTTGACCCACTTATGGAAGGTTGGGGTAGTAACAGAAAAACTAAAATTTCTTAAAATGTATAAAAGGTAAGTTAAAAATGTGAAAGGTATGATATCAAAAACATGTTTTTTTAGGAATACCTGGAATATGAAATGATAAAATTTTTACATTACGAAGATATTTCAAGAAAACAACCTGACCGGGTCATTTTTGACCCACTTATGGAAGGTTGGGGTAGTAACACAAAAACTAACATTTCTTAAAATGTATAAAAGGTAAGTTAAAAATGTGAATGGCATGATATCAAAAACATTTTTGAGGAATACCTGGAATATGAAATGATGAAAAAAATAAATTACGAAGATATTTCAAGAAAACAACCTGACCGGGTCATTTTTGACCCACTTATGGAAGGTTGGGGTAGTAACACAAAAACTAAAATGTCTTAAAATGTATAAAATGTAAGTTAAAAATGTGAATGGAATGATATCAAAATATGTTTTTTTAGGAATACCTGGAATATGAAATGATAAAATTTTTACATTACGAAGATATTTCAAGAAAACAACCTGACCGGGTCATTTTTGACCCACTTATGCATCTAAGGGTTAATTAGAACCACAGTGCAAAGTTTGTCCGCTGCCCTCCAACTTTTCAATCATGGACCGTGAGTAGATCAGCTATACCTCATCAGATGTTTTCTTATGCCTGATGCATGCCAATATCTTTGGACGTGTTTGTTCAACAAACATCATTTTGGGTTAAATAACACCTAGCGTAATAACAGCCCGTGCAGTAATGATATATCATTTGGACTCCTGGATTCTAGCAACGGTTCCAGTTCATCCAGAGAGGAATAGAGTTGGATAGAATGAAGAAGGAAATGAACTTTTTTCTGCAGTGCTTTTCAGCTGCCTGTCAAAAGGTCAGAGCTGCATGGTTACCAGCAGGCTGGACCGTGTGTGTGTGTGTGTGTGTGTGTGTGTGTGTGTGTGAAATGTTAATGAGGGCAGCGGGATGTGAAGAAACAGCTTCCAGCCTGATGAATCTATTCAGACAAAGACAGAAACAGACACACGGAGAGACAGCCGCCGCAGGAGGAACTTCAGGGGTCAAACACTCAAATTTGAATATAAATGGCCGCAGAGCAACCAGCGGCTTAGTCGGGCTGCGTGTGTTCATGTATGTACAGTGTGGATCCCTCGCGTTCCCAACAGCCCTGTGGGTATTTAGCTGGAATATTGTGATGTCATTCATAAGTTGTGTGGCTTATTCAGACAGAAAAACATGACGCTAATAGGATAAACACACCCTCAATGCTCAATCCATCTTTGCATGCATAATATCTATTTATTTCCAGGACATGTCATCAAAAACAATTCTGGTATTATGCAGCGCGGTGGTAATACCCCCCCGTACGCGTTGCTAAACCCTTCATTTCCTTCCAGTGTCAAAGTGTCATTATTATCTTTGTCGAGGCACAATTATAGATACATATTAGGGATGGACCATACGGCCTAAAAACATATTTTGATATTGATTGCAGCTTTGTACGATAACAATATTCAGTGAAACCTCGGTTAGCATCCACCCTTTTCACTTAATGTTCAAAATGTATGCCACAATTTTGGTAATGGTAATGGTAATGGTAATGGTTTCATTTGAGTGCATCCCATAATCAGTTCCCAGTTCCACATGTCCAAAAGGAGTAGGAAGAAACAAAGCTTATTAAATCCTACCCCTCCATCTGGTACTTTTACAATCACTAACTGTTACATTTGTTCACTTCCTGCTTTCTTCATTTAATTTAATTTTTATTTTATAATTTTATAATTTTATTACTATTACTACATTATTACTACATTATTACTACATTTGTTCACTTCCTGCTTTCACTTCCTGCTTTCACTTCCTGCTTTAATTTAATTTAATTTACTTTAATTATTATTTTATAATTTTATTATTATTATTATTATTACTACATTATTACTACGTTTGTTCACTTCCTGCTTTCACTTCCTGCTTTAATTTAATTTAATGTAATTATTATTTAATAATTTTATTATTATTACTACATTATTACTACATTTGTTCACTTCCTGCTTTCACTTCCTGCTTTAATTTAATTTAATTATTATTTTATAATTTTATTATTATTATTATTATTACTACATTATTACTACATTTGTTCACTTCCTGCTTTCACTTCCTACTTTAATTTAATTAAATTTTTATTTTTTAAATTTTATTATTATTAGTACTACTACATTTGTTCACTTCCTGCTTTCCATAATACAGGTTAAGGTTTTTTTTTTCTTTTTTAAATGGTGTCATTTTTTGTACGAGATGATATGACCATACAATGACATGTGTACCATAGTAACTATTTTTTTTGCCTTTATTCAAGTTCACTGGAGTCTACCATAGAGTGAATTTTAAAAAGAAAATGGAAATACAAATATTGTCTGGATGGTCCCACCACCTCCATCACTTGGGGAAAAATTACAGTCGGTCACTTGCAGTTCAACACCAGACCTGTGAAAGCCGCCCCGCCTCCCCCCGCCTCCCCCCGCCTCCCCGCGTGCTGAAACACATACGCCTGAAGCTAAATTCACACTGTGCTACTAAGTACTTTCCACTCACTTGACTTCCATGGGAATACACACACACACACACACACACACACACACACACAAACACACACCTATTAGGATATGTAGCCACAGTCCGCCTGTGGCTATGTTTATGTGTTATTGTGTGCATGAGAGTATTGTCAATTTTGTTTGCTTTTCCACTACAGTACATCCGACATCAACAATCTACAAGTCATTAATACCCCCATAATTGTTTTGGTTTTTTTTAAATGTTGATGCGCTCCAATTTTGGATAAACATTTGCAATAACAATGGCCGTTTTCATGATTAAATGAGATTATTAGATTCAGCCCCAGAAAGCTCTGCCTTCAGTGGTCATAGATCATTGCCCAGGAAGGGTGCTCGGAGCGTGGTGAGGTGAGGTCTTCCACCTGGCGCACACCCAGAGAGGCTCCAGGGGAGGCGGGGAAGTGCAGCGGGGAACTCGGCCTACTGGAGCCCAGAAAGAGTGCCTGGAACCCAGCCAGAACGGCAGATATTTTATCCAGTCGGTAGAAGAGGAATAAAAATTTAAAAATAGTTCCTGTCGACGCTCGAGACTGGATTCCCAACCCTAGTTATTATTAAAAAATAACATAATTCATAGATTAGGGGTGGCGATGATTACACAATAGGGGTGTGTATTGGCAAGAATCTGGCGATACGATCCGTATCACGATACCATATATCACAATATCGTTAACAAGGCTCAAAAACTGTTTTTAATAAATGCGTTTTTATTTTTTGGAAAACCTGATGCGGCCCAGCCTTGCCCGGACCCTAGCTCAGGGGTGGGCAAACTTTTTGACTCGCGGGCCGCATTGATATGACAAAATTTACGGGGGGGCAGACTATATATTTTACACGTAACAGTCCACCTGGTATTATTGTATCTGTAAAATTGTCATGCAATCTGCTATTATTATTTATTATTTTATATTTATATTTAAATGTTTTAAAAATAATAAAATATTATAATAATTACAATAAAATTAAAATAATAATTATTATATTATTATTATGTAAAATATGCAAATATAACTATATAATATAATTATTATATTATATTAATTATTATATTGTTATTATAATAACTATATTAATTATAATTGATATAATAATTAGCATTAATATAATAATTATAATAATCATAATAGTTCTAATAATAATTATAATAATCTAATAATCTAATAATCTAATAATAATCATTATTATTATTATTATTATGTGCTTGTGTCCCTTTTTTCAGGAGCACTTTGTAAACAACAGACCATGTCAAACAACGAAATTGATACAACCATCAAAAGGTTGGCTCAGGCCATGATGCCAGCTTGTATGTTGACTTTAAATGAAATACTTTGGAAAGATTGGGCGGGCCGTATTCAAACACTTGGCGGGCCGGATGTGGCCCCCGGGCCGTAGTTTGCCCACCCCTGCCCTAGCTCCAGTGGCCCCCAGGTAAATTGAGTTTGAGACCCCTGCATTAGATTGTTCTACATGCTAACTTTAGCAATTAAATTTTTTTAAAGCTTTTTTCCAAAATGGAATTCATTATTTTATCCCTAAAAAAAAGTTTTGTTGAAAAAAAGAAATCACGTTTCCGTAAATATTCCCAATTCCTTTCCTCAATAATTTGTGGGCGTATCTTTGACAGTGAATAGAGTCCCACGTCTTCATGAACAGGATGCCCCATCTTGGATCACTAGTCTCGGCACAGTTTCATCCATTCCTTTTGCAGGACCGCTCAGTGTCTCTCTCCAGAGATCTTCATCGGGATTCAAGTCTGGGCCATGCAAGGACTTCCACACAGTTACACTCTCGTATGCGTGCTTAGCTTAGCATCTTTGTCCTGCTGAAAGATGAACCGTGGCGTCAGTCTGACGTTAAGAGTGCTCTGGAGCAGGTCTTCATTTCAGGTTGTCATCCCTTCTTTCTTCTTTCATTCATCTTTTCTCTTTCCTGACTAGTCTCCCAGTTCCTGCGGCTGGGAAAAACATCCCCAGATGCTACTGGCCTGGTCTCCTCCAAACATGACGCCTGGACTTCGCCATAAAGAGTTCAGTCTTTGTCTCATCAGGGCAGGGAATTTTGTGTCTGGTGGTCTGAAAGTCCTTCAGGTGCTTTTTGACAAACTCCAGGTGGGTTGCCAAGTGCATTACTTGGAATGCTAAGGAGTGGCTTCCATCTGGCAACACGAGCGTACAGGCCTGATTAGTTGATTCCTGCACGGAATCGAATTATCGTCCTTCTGGACGGTTCTAGCCAGAGTGACCATCGTGTTGTTGACGAAGCTCAGTTGAGATGGTTGGCCGACCAGTTCTAGGAACTTCAGAACTTCTTCTATTTCCGGACAGTAAAGGCAACGGTACTCTTTGGGACCTCCAAAGCAGCAACATTTCTTTGTACCCTTCCCCAGATTTGTGCCTGGAGACAATCCTGTCCTCTGAGGCCTACAGACTTGTCCTTCCTGACTTCATGCTTGGTTTGGTTTGACGTGCAGGGTCAACTGTGGGACCTTACATAGACAGGTGTTTGCCTTTCCATAGCGTGTCCGATCATCTGACTTTACCACAGGAGGACATGGAGGCCACTTAAGACTGTGTCTCAACTTGTGCACTTAAATCCATTGCATGCATTTTAAGTGTGGTCACAGTGAGAAGTATGACAAAATGCGGTACATTGCACTGAAAATACCTCAAAGTGTGCAGTGATTGACCCTTACCACAACGTAGCAGAACTAACTGGAGTGGTTGGAATTCACGATTAAAATGGGGAGAAGAAGAAGCGGGAGCAAGTTCCCAATGATGGCAACAGATTTGGGACAGCCCTACGCTGTCAAAATAGATTTGAATTCTATCGCCCTATTGCGATAATGCATGTTGATGATGCAATCTAGTCGCAACGTGGAAGATTGAAAGTGACAAGCTGCAACAGGCTGCAACAGGCCGCAATGCATAGTAAACATGGACTTCGGATTTAACACAACCGAGCATCAGCGGAAAAATATCCAATTCCTAATACTACTTATTTGTTTTACCAACTCAAAAACCAAACAAGCAATTTTGTATCATTGAAGCAACATGAACAAACTAAATGTACTTCCTTCTGCACTCTGAAATATTCCTTTAGTGACTTGGATGTGTGCCCTTCGTTTCATTACATCTGCACAGCGTGGATGGCATCATAGCTTTGACTTTTTAGAAGCACTTCAGCTTGCTTAAGGCTCTTCAATATACAAGCCACAGCCAGCAACTAGCTTGGAACAATATGCAAAATTACAGTGCAGATTCCAATTGAGTGCATCCCATAATCAGTTCCCAGTTCCACATGTCCAAAAGGAGTAGGAAGAAGCAAAGCTTATTAAATCCTACCCCTCCATCTGGTACTTTTACAATCGGTAACTGTTACATTTGTTCACTTCCTGCTTTCCTAATATAATGGAAGTTATTTGCTTCTTGATTTAATTAATTTTTGTATTTTTTTTAAATACATTTTTATATTTTTAAAACAATTTTTTTTTAAAATATTTTTTAAATAATTTCAAAACAATTAATTTTTCTTAAATAATTTGTTTTTATTTTTTTAAAAATTTTTTAAAATTTTAATTTAAATTTTTTTCATTTGAACATGCATCAGATTCCAATTGAGTGCATCCCATAATCAGTTCCCAGTTCCACATGTCCAAAAGGAGTAGGAAGAAGCAAAGCTTATTAAATCCTACCCCTCCACCTGGTACTTTTACAATCGGTAACTGTTAAATTTGTTCACTTCCTGCTTTCCTAATATAATGGAAGTTATTTATTTCTTTATTTAGTTAATTTTTGTATTTTTTTAAATACATTTTTATATTTTTTAAATACATTTTTAATTTTTTTTATATTTTTTTAATAATTTTGAAACAATTAAATTTTTTTTAATAATTTGTTTTTATTTTTTTAATAATTAAAAAAAAATAATTGTAATTTTTTTCATTTGAACATGCATCAGATTCCAATTGAGTGCATCCCATAATCAGTTCCCAGTTCCACATGTCCAAAAGGAGTAGGAAGAAGCAAAGCTTATTAAATCCTACACTTCCATCAGGTACTTTTACAATCTGTAACTGTTATATTTGTTCACTTCCTGCTTTCCTAATATAATGGAAGTTATTTATTTCTTTATTTAATTGATTTTTGTATTTTTTTTAAATACATTTTAATTTTTTTAATAATTTTAAAACAATTTAAAATAATTATTTCAAATAATTTGTTTTTTTTAATTTTTTTTTTAATTTATTTTTTTTTCATTTGAACATGCATCAGATTCCAATTGAGTGCATCCCATAATCAGTTCCCAGTTCCACATGTCCAAAAGGAGTAGGAAGAAGCAAAGCTTATTAAATCCTACCCCTCCATCTGGTACTTTTACAATCGGTAACTGTTAAATTTGTTCACTTCCTGCTTTCCTAATATAATGGAAGTTATTTATTTCTTTATTTAGTTAATTTTTGTATTTTTTTAAATACATTTTTATATTTTTTAAATACATTTTTAATTTTTTTTATATTTTTTTAATAATTTTGAAACAATTAAATTTTTTTTAATAATTTGTTTTTATTTTTTTAATAATTAAAAAAAAATAATTGTAATTTTTTTCATTTGAACATGCATCAGATTCCAATTGAGTGCATCCCATAATCAGTTCCCAGTTCCACATGTCCAAAAGGAGTAGGAAGAAGCAAAGCTTATTAAATCCTACCCCTCCATCTGGTACTTTTACAATCACTAACTCTTACATTTGTTCACTTCCTGCTTTCCTAATATAATGGAAGTTATTTATTTCTTTATTTAGTTAATTTTTGTATTTTTTAAATACATTTTTATATTTTTTAAATACATTTTTATATTTTTTAAATACATTTTTAATTTTTGTTATATTTTTTTAATAATTTTGAAACAATTAAATTTTTTTTAATAATTTGTTTTTATTTTTTTAATAATTTAAAAAAAATAATTGTAATTTTTTTCATTTGAACATGCATCAGATTCCAATTGAGTGCATCCCATAATCAGTTCCCAGTTCCACATGTCCAAAAGGAGTAGGAAGAAGCAAAGCTTATTAAATCCTACACCTCCATCTGGTACTTTTACAATCGGTAACTGTTACATTTGTTCACTTCCTGCTTTCCTAATATAATTGAAGTTATTTATTTCTTTATTTAATATTTTTTTATATACTTATATATAAGTTTGTTTTTAATTTTAATTTTATTTATATTTTTATCCCGTACCAAAGTACTCGGTGATATGAGCATCCAATGCCATAATGTGTACCATAGTAACTGTCAATATAGTGATATGTATAGCACATGATTATAGTTATCACACAACAACAATGAATTCTTAGTCAGTCCGCTCAGAAACACTCAGGTAACCTGGACGGACAACATCCATCTATCCATTTTCTATGCCGCTTATCCTCGCTAGAGTCAGCAGGTATGCTAGAACCTACATACACCCTGGACTGGTGGCCAGCCAATCACAGGGCACATATAGACAAACAACCATTCACACTCACATTCATTGGAGAGAACGTCAACTGGGAGTCATATTATCAAATTCAGATAACATGTTGGCTTATCGGCTTCTGGTCATGTGGCGGTGATGTCATCTTTTTCCCCGAATGTCAGTGATTGCTTGTCCGCACGACAAAGACCAGGCAGCATTATTACATTTTCCCACCCTGGCGGCCGACTTTTCCGTTAGCCTGAAACAATAAAATGCTACCACCTGAAAATATTCCCATGAGGATAAGCTCTCAGTTTCACACAGTTTGGCTTTCCTTAGGGTCTACTATTGTAATTGTTTCTATTATAATTGGTATGCTATAGACTATGTCATGATACATATATATATATAGCATACTACATATCTCAATATAGATATCAGGCCATAGCGCCCATCCCTAATGTAAACGTTGTCAACGTTTCTAAATTTGATGAGTTCTATTTTGGGGCTTGCCACAATTTGTCACATGAGCTTGGTTTTGCTAATTGAATTTATTACACTAATTATAATCCCCCAAGGGGAAATTCAATTTACACTAAAATAATAATTATTATATTATTATTATAACTATTATGATTACTATATTTATTATATTAATGCTAATTATTATATTAATTATATATAATAATATTGTTATATTTGCATATTTTACATAATAATAATATAATAATTATTATTTAAATTTTATTTTAATTATTATAATATTTTATTATTTTTAAAATATTTAAATATAAATATAAAATAATAAATAATAATAGCAGATTGCATGACTATTTTACAGATACAATAATACCAGGTGGACTGTTACGTGTAAAATATATAGTCTGCCCCCCCCCCCCCCCCCGGAAATTTTGTTATATCAATGCGGCCCGCGAGTCAAAAAGTTTGCCCACCCCTGCACTATGCTGTGTATGTATATTATGCTGCATGGAATCGAACCACATGTGTCGGCATGCAGGGACAGATGTCAGGCCAGTTGGGTGTCTTGCTCAGGGGCACGTCAACATAAGTCAGGAAGCGGCGATTTGACCTCGTCTTACTTATCAATAAAGAGAAGTGACGTCTAATTTGTCATTTGTGGTATTTGAGTATAAGATGTGTTTTCTTTCAAGTACTGCCACATCCCTCCTTAATTAGCCCAAGTCCGTACTCGCTGTTCTTGCACTCCAACACTTGCATAACCTACAAATGCTCGGGGATTCCTGCCTTGCAATCGTGCCAGGAAGAAGCCGGAGCTCCAAAACCCTCTTCCGTCGATAAAGTTTCCAATTTGGGAACACTTGGCCTTGCCTTTGATAAGAGGATAGTAGTGTAATAAATGTGGTAATAAATACAAATGTCCCAAAAGTACCAAACCCACAGCGAGAGAGCGAGCAGCGCAGCTTCTTAAAGGGACGGAGGCGTTCTTTTTACTCCAAGCTGGAAATATTCATTTGCATTCCGTTGCATTGTTTGGCATCCCAGGCTATTTTTGTTTATGGATATACTGTAAACCCAAATAGTACTTCAATAAATTAAGTCATGCATACTTAAAGTTATAATAACTTAATTATGTCAGGTTCATTTAACACAGGGGTCTCAAACACGCAGCCCGCGGGCCAAATGTGGCCCGCAGGACACTAGTTTGAGGCCCCTGCCTTGATATGAAAGTTTAATGTTTGATATGGATGCTGTATGGTATCATGTTTGCTTCCTTTGACACTAAAGCAACATCTGTAGTGGTCCTGGAACTGGAACTAATCAATGTGCGACGGCACTTTATTGCAAATGTTGATCCAAGATTCACGGAGAAGGTTGAAAAATGGCTTCAGAAACATGACTAATTGGCAGGTGTGGCAGGAAGACAAAGAAAAGACACGCCAATAACCTTAAGGCAGGGGTCTCAAACACGCGGCCCGCGGGCCAAATGTGGCCCGCAGGACACTACTTTGAGGCCCCTGCCTTGATATGAAAGTTTAATGTTTGATATGGATGCTGTATGGTATCATGTTTGCTTCCTTTGACACTAAAGCAACATCTGTAGTGGTCCTGGAACTGGAACTAATCAATGTGCGACGGCACTTTATTGCAAATGTTGATCCAAGATTCACGGAGAAGGTTGAAAAATGGCTTCAGAAACATGACTAATTGGCAGGTATGGCAGGAAGACAAAGAAAAGACACGCCAATAACCTTAAGGCAGGGGTCTCAAACACGCGGCCCGCGGGCCAAATGTGGCCCGCAGGACACTAGTTTGAGGCCCCCGCCTTGATATGAAAGTTTAAAGTTTGATATGGATGCTGTATGGTATCATGTACCCAGAAAAAATGATTACGTTTGATTCATGTTCATGTTAAAGGTTAAATAACTGTTAATAGTTATCCTCCCTATCCGTGTGGAAGTGGTAAGTTTTGGGCTATTTAAGTTGAAAGGAAATAACTTGAAGGCCACCCTTTAGGTGGCTAGCTCTCTAGTTTGCGAGTTAGCATGTGTCTCAAGACCCTGCAGTTGCGCAATATGTTGTAAATAAAAAGAGTATAAATGTGACTATAGTCGTGTTTTGTCATGTCTACAGGGCTCTAATAATGCTTTGTTCATTTTCATCTGAAAAAAATCATTTGTCTACCCACCAACTATATGTGCTTTCTTAACTTTTTATTATTATTATTATTATATTTATTTATTACTGATTGATTTTCTTTATTCTTGATTTGTTTATTTATTTTTCATCTTATTTTGTGCAGAAAAATTAAAAGTAAGATATTTGAGAACAGTGGAATGTTTCATCAAAGCTTTTCTTGTAGAAAATCGGACCCAAAACACTGAAAAAGTTTGTATATTTTTCTGTTTTTTTGTTTTTTTTTTAGGAAAACCTGATGCAGCCCAGCCCGACGGTAATATCACTGATTGGATTTACTTGCCCCAATTTTTTTTAACTTGCCCCGGGCCATTGGTAACATCGGTTATTGTCGAGCCCTGTATAGTTAACTTCAAATTTTCTTAAAAGTTGTACTGATAAATGTTGATTGCCAGTTGCATTATCTGTCTTTTCAGTTTCGTTAACTTGTCATTTTTGATTAATATCAACTTCTTGCAGATTTGTGTAACCTACTTGAAATAATAAAACTATATCTAATATCAACTCCAAATATTTAAGCACTGATATACTCAAATGTTTCAGTTTATTCATTCATTCATTCATTCATTTTCTACCGCTTTTCCTCACGAGGGTCGCGGGGGGTGCTGGAGCCTATCCCAGCTGTCTTCGGGCGAGAGGCGGGGTACACCCTGGACTGGTGGCCAGCCAATCCCAGGGCACATATAGACAAACAACCATTCACACTCACATTCATACCTATGGACAATTTGGAGTGGCTAATTAACCTAGCATGTTTTTGGAATGTGGGAGGAAACCGGAGTACCCGGAGAAAACCCACGCATGCACGGGGAGAACATGCAAACTCCACACAGAGATGGCCGAGGGTGGGAATTGAACCCTGGTCTCCTAGCTGTGAGGTCTGTTTCAGTTTATGAACTAAAAAACTGATTGCCTTACTTTAAGTTCTGCTAACTTATTGGGGTTTACAGTGTAGAATTATTGTCATGCACATCGTTTTCTTGCCTTCGCACCAATTCCTCAACCTTTCTATGGATCTATCCAGATCTATCCAGAGCTGTCCTATCTAGTCCTTGAGCATGAACTGATAAAGCCGGCTTGGATTCAATGCCCTAAGAATCCAACGACCTGGATGGATGCCAGTCTTCACAGACATGTCGCCCTATCTCAAGCCAACCGCTTGTGACAGACGGCAGCCCCACAGAGTCTGGGTTCAGATGGAGGTCCCCCCCCCCACCCGTGAGGGAGTTTTTCCTTGCCTCTGTTGCCAAGTGCTGACTCATGTGTTGTTCTGTTGTTGTTTACTGTATCGGGAGCATGGTTCCACATCTGCTCAACATGTAAAGTCCTGACAAAAAATGTCTCCTGTGAATTTGGGTTATATTTTTTTTTTTTTAAAAGTTAGAGAATGTAGCACTTTGGAGCGACATTTGAGCTATATCTAACGTGTCTTAGTGTTCCACTTAGTGTGGCACCTCCTGCTCCTGTTCTCGGCCATGGCTTGAAGCGGGATTTTAAGCTCAATTAGACACACCTCCTGGCCGGTTATATGATCCCTCCGCCGCCGCCGCCGCCGCCGCCGCCGCCGCCGCCGCCGCCTTGCTGTTTGCACATGAACAATGAGCGCACAAATCCCGTAGCATGCCTTCTGCTCGCGTCACAATCATAAAGGCCGGGGACTAATCTGCCGCTGACCAATACTGACAGTCAACAGACTACAAGGCGGCCATTTTTACAATGCTGAAGTCCAATGTTTCACTTACAATGACTTCAGGGAAACAATGTGGAATATTGGGCTTATTTTTAAGTCATACATCTCAGGTTACATCAAATAAAGAAATGGGTCAAACATAGAAAGTGCCTAGTCAGGAAAAAGTGTTTTTTTTTTCTTCGTGGTGTAGGGATATCATTTAACAAACCACAAAATACTAGGACGCACTTGAAATTGCAACTCAGCAGGCACTGAGGAAACATCCCTGATATTATGGCATCCAAGCCTCCAGCGTAGACGGTTGGGAAGATGAAGGGAGGATTCACACATTCATGGAGTCATATACAACGTGCTAAAGCGCTAAGGCAACCTTAGCATCAAAAGATCCATTTGGGCATATTTCCACCAAATGAAAACCCACCTGGAACCACAAAACCTGTTTGACCACTAAATGGAACGTTTCCTTCAACTTACTGGGGCATTACTCAGACCAAAGTAGTTGTCTTTTTCATACCTTAAGGCAGGGGTCTCAAACTCTATTTACTTGGGGGCCACTGGAGCTCGGGTCTGGGTCAGACTGGGCCGCATCAGGTTTTCAAAAAAAAAAAACGCATTTATTAAAAACAAAAAAATTCAAAAAACTTCGCTTTGGTTCCAATTTTCTACAATAAAAGCTCTGATAAAACATTCCACTGTTCTCACATATCTTACTTTTTATTTTTCTACACAAAATAAGATGAAAAATAAACAAATCAAGAATAAAGAAAATCAATCAGTAATAAATAAATAAATATAATAATAATAATAAAAAGTTAAGAAAGCACATATAGTTGGTGGGTAGACAAATGATTTTTTTCATATTAAAATGAACAAAGCATTATTAGAGCCCTGTAGACATGACAAAACACGACTATAGTCACATTTATACTCTTTTTATTTACAACATATTGCGCAACTGCAGGGTCTTGAGACACATGCTAACTCGCAAACTAGAGAGCTAGCCACCTAAACGGTAGCCTTCAAGTTATTTCCTTTCAACTTAAATAGCCAAAAACTTACCACTTCCACACGGATAGGGAGGATAACTATTAACAGTTATTTAACCTTTAACATGAACATGAATCAAACGTAATCATTTTTTCTGGGTACATGATACCATACAGCATCCATATCAAACTAACATTAAACTTTCATATCAAGGCGGGGGCCTCAAACTAGTGCCCTGCGGGCCACATTTGGCCCGCGGGCCGTGTGTTTGAGACCCCTGCCTTAAGGTTTCTCACCGACTGACCCATAGCACATTGCTCACACTCCGGCGCTGTCTGCGGTCCCCGAGCCACAAGTTGCATACCCCTGGTCTAAAGGCATACTCAAATTCAACCATTTTGTGGCTTTGCGTGGGATTCCCCCGACCTCTCCTGGCCCCTGCTGACCAGCAGCACTCACAGCTAGGAGACCCGAGTTCAATTCCACCCTCTGGCATCTATGTGTGGAGTTTGCATGTTCTACCTGTGCATTTATTTAAAAAAAACAACTTATATATTATGAAAGCAGGAAGTGAACAAATGTAACAGTTAGTGATTGTAAAAGTACCAGATGGAGGGGTAGGATTTAATAAGCTTTGCTTCTTCCTACTCCTTTTGGACATGTGGAACTGGGAACTGATTATGGGATGCACTCAATTGGAATCTGATGCATGTTCAAATGAAAGAAATTAAAATTTAAAAAAATTATTTAAAAAATAAAAAAAATATTAAAAAAATATTAAAAAAATAAAAAAACATTTAAAAAATAATTATACAAAAAATAATTAAAATAATTAAAAAAAAATACAAATATTAATTAAATTAATAAAAAATATTAAATAAAGAAATAAATGACTTCAATTATATTAGGAAAGCAGGAAGTGAACAAATGTAATATTAAAAAAAATAAAAATGTATTAAAAAAATAAAAAAATAAAAATGTATTTTAAAAAATACAAAAATTAATTAAATAAAGAAATAAATAACTTTCATTATATTAGGAAAGCAGGAAGTGAACAACTGTAACAGTTACCGATTGTAAAAGTACCAGATGGAGGGGTAGGATTTAATAAGCTTTGCTTCTTCCTACTCCTTTTGGACATGTGGAACTGGGAACTGATTATGGGATGCACTCAATTGGAATCTGATGCATGTTCTAATTTCATTCACACCGGAAGCGTACACCTTGAAGAAAAGTTGAGACTAATCGTCATTGAGGATTCTAACTGCAAACGTGCTGCTCGCTGCTGTGTGTTGGCGTCCCAGGAGACCAGCGGTTACAGTAGCCATCTGGCATCAATTATACGTCATGATTAAAATCAATACCATTACGGCAAAGCTTCGTCTGAGTATGTTTGCAGATGTCTGCATTGTTCAAAAACTCAGCCTGTTCTTCCCCCCCCCCCACACACACACACACTTTGTCGCATGGAGTGTTACTTGAAATCCAATATGGGCGCCAGCATTCGCCACCAGGGAATGGCATCAGTTGATTTCACAAGGAGCTCTTGTGAGTCTCGGGGACAGTTTACAATTTCATTCAAAGAGTAGACACAAGCAATGGCAATGCCAGCGCTGGATAGAGCGATTAGCTGCCAACAAAGGTTTGGTGAAGACCAATCGAGAGGAAAACCTGTTCTGCTTCTTTTTATGACTTCTGTTAGTGAAGTGTTACAATGGATGTTCAATTCCCTTTTTTTGTTGCCAGGATGTTAAGTACTCGCCCGCCTCAGTTGGACCGACAGAGATGAACCTCGTGACGTACTATGGTACCCATTATGTCATTGTATGGTCATATCACCTCCTACTTCGGTGCGAGGTGCATTATTAAAATTAAAAATTAAAAATTAAAAATTAAAAATTAAAAATTAAAAATTAAAAATTAAAAATTAAAAATTAAAAATTAAAAATTAAAAATTAAAAATTAAAAATTAAAATTGATTTTTGCAGAATTTTTACAAATTAAAAATTAAAAATTAAAATTGATTTTTGCAGAATTTTTACAAATTAAAAATTAAAAATTAAAATTGATTTTTGCAGAATTTTTACAAATTAAAATTAAATTTAAATTAAAATTAAATTAAATTAAATTAAAAAAACCAATTTAAAATTAAATTAAATTAAATTAAATTAAATTAAATTAAATTAAATTAAATTAAATTAAATTAAATTAAATTAAATTAAATTAAATTAAATTAAATTAAACTGTATTATGGAAAGCAGGAAGTGAACAAATGTAACAGTTAGTGATTGTAAAAGTACCAGATGGAGGGGTAGGATTTAATAAGCTTTGCTTCTTCCTACTCCTTTTGGACATGTGGAACTGGGAACTGATTATGGGATGCACTCCATTGTAATCTGCATTACCATTACATACCTAGATATAGATATGTACATAGATGTAGATGTGGAAGTGTAAGACAGCTATGAGAACGGAGTGATAGTATCGGCCAAGACGGCCTTGTGAGTGAGTGTAACGTTTGTGGAATCAACCAGACGTTAACATGTCTCATTCAAAGCATCGTAGGTGTGAATTCTATGAAATGAACATTATTTATTATCTCTGTGACATCTGTGCAACGCGAGGGGAAATACTGTCGGCATATTGAACACAATGCTAGTTCATCTCCATGAATATTCATGTGAATCATGGATGGGAAAATCGCTATGGCATATTGCCGTGTCTTCTCCGCTTAAATGGAGTCGATGCTGAGGGAGGCGGGCTCGTTGTGAGACGAGGCAGTCTCACAAAAGGAGAGCGAAATTGTCCGTCCACATATGGAAATGACAAAGAAACACAATATCTGAATTGACACAGCCACCATTCAACAACATTCCAGCAGTTGTGGAGAACAATAGCGGGGGCCGTGCATACAAACACACACCCTTACCCACACAGCGGCTAACCGTCCCAACGCTGGGGGTGAAGATACACACACACACAACACGGACCAGGCACTCCCCCCGCAGCTTGAAGGAAGAGGGGAACCATAGAAATCCCTCAACTCGCTCTCTCGGCACGCCGTGTAAGGGGGGGGGGGGGGGGGGGGGTTCAGAGTGCTGTCATTTGGCACCAACAGACGCTCATAAAGGCCTCGGGACCACGGGGATGAAGGAGAAGTGTGGGGGAGGGTGAAGGAGCACCGAGGGAGGGGGTTTGCAGTGATGCCATTTCCAAGCAGGCAGCCTGTGGAGCCGAGCGCTCGGGGAGAACAAAAGCAAAAGGAGAGAGGGCCTCCCTCTGACTCCTCCTCCGCGTGGAGGTCGGTGCGCTCGGCGGAGAGGTCAGCGGCTGCGGGCGGGGAACGACACCCCTCCGCGGTATCGGCAAGTCACCAGAAGTACGACATGCGATGCCATCCGCAGTGCAGACGTGCATTGGCTTACGTATTCAAACGTTTGGAGGAGGGCCTCTTTACAAATGTAGGGGGTCTTCGGCTCCGACCTACCCCCTTTACGCTGTTTGGGGTTGGTGCCGTGAACTGACTATACACTAGTTTCACTTTCATTACATCACCGGGGTCACGCCTCTGACCAGGAAATAACTAACGGCGTAGCAAATGAATTTGTGTTTATTTTGTCAAACAATGAATGAAAAGCAACGAGGTTCCTGGAGCGCCGTTTTCGCTCCAACGTTTATGATCTTGAAGATTCCTAATCTTACGGCACAATTTTTCCATTCATTCATTTTCTACCGCTTATCCTCACGAGGGTCGCAGGACTGGTGTCCAGCCAATCACAGGGCACATATAGACAAACAACCATTCACACTCACATTCATACCTATGGACAATTTGGAGTGGCTAATTAACCTAGCATGTTTTTGGAATGTGGGAGGAAACCGGAGCACCCGGAGAAAACCCACGCGTGCACGGGGAGAACATGGAAACTCCACGCAGAGATGGCCGAGGGTGGGATTGAACTCGGGTGTCCTAGCTGTGAGGTCTGCGCGCTAACCACTCGACTACCGTGCAGCCAAGAAAATAACATTTAGTAAAAAAATCAGTAAAAAATAAATACTCACAGCTATTACTGTGTGTACTATTAAAGTACTCCAAGTATATGGGGGGGGGGGTCTCCAGGTACTCCGGATTCTTCCCACATTCCGAAAACATGTTAGCGAAAACATTTGTGACTCCAAATTATTAGGTATGAATGTGAGTGTGAATGGTTGTTTGTCTATATGTGCCCTGTGATTGGCTGGCCACCAGTCCAGGGTCTACCCTGGAATAGACACCTGGAATAGGCTCCAGCATTGCCGTGACGATAGACTATTCCAGAATAGAATACATGTTCTTCAAGGTGTTTCCCTTACGTTCATTTATTCGTCGTTAATTAATTTGGACCGCCACAGATCAATTTGAGAAGTCACTACTTTTTATCCAATTGTGTGTTTAATGCTGTTCTCTATCGCTACAGAAGCCAACGGGACTTTTCCAACACTTGAAGAAATGTATTTGAAGCATTAAGCATGTGATGTTTTACTGAGGTACCGATGTCATCGCAGTCGGAATGACAACTGTGTTTATGTAGCAAAAAATGCATCAGACTCTTTTCGTTATTATGGCTGACTACCATACTGACTTAAGAATACAGTTTACTTGACAGGTACAGTATATTTGTTGACATTAATAACCAGTACTGGTATATATTTTTTTAAATTTATTGCAGCCTTGAATAGCGGCTGTCATATTTCAAAGAAAAAACAAGTCATGTTGAATTGGAGGTAACCAGCGGGCATTTCCCACTCAGCACGCGTTCGGAGCCGGAGTTCATCCAAAAGAAAAACACCTCGAGTTCAGCACCCCCTGCGGTGCTTTGACAATGGGAAAACAAAAGCTCGGAAAACTTCCTCGGAACCGACTGGGAAAGAGCGACAGTAGAAAAAGGCTAAGCGATGCAAAGGAATAAATAAATGAACATCAAGTCAAGTTAAGGGAGCAAGCGTTTGTTTTCTCCAAACCAACCGTCATACGTTAATACGATACGATAAGTACATACGTTATCCATATTCAAATCTAAGCGCCATCAGACATACAGTATGCTTTGTTTGTTTTTAACAATAGTATTTTCTAGCGCCGCATTATATCATTTATCTTATCTTCTTCCTCACCAAACCAATCATGCATGATATGTATATATCATATTTACACGACAACGTCAGCGTCATTTCTCTCTCTTCACGGTCACACATTTGCAATTCTCCTCTTCTCTCCGCGCCGTGCACGGCGGGAGGAGTGATCGCATTAATTCAATGACTCATCTTATTACAAATGTACTCGCGAGCGAACGTGCGCCGGCTTTTCAATTGGTGGATTTTTTTTCCCTTTGTACTGATTTCTATTATGAAAGGTGGCGGTTGTAATATATAACTAGCGAGGAGAAATCACATTACAGTTGTGCCTTTTTTTAATGAATAAATGATCGCCGTTTCGTGGTTGACTGTGTCTGGCATGACAGAGTAAAAAAAAAAAACTCGCCTCCTATTCCGTGTGGAAGTGGTAACTTTTTGGCTTATTTTTTTCTTTGTTTGAAACCGTTTCTTATGTTTAGAATAGGCATCGGCTGGTATGAGATTCTGACGGTATGATAACCTTTCACAGTATTATAACTACAACTCTAAAATGTGTTATTTTGATATACACTACTGCTCAAAAGTTTGGGATCACTTGGAAATTTTTTGGGTCGGTCTGAGATATGGCTTTTTCTTGGCATCCTGAAGTGGCCGCTTCACTGTTGATACTGACACTGGTGTTTGATGGCTACTATTTAGTGCAGCTGCCAGGTCTTTGTCTTAAACTACACACTCTCACATATTTGTGTAGCGTTTTTCTGTCCTCGTTAGACCCAGTTTGTGCTGCTCTCTGAAGGGAGTAGTTAACAGCATGGTAAGAGATTTTTAGATGTCTTTTCTAATCATCTATTAGCCTTCTAAAATGATGAACTTGGATTAGCAGCCATACCAGGAGATTGATGCAGAGGACTGACAGTTGTTGATAGTAGGCCTCTATGCAAAAATATACATCCTTCTTTCTAAATCATCTGAATTATTAAAATTGTTTGTGAAATGGAAAAAAATGTATGTGAAATGCAGGAAAATATTTTTCTTTGGAAAACAAAGAACAAGTGATCCCAAACTTTTGAGCAGAGATGCATACACAGAGATGTCCGAGGGTGGAATCGAACTCGGGTCTCCTAGCTGTGGTGCCTGCGTGCTAACCACTCGTCTACACCGTGCAGCCCGACAAAATAACAATTATTTCTAAATAAATAATACATAAAATGTCGTTCTTAATGCAGTCTGTTGTGGCTATTCTTGCTAATGTAAATATTTTCTGTGTATTTTAAACTAGCAAGGTGTACCTTTGGAATACAGGTAGTGAACAAATGTAGTGCAGTCAATGTAGGATTAAATGAGCTTCCTATTTTGTAATTGCAGTACAGTATGTGATGAAATAAATGAAGCCATCGCCACTGACAGACCCGCCCCGCCTACGGGATTAGCAATCACATTGGTTAATTGACTTGTCTTGGACTTGTCTTTATTACACGCATGAATGTACTGCAGAGTGAATCAGTGTCCCATGTTATGACTTTCTATTGCTTTCTATTAAGAATGATGATTTCCTTGCTCAAAATTAAGATTATTAAAGAGGATTTTTGTTTTACAATTATTCTTATTAGACTCCTCGTGGTCTTGTTTTGCTTCAAAGGAGCTTCCAGTAATTCCCATCTCCATGGGGGGGGTGTCCAGGAAAGATTTAGTTATAAAAATGAACAGAAAGACAAAATAATCCAACAAGTGATAGAAATGAGTCCACCATAGATTCATGCAACACAGCGGTAAAGACAAAAGACAAAAGTCCGTTCATTAATGTGATGGCTCCTCCCGAGTACTGATGTATGACAGCCAACCAGGCTCAGCCGGGGCTTGGTGAGAGTGAGGAGGAAGTGTCCGTCATCACGCTAGCGTGAGTCCTTGAGTGAAATGACAGCGTTTGTTTGTCATGCAACTCAAAGATGTCGATATTTACAAATGCCAGTACCAGAATGGACACTAACAATATTTATCATATTATAGTATTGAACAAAGTAAAATTTGTTCTCAATCAGAAATCACTCCACACTCTTTATTGCTCTCTGGTTCTACCATATCTTACTTATTGTGTGGAAATATGGGATAATAACTATAAAAGCAATCTTCACCGGCTAAATGTACTGCAAAAAAGGTCAGTAAGGATAATTCATAATGCCGCCTACAGAGAACATACTCAGTCCTTATTTCTAAAATCACAAATACTTCAAATCTTCAAACAGCTAAAATAATACATAAGGCTAAAAATAAGCAATTAGCTAAAAATGTCATCCGATACTTCTCTACAAGAGAGGAGAAATATGATCTCAGGGAAGAAATACATTTGATATCACCTACTTTGGTATGGGACAAAAAAGAAAAAAATGTAAAAAATAAAAATTAAAAAAAACATTTTTTTAATTAATAAAATAAATGAATAAATTAATAAATAAAATAAATTTGCTAAATACTAGGATGAAGAGTCTTGAACAAGTCATGATGTGCTATATATATCACTATATTGACACGCACTATGGTACCCATTATGGCATTGGATGCTCATATCACCGAGTACTTCGGTACGTGACAAAAAAAAAATAATTAAATTTAAAAAATTAAAAAAATTAAACTATATTAGGAAAGCAGGAAGTTGACAAAAATAAAATTAAATAAAAATTAAACAAATTAAAAAACATGACAAAAAAATAGACTTAAACTATATTAGGAAAGCAGGAAGTGAACAAATGTAAGAGTTAGTGATTGTAAAAGTACCAGATGGAGGGGTAGGATTTAATAAGCTTTGCTTCTTCCTACTCCTTTTGGACATGTGGAACTGGGAACTGATTATAGGATGCACTCAATTGGAATCTGATGCATGTTCAAATGCAATTAAACCATTATTATTACTACATTATGGTGTATTTAGCATCAGTAGTAATATAAAAAGTGAATAAAAGCATGACAAGTAGAATGATAAATGCCTAATATTTTTCCCCACATGAAGAGAAGGTGGTGAAAAAAGGAGGTGCAAAGATAAGAGGTGATGGAGTAGCGGGGAGGGAGGTGCTGGAGGTGTAACGCAGGCCCACAGAGCATGGAAGACAGATGTGCAGTTGTTGGGCTGTGTGCCAGCTGAAAGAAAGGTGAGAGAGAAGGAGCTGCAGATGTGTGAGCTCGCTATATATATATATATGTGTGTGTGTGTGTGTGTGTGTGCGTGTCGAGAAGCAAAAAGCAAAAAAAAACCATAGTCATATTGGCTCATTAGTCGCATGCTTCCTAATGGATTTGGCAGAAAGCAGAAATCAGCAAATGTATTCCACCCTGCTGAAGTGACTAGTACCTCCATAATGGAGATGCATGGAACATCTAGGACCAGCCCCTGGTACTGCTTCCATTTGCTTGTCTGCAGCAACAATGCATTCCGACAGGCATCAATCTGACAGTCGCAGACCCCAACCACCTCAAACATCATAAAGACACAGGACACCCCCACAAAATAGCACATATTTATATTTAACATATCTGTGCACATGAATACTAAATATACACCTGCGTCTGCATAATATCATCAATCAAAGTGAGCCTTTTGCACCTTGCTACTGCAGATATGAATATGATTATTCACATTACAACATAGGTTGGTGGCTACAAGGGGGAAGCCATGATGGGATGTAGTCCGGATGGGGCTACCGGGGAGAGTGAGGCTGAAACCCCGCTCTTATCATTAGCAATCACATGTTCTATGGAGGACACGCTGCTGCAGCACCATATTAAAAAAAAAAAACAAAAAAAAACACGCCACGCATCGCCCACTTTCTTCTGCACAACCTCGCCAGTGACGTACACAAGACAAGCATCACCGGTTGCAGAAACTCCCGTTCCGCCGCATTCGTGCCAGCACGTTTGAGTCCGTGTTGGGAACTTTGCACGGATCGTGTTCAAAACGACGGCGGCTCCACTTACCCCGTCATGGTGCACAATATATCCTGCTGAAAAAGTCAGCTGCAAGTCGGCTTTTTTCCCCCTCATCCACGGCGGTATCTCCGTAACACAGAGAGCGGTAGTGGCTGCTCCGAGACTGAAGATGCTCCGATGCGCTTTCTCTCCTCTGGACGCGCGCATGGCGAGGCCTGGTCGCGCGCAGACGCGCGGGGGAACAGCGAAGCCTGCAGGAGGACAACACAAATCAGTTCACATTATTCAAGCACAAAATCCCCACACAAAAGTGGGCTGGAGGCGGCTGGATCGATTCTAATTACCGATACTGTCGATACGAAGGGTGGCGCAAATAGCGAGATCGAAATTTTTTTTTTCATATTATTTTCACATACATATATCGGTGTATTTTTTCCCTTAATGTTCAGATCGATATTAAATTTGGAGCAAGTACATAAGACAAACTGAGCTACAAAGCGTTTTGACCATCAAAATATCATCATATCATATTGTTCAATACTACCAATATAATATTTACTGCTTGTTATTTGATGCCGCGATACAATGATAGCGACATTGAACACAACGTTGCTCACCTGTTGTTAAACTAGTAAAGAGGGGAGGTGTTTAATTAGACATTGAGTAAAATGTAAGCTAACACAACATGCTAAAACTCCGCTAGCTTCTTTCATTGTAGGACAAGCTAACTAAGTTAATTTCCATCACAGAGGCTGGCTACGCTACAAAAAAAAGAGGTGACATATCGACACAATTTTTGTTTGCCTTTCTTCTCTTTTTTCTTTTAACAATCTCAGACATTATTTTTAGTTAGCGCTGTTAGCATTATTAGCATTGTTTCACTCCGCTCTGCCAACTGCCGACTGCTGGGATTAGAGCACGTGAATGCAGCCGTGGATTAAACCATTTCATGTAGCTACAGGGGGAGGCACAGTCAATATGGAAGTTTACTTTTGATCAGTGTGGCTATTTAACTGTTACTACCAAGTACAACTACATTGTTTTAATAGTTTTCTGACTCTATATTTAAAAAAATCCTAACCATATCGCAAAATGATGTACCTATTGACTCGGGCCCCTTTCAATCATGGATTATTGGAATTGTCCTAAGTCCCCCCAACAATAAATCAAACAATATGGTGAAAAATACATTTTTTAGTGGCCTAAAATATTTTTATTGTGATTTTACAGCGGCCGAAAAGTGCAAAACGATAATACAAACTGTGAAATACTTTCACATTGCATAAAACAAACGCACAGTTAAAAAAAATAAATAAATAAACTACACAGATGGATATTATATTCTCGCAATATGCATTATCATACTGCAGCATGGAGTGATGGCCGTCAGGACCGCGTCACGGTATCACTGTAATATACTGTATACATATACTGTATAATGTATAACCTGTGTTCACTTACCATAACATACACCTGCCATAGCAAACATTAACCCCCCCCCACGGCAGCCACTCATCCACGATGTTGACATCAGCAAGACACTCACCCGCATGACACGCCGTCTGCCATTGAATGTGAGCATTTGCATAAGTCGGTTACGACGACAAACGGCAGTCGGGTCGAGACCCTGACGGGGGCGACGAGCATGCAGATGAGCAATCGTGAGAGTTTGTGCAGAAATTCTTTGGTTGTGCAAATGGACAGTTGCAGCAGACAGAGGTGAAGATGCTGGATGTGGGGGTCCTTGGCAAGGTCTGAGCAAATTCCCTAAAAGGCCTTCATAGACGGTTGAATGACGGTTTATGGTTGAGGTATGAAGATTCAAGTCACACCAACAATTAGCATCACCATTACACTCCCACCACATTTGTCACTTCTTTGCAAGTCCAAGTCAAGTCTCAGGTCATGACAAGACAGGCCGAGTCAAGTCCACTGTTATACAATACCATGACGTCATAATTTGTAAATGCAAATACAAATACCCGTCTTGCTGGAAGTTAAATGTTTGCAAAATACTTTGAATGGGGACTGAAGGTATTTGCTCAATTTTGCTAGCTAAAGATAAAAGCTAAAACAAACACATAGTCTCACAAATACAAATAAAAGATACTTCCTACACAAAAAAGTACTAACGTGACAACTGACAGTTATGGTGGAAACATCGGGTACGCATATGACAGCTTGCTTTGCAACAAAGGAAAAGCAGAATGTTCCAGATGCCTTGATGCCCCTGCAAACAAAGGAAAAGATGCCTTGATGCCCCTGCGAACAAAGGAAAAAGATGCCTTGACGCCCCTGCGAACAAAGGAAAAAGATGCCTTGATGCCCCTGCAAACAGCGAACAAAGGCAAAAGATGCCTTGATGCCCCTGCGAACAAAGGAAAAAGATGCCTTGATGCCCCTGCAAACAGCGAACAAAGGCAAAAGATGCCTTGATGCCCCTGCGAACAAAGGAAAAAGATGCCTTGATGCCCCAGCGAACAAAGGAAAAAGATGCCTTGATGCCCCAGCGAACAAAGGAAAAAGATGCCTTGATGCCCCTGCGAACAAAGGAAAAAGATGCCTTGATGCCCCTGCGAACAAAGGAAAAAGATGCCTTGATGCCCCTGCTAACAAAGGAAAAACATGCCTTGATGCCCCTGCGAACAAAGGAAAAGATGCCTTGACGCCCCTGCGAACAAAGGAAAAGATGCCTTGACGCCCCTGCGAACAAAGGAAAAAGATGCCTTGATGCCCCTGCGAACAAAGGAAAAAGATGCCTTGATGCCCCTGCGAACAAAGGAAAAAGATGCCTTGATGCCCCTGCGAACAAAGGAAAAAGATGCCTTGATGCCCCTGCAAACAAAGGAAAAAGATGCCTTGATGCCCCTGCGAACAAAGGAAAAAAATGCCTTGATGCCCCCTGCAAACAAACTGAAGCAGAAACACCATAAAAGAAGCGGTTCAAGCTAGGGCAGTGACGGAAGCTGATTGGTCCAGGACTCCAGCCTCTTACACAATCTTGAGTGTATAAAAGGCCGGGCAGGGAAAGGAAGGGTACTTTTTTGCAGCTGCAATGTAATAACACCCGCTTACTTGTAGGCATACAGGGACTGCAGATAAGCCCGGACGTCTGTATTAGGTATTGTTGTCAGGAATAAACAATCTGGTTCTCATTCTATGATTTCTTTAAGATTCCCTTATCCTCTATTCGAAACCCACTTAGAGTCCTCAGGGGGAGGATTTCTACAGGACGCAGAGTCAGGTCCTGAGTCATTGATGCCAAAGTCCCAGAAGTCATAATTAAAATGATGATTTCTAACCATATGGACATGTCAGAGTAGCTTGGTAATCCCCATTATAGCGGTGGTCGCAGTAATAAACATATAAAAGTAAACATATAAAACTGTGGCTGGCTGTTGTTTGGTCATCTTTTATTATGGTTTTGAGGCGCCCCCTGGTGGTTGCTAATGTAGTATTTAACCAATGACCACTTTGGGATAGCCTGTCTCTACTGAGGGGCGACAAATGGAAGTGGTGTGAGATGACCTTGGCTTTTATTTGCAGCAACAACGGAACAGATAATGAAAATAAAATGAAAGAAAATATTGTAACGGAAAACTACGGTGAGAACTTTTTTTGGTAACGGTATTTTACCATGTGTCACGAGACCACAAGCTGGCAGAGATAATGAAGTCCCCCCAACGACAAGCTAGATGCTTCATTTTCCTCATGAAAACCACAAAGAAATTCAACAAATGTGCTCAAAATGGAGTATTTCTTTGTTGTATTCCATTGATGGAAGGATAAAAGACGGATGATACAGTGAAAAATATGAGCAATAAAAAGAGCCATCATTCATCCTTCTGGGTCTGATAACGCAATGGAATAAGAACCCTTTGACATCGGGATGAGTTTTCACACACTTACCCGTACCTTTTGACCGGCTGCTTTAAGCATCTCGTTTTATTCGCTTTTGAAGGAACAAAGGCGATGAAGACTTTTATATGAAACGTTTTAATTAGAGACTCTCCTGTCTTCCACACATCAAACCGGACGGAGATAAAAGCTTCAAACGATCCTACTTTGTGCTACAGTGGCATAGAAAAGCAGCTAAATAACCTGCTAAGTATTATTGTGTTATTATGTTTTAGTGTGAAACAACATAAGGAAGAACATACAGCTTCTATGAGGGACGTTATCAACTTGCACGACGGCCGGGGCCTTTAAAAGGATCACCCTGGATGGAGGTCAAATACGAAAAAGATGAAAGGTTGAGCATGGGAAAGTAGAAACGATACTGATGTAACATCATATAGTTCTCCTTTACCTCTGTAGCATTATCATCATCATCATCGCTGTCATCATATGCCACGCCTTTAGATGTCTGGCTCTGGTTCTGGGAGCTGTGCCGCAAGAAGGACGAGGATGACGATGGTCTGGCTCTGAGGTAACCAGGAGGATGGTGGAAGATAGACCACATGTTTACAAAGGGATGGGACACACATTTATACATTTATATAGAGATGATGATGATGATATATCACTTATTTGTTTGAATCGGTACATCTATAGATCAGGGGTATCAAACACATGGCCCACAGGACACTAGTTTGAGGCCCCCGCCTTGATATGAAAGTTTAAAGTTTGATATGGATGCTGTATGGTATCATGTACCCAGAAAAAATGATTACGTTTGATTCATGTTCATGTTAAAGGTTAAATAACTGTTAATAGTTATCCTCCCTATCCGTGTGGAAGTGGTAAGTTTTTGGCTATTTAAGTTGAAAGGAAATAACTTGAAGGCTACCGTTTAGGTGGCTAGCTCTCTAGTTTGCGAGTTAGCATGTGTCTCAAGACCCTGCAGTTGCGCAATATGTTGTAAATAAAAAGAGTATAAATGTGACTATAGTCGTGTTTTGTCATGTCTACAGGGCTCTAATAATGCTTTGTTCATTTTCATCTGAAAAAAATCATTTCATTCTACCCACCAACTATATGTGCTTTCTTAACTTTTTATTATTATTATTATATTTATTTATTACTGATTGATTGATTTTCTTTATTCTTGATTTGTTTATTTATTTTTCATCTTATTTTGTGTAGATAAATAAAAAGTAAGATATTTGAGAACAGTGGAATGTTTTATCAGAGCTTTTATTGTAGAAAATTGGAACGAAAGTGAATTTTAAAAAATTTTTTGGGTTTTAATAAATGCGTTTTTTGGGGTTTTTTTTTGTAAAACCTGATGCGGCCCAGTCTCACCCAGACCCGAGCTCCAGTGGCCCCCAAGTAAATTGAGTTTGAGACCCCTGATCTAGATAGCACAGGTTAATATGAATGTAAAAGTGATCATAGGGGTGTTATTTTAAGACCAAAGGTCTCTAATATTGTTAAAACCTGTAGGTTGTAAACAGCTAACGACAAAAATATTCCCTTTATATAAAGAATCCTGCTTCATGGAAATTCACTTATCACAGGCAAGTCTGGAAGCTCGATAATATATGTGTATACTGTATACATATATATTTTTGGGTTGTTGAAATATATTGTTGGCTCATAGAAAAATATGACTGAAGAGTAACAAACATACTTGGGTGCTGTGGTTACAGGCGTGTCTTCATCAGAGTCGTCAATGGTGAGCTGAAGATGACAAAGGCAGATTCAAAATACTGACGTGAAAGACAAAAATAAGTAAAAAATAAATAAAAAAAAAAACAGTATACATTATCTGCTGCATAGGATGTGGTCGCTGTGGTCCGACGAGCTCTCTGGGGTGAAGCTTGAAACGCTACACGAGGTCAGAAGTAGCACTGGTGAGCATCCGCCGACATTTTTAAATGGAAAACACAACACAATGACCTTCACACTGACCTTGCATGATGCTTCCACTTTGTGTTGTGACTGAGGCCTTCGTGGAAGTGCTGCGTCCGGAAGCTTTGGGTTCTGGAGCTTTAGCACCTGGATGATGGTAAAGAAAAATCATTCTTTCATTTTCTTCCACTTATCCTCACGAGGGTCGCCGTGGTGCTGGAGCCTATCACAGCCAATCACAGGGCACATACAGTGAAGAAAATAAGTATTTGAACACCCTGCTATTTTGCTATTTCTCCCACTTAGAAATCATGGAGGGGTCTGAAATTTTCATCGTAGGTGCATGTCCACTGTGAGAGAGATAAACTAAAAAGAAAAATCCAGAAATCACAATGCATGATTTTTTTAACAATTTATTTGTGTGATACAGCTGCTAATAAGTATTTGAACACCTGAGAAAATGAATGTTAATATTTGGTACAGTAGCCTTTGTTTGCTATTACAGAGGTCAAACGTTTCCTGTAGTTTTTCACCAGGTTTGCACACACTGCAGGAGGGATCTTGGCCCACTCCTCCACACAGATCTTCTCTAGATCAGTCAGGTTTCTGGGCTGTCGCTGAGAAACACGGAGTTTGAGCTCCCTCCAAAGATTTTCGATTGGGTTCAGGTCTGGAGACTGGCTGGGCCATGCTAGAACCTTGATATGCTTCTTACGGAGCCACTCCTTGGTTTTCCTGGCTGTGTGCTTCGGGTCGTTGTCGTGTTGGAAGACCCAGCCACGACCCATCTTCAATGCTCTGACAGAGGGAAGGAGGTTGTTCCCCAAAATCTCACAATACACGGCCCCAGTCATCCTCTCTTTAATGCAGTGCACTCGTCCTGTCCCATGTGCAGAAAAACACCCCCAAAGCATGATGCTACCACCCCCATGCTTCACAGTAGGGATGGTGTTCTTCGGATTGTACTCTTCATTCTTCTTCCTCCAAACACGCTTATTGGAATTATGACCAAAAAGTTCTATTTTGGTCTCATCTGACCATAAAAATTTCTCCCATGACTCCTCTGTATCATCCAAATGGTCATATGCAAACTTAAGACGGGCCTTGACATGTGCTGGTTTAAGCAGGGGAACCTTTCGTGCCATGCATGATTTCACATCATGACGTCTTAGTGTATTACCTACAGTAACCTTGGAAACGGTGGTCCCAGCTCTTTTCAGGTCATTGACCAAGTCCTGTCGTGTAGTTCTGGGCTGATTCCTCACCTTTCTTAGAATCATTGAGACCCCACGAGGTGATATCTTGCATGGGGCTCCACTCCGATTGAGATTGACCGTCATGTTTAGCTTCTTCCATTTTCTAATGATAGCTCCAACAGTGGACCTTTTTTCACCAAGCTGCTTGGTAATTGCTCCGTAGCCCTTTCCAGCCTTGTGGAGGTGTACAATTTTGTCTCTGGTGTCTTTGGACAGCTCTTTGGTCTTCGCCATGTTACAAGTTAAAGTCTTACTGATTGTATGGGGTGGACAGGTGTCTTTATGCAGCTAACGACCTCAAACAGGTGCATCTGATTCAGGATGATACATGGAGTGCAGGTGGACTTCTAATGGGCAGACTAACAGGTCTTTCAGGGTCAGAATTCTAGATGATACACAGGTGTTCAAATACTTATTTGCAGCTGTATCACACAAATAAATTGTTAAAAAATCATGCATTGTGATTTCTGGATTTTTCTTTTTAGTTTATCTCTCTCACAGTGGACATGCACCTACGATGAAAATTTCAGACCCCTCCATGATTTCTAAGTGGGAGAAATAGCAAAATAGCAGGGTGTTCAAATACTTATTTTCTTCACTGTATATAAATAGAAATTAACCTAGCATGTTTTCGGAATGAGGGAGGAAACCGGAGTACCCGGAGAAAACCCACGCATGCACGGGGAGAACATGCAAACTCCACACAGAGATGGCCGAAGGTGGAATTGAACTCGGGTCTTTTAGCTGTGAGGCCTGCATGCTAACCACTAGGACACTGTGCAGCCCCCCATATACTCATGTATATCATGTGTACGAGATGTTCAGTATTAGTATTTGGGAGTAGATATCATTGACGTGTCCAAAAACTAAGAATAAATCTTTGGAACAGGACTCACCTCTGCCCCGCCCTCGCGCGCCCCGCCCTCTGGCTCCTCTTCCCCTTCCTCTCGCGGGGGTAGGTTCTTGCTCGGGTTCCATATCGCTCATTTCATCTGACATGTTTACGTCCACGGCGTCCTCTCCTCGCTCCATGCGGTGAGCTTTGGCTCTGTCGATTGCCTGAAAAAAGAAGGAACGATCATAGTCGAGAAGATGTTCCTCACCCGTGTGCGTACATCTCACAAACCTCTTTGATTTCATTTTCTTCCTCCATTGTGTTCCTCTTCGACTCTCTGATTTGTCGGACCTGGACGTTCGTGAAAAAAAAAAAACTACTTTAATTGACCGCGTCGTCATTGACAGAACACGCGGCGCCGTGCTCACCTCCGCGTCTATTTCTTGCTCCGTGATGACATTTCGGCCCTGCAGGTGGCGCTGCGTCTTTTCCCGCTGGTAGGTGATCAGCTCCTCGATGGCGTCTCTCTCGTCTTTGTCTACAAACTCCTGAATGGCTTTGGCCATGCCTTGCTCCGTCAGGAGGGAGAGCTGCATCTTCTGCGGACGTGTGACCAACACGGCCCACCACAAATACATTTAGACCGCCACAGATAGATTTGGTACAAGTGACTTAGTGGCATTATAGCGCAACTTTTCATCAACATAGCGACATATTAGATGTGCAGTCATGTGTGCATTATTTTTAATATATGTGCACACTATCATGGAGCTTAGGAAACATCATGAATGTTCATGTTCTGTTGTTAAATAAAGTTTCTAAACACTCCACAAAGGGATTGCGGCCCCATCACCTGCTCTGCTACTTCAAAGTACTGCTTGACCAGGTCCTCCACTCTCAGGCCCTCCAGCGCAGATGTTTTTGTCACCTTGCTGTAGTCAACATAGCTTTCATCTATGGAGACAAAAACATTCATAGCGTACAGATTAACACATACGTTTACATATAAAGTTTCATTTATTTGATCACATACTGTACTACAATTACAAAATAGGAAGAGGCAAAGCTCATTTCCTTTTACATTAACTGCAATACATTTGTTCACTTCCTGTATTCCAAAAGGTACACCTTGCTAGTTTAAAATACACAGAAAATATTTAGATTAGCAAGATTAGCCATAACAGACTGCATTAAGAACAACATTTTATGTATTATTTATTTAGAAATAATTATTTTGTTGGGCTGCACGGTACTCGAGTGGTTAGCACACAGGCCCCACAGCTAGGAAACCCGAGTTCAATTCCACCCTCGGCCGTCTCTGTGTGCGAGTTTGCATGTTCTCCTCCGGGTACTCCGGTTTCCTCCCACATTCCAAAAAAACATGCTAGGTTAATTAGCCACTCCAAATTGTCCATAGGTATGAATGTGAGTGTGAATGGTTGTTTGTCTATATGTGCCCAGTGATTGGCCGGCCACCAGTCCAGGGTGTACCCCGCCTCTCGCCAAAAAGACAGCTGGGATAGGCTCCAGCAACCCCGCGACCCTCGCGAGGATAAGCGGTAGAAAATGAATGAATGAATCTTACTTGGCTGCACGGTAGACGAGTGGTTAGCGCGCAGGCCCCACAGCTAGGAAACCCGAGTTCAATTCCACCCTCGGCCATCTCTATGTGGAGTTTGCATGTTGTCCCCGTGCATGCGTGGGTTTTCTCCGGGTACTCCGGTTTCCTCCCACATTCCAAAAAAACATGCTAGGTTAATTAGCCACTCCAAATTGTCCATAGGTATGAATGTGAGTGTGAATGGTTGTTTGTCTATATGTGCCCTGGGATTGGCTGGCCACCAGTGCAGGGTGGACCGCGCCTCTCGCCAAAAAGACAGCTGGGATAGGCTCCAGCAACCCCGCGACCCTCGCGAGGATAAGCGGTAAAAAATGAATGAATGAATCTTACTTGGCTGCACGGTAGTCGAGTGGTTAGCGCGCAGGCCCCACAGCTAGGAAACCCGAGTTCAATTCCACCCTCGGCCATCTCTATGTGGAGTTTGCATGTTGTCCCCGTGAATGCGTGGGTTTTCTCCGGGTACTCCGGTTTCCTCCCACATTCCAAAAACATGCTAGGTTAATTGGTTAATTGTCCATAGGTATGAATGTGAGTGTGAATGGTTGTTTGTCTATATGTGCCCTGTGATTGGCCGGCCACCAGTCCAGGGTGTACCCCGCCTCTCGCCAAAAAGACAGCTGGGATAGGCTCCAGCAACCCCGCAACCCTCGCGAGGATAAGCGGTACAAAATGAATGAATGAATCTTACTTGGCTGCACGGTAGTCGAGTGGTTAGCGCGCAGGCCCCACAGCTAGGAAACCCGAGTTCAATTCCACCCTCGGCCATCTCTGTGTGGAGTTTGCATGTTCTCCCCGTGCATGCGTGGGTTTTCTCCGGGTACTCCGGTTTCCTCCCACATTCCAAAAAAACATGCTAGGTTAATTAGCCACTCCAAATTGTCCATAGGTATGAATGTGAGTGTGAATGGTTGTTTGTCTATATGTGCCCTGTGATTGGCTGGCCACCAGTCCAGGGTGTACCCCGCCTCTCGCCAAAAAGACAGCACCCCCCGCGACCCTCGTGAGGATAAGCGGTAGAAAATGAATGAATGTATTTCCCACCCACTAAATTTAGAACGAAAAATAGATTATTACATATAGAGGCCTCATCGGGATCGGGTTAGGGTTTGGGTTAGTCCGAGTCCTTGATCACCAGGTAGCTCTTTGTTTGACAGGAGCCAATCATCTGCTATGAAAGAACTCGTTGCAAAGATTGATCAGCTGCCTCTGTCCACCAGAGGGAGCCAGAGGGAAGCTCCCCACTGACAGCCATGTTAAATGAAAGGCTTTGCTGGGACGAAATGCATGATGGGAACCGTTCTCTCCATTTTGTATTGTAACACCTCTGGCAAATAATTGAAGCACGGCATCAATTAAATCAGACGATATAAAATAAACATTTTACCTTTGATTTTCTCCTTTTTCTCCCGGGCTCTGAGAAAGTGAATGATGTCTTTGGGGTTGGCTACGAGGTCCACATATTTCTGACTGAAACGAGACACGTTGAAGGTCTCGAACCCGCAGGAGTAGTCCACCTGAGCGAAGGAGAACAAACATGAGCTGTGTTGGGATTATGATGAGAGATTTGGAGGAAGGAGTCAAGCTAACCCTGAGGCGAATGAGCGGCTTCTCCGGGGTGAGCGGACAGCCCAGTCGCTCCCTCTCGGCTTGCTGTAGCATCTCGTTGACCTGCAAACACGACGTATTCAAACCCTAACACACCTAACACGTGACGTTTGTGTGTCTGCGTCTTGATGGAGAGTACCTTGGCGTGGCAAAGGTTCTCCACCTTCTTGACATTGGACGTATCCACCGTGAACAATTCCGGGTAGTCGGAAAGCACCACGTCTTGGATGAAGAACTGACGCACCGTCTTGAGGGGAATCTTCTGCAGGTTCATTTTACGACCTTTCACCCTTAGCAACCCAATGTGCCTGAATACATAACATAACCATACCATGAGCTTCCAGTTGCATGCATGTAGTACTCTATTCTATGTATGTGTGTACTTTTTAGTAGCCTCCCCAGGAGAGAGCGAGGTGGCTACAGAGCTGCCGGGCTGCGTCACGTAGAAGAGTTGCTGCTCATTTCTGGACGGCGCAATGAGGCACTCGTGCTCGTGACCCCACACCACCAGGTCGAGGAATTCATCCAAGAACTGTTCGGGAATGTAGTTTGTGGGGCCGTGCTTACTCCTGGACGCAAAGACAACATCCATTCAGGACCAGACGGCTAGTTTGCTGTCGAAAGAAGAACTACGGGAAAAAATTAAATAAATAAATAATATAAAATAAAATAAAAAAGTCTTAAACTATATTAGGAAAGCAGGAAGTGAACAAATGTAACAGTTACTAGTAAGATTTAATAAGCTTTGCTTCTTCCTACTCCTTTTGGACATGTGGAACTGGGAACTGATTATGGGATGCACTCAATTGGAATCTGATGCATGTTCAAATGAAAAAAATTAAAATTTAAAAAATAAAAATAAAATATTAAAAAAATTATTTACATTTCTTGAAATTATTTTAAAAATATGTATTTAAATTTTTTTTAAATGTATTCAAAAAAATACAAAAATGTATTTCAAAAAATACAAAAATTAATTAAAAAAAGAAATAAATAACTTCCATTATATTAGGAAAGCAGGAAGTGAACAAATGTAAGAGTTAGTGATTGTAAAAGTACCAGATGGAGGGGTAGGATTTAATAAGCTTTGCTTCTTCCTACTCCTTTTGGACATGTGGAACTGGGAACTGATTATGGGATGCACTCAATTGGAATCTGATGCATGTTCACATGAAAAAAATTACAATTATTTAAAATTATTTAAAAAAATAAAAACAAAATATAAAAAAAATGTTTTTAATTATTTAAAAAAAATTACATTAAAAAATGTATTTAAAAAAATATATTTTTTTAAATACAAAAATGTATTTAAAAAATACAAAAATTTATTAAATAAAGAAATAAATAACTTCAATTATACTAGGAAAGCAGGAAGTGAACAAATGTAACAGTTACTGATTGTAAAAGTACCAGATGGAGGTGTAGGATTTAATAAGCTTTGCTTCTTCCTACTCCTTTTGGACATGTGGAACTGGGAACTGATTATGGGATGCACTCAATTGGAATCTGATGCATGTTCTAATGAAATTAAACCATCACCATTACCATTACCATTACCATTACCATTACCATTACCAAGAGTGGTCAAATGCAGTGAGTGAGTCCCACACCTGTTCTGATGAATGGCAAACAGGTTAAACCACTCATCTTGGTCTTCTTTTGGGCGGAGCATGGTCACTTGGTTGTTGACAAACATCCTGTACAGACGCTCATCCGGGATGGACCCTAGTGTACAGACACACATACATGATGTCACACTGGACGCTTTAAACCACGGGTGTCCGAGCTTTTCTCATACTGAAAAATCAATGGATGCTGGTTTTAAATATATATATTTTAAGTTAGTATTATTTGATTTTTTTAAACAAACTATGGCATTTTTATTTGAATGTTTTAAATATTATTTATTATTATTATATTATTTTATATATTTTTTATATTATATTTTCATATTATAATAACATTATAAAATAATATTATTATTATTTCTACAATCTAGAAATATTAGAAATAAAATGAATTAAATATATATTCTAAGATAAAGTTATTAGTATTATTTGCTGTTTTTATTAATTACATTTTAAAATTTATTTAAATTTTATCTAGTAAAATTGAAAATTCTAAACATTTTAAATAAGAATTATATCTAAAATACATATGTATTTGGTGTTATTGGTTTTATTTGAATTTATTTAATTTTTTTCTAGAAAAATGTGAATATTTAGTATATATATAAAATATAAAATATTTTAATATTGAGTATTAGTATCTTTGCTGTTTTTTAATATTCTTTTTACAATTTATTTAATTTTTTATTACTTTTATTTCTTCATTGTAGAAAAATTCCAAATCAATTCAATCAAAATGCAATCCAAACTATATATTTTAAGCTAAGATCTTATTGTTAGTATTATTTGCTGTTTTTTTTTATTAAAATGATTTTTGTATTTGAATTCATTTATTATTTTATGTCTACAATTTTAATTCCAGTCCCGTCTTTTCCAAACAATGTCTATTAGCCTACTATTAGCGTACTACACGGTATATGTACGCACCAAGGCCATATAAGGCCAGCTTGCTGTTGCCTTTCTGCAGCAGGATGGGGCTGATCTCTATCTTCTCCACAGACTGGGAGTGACCAAAGTGGTTCACCAGCCCAGAGGCACTGAGCAGATCCAGCGCACACAAACCTTCAGCCTTCAAGAGGAGAACACCACATCAAACCACCTGTACATGTTCACCTGTGTGTGTGTGTGTGTGTATTGCAGGAAACTCACCCCGGTTGGGTCGTCGTGGTTACCATGGATGCTGAACACAGGGATGGAGATGTTTAGGTTCTCATCCTGGTAATTAACCCACGGAAACCTGAATAAACATTGAAGACGGTTTGAGTATTAGATGATGGGGAGTCGTGCTTCCAAAAACACGCAGTGGGACCTACTGGGTGGTGTTAAAGTTAACGGCCTGGTCACTGAGTATGTTGAATTGTATTGGTGAGTCTCCCATGCAGTATTTCCTCAGCATCGTGATGCAGGTGTGCAGGCAGCGGCGAGTCGGTTTGTTGTCATGGAACAAATCCCCGCCCAGCAGGATGAAATCCACCTAGGAGCCAACATTTATACAGTCATCCCTCGTTTGTTGAAGTTAATTAGGTCCAGACCCAACCGGGATAAGTGACCTTCCATCAAGTTGGATTCCTTATTTATGAATGGAATATTTTTGTCGTTAGAGCATGAAAAACCTTGTCTAAAACCTTGTAAATATGTTTTTTTTAACATTGTTAGAGCAACTGGAGAAATGGATGGACACAACGGTTTATAAATGCCTATCAACATAACATAAAGACAAATTTCATATAATAAGGTCCTTACCTCCGCCATGAAATTTTCAGGAATTGTATCTTTGCGCTATCATGGTAGGTGTTAGCATTGCTAGCATGCAAACTTTAGCATACTAGCGTTTTTAGCTATTTTGATGGGACACTTACATAAACAATGAGCTCTATCATGCTGGGTGTTATCATGGTAATGTTAGCATTGTTAACATGTTAACATGTGCATATTAGCATATTTAGCCATTTTCATTAGTCAACACATCACACTTCTATAAAGAGTTAGCACTATCATGCCAGGTGTTAGCAAAGACAATGTTAGCAATTTAGCATTGCTAGCATGCTAACTTTAGCATACTAGCGTTTTAAACTATTTTGATGGGACACTTACATAAACACTGAGCTCTATCATGCTAGGTGTTATTGTGGTAATGTTAGCATTGCTAACATGTTACCATACGTATATTAGCATATTTAGCCATTTTCATTGGTCAACACATCACACTTCTATAAAGAGTTAGTACTATCATGCTAGGTGTTAGCAAAGACAACGTTAGCACATTAGCATTGCTAGCATGCTAACTTCAGTATACTAGCATTTTTAGCTATTTTAATAGGTAGACACTTACATAAACACTAAGCTCTATCATGCTGGGTGTTATCATGGTAATGTTAGCATTGTTAAGATGTGCATATTAGCATATTTAGCCATTTCCATTAGTCAACACATCACACTTCTATAAAGAGTTAGCACTATCATGCCAGGTGTTAGCAAAGACAATGTTAGCACATTAGCATTGCTAGCATGCTAACCTTAGCATACTAGCGTTTTTAGCCATTTTGATGAGACACTTACATAAACACTGAGCTCTATCATGCTAGGTGTTATCGTGGTAATGTTAGCATTGCTAACATGTTACCATACATATATTAGCATATTTAGCCATTTTCATTGGTCAACACATCACACTTCTATAAAGAGTTAGTACTATCATGCTAGGTGTTAGCAAAGACAACGTTAGCACATTAGCATTGCTAGCATGCTAACTTCAGTATACTAGCATTTTTAGCTATTTTAATGGGTACACACTTACATAAACACTGAGCTCCATCATGCTAGGTGTTATCATAGAAATGTTAGCATTGCTAACATGTTAACGTACGCATATTTAGCCATTTTCATTGGTCAACACATCACACTTCTATAGAGAGTTAGCACTATCATGCCAGGTGTTAGCAAAGACAACGTTAGCACATTAGCATTGCTAGCATGCTAACATTAGGATCACATTTTTAGCTATTTTCCTGGCTAGACACATATACAAACACTTAGCACTATTATGAAACACGTTAGCATGCTAGCATCTTAGCATTTTTAGCCATTTCTATGTCAACATCTTTGAATGCTTTAGGTTTGTAGTTTAGTTCATTTAGCCATGATAATGCTTGGAGAGCTGTAATTTAGGCACAAAAACACAAAAGCGATGTTATGTATAAAATAACACTCGCATTTTATAACTCGTATTTGTATTTGAGCTCATTCCGCCATTTGAATATTTGAAAATTATTAAATTAGGCCACAAAATAGGTACAAATTTGCTTCAATATGTTTTTTATGTTTCCTAATAATAGTCCAGAGTGAAAGCCTGTTCTTCACAAATATTGGTCATTGTTTATTTGTGTATGTACAGGACTTGTGTTACCGACCTGATTTGTCTGGGCACATTTTAAGATCTCATCAAATGTGTTGTAGGAGTCACGGCCGCGGACAGCGTCTTTCTCAAGGTAACCGAGATGGATATCGGTAGCAATCAGGATCTTAAAGGTGTCACCATCGTCCCTGGAGAGAGGAACACAAGTTAAACGCAGACATTGTGAACCATAAGAACCCTGATACTGAGGGTATGTTGTTTACAAACTTACAAGTTGCTCTCTGAGGACATGATGATGCAGAGGTTGGATGATCACACCAAGACTAAATGCCTTGCTGAAAAAACACAAGAAAAAACACAACATTTACCCATTTGTTAAAAATGTATTAAGAGCCTTAAAAAGTTCATGGTGCAACAATGCAACATCATGTGTTGTGACTTCGAATGAAAAGACGTACATTAAAATAAGACTAGCATAACATAACTAACACAGTGCTACTACATGACTTCGTACAGTACAGTACACAATTAGCTTTCTAGCTATGCTACAGCTACGCATAGCGCCGTGTTGCCCATTAAAATCGAGCTCAGTTTTTATTATGAATATGTACTTAACTTTCAGTTAAAATAGATTAAAAACAAATCACGCGTACATAAGAAAAGTCAGATTGTAACACCCACCTCTCCACCAGAACCACAATCATGCAGTGAAACTCCCGGCGCCTCTTGCGAACCCCGCCCACTAACACTTTATTCCTTCCGGGGCATCCTCTTATGGGTATTGTAGTTTAGTTCTCTTTGAGCCGACACTAGATGATGTGGAGAAAAACTACATTTCTTGTCAACAAGCTTTGTGCGTTTGATTTATTTATAAGGGCAAACCGCTTCCTCGAGTACCACAATTTGTCAACAAGGGAGGTACTTACGGGCTAAGCTGAACAACGAATCGCTTCTACTTTGTTTTTTTTTAACAACCAGTGTGTTGGTTTGCTATTTGTTTTCGTTCGACACAAGCGTCAGAAACGGTGCATAGCTAGCTAAATGTTAGTTACGTGACTGTAGTTATAACTTTGCTACCATCTACTACTTTGTTTGTCCATTGGATCGGGAGAATTTCAATGGAGACTACGCGGGAGACGGTACGTTTGCTAATATAATTTACAACGGGGAAATAAAGCAGCTGGACCTCAGTTTAAACAAGCTAACAACGCCATATTGTTATTACATATTGTGAGTGTGTTACAGTATAGTCTGTTGGCGCTAATAATGTGTTGTTATTATTATCGTGTTCCGTGCAGGAGCTGCATCCACGTATTGTCTGTGACAACCTGTCATTGCCCTCCTTTAAGGACTATCCAGCCCACCGGCCATGGCCAGGCACACTGGAGCACCACACACCCAGTGACACATATGACCCTTATCGCCCTCCATCGCCCAGTAAAGGCTACCCAGAGACCAACGGTGCAGGTTAATATGTCTCCACTGTCAGAGCTCCATGGTTACAGCAACACATGCAACATGACGCCACACTGCTCCTGCAACACATCTGCTCCTGTCCGAGCCCTCTGTTCATGCTATTCCATCCAAAATGCATTAGCAAATCCTGTGTTTTCTTTGCAGCCATCTTGTCTGCTCTGAGGAATCTCCAGGAGAAGATCAGGAGGTTGGAGTTGGAGAAACAGCATGTGGATCTCGATCACGCAATCAGAGGCGATGCAGCGACACGTCCTCGTGCACACAGGATGGCACAGAGAGCGGCAGGCAGTCAGACGGACGCAAGAAAGCCCACAAATGAGCAGTATAATTGCAACCAAGGTGGGCGTATGAATAATGCACACACCTGGAACCATAACATCAACATACAATATATAGTCATGTGATCATTTTCTGATTGTGTCCATATATGATGTCGAATAAAGCAGATAATGGCATTTAAACTGTGTGTGTTCCTGACTAGCGTTAGTCACCCAGCTGGCGGCTGCGGAGTCTCGCTGCGTCAACTTGGAGCGTCAGCTGGGTCACATGAGGAAGATGTTACGCAATGCTAAAGGAGAGAAGAGCAGCCTGCTCAAACAGCAGGTGAGTGGTCAAAGTTTTATTTCTCCTCTCCAATTCTAATCTAATGAGGCGTTTGTGATCTCCATGCACGGTCAGGTGACCATGGAGGCTTCCAGGTCTGCACACAAACAAGCCGGTCCTGTCTCGGAGCAGGTCCAGCTGCAGAAAATGCAGGAATATCTCAGGCTGACGCGCACGCAGGGACAAGCTGAGGTACCCAAAGAAACTGAATTTATGGGTGATATGATGTATATATCGTACATACATATATACGGGTATATGCACACACTTCTTGATTTCATATTTTTAAAATGTTTTTTACACTTAAATGTTTCAGATCATCAACAAAATGTAAACATTAGTCAATGACAACACAAGCAAACACAAAAGGCAGTTCCTAAATGAAAGCAAAGGATTGCCCCCTAAAGCTAATAACTGCTTGGGCCACCCTTAGAGGTAACAACTGCAATCAAGCGTTTGCGAAGACTTGCAGCGAGTCTCTTACAGCGCTGTGGAGGAATTCTGGTCCACTAGTTTTTGCAGAATTGGTGTAATTCAGCCAAATTTAAAACAAAAAATCAAGCCATTTCTTAAGTTTGGGACTCCAGCAAACCACGGTGAGAGTCATTGTCCACAAATTGGTCTGATAATCTGAAACATTTAACTGACAAAAATGCAAAAAAAAAAAAAAAAAGGAAACAAGATGGGGGCAAACGCTTTTTCACACCACTGTGAACATGTACATGTACTGCATATATACTATATACTGTACTTTGTTATCACTGCGGCTTTCATGGGAACAGATCCTTTACACCAGGGGTCTCAAACTCAATTTCCCTGGGAGCCACTGGAGCTAGGGTCTGGGCAAGGCTGGGCCGCATCAGGTTTTACAAAAAAAAAACGCATTTATTAAAAACAGAAAAATATACAAACTTTTTCAGTGCTTTGGTTCCGATTTTCTACAATAAAAGCTCTGATAAAACATTCCACTGTTCTCAAATATCTTACTTTTTATTTTTCTGCACAAAATAAGATGAAAAATAAATAAACAAATCAGGAATAAAGAAAATCAATCAATCAGTAATAAATAAATATAATAATAATAATAATAAAAAGTTAAGAAAGCACATATAGTTGGTGGGTAGACAAATGATTTTTTTCAGATTAAAATTAACAAAGCATTATTAGAGCCCTGTAGACATGACAAAACACGACTATAGTCACATTTATACTCTTTTTATTTACAACATATTGCGCAACTGCAGGGTCTTGAGACACATGCTAACTCGCAAACTAGAGAGCTAGCCACCTAAACGGTAGCCTTCAAGTTATTTCCTTTCAACTTAAATAGCCAAAAACTTACCACTTCCACACGGATAGGGAGGATAACTATTAACAGTTATTTAACCTTTAACATGAACATGAATCAAACGTAATCATTTTTTCTGGGTACATGATACCATACAGCATCCATATCAAACATTAAACTTTCATATCAAGGCGGGGGCCTCAAACTAGTGTCCTGCGGGCCACATTTGGCCCGCGGGCCGCGTGTTTGCGACCCCTGCTTTACACGGTAATGGACATGGTTTTTAGCCGTAATGATAGACGTGACAGCTGCAGTGTCGGAAGGCGTTGGGACCAACTTTTTATGTGTCAGGTGAAGATCGAAGAGCTGGAGCAGAAACTGCAGGAAGAGGAGCACCAGAGGAAGCTGCTTCAGGATAAAGCCAAGCAGGTACCACAACATATGGAAACGGTTCTTCAAGTGAATATGGATGCGCTCACCATCACTTCTTTTGTGTTCCTCAGCTGCAGGTGGATTTGGAGGCCAACAGGATTCTTCTGCAGTCGTCGTCGCCGCGTTGGACCAAAGAGAAGAAGAGCATCTTGAAGGTAAAAGTCTTTATTCAAGAAAAGGTCAACACAAATGCTGATTGACTTTCTGTTTTGCTTCGTAGAAGCAATGGTCCTACTCCGAACCTCACTACAGACTCAACCTCAATGACGTGCCTTTTGTTGCCGGAACGGTAGCCGTACACCCGCCACATCTGTTAGCGTACTCACTGCGCTTAGCTAATATTTGTGTGTATTTGTACACAGTCAGTAGGCGGCAGCCACTCCGTCCGAGCCAACGTGCAGTCGGTTCTGTCTCTCCTGAAGCGCCACCAGCCTCAGCTGTGCAACAGTCACGTCCTCGACAACAACAGCAAGACCTTCTGCTCGGACGCCGGCAGCAGCCGTCGCCGCCGCTCCGATGCTTCCTCCGGCTCCGCTTCCTCCGCCAGCGGGGAGCTGTCGGACCTTCTGCAGGGCCTGCAGGAGGAACTAAGACTGATGAGTTTGTAAGTACATTTTCTGATTTTAGCTGTGAAATGTTACTTTGTTGTCGTCTGTTATGGAATTTATCTTTGTGTCCCCTCTTAGATGAAGCTATCCCTGTTTGCTCTCTACACTGTTTCATCTGTCTGTCCCCTTTACATTGACGCTAAAGCAGACACTGGTAGTGCAATGTTGTTGCGTTTGTTTTATTTTCTGTCTGTCCCTTATTAAATGAAGTCTACCACGCACTAGCAGACAATGCCGTGGCGTTCTTTTCTCTAGTTTCTCTCTGTCCCCTCTTAAATGATGCTATTCTAAACACAAGCAGGTATAATGGTTCTGCTCTTCGTTTCGTCTATCTGTCCCCTTTTAAATTAAGCTAAATCAAGCACTGTCAGGACATGTTGTTGCAGTTGGTTTTCTATTTTATTGTCAGTCCCTTCTTAAATGACACTAAACCGACTAGGCAATGGTGTTCTGTCTGTCCCCTTTACATTGACGCTAAAGCAGACACTGGTAGTGCAGTGTTGTTGCGTTTTGTTTTCTATTTTCTGCCTGTCCCCTATTAAATTAAGTCTACCAAGTACTAGCAGAAAAAGCTGTGGCGTTCTTTTCTCTAGTTTCTGTCTGTCCCCTCTTAAATGATGCTATTCTAAACACGAGCAAGCATAATGGTTTTCTGCTCTTCATTTCGCCTTTTAAATCTGTCCCCTTTTAAATTAAGCTAAATCAAGCACTGTTGTTGCAGTTGGTTTTCTATTTTAATGTCAGTCCCTTCTTAAATGACACTAAACCGACTAGACAATGTTGTTGCGTTTTAAAAAAAAAATTTTTTTCTGTATGTCCCCTCTTAAATGAAGCTTACCAAACACTAGCAGGTGATGTTCCTTCGTTTTAATGTCTATTTTCTGTCTGACCCCTCTTAAATGACACTTTATCAAGCACTAGCAGGCAATATTAATTGTCTATTTTATGTCTGTCCCCTCTAAAATGAAGCAATACAGGCAGTGTTTGTTTTCGTTCTGCTTTGTCTGTCTGTCCCCTCTTAAATGAAGCTTGTCCAGGTACTAGCAGGTGATCCTGTGTGTTGCAGAGAGCAGGACGAGTTGATGCGTCAGCTGGACCGCTGCGTTTGTCTGCAAGAAAGAAAGCAGCTGGAGAGAGAACAAGAGCAGCTGCTCCTCAAAATTGAGCGCAAAGGAGATCAGATCAGTAAGCTCTACAGGCATAAAATACAGGTACGTACACAAAATAAAAGCCCTTAAAAACCTTGTGTTCATCCTTTCATTACCCGTGTTCCCATGTTCCTGTCGCTAGATCAAGAAATTAAGAAAGGAAGCACACACGAGGCAGGCCAGCAGGATTCCACCGCCAAGGGTGAGCACTCTAGCGGTGTCCACCAGGGGGCGCTCCGCGGGGGCGGTCAAGTCAAATCCAGGTGAGAAAAGCCGGTGCAATCTGAAGCTGCTCAAGGACATGAAAGCCCTGCAGACTTCGTTAAGGACCTGAGACGCTGCCAGGAAGTCATCGCATCCAAATCCACATGAATCCTGCAGGTGCTACACCCGTAAAGTGCATTTACAATTCCCTTTATGATGATGATGATGATGATGATGTTTTCTCCGGGTACTCCGGTTTCCTCCCACATTCCAAAAACATGCTAGGTTAATTAGCCACTCCAAATTGTCCATAGGTATGAATGTGAGTGTGAATGGTTGTTTGTCTATATGTGCCCTGTGATTGGCTGGCCACCAGTCCAGGGTGGACCCCGCCTCTCGCCCAAAGACAGCTGGGATAGGCTCCAGCATACCTGCGACCCTCATGAGGACAAGCGGTAGAAAATGAATGAATGAATTAATTAATGTTTCAACTTTATTCTATTAAATTAATGGAATTTTTCCTGAAAAAAAATTTAAATTAAATTTTTTACATCTAAATTTAATAAATTAAGTTTTCCTGGTAAAAAATATCACTTTTTCTTGTTATGCTACAACTTTCTCCTCTTAATATTTTGGCAGATTTTTCCACTTTTGTTTTTTTTGTTTTTGTTTACTTGTTAAATTAGATATTTTTTTAGAAAAACCAGCCAGACACCCGGGACTACAGTGATGGCTATTACCTGGGAGGAGGCTCCAGCACCCCCTTGTAGAAAACTAATGAATGAATTCATATTTCAACTTTATTCTACTAAAATAATGGGATTTTTCCTGGTAATTTTTTTTAATTAAAATTTTTAAATCAAAATTTATTAAATTTAATTTTCCTGGTAAAAATATGACTTTTTCTTGTTACGCTCCAACTTTTTCCTCTTAATATTTTGGCAGATTTTTTCCACTTTTGCTGTTGGGTGTTTTTTTTGTTTACTTGTTAATTCTTTTTTTTTTTTTTTTTTAAACAGCCACACACCCGGGACTACAGTGATGGCTATTACCTGGGAGGAGGCTCCAGCACCCCCACGACCCTTGTAGAAAATGAATGAATTAATTAATATTCTACTAAAATAATGGGATTTTTCCTGGTAATTTTTTTTAATTAAATTTTTTAAATCTAAATTTATTAAATTTAATTTTCCTGGTAAAAATATGACTTTTTCTTGTTACGCTACAACTTTTTCCTCTTAATATTTTGGCAGATTTTTTCCACTTTTGCTGTTGGGTGTTTTTTTGTTTACTTGTTAAATTATATATTTTTTTAGAAAAAACAGCCACACACCCGGGACTACAGTGATGGCTATTACCTGGGAATATACAAACTACATGAAAATGTATTTATTCTTATCCAAGTCTTCTGTTGGATGTGATTATATAATGCAGTACCTAAGTGGAAAAGTCCGTTCTTTTGTCCTGTTGTTCCTTCTCATCAAAGTAAAGCAGCACGTACGTCATGTGCCCTGTGATTGGCTGGCCACCGGTCCAGGGTGTAGAAGACAGCTGGGATAGGCTCCAGCATCCCCTCGTGAGGATAAGCGGTAGAAAATGAATGAATGATGACGATGATGATAATGATGATATGGTTTTGCTACCAGCAGAGGACGCTACAACTCCAACACAAATCATAGTGGTGTCTTATGTACACTCTTGTTGCAAAAACATTCCTATTTTGCTCTATATATACTTCATTTTTTATTCATTCATTCATACTGTAAGGAAATCATGAAATATTTCTACTTGTTATACAATATGACGGTGTGTATGTGTGGTTATAAATAAAAAAAATACATAAATCTGTGTTAAAGTGCATTATTTACTATTTGTAACCTGTCCAGGGTGTCGCCCGAAGACAGCTGGGATAGGCTCCAGCACCCCTGTGAACTTTGTGAGTATAAGCAGTAGAAAATGAATGAATGGAAAAAAAAATTGTAGAGTGCAATACTTGGCTTTAACCAGCGTGGGCGCTGTTGAGTCAGTCTCACTATGATGTCTTGTAAGCTGTGCTTATTGTGTAGCATTACATTTAATTATTATTAGTTCATTATTCATTTTAAGTGAGCTCACGTGTCCTGTGAGCATAGCTTAGCCAGTATCAACAACCGGGTCAAGCGTGACCAGTTTTACTTGACGTAAGCGAGAGAGAAAAGGCTGCCTAAATAATAAATCGGCCCGCGTCAATGACCGCAAACGTCCACAACCTGAAGGCTTCCAAAACCACTTGATCAGAGGACATGTGATCCTCTCCGCAGATCAGGCTCCCGTGTCCCACCACCGTGTAACCGGAGTCTGGTCTTTTTGTGGAGCCCGGAAGAAGGTGACCTACAGTACAAGAAGAGGCTGACCGCATTCGGGCCACGGAGTTTAGGTTCCATTCAGTTCTTGGTGGTTGCTTCCTTTTCACGACTCGGTCTCGGTGATTTTGGACAGAGCTGGTCTGTTGGTGTAGATGTCTTCCACTGGGAGAAGGAAGGTGACGGTTTTCATCTTGGCTCTGCGGGGACAAATGGACACTTGCAATTATCTTCCATGGTAATATGCAATAAAAGTGAAAGTAAATAATAATTATTTCTGTATTTCTGGCGGCGTCACAAATGATATGCCACTTGTTGCTAGGCAGATTTAATAGCAATCAGAGCCACCTCATCTTGAAAAATGAGCACATGCTAGTGAGGCACATCCTCAGGGAAATCCACCTCGCCCCCAAAAAAAAATATCACCGTTTGTGGATAATGGCTCTCACTGTGGTTTGCTGGAGTCCCAAATGTTTAGAAATGGCTTTCTAAGCTTTGTATTATCACGATGATGGAATCACTTTTTCCACACGGGGTTATGTAAGTTTGGATTTTTATTTTTTTCTTGTTGAGACAACAACAAGAAAGTTGTTCTTTTATCTATATTTAATATAATTATTATAAATGTTATAAATATGTTATTAAAAATGTTGTAAATATTATAAATTATTTAAAATACAGTATTAGTATAATAATGTTAATATAATATAATAAATGTAATAAAAATGTTATAAATATTATAAATTATTTAAAATACAGTATTAGTATAATAATGTTAATATAATATAATATATGTTATAAAAAATGTTATAAATATTATAAATTATAAAAGATATAAAATACAGTATTAGTATCATTGGAAACAAAGAAAAACTAATGAGGTACTTCAGTCATGCAACAGCTACTCCCTTTCATGTTTATTATTGTGACTCTGGAATTGGACTGCTTGGTATTGTCTTAAATATTTATGTTTTATGTAATATTTATATCATAATATTTATTTGATCAATCTAAATGTTTGACAGCATTCCTTTTTTTACCTGTTCTTGTTCACGTATTCCTGCAGGGACTTTGTGTTGCTAGCCGAGCCGTCCTCCAGACCACCAGATGATCCATGAGCAGGGTTTCCGTTGCCATGTTGGATCTCCTCCTTGAATGGCCCCCATCCCAGGGGGCTCTGCCGGCCTGCGTCTGTCGGCAGGGGGATGACACCACGCAGGCTGGAGCTCACAGAGTACCTCCGTACTGTCATGACGGCGTTGTCTGGGGAGATAAATCAGGGCTCTACTTGAGTTCTATTTATTATTATTAATAATAATAATATAATATAATAATATTTATTATTATTAATTATTTGTATTATTATTTAACATATATATTATATAATATATAATATAATAATTATTATATTATATTATTAATAATAATAATGATTATTATTCCAATCATAAACTATATAATAAACTATATAAGGTTCCTAAAATATTGTGACAGGTCAATAACACTCAATAGGTTATTACTTGGGGCTATAAATATTTTTTTTAATTGTGCAATAAATATTTTACAATATAAATTATTAAAAAATTATTTATAATGTAATACATATGTAATATATTAAAAAATAAAATATATAATATATAAATATAATATATATATATATATATATATATATATATGTAAAAAGAATAATATTTTTAAAGACCTCTCATGGCCCACCTGCAGTACTACCACGGCCCACAAGGGGGGTCCTAAAATATTGTGATAGGTCAATAACACTCAATAGGTTATTACTTGAGCCTATAAATATTTTTTTTAAGTCGTGCAATAAATATTTTACAATAAAAATTATTTAAAAAATAATATTTATAATATAATAATATATATAATATATATATATATATATATAAAGAATCATATTTTTAAAGACCTCTCACGGCCCACCTGCAGTACTACCACGGCCCACAAGGGGGCCGCGGCCCGCACTTTGGGAATCACTGCTGTAGAAAAAGAGAGCCTCACAGAATCCAAGCACAAAAACCAGAGTGTCACTAAACTCATCACACAGCAACTTAACACTAAAAAGTATATCTGAGCAAAGTATTCATCAAGGTGCTGCAATGACATCAGCCTCCCTCTGGGCTCCTTTTGCGGCACAATCCATCCATTTTCAGATAAATCAACACATACCTTTATATTTCTTCAGGATGGGAGTAGATGCGTTCCTCCTGAGATTCCCATAAGGGTTTTCCATCAATACAGACGCTTCCTGGTCCTGGTCCTGGTCCTGGTCCTGACGCAGCGCTCTGTTCTCAGCCTCCAGCTTCTTGATCTCCTGCCGCATCTCCATGATCACCTGCGCCAAGCCGCGGGTGCTCTCCATGGTGCTGCTGCTGCGTTGCCAGAACCACGGCTTCCCGAATACCGGAGGAGGAAGTGGCGTCTCATTGTGCTGCCGGCCTTTCAACATGCTGACTTCCCACCCCCTCGGTCTACACAATCTGGGTCCGGATCTTGGTGCATGTGCCTGCAAGCCCGTAGCGCCGCTCGCGTACACGGCCGGAGCTCAGCCCTCAGGGAGAGGATTTTATTTATTCATCAGCAGGCGGCCGGGTACTGTTTCTGGAAAACTAAGCAGGGGTCCTACCTGGCACGTGGAGATCTAAATCCACATCGGCTTTGTGGGGCTTCTCAATGGACTATGGGGGTCCAGATCTGTCCAGATCCAGACTGATGTACCTCTTAGGATAATTAGTGGACTGTCGGTACCACTAAGGTGGAGGTACGGTTCATTACATCATCTTACATTATCGTTCATTAGTGATGAGTACAAAGATATTTTATGCTGTAATTATATTTTATAATAATTATTAAATAAACCCGGATTGTGTCGCAAGTGAACAACGGCAATTGAAGAGAAAAGGGCGGGGTTCTGAATCTACTTTTTCCTACTTTTTCTATGCCTAAATGCTAATCTTGTTTAGTTCAGGACTACTCCTAATTGTTCCAATTCCGTACCACTCATGAATGAGGAAACGCTAGCTCATTCGCAAGCTATCAGTGCACTCACAAGGCAAGCTTGGCAACCCATTGGAAATTGCAGGACATTATTATATACAACAGTATGATATATAGACACTCACGGTGTCACTAAACTCATCACACAGCAACTTAACACTAAATTGGGGGGCTGCAATGACATCAGCCTCCCTCTGGGCTCCTCTGGAGCATTGGAAATTGTAGGACATTATTATATACAACAATATGATATATAGACATATAAAATATGTACCTGTCTGACTCATTTCTATTTTTTAAAAATAATTTTTTAATCGTAATATTAAAATATTTTTCTACTCCATTTCTGCTATTTAAAAAAAATAAATCAATTGATTTTTATTTTAAATTAATTTTTTTTCCATGTCTGCTTTGTTTTTTTAAAATATTTTAATATTTGTTTTAATAATATTTTGCCTTAATTCCCATGTTACAACTTTTCCTCCAGTCTAACAAAAAATACAAATTTATTATTATTATTATTTTTCAATATTATGACTTTAAAAAATATCAATTTTTAATATTTCAACTTAGGTCTGCACAGTGGTCAAGTGGTTAGCGCGCAGACTTTACTACTAGGAGACCCGAGTTCAATCCCGAGTTAGTTTGATTGTCTATATTAATAATTAATAATTGTAATAATTAATATTTGTTTTAATAATATTTAATAATGTTTTGTAATATTGCCATTAAAAACAAATAATTTTCTTTAATATTTCAACACTATGTTACAAAAATGACTAATATTAGGAGTTTTTTTTCTGCTTTTTTCTGCTCCATTTCTGCTATTTTTTTAAATAATTTTTTCAATCGTGATATTAAAATATTTTTCTACTCCATTTCTACTATTTTTAAAAATAAAATATATATTTTTAATTTTAAATTAAATTTTTTCCATGTGTGCTTTGTTTTTTTTTAAATATTTTAATATTTGTTTTAATAATATTTTGCCTTCATTCCCACGTTACAACTTTTCCTCCAGTCTAACAAAAAATACAAATTTATTATTATTATTTTTTTAATATTATGACTTAAAAAAATATCAATTTTTAATATTTCAACTTAGGTCTGCACAGTGGTCGAGTGGTTAGCGCGCAGACTTTACAACTAGGAGACCCGAGTCTATACGTGCCCTGTGATTGGCTGGCTTGACAATCTGGTTGATCCTTTTCCTAGCTCATGATTGGCACCTGTCAAATAAAGAGCTGCCTGTAAGCAACCTGAGCCACCCACAGTCGTCAAAGCCGTCCATGTGAGGCAGACCGAAACCCAATCAGCCCCCCCCGCCCCCCCGCCAAATAAAGCACAACAAGCCTACACAACCATTACGCAATAATCACTCATTAACAAATTTTTAATTTCAATGTTATACATAAAACATTTTTTAAAGTCAGCTAAACAAATATTTATATGTATATTTCATTAAAAAAGGAACATTTCAAATGTTTTAAATATTAATATTTCTTATATACAATTGAAAAGAGTAACTAATAAGAGTAAGAATGCATTTTGCAGCATAAAAATGTTACAAAAGCTTCGTTTTGGAGCGCTTCCGCTTGCTGATGTCGGGGTCGCGTTAGCAAAGGGTACAAATTAGCGGCGTGGAGCTGCGGTACATTCAAAACACCCCGTGGAGGTGCCTTCAGCTCGTCTCCTTTCTTAGCTTACCTTTGTTATTGTCCAACGTTGACAAGAACCAGCGAAGCCACGTGAAGGCGCGTGAAGGCGGAGCTCGGTCGGGACGCTGTACTCTAAAGGGGCGGCGCTGTGGCCAGAAGGCGCGCGTCGTCTCCAAGTTAAGTCACATGTTTTTCGCTTTGTCGGAACCGAAACTAACAGAACCAAACGGATCCACCCACCCCACCCCCCCCCACCCTACCCCCACGTTCAACGACAGGACAATAGCAAGACTAGCACGAGCACAGTCTACACACGTCTTCTTTTCTCCGTCTTCTTCTTCTTCTACCACAAATAAGCACAAGACAGGAAGTCCTCCACTTCCTGTCCGCCTTTTAGCCGTTCAGAAGCCGCTGTGGCGCTCCGTTCCGGGTTGCCTTGAGTGAGGGATCTGGAAAATAAAAATAAAAGCGTGTAAACAATGTACCCCAAAAATGCTTCAATTAACACCAAGCTGCGGCTGTAGTGAACCTCCTGATGTATTTGTGTTGACATGACACGACATACCGGTTTTAGAGAGAGCGGAAAGAGAGCTGTTAGAGAGAGAGTTGGCGCTGGAGGCCAGAAGACGTTTGGGCAGCTGCAGGTTGGAGAAGAAGAAGAAGAAGAAGAAGAAGAGGTAGAACGACAACGATGACGTGACGTGACAGAGAAGGAAATGGAAGATGGAAGACGTTTGCGGCGCCGAGGCCAGACCTGCTCGTTCATGATGGCCGACAGCTCGCTCAGCATGTCCCTGTAGTGGGCTCTCATCTCCTCCTGGTACTCCAGCTGGTCCTCCTTGATCAGACGTTCATTCACGTCCAACGCTTGGCCGCAGGCTTCGGCGAACTGCCTGCATGGAACATCAGCAGCGTGTCATGCATTGTCTTCGCTAAGAAGATGGTCTGGCGCTACCTGAAGATCTCCTTGAGCAGTTTGACTTGGTTGTCTGGATACTTCTTGGCATTCTTCTCCTCTAAAAAGGCCCGAGCGTAAGCCATGGGGCCTGCGTTCACCTGCGAGAGCGAAGCTGAAGTCAGAACCCAAAGCGGAAGCTCCGCAGAGTTGGAAGCGTGAGAGGAGAAGACAAACTTTGGCGCTGACGCTCCCCTGCAGTTTGAGCTGCAGTCGGATCATGTCCACCTCCTCCATGTTGCACAGCTGGTTGAGCTCGGAGACCTTCCGCGACATCTCGTCGATGGCCACCTCGATGGGGTTCATCTCCGTGCTCTGCTGCTCCACCACCTGGATGCGCTTTTTCAGGTAGGGGAAGCTGGAGCTCGCTACAAAAAGACAAAGAAAAACCAAGTATTTTATTTTATTTTATTTTATTTTATTTTATTTTATTTTATTTTATTTTATTTTATTTTATTTTATTTTATTTTATTTTATTTTATTTTATTTTATTTTATTTTATTTTATTTTATTTTATTTTATTTTATTTTATTTTATTTTATTTTATTTTATTTTATTTTATTTTATTTTATTTTATTTTATTTTATTTTATTTTATTTTATTTTATTTTATTTTATTTTATTTTATTTTATTTTATTTTATTTTATTTTATTTTATTTTATTTTATTTTCATCGTTTTGGTGTTACATCTTGCATTGGGAGCTAAGCGATGGCACTGACCCACCACATCCAGCAGATGGAGCCAAAAAACAGTTTTTTCCATGTCCGCTTTGTTTTTTAAAAAATATATAAATATAAAAATATATAAATATATATATAAAATATATAAATACAAATTTGTTTTCATTATATTTTGCCTTCATTCCCATGTTACAACTTTTCCTCCAGCCTAATAAAAAATACAACTTTATTATTATTTTTTTAATGCTATGACTTCAAAAAATATCAATTTTTAATATTTCAACTTAGTTAGCATGCAGACTTTACAACTAGGAGACCCGAGTTCAATCCCGAGTTCATGTTCCAAAAAACATGCTAGGTTAATTGAATATTGTGATGAATATTTGAAAATATATAAATGAATATTTCAACTTTATTCTACTAAAGTAAATGGATTTTTCCTGGTAATTTTTTTTCAATTAAATTTTTTTAATCTAAATTTATGAAATTACATTTTTCTGGTAAAAAATATATATAACATATATAATATTAAAATATATAATATATAAAATATTTTTTCTTGTTACGCTACAACTTTTTCCTCTTAATATTTTGGCAGATTTTTTTTTAAGGGTGTTTTTTTTGTTTACTTGTTAAATTGTATTTTTTTTTAGAAAAACCAGCCACACACCCGGGACTACAGTGATGGCTATTACTTGGGAGGAGGCTCCAGCACCCCCACGACCCTTGTAGAAAACTAATGAATGAAGTAATATTTCAATTTTATTCTACTAAAATAATGGGATTTTTTCCTGGTAATTTTTTTAATTAAATTTTTAAAATCTAAATTTATTAAATTTAATTTTCCTGGTAAAAATATGACTTTTCTTGTTACGCTACAACTTTTTCCTCTTAATATTTTGGCAGATTTTTTCCACTTTTGCTGTTGGGTGTTTTTTTTGTTTACTTGTTAAATTATATATATATATTTTTAGAAAAAACAGCCACACACCCGGGACTACAGTGATGGCTATTACCTGGGAATATATAAAGTACATGAAAATGTATTTATTCTTATCCAAGTCTTCTGTTGGACGTGATTATATAATGCAGTACCTAGTAAATGGAAATGCGAATAAAGAAAGAATGCTGACTGGTTAAAATGGTGCGCCTCTTGCACTGCTCCTCCACATCTCCGTGTTTCTTCCCAGAGAGCGTGAAGGGCGTCTCGAACACAAAGCGCTTGATGTTGTGGTGCCTCTCAAAGTCCGTTCTTTTGTCCTGTTGTTCCTTCTCATCAAAGTAAGGCAGCACGTACGTCACCTGGATGTACGCAAACTTGGGGTCCAGGTCTTTTGGGTTCACCTGAGCGACAAAGATGGAGGCTTTAACTTTTCCGAATCACCACAACCTGCTTTGGCTTACCTTATTGGAATCTTGAATCATTTTCACATTGTCGGCTCCGAACTTATCCGAGTAGAGTTTCAGCAATCTCTGGGAGATTTCCGACAGACCGGTCAGCTTGGGCTCCTTGTAGATGAACTCCTTGCTCTCCTCCTCCTCGAAGAAACCCTGCCAGGACACACCGCCACACGTACAATCATGGGATGTCCCACAGCTTTAACACCGGAAATAGCGCTGGCCAAACCTTTTCCAGAGAGGACCACATAACCAAAAATGGAAGGATGCAAGGCCTACTTTAGCATGTCGGATAACGCAACTCATGAAGAGGTGAGATAGTATCCACTTGGGTCTTACTCTTGTTGGTTTTTTGGTTTTGGTTTACATTTATTCTCCTTTTTGTAATAATGCCATTTAAAAAAATTATTTGCTTTAATATTTCAACAGTATGCTACTAAAATGACTAATATTAGGAGTTTCTTCTAGTAAAATTATTTTTTTTTCTGCTCCATTTCTGCTATTTTTTAAAAAATAAAATACAATTAAAAAAAAACCCTTTAAATTATTTTTTTTAAATCGTAATATTACATATTTTTCTGCTTTCCTGATTTTTTCTACTCCATTTCTGCTATTTTTAAAAAATAAAATACATTAAAAAAAATACTTTTAAATTAAAAAAAAAAGTTTTTCTGCTTTTCTGGTGTTCTCTGCTCCATTTCTGCTATCTTTTAAAAACAAAATAAATTTAAAAAATAATTTTAAATTACATTTTTTTATCATAATATTAAAATATTTTACTGCTTTCCTGCTTTTTTCTACTCCATTTCTGCTATTTTTAAAAAATAAAATACATTTTTTTAAAAAAACTTTTTAAAAAAATGTTTTTCTGCTTTTCTTCTGCTCCATTTCAGCTTTTTTTTTTTTTTAAAAGAAAATGATTTTTTTTTAAATAAAAGAATTTTTTTTAATTGCAGAAATGGAGCAGGAAAAAGCAGAAAAGCAGAAAAAAAAATAATTTTACGATTTGGTATGGTACGTTTTCTTAAAAAACAAAATTACATGATAATACCAACATATTTTAACCGTGCTCCATGTTTTTTAAAGTAAAATAAATAAATAAAAACATTAAAACTTTTTCCCCATGTTTTTTCAAATAAAATAAATGTAATATAATTTTTTAAATTCTGCTTTTCTGCTTTTTTCTGCTCCATTTCTGCTATTTTTAAAAAATTTAGATTATTTTAAAAAAATAGCAGAAATGGAACAGAAAAAAGCAGAAAAGCAGAAAAAAATATTACATGATAATAACAACATATTGTAACCGTTTTCCATGTTATGAACTTTCAACTCTGTGCTGTTAAAATGAAGTTATTTTTAATCATAATATTCTTGTGAAATTAGCTGCGGGCAACAAATGGCCCCCGGGCCACACTTTGGACACCCCTGCCGTAAATGCTCCAATTAACATTCACTCCTTTCAATTATAATACAAGAGCATATAACTGCCAGGGTCTAAAAAAAAACACAGCCGTGAACAGCTGTGGCTGTAGGCAACCTCCTTTTTCATAACTATAGTTTTGTGTGATTTCACCGAATTCTACCTTTTAAGTGGTCATTTGCTGTAATTAGAGCATTTACGGTACGCTACGTAGAGCGTATGACTGCTGTCCTCAAGGCGGTCTGGCTGCACGTCGCCCCCTGGTGGCGTGATGACGTACTTGGACTCGTGTTTATTAGCTCGGCTCTCGTTTGTGGAGGAATAAGGGAGTCAAAATGGATCACAGCAAGCTTTTCACAAACCTTTCCAACGAGTGGGATTGGGGGGGGCGGGGTTAGACAGTTAATAGCGGCAAAACGGGGAAGAGGGGAGCAAAAGTTGTTAGCGCCGAGGAAACGTAGCAAACACACAAACAACACGCAGCCAAACTTACCGCCATCTTGGCATAGAATATAACACCAAAGGAAGAAAAGAGCAAACAGAGACATTAAAGAACACCGGCGCGGAGGTCATGTGGTCTACGCTGGCTGGCCACATCATTAGGTACACCTCCGCGTTCACGGCTATAGAACTAGCGACTGTACAATGCAGCGTTGTGTAAATAAATCCTCGTCGGAGTCCCTCACCTGTCCGTAGAACGCCACACGGTAGTAGCGTCCGAAAAGGCGCTTCTCCGAGTTCACCACCTCGGTCACCTTCAGGTAAGAGCGATGGATGTCGTAGTACAGCTCCGACAGCCTCTGCGGGTACGAAAAAGCAGCGGCGTCGACGTGTGAAGAGTTTTGGAAAAACAAAAAGGCTTCGCTACACATCTTAAAAATAAAGCACCAGTCAGTCCTCATTTGCTGTGACCCTAGTGGCGTGATGACATGTTTGGCCAATAAAATTGTCAATTTTTGCCAATTTGGTTAATGAGGCGCAGGTGCGCCCTGCACATTTAAAGTCAACGAGGCGCACATTTGACTGGTTAAGATTACACTCGACTGCGTTAAACCCTCTCACAACTTCTCTAATCCCGCTGTGCCACTTGTGGGAGGGACGGAGGCGCGGAGGCGCGGGTGCGCCGCGCTGCGCCACACTGTTCTGCTGTGGCGCAGGCGTACATATCACTGGAAAAACCAAAAAGCTTCGCTACACATCTTAAAAATAAAGCACCAGTCAGTCGTCATTTGCTGTGACCCTAGTGGCGTGATGACATATTTGTCCAATAAAATTGTCAATTTTTGCCAATTTGGTTAATGAGGCGCAGGTGCGCCCTGCACATTTAAAGTCAACGAGGCGCACATTTGATTGGTTAAGATTACACTCGACTGCGTTAAACCCTCTCACAACTTCTCTAATCCCGCTGTGCCACTTGTGGGAGGGACGGAGGCATGGGTGCGCCACGCCACACTGTTCTGCTGTGGCGCAGGCGTACATATCACTGGAAAAACCAAAAAGCTTCGCTACACATCTTAAAAATAAAGCACCAGTCAGTCGTCATTTGCTGTGACCCTAGTGGCGTGATGACATATTTGGCCAATAAAATTGTCAATTTTTGCCAATTTGGTTAATGAGGCGCAGGTGCGCCCTGCACATTTAAAGTCAATGAGGCGCACATTTGACTGGTTAAGATTACACTCGACTGCGTTAAACCCTCTCACAACTTCTCTAATCCCGCTTTGCCACTTGTGGGAGGGACGGAGGCGCGGGTGCGCCGCGCTGCGCCACAATGTTCTGCTGTGGCGTAGGCATACATATCACTGGAAAAACCAAAAAGCTTCGCTACACATCTTAAAAATAAAGCACCAGTCAAGCGGTTAGTTTGTTTTGTATTTTGTGTTTTTTATTCAGCAAATAGGCTAAGCTAGCATGCTGTTGTTGTTGTTGTTAAATTGTGCGTAGTGTTAGCACTGTAGCTCACATAGCTACGCTAGTATGGCATCCGTTACGTTCTCCGTTACGTTCTCCGTTACGGGCTCTACGGTACCTCACCAAGACCCACCTTGAAGTCTCGCCTCTTCTCAAAGACCACGATGACAGGCTTGTTGATGTCGGCGATGAGCTCGTATCGCTCCGACTTCCACAGGTAGTCCACACAAAGCTCCAGCTGCTCCACCAGGGTGTCCTGAGCGCGGCCACACATAAACGTCCATGAGGGAGCAGAGTGGAGGTTAAACCCAGATTGGGGTACCACCGACCTCAGTGTAGGGCGTGTCCTGCGTGCCGGCGTCTTCCTTCATGGCCCCCTCCTCCTTGACGTTGGGGCTGATGCACATGAAGGCCGCCCAGCCCAAAGAAAACGATGCTGGAGTTGCCACAAACGATGGAAAGGATGTCAGGATGCAGTTGATGAGCCAGACGGATCACATGACAGCAAAAACTGGATATCCTCATCAAGTTGGGCTTGGAAGTACCAAATATACATATATCTATTAAGGGGGGGGGGTGCATTTGGATATTATCAGTCCATTAACTTAGGTAAGTTTCAAGAAAATATCAGCTCCCAACTAAAAAAGGAGGAAAAACAGCAATCATAACTTTGTTTTTGTGACAACTGTAACAATACAAAAAAAATCCAAATAATAGTTTATTTACAAATACAACACCGTGTACTATTAACCATTTTGGAAGCCATTATGTCATTGTATGGTCATAAAAGTCAAGTAAAGTAAAGTCAAATAAACTAAAGTAAGGTAAGGTCAGGTCAGGTCAAGTCAAGTCAGGTCAAGTAGTCAAGTCAAGTCAAATAAAGTAAAGTAAAGTAAGGTCAAGACAAGTCAAGTCAAGTAGTCAAGTCAAATAAAGTAAAGTAAAGTAAGGACAAGTCAAGTCAAGTAACGTAAAGAAACGTAAAGTAGTCAAGTCAAATAAAGTAACGTAAAGTAAAGTCAGATCGGTAAAGTAAAGTAAGGTCAAGTCAAGTCATGTAGTCCAGTCAAATAAAGTAAAGTCAGGACAAGTCAAGTCAAGTCGTCAAGTCAAATAAAGTAAAGTCAGGACAAGTCAAGTCAAGTTGTCAAGTCAAATAAAGTAAAGTCAGGACAAGTCAAGTCAAGTAACGTAAAGCAGTCAAGCCAAATAAAGAAACGTAAAGTAAAGTCAGGTCGGTAAAGTCAGGTCGGTAAAGTCAAGTCAAGTAACGTAAAGTAGTCAAGTCAAATAAAGTAACGTAAAGTAAAGTCAGGTTGGTAAAGTCAAGTCAAGTAACGTAAAGTAGTCAAGTCAAATAAAGTTACGTAGAGTAAAGTCAGGTCGGTAAAGTAAAGTAAAGTAAGGTCAAGTCAAGTCAAGTAGTCAAGTCAAATAAAGTAAAGTCAGGACAAGTCAAGACAAGTCAAGTCAAGTCAAGTCAAGTAGTCAAGTCAAATAAAGTAAAGTAAGGTCAAGTCAAGTCAAGTCAAGTAGTCAAGTCAAATAAAGTAAAGTCAGGACAAGTCAAGTCAAGTAACGTAAAGTAACGTAAAGCAGTCAAGTCAAATAAAGTAACGTAAAGTAAAGTCAGGTCGGAAAAGTCAAGTCAAGTCAAGTAAAATAAAATAAAATTGTGAATTAGTTCATAATGAATCTAGCAAACAGCATTCATATTCATATAGGCAAGTAACCCTGCTATTGGACATTTGAAATCCCAAGTGTAACATCTCTAATAAAACATCAGGCACGGTCCCACCTGATAACCACTGATAAATTCCAGGCTTGACGCTCCCCAAAATGCTCCTTGGTGTCATTTTTAAGGGCGGCGTGAAAGTGTTCCGCTCAGAATAAAGCGACATCGCTGTATGTTTCTCCGTGTTCTTGAAAGCATCACAGAGCACCTGATAAGCACAGCCATGGACCCACTGCTTCCCCGTCATCCCACTGACGCCCCGACCCCAAAAACCCAGCCGGGCCCCCCAGGCGCACACACTCACTGTCTTGGTCTCGGGAGGTAGTTAGTAAGGAGCTACATTTAAACACAGGACTTTCTTCGGGGGGGACACTGGACATCCGGGCCTTGTCTGCTCTCCAGTAGCCTGTTTGGTAGGAAGGGAGGAGGACACATTTTTTTAAAGACGGGTCTCTTGGGTTGATCAGATGCATGCAGGAGATGCAACAGGGTTAGAATGAAGACCAGTGGGGACACGGTACAAAGAGGTGGCACGAGGACGTTAGGACCAGGTGGGACATTCGGATGCAAAGACGGAGACGCCCGATGATGCAAGCACACGTATGACCATTGCGGTGACCATGCTAGCAGAGAAGAGAGTGTGACTGGATTTCGTGGTTAGAATGTCTGAAGACACGAGAAATGTCGTAGTGTGGACAAAAGTACTGAGACGAGTCTTTTAAGCAAGTCCTTGGATGCCGATGCAGTGTCTCAATACTTTTGTGCAAAAGCGTGACAATAGTAAATCCATGCCGCTACGTCTTCTGCATGCGTGGACTCACCTCTCCTCTTCAGCGACTCGGCAATCAAAGCGGAGATGTGGATGTAGCACATGGCGGCCTGAGGACGAGAAAAAAAAAAAAAAAAAAGTAAAGTTTCCGACTTCTGAAGAAAAACGTTAAAAACGTATGAAACATGTAGAACCTCAGAGAGATCTCCGTTACGGACGTGGACCTTGGCCATGCTCTCCAGCCAGGTGCGTCGCAGCTCGGGGGTGCTGGCGTACGAGTTGGCCAAACTGTACTGGAGGTCCACCAGCATCTCAGGATCCTTCTCGTGCTCCTTCATCTGAGCCGTGGCCATCAGCACCGTCCTGACACGCTTGGTCAAGTCTTTCACCTCGGCTGGGAAGGGCGAATTCTGACGGACAAATGCACTTGTAATTTATGCTGGTTTTAAAGAATAAAATACATTTTTTAAAAATAAAATAATTTTTTTAATTGCAGAAATGGAGCAGAAAAAAGCAGAAAAAAATGATATTTTACAATTTGGTGTGGTACATTTTCTTAAAAAACAATATTACATGATAATACCAACATATTGTATTAGTTTTCCATTCATTTTCTATTGCTTTTCCTCACGAGGGTCGCGGGGGTGCTGGAGCCTATCCCAGCTTCCATGTTTTTTTAAATAAAATAAATAAAAAAAAAAATGTAAATTAAATTTTTTTCCCATGTTATTTAAAATAAAATACATTTTAAATTAAATTTTTTAATAAAATCTGCTTTTCTGCTTTTTTCTGCTATTTTTAAAAAATAAATAATTGTTTTCCCATTTCTGCTATTTTAAAAAAAAAATATATATATTTTTTAAATAGCAGAAATGAGCAGAAAAAAAAGCAGAAAAAAAAATTTATTTTACGATTTCAACTTTCCTGTGGTACATGTTCTTAAAAAAGAATATTACATGATAATATCAACACATTGTAACTTTTAAATTAATTTTTTTTTTAATCGTAATATTAAAATATTTTTCTGCTTTCCTGCTTTTTTTCTACTCCATGTCTGCTATTTTTTTAAAAATACAATAATTTTTTTTAACTTTTAAATTAATAAAAATGTTTTTCTGCTTTTCTGCTTTTTTTCTGCTCCATTTCAGCTATTTTTTTTAAATAAAATGATTTTTTTTTTTATTGCAGAAATGGAGCAGGAAAAAACAGAAAAGCAGAAAAAATATTTAATTTTACAATTTGGTATGGTACATTTTCTTAAAAAACAAAATTACATGATAATACCAACATATTGTAACCGTTTTCCATGTTTTTTAAAGTAAAATGAGAAAAAAAAGTCATTAAAATTTGTTTCCATGTTTTTTTAAAATAAAATAAATGTAAAATAATAGTTTTAACGACAAATGCACTTGTAATGATCTGACAGCACACCGATTGAAGCATTTTTTGCCAATTTGGTTAATGAGGCGCAGGTGCGCCCTGCACATTTGAAGTCAATGAGGTGTACATTTGATTGGTTAAGATTACCATCGACTGCGTTAAACCCTCTCACAACTTCTCTAATCCCGCTTTGCCGCTGGTGGGAGGGATGGAGGCGTGGGTGCGCCGCGCTGCGCCACACTGTTCTACTGTGGCGTAGGCGTACACATCACTTGAAAGCAAGGCTTTACCTTGAGCGGGGCGTCTCCGTTGGCAAAGTTGTTGACGATGGCCAGCGACTGCTGGAATCTGGAGCCTCCGATGCCAGCATCGGCTATCAACTGGCTGACGGCCTTGATCACCTGACATGTGACGTGACGGCATGAAAGCGGGTCCGTTTTAAAAAGCAGAAAAAAAAATGTGTGACCACACATACCTGGAGATGCGAGCGCACTATGGATTTGCCTTTAGTGAACTCAAAGTTCTTCCTCATGACAAAGTAGAGCAGGGCGGCTGCCTCCGTTTGGGTGGAGCTGGAGCGATGGTTGCAGCATTTGAGGATCTCGTAGCAAAGACAGCCGCAGAGGTCGGCTTTACCTTGGAAGAACGCGCTGGGGAACTGACAGGAAGAGGAGAAAAACGATGACACGCGTGGACGTGTGACGAGAATCAACATGGCGGCGAAGAGAAGACCTTTTGCACAAAGAGCCTGAGCGCTGCAAAGATGTGGCGCAGCGTGGCGGTGGATTGGTTGATCTGAAAGAAAAGCAAGTAGGTGTCCAGCACCTTCTTCATCAGGGCGTTCTGTCCATCATCCATCAGCAGTTGCTTCTGAAACATATAATAATAAGAAATGACATATTTGAAAAGCATTCACTAAAAAGGTACCCCCATTGTAAAGTAGCATTTACTGATGAAAACAGTCGGAATTATCCCAAAATACATTTTAATATTCAACACAAGCAAACACTGGTTATTGAAAGTGACAATGTATTCAAAGTGTGTACTTTTGGCAACGCATTAGCGTTAATAACAGGAGCTAAATACTTTTAAGTGGTACTTAATCACTCAAACCACCAGAGGGCAGCAGAGTACCACAGAACAAGCAGCACTGTGAATAGTCTCCCAGTGTTATGTCCCTCAAATTTAGTATGTGATTTAACTCGTGTATTTGGCACCCTCTAGTGGCGGTGTTAATTGTGGTCGGCTGTTGAGCCATAAAGTTAATTTGAATCGGCCATTTTTGTTTACACGGTGTCTGATGGAGACAAACGCATCGTATCTTCCTCCATCCTTGTTTGTCTTGTTCTTGAAGAAGCACAAACTGTAAGTTTATTTCATTTTATATCCTTATGTACGATATTCTGTTGATACTATTGACATTTGATGACATATTTGTTCGTATTTTACTTCAGTACTCATTGGTCATACCTTCATTGTTAGCATACCTGAATGTACGTATGTACTGTTTTGTTTTGTTGTCTTTTGGGTGTTTAGCTCGCTGCTGTAGAAAATGTGAATTTGTAAATATAAAAAATATATATTATTATGTATTCCATTTTAATTTAATATTTTGTAAACATAAAAATACATTTTTTAGCTCAGAAGGACAGAGCCCATAGGTAACCTATACCGAAGGTCATGTTCTGGATAATCTGGTTGTTTATCAGTTAATTAGTTTCAGACACAGAAAGGTAGGATTCGTTATTTAGAAATGTAATATTTTTGCCGCTACAAGCATAAAAATCCTTGTTGTTAACATTATTAGAGCCCTCTGGTCATAAAATAACACCCCTATAGTCACCCTTACACTCATAGTACGCCATATTGCAGGCATAATAATAGTAGAAATGTAATATTTTTGCAGCTAAAAGCATAAAAATCCTTGTTGTTAACATTATTAGAGCCCTCTGGTCATAAAATAACACCCCTATAGTCACCCTTAAACTCATAGTACGCCATATTGCAGGCATAATAATAGTAGAAATGTAATATTTTTGCAGCTAAAAGCATAAAAATCCTTGTTGTTAACATTATTAGAGCCCTCTGGTCATGAAATAACACCCCTATAGTCACCCTTACACTCATAGTACTCCATATTGTAGGCATAATAATAGTAGAAATGTAATATTTCTGCAGCTAAAAGCATAAAAATCTTTGTTGTTAACATTTTTAGAGCCCTCTGGTCATAAAATAACACCCCTATAGTCACCCTTACACTCATAGTACGCCATATTGCAGGCATAATAATAGTAGAAATGTAATATTTTTGCAGCTAAAAGCATAAAAATCCTTGTTGTTAACATTATTAGAGCCCTCTGGTCATAAAATAACACCCCTATAGCCACCCTTACACTCATAGTACGCCATATTGCAGGCATAATAATAGTAGAAATGTAATATTTTTGCAGCTAAAAGCATAAAAATCCTTGTTGTTAACATTATTAGAGCCCTCTGGTCATAAAATAACACCCCTATAGTCACCCTTAAACTCATAGTATGCCATATTGCAGGCATAATAATAGTAGAAATGTAATATTTTTGCAGCTAAAAGCATAAAAATCCTTGTTGTTAACATTATTAGAGCCCTCTGGTCATAAAATAACACCCCTATAGCCACCCTTACACTCATAGTACGCCATATTGTAGGCATAATAATAGTAGAAATGTAATATTTTTGCAGCTTAAAGCATAAAAATCCTTGTTGTTAACATTATTAGAGCCCTCTGGTCATAAAATAACACCCCTATAGCCACCCTTACACTCATAGTACGCCATATTGTAGGCATAATAATAGTAGAAATGTAATATTTTTGCAGCTTAAAGCATAAACATCCTTGTTGTTAACATTATTAGAGCCCTCTGGTCATAAAATAACACCCCTATAGCCACCCTTACACTCATAGTACGCCATATTGTAGGCATAATAATAGTAGAAATGTAATATTTTTGCAGCTAAAAGCATAAAAATCCTTGTTGTTAACATTATTAGAGCCCTCTGGTCATAAAATAACAACCCTATAGCCACCCTTACACTCATAGTATGCCATATTGTAGGCATAATAATAGTAGAAATGTAATATTTTTGCAGCTTAAAGCATAAACATCCTTGTTGTTAACATTATTAGAGCCCTCTGGTCATAAAATAACACCCCTATAGCCACCCTTACACTCATAGTACGCCATATTGTAGGCATAATAATAGTAGAAATGTAATATTTTTGCAGCTAAAAGCATAAAAATTCTTGTTGTTAACATTATTAGAGCCCTCTGGTCATAAAATAACACCCCTATAGCCACCCTTACACTCATAGTACGCCATATTGTAGGCATAATAATAGTAGAAATGTAATATTTTTGCAGCTACAAGCATAAAAATCCTTGTTGTTAACATTATTAGAGCCCTCTGGTCATAAAATAACACCCCTATAGTCACCCTTACACTCATAGTACGCCATATTGCAGGCATAATAATAGTAGAAATGTAATATTTTTGCAGCTAAAAGCATAAAAATCCTTGTTGTTAACATTATTAGAGCCCTCTGGTCATAAAATAACACCCCTATAGCCACCCTTACACTCATAGTACGCCATATTGCAGGCATAATAATAGTAGAAATGTAATATTTTTGCAGCTAAAAGCATAAAAATCCTTGTTGTTAACATTATTAGAGCCCTCTGGTCATAAAATAACACCCCTATAAGATATGCCTTTATTCGTCCCTCAGTGGGGAAATTTGTAAAAATAAAATAACACCCCTATAGCCACCCTTACACTCATAGTACGCCATATTGTAGGCATAATAATAATAATATAATAATATATAATATAATATAATAATAAATAATTCATTGGCGCCATAGATAAGACTTGTGATCATGTCTGTTGCTGTAAACGTGGTCCAAAAGTACGCAAACTAGGACAACCAATGTGTGGCGTACTGTCAATGTCGTCACTGCAAAAGGAGCACACACCTTGTGATGGTGAACAAAGAGCTCCAGAACATCCAACACCGTGAGCGCCACCTCGGTAGACAAGTTGGCCTCCACATCAGTGGGACTCAGATTGTCCCCGTCCTGGATAGTCCCATCTGGAAGCGAGACACCGATGCAGATCAGGTGAAGCAAGTCCCTCAAAGCCCGCCTTGTGTGCGTCACCCACCGGTCTCCATCATCTGCAGCAGTTTGGGGTTGGTGAGGGCGTTCTTGCCCCGGATGATGGGCATGGTCTGGGAACGAGCCTGTCGGTGACCTTCTGCTCCAGAAGAAGCCATCCTGAAGGAAAGAGCAACGGTGAGCATATTGTGGTGATTGGAGTTCCTTTTGTATTCTGTAAAGACACTCCCTGGACACTTCATTAGGTACACATGCACGGTTACAATAGATCTCCTAAGATGGTGCAGGTGTACCTAATATTGTGGTGCATAGTGGAGGTATAAAAATAATGGATCTACAATCTATGAGCACAGGAGAACAATAACAACCACACAAAAGGATAGCGGGGTCATGCTGAGAACATACGTAGCTACGGCGTCTACCATGAAGTATCAAGTGGTGGTCACAGCACTGATGAATCCTACGTACAGTATCAGCCTGGTAGTCTTCCATTCTTGCTTCCTTAACCTTACATTTTCCATTATTAAATGTCCCTTATTATGCAAAATGGCGTTCTAACAGTAATATGTCTCCCTGGAACCAAACGTTTATCATCTCCCTCACTTGTTCGCTCAACTTCTTGCCTCATTTCTTCTCGACGAGCTCAAAAGAAGCCCGTGTTGACGCCAACCACTTGACAGCGGTTAGCTTAGGAAATAAATAAAGGCTTCGCTACACGTCTTAAACTACAACCTGAAGATCTGCTAGCTATCCGTCAGTCAGCTACAAACATGGCAGCTGTCATCGCGTTTTTTGTTTTTTTTTCAGCGCTTCGGCGATTACGCTAACCAAGCATGATGTTAGCATTGTAGCTACCGTAGCTATGCTAGTGTTGCTAACGTGTGTGTCCCGCCCCCTTATTGTCACGTTATGATATGTGATATATGGTATCTATTATGTTGGACTAGTGCAGAGTTACAGTGGATGTGCAAAAAGCTAATTAGCATTAGCGCCTTTCTCCCAACTCATTAGCATTAAAGCACTGTTAAGGTTTTGGAGAAGATGGTTGAAAAATAGCATAATAATAATAATAATATGTGACCTTTAAGGACAGTTGAATACGTTTAAACAGTTCAAGCGTGGGAGGTTGCTGGTTACCATTGTGGGAGGAGGCTCGAGGGCTGGGAGGGATGGTTAGGGACCTTCAGGGTGCCATTGGCGTGGGTGGACTGGGCCAGCTTTAGCGCCGCTGCTAGCTTCCTGTTCACGAGCCAATCACATCACAGCTAACGTTAGTAGGTTTAGTTTTACATGAGCATGCCCGAGGCATTCAAGTCGACTTTGACCTCGGACCTCCATGCTGTTACTGGCATTCGTCAGGATCGTGTGTGGTTAACATGGCGTGTGAGTAGGGAGTCCAGGTCGGAGAATTCCATTCATACAGCGCAGATTAGAATGGGATGCCAGTTAAACGCTATCGCAGAGCAGCTTAGTAGCCCGATTCCGACAAACAGATGTTTAAAATGCACCGCTGTACTGTTTGATGCCTCGGTGAAGCCACATCACAGACCAATGCAGGAGAATGGAAAGACCGCTCATGCTGGGGCTAAACCGCTCACCACATTGGGTACACCTTCATTTAATACGACTACTCAACTCGGTCAACTAAATCAGGCAGAATCATGTGAGATACTATATACCAGGGGTCTCAAACAGGCGGCCCGCGGGCCAAATGTGGCCCGCAGGACACTACTTTGAGGCCCCCGCCTCAGTTTAATGTTAGTGCGGCCAGCGCAAGTTTGATATGGATGCTGTATGGTATCACGTACCCAGAAAAAAATTATTACGTTTGATTCATGTTCATGTTAAAGGTTAAATAACTGTTAATAGTTATCCTCCCTATCCGTGTGGAAGTGGTAAGTTTTTGGCTATTTAAGTTGAAAGGAAATAACTTGAAGGCTACCGTTTAGGTGGCTAGCTCTCTAGTTTGCGAGTTAGCATGTGTCTCGAGACCCTGCAGTTGCGCAATATGTTGTAAATAAAAAGAGTATAAATGTGACTATAGTCGTGTTTTGTCATGTCTACAGGGCTCTAATAATGTTTTGTTCATTTTAATATGAAAAAAATCATTTGTCTACCCACCAACGATATGTGCTTTCTTAACTTTTTATTATTATTATTATATTTATTTATTTATTTATTACTGATTGATTGATTTTCTTTATTCTTGATTTATTTTTCATCTTATTTTGTGTAGAAAAATAAAAAGTAAGATATTTGAGAACAGTGGAATGTTTTATCAGAGCTTTTATTGTAGAAAATCGGAACCAAAGCAAAGTTTATTAATTTTTCTGTTTTTAATAAATGTGTTTTTTTTTTTTTTTTTGAAAACCTGATGCGGCCCAGCCTTGCCCAGACCCTAGCTCCAGTGGCCCCCAGGTAAATTGAGTCTGAGACCCCTGCTATATACAAAGCAGATTTAAAAAAAATGTATTTTTTTTTTGCCGGGGAACTTGAGCAAAAAAAAGTATAAAATTATAACTATTTCAATGACCTAAGGAAGTAATATTTGAATATTGAGTTAATTTATTCTATGAGATTTAATGAATTATTTTTTTAGGCTAAAAGAAGTGCACTACTTACAGCCACCACTGGGGGCGCTGCTAATTCAATGCCAACTTAAAAAAAAAACAATTATTTCTTTCAAGATCAGTTGTTCTGGCGTTAGATATGAGGTGTACCTAATGTTGTGGCCACATACTGCGCTTATATAATGTAAATGATGTGAAGTCAGACACTTACAAAACAAATGAAGGCATGCAGGCGGATAGGACATCGAAATATTTGGCTGTGCATGTACCTATATGTAAATATGGCCAACACAGTACAAAACAAAAAAGGTGACGCCCCCCTCCCCTGCAACGATGAACAAAAGGTATTAGGGTGCTTTGCTGCTTTTATCAACCCAATTGTCGTCTGATAGGCTGGCTGTCTGCCCCCCCCCTCGCTTGTAATTCATCCCACGGCAACTTCAATGGACGCCCGCACCGAGTCAGCCCAGCATCAAACGCCGCAACAGAGACAGACAGCGAGACGGTGCAACACTGCGAGCTCCCCTTGGCCTGCTATCACACACGAATGTTAAGTACCTCGCAGCCCCCCCCCCCCCTCCCAGACAAGCCCGCGCTACATCTGAGAGCTTCCAGCTATCTTTATTCTGTTAATGCTTGCACACGGTAAAGCCTCTCGTTGGCTTACATGCGAGCCCGAGAGTGGGGGGCTAATTTAATTAGCCGGGGAAGGAAGCAGAAGATGCCGGTGGCTCGGCTCCAGCGCTCCTGCGCTCCTGCGCGGGAAAAACAACCCCCACGGTGCGCTCGCCAAATACTACAGCGCAACATCCAGCTGCGCTGCACACATCGCAGCGAGACGCCCCTCCCCGTTTTTTGAGCGTGCGCACGCATACGCGCCACACATTAGTGTCTCTGCTTGGCCGCCATTACTTGCAGGTGTGGCATCACATGTATAATCCCATGAATTATGCATAACTCATGTGGTGCGTATGTGAATGCATGTTGAGTTAATAAGATGTTTGCATGCGTGCGGCACTGTAGCCGTTAAAAAGGAAAGCGGTCCGCCTCTTGGGCTACCTGGCGATGTGGCGCTTTCCCATGAATCTGAAGTGCTGCAGAGAGAGCCTGAAGAGAGGGAACATGGAGATCACATGACAGAAAACAGACTTTTACAGTACAGTACAGTACAGTACAGTACAGTACAAGAGGATGTGCGCTCAGCAAATCTTACTCTAATATTTTAAAGAAGTCTGAGATCTCCTGGTGAATGGCCCGGTGCCAGTAGGAAACTAGCACATCTGGAAAAAGACAACACATGTGTTCAAACCATTAAAGTGACTGGGAAAAATGATACAGTAAGGCCCCCGCTTTTACATTAGCGCCAGTGAATGGCGGAAATCTGCCAGTAACCGAGACGGCCATAAAACACACGCTTCCCCCCCCTACAGAACCTCCTGCTAGCTTGACATTGTCTGATTTCGGATCCACATTTGCAATAAGAAGTTACACACCAGTTTCACTTTTTGCGTCTCACAGCAGCTGTGGTGCGTTCAAGGACCTCCCAACAAACGCTTGATGAAAAACATTATCAGTGAAGCATAAAGACAAAAACACGTAAAAACTTTTTTAGCTTTTAGCTTTTTTTTTACAGTAGTACGTCTATACTACTTTTTACCTCTATTACCATTATTTATAAGTAATTACCAATTTAAGAGTGAATGAAAAAAAAAATTTTGTGGGAAAAAAACAAATTTATATTTTAATCATTTTTATAATGCTATAAAAATAGCAAAAAATACTACTAAGCTAATGCTAACATGCTAAAATGTAACATAACAGCGTCATGTACCAGCCAATGGAAAGCCAATATCGGACATCCCTATTTATATTTTTTTATTTATAATATTATTTAGGGCGGCACGGCGGTCTAGTGGTTAGCGTGCAGACCTCACAGCTAGGAGACCAGGGTTCAATTCCGCCCTTGGCCATCTCTGTGTGGAGTTTGCATGTGTGGGTTTTCTCCGGGTACTCCGGTTTCCTCCCACATTCCAAAAAAAAACATGCTAGGTTAATTGGCCACTCCATAGGTATGAATGTGAGTGTGAATGGTTGTTTGTCTATATGTGCCCTGTGATTGGCTGGCCACCAGTCCAGGGTGTACCCCGCCTCTGGCCCGAAGACAGCTGGGATAGGCTCCAGCATCCCCCGCGACCCTCGTGAGGATAAGCGGTAGAAAATGAATGAATGAATAATATTATTTATATTTTATACTTTTTTTTGGAGTGAAATGACATAAGAAAAATTTTTAAAAAATTAAGAAAAAATAGTATTGTACTGTAAAATATTTTAATAAGACAAAAATTAGAGAATGAAAAGAATAAAGGCAAAAACAAATATTCCAGAAGTGGCTGGAGGAAATGAGTAAAACAATGAGACTTGCCGTGCATCCATTAGGTAATATCATGGACACAATTGTAGCCCAAATTGGTGCGAATAATCCTAACAACGTGTGGGTTACCTTCAGATATGGTTTTCATGATGTGCAGGAAGCACATGAGGAGACTGCGGGTCTCCGCCTGGTCCAGCTTGTCACAGCGAGAACCGTAGCCAATGAGGGACTGAGGCCGGGCAAACTGACGGCACATGGAGGACACTTCCAAGATCAGATCGTTGCGGTCGTGATGACTTCAAATATCAGCCACGATTCCGCTTTAGTGGTTTTTCTTTACCTTCTCGCAGCCGTCCATCTTTTCACTGTTCCTGTCACTGTTGCTGGGGTTGGAGTCCACGCTGATGAGGGAGCCCCGAGAGTCGGCCTGGTTGCCCGTAGCAACTGCCAAGGATGAAAAGGCTAGTACAGGAGCCGGGGGGGGGAAGGGTGCGTGTCAGTGACCTCATTTGCACTTTTTTTTTCCCCTCTGCACAAAAACGTACAGTAGCACACGATACCTGTGATGGAGTTGAGCACCTCTTTGGAAAAGGAGGCGTCCACGGAGTTGCCGTGGCGAGTGACGGGCAGCGTCCCTGCGGCCACGACCCCTCCTACGCTGAGGTCGTCTCGGGAGCCCTGCAAGTCACAAGAAGACGTAGATGAAAATGAAGCTGTCACAGCCTGGTATGATTATTATCATCATCATCATTATTATTATTATTAATATTATCATCATAATACATTATAATTATATTATAAATATTATACATATAAATGTATAATAATGTATATTACATTATTATAATAATATTATAAATAATATAAATATTATACATGATGATGATAATAATAATAATAAGAAGAAGACGTAGATGAAAATGAAGCTGTCACAGCCTGGTATTATTATCATCATCATCATTATTATTAATATTATTATCATAATGCATTACAATTATATTATAAATAATATTATAAATATTATACATATAAATGTATAATAATATTTTATAATATTATTATTATCATCATAATGTATAATATTTACATTATTTATATATTATTTATAATATTATTATAATGTATTATGATAATAATAAGAAGACATAGATGAAAATGAAGCTGTCACAGCCTAGTATTATTATCATCATCATCATTATTATTAATATTATTATTATCATAATACATTCTAATTATATTATAAATAATATATAAATAATATAAATATTATACATATAAATGTATAATAATAATATTTTATAATATTATCATCATAATGTATCATCATAATACATTATGATAATAATATTATAAATAATATATAAATAGTATTATAAATATTATACATATAAACATATAATAATACCAGGCTGTGACAGCTTCATTTTCATCTACGTCTTCTTCTTCTTATTATTATCATCATAACACATCATTATAATAATATTATAAATAAATAAATATTATAAATTGTACTTTACTATTTATACTATTATAAATCGTATACATTTAAATGTATACTATTATAAATAGTATACATTTAAATGTATAATAACAATAATTAAAAATAAATTGCTAAGTGACCTGTACCTGATTGCTGGAGGTCAAGTAAATGGGGAAAAGGTCCCTGAGGAAGAAGCGAGGCATGTTGTCCAGGATCAGACCATAGAGAGGAAGATAGAGAGATGCTATTCTTGCTTGCTTCTCCTGAAAGTAAGAAGACATCACACATGTTCTGATCCGTCGTGCTTTTTGGAAGCTGATAATGACAAACAACAGCAATTAAAGAGAGAAGGGCTAACTAATCTATGTGTGACTAAACCCCAAATGACAGGAGAAGATGCTCATGGAGGTAGGCGGTCCAGTTCTTCTCACCTTGGTGGCGTAGCGTGCATCCAGTGAGTGCTTGGCCATGAGGGTCTTCAGGGTGGCCAAAGCCAGGTGCCTGAGGTCCTGCTCGTCCTGCAGGGCCAGCCCGAGCTCTCGCAACAGCAGTCCCGTCATGAAATGCTTCCTGCAGAACTCTCCGGTCAGGTTGTACTCGGGCACCGAGGCTGCGATAGAGAAGAAGTAAGCCGCTTGATGTGTTGGAGACGTCATCACGATAATGTCATGGATGCACACCCAAACTAGAGTGCACATATTTACCATGAGTGCTTTGTGGCTCTGGGGATGCATGGTCTGACATGGACATACACATCAAGAAAGAGCGACAGGGTAGAAAAGAAAGAGAGCTTGTTACCATAACAGACAAATGACAGCGAGCGACAAACTCGGTGCATGAAGGTGCTGTTAACACACAAAGAACACAGTGGCCCCGCCTACTACCTGAGATGCGAGCGGAGGGCAGGGGCAAGCTGAGCGGAATGTAGTGCTCGTGGTTGCACACCTCTCTCAGGAACTCAAACTTCAGTTCGCATAACACCTGGACACAGGAGAGACTCATGGATTCATTGCGCAAACCTTATTTGGACTGTATACAGTACCAGGCGGAACCTCGTTTTCCTCATTAGTCTAAATTTTTGTCTATAAGAAATAATATCAATCCAACAAATCCGTTCCAGACTCACAAAAGTATGAGAAAACCCAACAAAGTTTTGTAATGTGTCTCCTTTAAAGCGTTCCCCCTGGAACCGGTGTCAACTAGGAACTTTTCCATTCCAATCGTCAAAATTCTGACATGTTTGGCCGAGACATACGGTACTTTCCCCTAAAACCGAAGTGTATGAACACTGAGGTTCCAGTTAGCATCTGCTCCGTTAAGCGTGTTTTTCAGTTAAAGTCAACAATGTCGCCCCGGTTTAAGTACATTTTCCATTTGGCTTGTGTGAGTCTGAACTGGGTTTTTGATGTACAGTAAACCTCGGATATATCGGAAATTCGCTCACAACGGACAGATAAAAAAGAAGCGATTTTTCTGTAATGCATTTCCAATAAAAATTCATTGCATATATCGGATTTTTTATAACGGATTCCGCCTATTTCGGACAAAATCTCCAGTCCCGTTCCAATGCATTTCCATGAAATTTCCCTGGCATATATCGGATGGCCGCATCGTGGCGCTCCGATTGGCCGAATGGTGACAGGCCGCTATACGACGTCATTTGCAGCGTTTGCAGCGTTGCCTGCGCGTCCAGGTACATTGGAAACATAGTCAAGGAAGTGCCTTTTTATAACGGATAAAATCCCATTTACGCATATACCGGATATAAATCCCATATATGCGTAAAACGGACATTTTCCGGTATACGCATATAACGGATTTCGCTTATATCGGACAAAACCAGTGGGAACAATTGAATCCGATATATCCCAGGTTTACTGTATTGTTAGCTACAACCTCCTTGGCGTTTAACAAAAAGCTAGCTTGCTAACAAAATAGCAACCGGACCCAGACATCGGCTACGTAGCTACGTCTACGATGTCTACGATGTCTTCAGCGATTGACTCTAATAGTCAAAAAGTCCCAAAACGTGTTTTCATAGACCCGCTACCAGCATAGACCCGCTACCAGCACAGACCTGCTACCAGCATAGACCAGCATACGTTGTGTTCTTGTTTCTATGCTGGTCCTCCAGACCACGGAAACAAAAGCTATGCTGGTATGTTGGTCAGACCAGCACAAAAACACAACATATGCTGGTCATGCTGGTCGCGGGTCTCTAGCTGGTCTATGCTATTTTTTTCATCAGTGACGGTAAAAATAAATGTTAATTCATCCATTTCCTTCATAATTTATGTGTATTTGTACGCATTTAGAATGTTTTTGTGCGTGTAAAACTGTAATTGCATTTACGTTATTTCTTATGTTTGTTTTGGTTAGAGTCCTTCTGGAAAGAGTTAATGATGCTAACCAAGGTTGTATTTGATATTTTGTCATTCTCTGTCGGGGTTTGCACCTTGCTGTCAGTTGCCGTGATCATGTTGATGTAGTTGCTGATCAGTTTGAAGGTGAAGCCTCTGTCCATCAGAGTGAAGCAACGCTGCAGGAGAAACACCATGCGAGTTTTTCACTTACTCACGCCGTTGAAATAATATACTGTATAGATATATTTTTGGAAGGCAAACATTACTACCTTGACAAAAGCTGCCACGGCTAAGTTGGCGCTGCGTGTCTCATCTGCCAGGTCTTTGTTCTTCCAGAAAATGTGATCAGACACCGTCTCCACCAGCGTCTCCACACGGCTCTGGTAGGACGAGGGGAAACGCTGCGGCCTTGGAAGCTGACAAGAAAGACGCTAAGGTTACTCTTCGGTATGGATTTCATTTTCATAACCGATACACCCCCATTACCTTCACCTTGTCCGAGTCCACCAGATGTTGGGCCATGGACTTGACAATCAGTTCAAAGAAGAACCAGGAAAACTGAAGGAGACATCGACAGCGCTATTTTAACGCATTCATGCATGCATGAAGGTCATGTGACACTAACCTTCAAGACGTTCCTTACTGCCGCTTGCTCGTTGCTCTTCAGGTCAAAAGTCACGCCTTTGGCCAACTCCTCGTGCACCGTCCTGAAGCCGTGGGCCTCGGACTTGAACACGTACTACACACGTAAGGGAATCGGTTATTCCAAATGCCTTAAAACTCAAAGTCATGGTCTAGAGTTCAGGTGGAATCAGCCGTCAGACTGTCAATCATCAATTATTATGAACACAGTTAATCATCAACCATTGAATCCCAATTATAAATACATAAAAAACGATGAAAATCATGTAAGCAAATAGCCTTCATTCATGTTACGACGGTATAGCCTTCCCCACGTGAATAGCAGCCTTCTCCATTCATGCTGCGGTGAATTACAACCCTCTCCATCTTTTCAAACAGGGAGAACACACACGGAGAGCGCTGAATATTGTGCCAATCTGTTACCACGGCAACAGCAGCTCCGTCAGCCTTGCTGCAAAGTCCTCCTCCATTTGTCTCCGCCACAAATTCCCTCGCAGTTTTACAACACTGACGCCGACAAGGAAATATGATTGTGGTCTTTCTGACTGAGACAATGTCCCGGTTTGTGTCCTACTCAAGTAGCTTTTCTGACTCTTCATTTTTTACTCCGTATCCACAAGTAATGTTCTTTTTTGTGCGTGTTTTTTTTTGCCTTCCAGCAAACAAAGACGTGTGTGAAGTCGTGGTGTCATGCAAGGATCATATGACATCCCACACATGCCAGCATACCTTAATATAGGAGTGCAGATAATGATCAAGGTTCTCATCATGGCACTTGGAAACAATGTGGACCAGCACTCTGCAAACACAAACAAGGTTGGTAATGGTAATGGTAATGGTAATGGTAATGGTTTCATTTCATTTGAACATGCATCAGATTCCAATTGAGTGCATCCCATAATCAGTTCCCAGTTCCACATGTCCAAAAGGAGTAGGAAGAAGCAAAGCTTATTAAATCCTACCCCTCCATCTGGTACTTTTACAATCACTAACTGTTACATTTGTTCACTTCCTGTTTTCCTAATATAATTGAAGTTATTTATTTCTTTATTTAATTAATTTTTGTATTTTTTAAATACATTTTTGTATTTTTTAAATAAATTTTGTATTTTTTTAAATACATTTTTAAATGTTTTTTAAATATTTTTATAAATATATATATATATTTTTTGAATATATATTTTCTTCAAATATATATTTTTTAATTTCTTTCATTTGAACATGCATCAGATTCCAATTGAGTGCATCCCATAATCAGTTCCCAGTTCCACATGTCCAAAAGGAGTAGGAAGAAGCAAAGCTTATTAAATCCTACCCCTCCATCTGGTACTTTTACAATCACTAACTCTTACATTTGTTCACTTCCTGCTTTCCTAATATAGTTTCAGTTTTTTTTTGTTTTGTTTTGTTTTCAATTAATTTAATTAAATTTTATTTTATTGATTTTTATTATTATTGTTTTTTTAATTTTTAAAATTTTTTATTTTTTAAAAATCATATTTCTCCTCTCTTGTAGAGAAGTATTGGATGACATTTTTAGCTAATTGCTTATTTTTAGCCTTATGCATTATTTGAGCTGTTTGAAGATGAACTATATCAGCAAGTTGAAGTATTTGTGATTTTAGAAATAAGGAGTTAGTATGTTCTCTGTAGGCGGCATTATGAATTATCCTTACTGACCTTTTTTGCAGTACATTTAGCCAGTGAAGATTGCTTTTATAGTTATTAGCCCATATTTCCACACAATAAGTAAGATATGGTAGAACCAGAGAGCAATAAAGAGTGTGGAGTGATTTCCGATTGAGAACAAATTTTGCTTTGTTCGATATGTTCACAATGTGTTCCAGTGCTAGGGAGCTGAGTGGAGGGGGACAGGAAGTGACGAGTTCAGAGTTGATTTTTAGCTTAGCATTGGTTACGGTCGCACCATAAGCCCATGTTAAAAATTATTGTGACTGATCATTCAAATCTGTTCTGGTCTGGTCTGGTGCTTGTGTGTCTCACTGAATATTACAGTATCATTACTAGTGACCACTCTGTAATACTACACATCATCACGACATTTTTGAGTGTGCCTTCTGAATGCCTTCTATTGCATTTTACTTCATTTTGTCATTTTTATGCACGAAAATAAAAAAAGAAAAAATAATGAAAAAAAAATAATAATTATAATGCATATTTTGATTACTGGTGGTCTGTATTTATATATTCTATATCTACCTACAGAATGAAGCTACGAAATTGGAAGTGCATAGTGGTGCAGGATTACGCTACATGACATAGACCAGGGGTGGGCAAACTACGGCCCGGGGGCCACATGCGGCGCGCCAAGCATTTGAATCTGGCCCGCCAGTTGCTTTGTAAGTATTTCTACTTTTAACATAGAAACTGGCAACATGACTTGCAAGTTGGATGTCTTATTTGGTAAAAAAAAAAAAACTGTTAAATTAAATGATATGCTTTGATGTGGTCTGATGTTTATAGTGCTACTGAAAAAAGGGACAAATAATTCAAGGAAAATTATAAGCATAAAATAGTGTGTGTATTAAATATATGTTCTGCCCCCCCCCCTCCGTAATGGCAGTAGTCTACCTGGTGGTGGCAGTAGTGACCTCATCATTGTCAGTCTGAGTCAGAACCTTGAAGAGCTGGTTGAAAAGCACCGGCAGAAATCTGATGATCACTGGGATTTTCTCCATACTCAGGAGACCCTGGAAGAGGGTGGAAGAGAGGCAGGAGGAAAAAGGGAGCGAGTACAACCAGTAAAAAAAAGGCTCGCCACCGCAAAATGAAGTCTGACATACGGTAATGTTTCACTGATTAGATGTGGAATAATTTGGCCTTATTGAGAAATCACTCAATAGGGCATAGGAAGTGGTTTTTTCCTCTAACCTTCAGGCAGTTGAGGAAATAGGAGGTAGGAGGTAGCGAGAGGTCCAGCTCTCTTTTCTGGCACTGCTGGAAAAATCTGTTCAGGTGGGGGTCCTGGCGGAAGAAAAGGAATGCAGTAGAAACACATCCAAGTTATTAAGGAAATGTTCTTTGCCAAACATACAGTATGTGCTTCTACAAGGTTTACCTGAGTGTATACAGTTGACACCACAGTGGTGCACACTTTGAAGATGGCCTTGGCCCCGTCCACCCATTTCACATCAGCTCCATTCTGCAAAGCGCACACATCACGTCAACCGTGGGCCTCATTTGTCAAAAGATGCGACTCTACCGTGTTGCCCGTGTTATTATTTTTATGGCGGCGTTATGAAAAACGTTCCCGCCACAGTTCGGGGCACAAAACTTGACCATTTGAGCAGACTCAAAATGTCCGACTTGTCCAACGTTTAAACTCCACATAACCTTCTATTCCCTCACCTTCCCCAGGAGTTCCCCAGGGGTCAATACTGGGGCTAAAGCTGTTCAACTTGTACATCAATGATATATCCAAAGTTACGAATGACTTAAAAAGCTGGTATTATTTGCGGATGATACTTCCTACTTCACTACGTGATAAAAATAAAGTAAAAAAATAAAATAAATTAAAATTAAATTACATTTTTTAACTATATTAGGAAAGCAGGAAGTGAACAAATGTAACAGTTAGTGATTGTAAAAGTACCAGATGGAGGGGTAGGATTTAATAAGCTTTGCTTCTTCCTACTCCTTTTGGACATGTGGAACTGGGAACTGATTATGGGATGCACTCAATTGGAATCTGATGCATGTTCAAATGAAAAAAATTGAAATTAAAATTTTTAAAAATTATTTAAAAATAAAAAGAATAAAAAAATAAAAAAATATGTAAATTAAAAAAAATGTGTTTAAAAATACAAAAATGTATTTAAAAAACTAAAATAAGTAATTTAAAAAAATACAAAATTAATTAAATAAAGAAATGAATAATTTCAATTATATTAGGAAAGCAGGAAGTGAACAAATGTAACAGTTACTGATTACTGATTGTAAAAGTACCAGATGGAGGGGTAGGATTTAATAAGCTTTGCTTCTTCCTACTCCTTTTGGACATGTGGAACTGGGAACTGATTATGGGATGCACTCAATTGGAATCTGATGCATGTTCACATGAAAAAAATGTAAATTAAAATTTTTAAAAATTATTTAAAAAATAAAAAGAATTAAAAAAAAATTAAAAATATATTTAAAAATAATATTCTTTTTAAAAAAATGTATTAAAAAATACAAAAATGTATTTAAAAAAACTAAAATAAGTAATAAAAAAATACAAAAATTATTTAAATAAAGAAATAAATAACTTCAATTATATTAGGAAAGCAGGAAGTGAACAAATGTAACAGTTAGTGATTGTAAAAGTACCAGATGGAGGGGTAGGATTTAATAAGCTTTGCTTCTTCCTACTCCTTTTGGACATGTGGAACTGGGAACTGATTATGGGATGCACTCAATTGGAATCTGATGCATGTTCACATGAAAAAAATTTAAATTAAAATTTGTAAAAATTATTAAAAAAATAAAAAGAATTTAAAAAATTTAAAAATATATTTAAAAAATATTATTTTTTTAAATGTATTAAAAAAAACAAAAATGTATTTAAAAACTAAAATAAGTAATAAAAAAATACAAAAATTAATTAAATAAAGAAATAAGTAACTTCAATTATATTAGGAAAGCAGGAAGTGAACAAATGTAACAGTTAGTGATTGTAAAAAAATAAGCTTTGCTTCTTCCTACTCCTTTTGGACATGTGGAATCTGATGCATGTTCTAATAACATTTAACCATTACCATTACCATTACCATTACCATTACCATTACCATTACCATTACCTTGGTGTTGCCGGCCTCTTTTATTGCCAGGTAACCAGGCGGCAGGTTACTGGAGACAGAGATGTTGAACTCCTGAGATGACAGACGACCATCTTTGAGGAGAGGCAGCCAAGAGTATCCCACTATAAATCCACAGACACAACACAGGATACTCAATGTTGTGAAAAATACTACTACTGAAGAAGCCATAATCTATTGATGCTCACCAGGGGTCTCCAGGGCTTCTTTCCTCTTAGCGTTGGTCTTTGCATTGATGTCGCAAGTCACATGGTAAAACGAGAAGAGCAGATGGTGCTTTTCGTGGAGTTGGGTCGGGAGCTCGATCTTCACCTTTTGGGCATGGAAGAAAACTTCTATTGAGTTTTGTGTTCTTGCCGCAAGAACCAAGTGCGCTGAGTCCACCTCGTCGTAGAAGTCGGGGTTCTGAGAGTGATGCAGGACGGTGGAACAGGCTGCTGAGGTGAAAACTGGACCTCCCGGCTTGCCGTAAATGCACTGAAAAAGACAAATGGACAAATTGGGTGTCTTTTCAAAATAAAAGCCATGCTTATGTTTTTTTTGAGAGCATGTTACCTTTAAAGGTTTGGCGAGTTCTTCATCGGAGCTGCGGAACTCCACGTAGACTGCTAGATTACGAGCCTGTGGACAGAAAGACCACTATAACCCATAATACCGTACATAAATAACGGCAGAGGAAATGTAATCAGATATGATTACGTAAATAAATATAATGACTCTAGTTTGATACTAAACAATAGGGGGGCCAGGGGGTCTCAAAATGTGATTGGCGGACCACTGGTGGACACTTAAAAGTCCACAAAGAAGACATAAGTCATAAGTCATAGTCAACAAGTAGCTGTTGTTAATTTGAAAACAATGAAACATAACTAATAATAACTAAATAATAACTAATTCTATTCATTTCAGATGAAAACAAGAAGACGAATGCGGGCGGAGACCATGGCCCCTCATCTTCTACCACCATTTGTGATTTTTCACACCATCAGCGTCCTTGATTTTTCATTTCTTCAGCAGGATTGACCTTTAACTGAGACCATGTATGAAAACTGGGGCGGAACTTTCATTGAAAACCAAGGTATGTCCGTACCTTATATATGCTTAGCAAAATACCAGTGTTTGAATTTTGGATCATATTTTATTGGAATTTTTTTGTTTATCTTAAGGCGACAATAGTTTAACTGGCAACCCATTCAATTCATATTCATATTTTTAATATGTATCTGTAAAGCATATTGACCTGAATATCAGACGTAGTAGAGAAGTCCATATCCAGAAGTAGAAGTAGTATTTTTTAAGGTCTGTTTCGAGACATAATAATATTCAGAAGACGTATCTTTCCATGTCGCTGGTGTGAGTGACAGGAAAAAAAGCTCTGACTCGCATTTGGCGCCACCTGTTGGTGTTTTTAGACTTTTTCAGGGAAAAAAAATACAGTCTTATAATTTAGGTTAAACAGTATCTTGTTTTGAGGACAACTGTCTTGACAACCGTGGATGAGATGTTTGACGGAAATAAAAGCTAAACGCCGCCACAGCTTTACCTTGGCAAAGCTCTTCTGGCTGTCGTATTTGAGATGCTTGGGGTAGACGTAGATGTGGTTCCTGTAGACGCGGTACGGCTGAGTGAACTTGGTGGTGTCTTGGACAAACTCCTCCACCTCCACGGTGGGCTGGTGTTTGCTCAGATCCTCAAAGGGCTTCACTGGGATGTAGGAGGACGTCACACAGTCTGAAAATACCAATGAGATGTTCGGAGAGAGAAAAAGCAGAATCTGAGAGAAAGGTGTGTCAAGCGGTCGTACTTGGAAGCTCCAACGGAACATAGTCCACTGTGATGTCCAGAGTCCCGGGAATGGTCTGAAGCTTGCTGGTCTTCTCAGCTCTGGTTTTGATGAAAATGTTATAAAAATGATGTCTTGAAGGATTCAAAGTGAGTTTCTTTACCTTCTGTACTCGGACACAAGCTTAATCAGGTCTTCTGTAGAAATCTTGTTGCTCTCCTGTTTGAAGAGAGGTGAGAAACGAGACTCTCGGTCCAGTGCCCCGTGGTTGTCTTTAAAAAGGGACCTTTTCAGATAAAATAAGAAAGGTTATGGAACAGAAATGATGGAAATGATCACGTTGTGTTGAGTGATACTGACCTGACAGACCAAGCAAAGGGCATTCGGTATTTTCCCAGCTTACCACAGAACTGTTTATTGGATTTTAGAATCTTTTGGACGGTCTGTACGAGGAAGCAGAAGGAATTCTTAGCAAGAAACCCGTAAAACTAGGAGTGTCCAGATCCAATATTGATTGGATTGTATTGACCTTAATCTAAAATTTTGAGACTGTGTTCCGTCACTTATATTTTATATTCAGGATGCAGAACCCATGTGATCACAACGGCAGCATGTGCTAAAAAAATATTACAGTATTTGTAACCTTAACCCCAACAAAGCACAGAATGTCCACAAATCTACTCAACTAGAGAAGCACTTTGGAGAGCGCAACAGTACCCCCCCAATTGTGACTGACACCAAAATAATAATCCTAATTTTTTTTTTTGGATCAGTCTTTGATATTTTGGAAATTAGTCCTGTATTTGCACAAATGTTGAAAATGCTAAAGAATTCTTAAAAAAAATTCCTGGATCCAGACGGTAATCCGAATCACTCCCATAATTGAATCAGTTCTTCCATATCCAATTTCCATTTTTCCATTCATTCATTTTCTACTGCTGGAGCCTATCCCAGCTGTCTGGTGGCCAGCCATTCACAGGGCACATATAGACAAACAACCATTCACACTCATGCTAACATGCTAACAATAAGCATGATAGTGCTAAGTCGTGAATATTAAAATGGCTAAAAATGCTACAATGCCAATGTTAACATGCTAGCAATACTAGCATTAGCATGCAAACGTATAACATTCATTCATTCGTTCGTTTTCTACCGCTGGAGCCTATCCCAGCTGTCTTCAGGCAAGAGGCGGGGTCCACCTTGGACTGGTGGTCGGCCAATCACAGGGCACATATAGACAAACAACCATTCACACTCATGCTAACATGCTAACAATGAGCATGATAGTGCTGAGTCAATGCTACAATGCCAATGTTAACATGCTAGCAATACTAGCATTAGCATGCAAACGCATAACATTCATTCATTCATTCATGGTGGCCAGCCAATCACAGGGCACATATAAACAAACAACCATTCACACTCACATTCATACCTATGGACAATTTGGAGTGGCTAATTAACCTAGCATGTTTTTGGAATGTGGGAGGAAACCGGAGTAAAACCAGAGAAAACCCACGCATGCACGGGGAGAACATGCAAACTCCAGGTGGAGATGGCCGAGGGTGGGAAAAGACAAAATAACAAGCCAAAAAGTTACCACTTCCACACAAAATAGGAGGAGAACTCATTCATTCATTTTCTACCGCTTTTCCTCACAAGGGTCATGGCGGGTGCTGGAGCCTATCCCAGCTGTCTTCGGGCGAGAGGCGGGGTACACCCTGGACTGGTGGCCAGTCTGACCAATCCCAGGGCACATATAGACAAACAACCATTCACACTCACATTCATACCTATGGACAATTTGGAGTGGCAAATTAACCTAGCATGTTTTTGGAATGTGGGAGGAAACCGGAGTACCCGGAGAAAACCCACGCATGCACGGGGAGAACATGCAAACTCCACACAGAGATGGCCGAGGGTCAATTGAACCCTGGTCTCCTCGCTGTGAGGTCTGCGCGCTAACCACTCGACCGCCGTGCAGCCCCAATTTCCGACAATTCCTGACATTTTCATCCAATTCCATTCAGAATTGAAACAGACAACGAGATAAACGGCAACAGAAACATAACCTCATCTTACGCTTTGTACTGCACTTGGTGGAGGTAACAAAATATTTTGGAACACTGAAAAAAATTTAGTGGTTCCACCGGGTTTTTCCCCAAAAGTTCCAATGTTTTGTACTTTTTTGTTAGGTTAAAAGTTGCAATAAATAATTCGATTACATTTCAATTTTGCACTACTGGCTATTTCTATTTGTCCACTAGATGGCAATACTATTTCCCATTCAAAGCATGCAGCAAAATTGCAGAAAAAGACTTTCTGACCTTGCTGGAGTCTGTGTTCTTGATGTACGGCTCGGTCCCACAAGCGATGTTACCCATCAGCACCTTCTCTATTCTGGCCACCATCACTATATCCACGTGAGGGTTGGTCAACGAGAATATGGCCTGCATGGATTGCATGCCAAAAACATATTATTCAATTCCCAACAACAACAACTTTTGGTGTTACGGTTTGCTGGTACCTGTTTAGGAAAGCATAACCAGTGCTCCAACTCCACATGAGGATGACTATCTCCTGAATTCTTCTCCACAGGAGAGCACAGGCCGTTCTCCTGAGCTCCTGAACCAGTGCCCGCACTGCATGACCCGTTACTGAGGCCCCCCAGCATCTGACGAACGGCCTCCTGGTTGAGGTCCACGTGGAAGTCAGCAGATACCTTCCTCCCATCTCTTATATCCAACAGTGCTAACGACACGAAGAAAGGCTCAATCTGGTGGAAGACAGGGTATCAAATTTGTCATTCTTGACGTGATACTGCGTGACAGTAGCGTTTTTATGTCCTTGTTAGTACTTTCTTGATTACATTCACCTGTTGCTAGTTTTAGTTTAGAGACCGGGTTCCCGTCTCATCCCCAACATGCGTAACAGATACTGCCTCAAGCATCTTAAAATGTAGCCTGAAGCTAATGCCTACACATGCGGGGGCTCAATTCCGGAAACTCATAACCCAACAACACAGCTAAGCCAGTTGGTTAGCACTGTAGCTCACATAGTTAAGCTAGTATTGCTAATGTTTGGGTCCTTCTGTACCACTCTGAAATCCATGTTATAATACACTACCGCTCAAAAGTTTGGGATCACTTGGGAATGTTTTTGGCTAGTCTGAGATCTGGCTTTTTCTTGGCAATCCAAGCTTCGCTGTTGATACTACTACAGTAAACCTCGGATATATCGGATTCAATTGTTCCCACTGGTTTTGTTTTTCGATATAAGCGAAATCCGTTATATGCGTATACCGGAAAATGTCCGTTTTACGCATATATGGGATTTATATCCGGTATATGCGTAAATGGGATTTTATCCGTTATAAAAAGGCACTTCCTTGACTATGTTTCCAATGTACCTGGACGCGCAGGCAACGCTGCAAACGCTGCAAATGACGTCGTATAGCGGCCTGTCACGATTCGGCGAATCGGAGCGCCACGATGCGGCCATCCGATATATGCCAGGGAAATTTCATGGAAATGCATTGGAACGGGACTGGAGATTTTGTCCGAAATAGGCCTAATCCGTTATAAAAAATCCGATATATGCAATTAATTTTTATTGGAAATGCATTACAGAAAAATCGCTTCTTTTTTATCTGTCCGTTGTGAGCCAATTTCCGATATATCCGAGTCCGATATATCCGAGGTTTACTGTATTTGGTGCAGCTGCCAGGTCTTTGTCTTAAACTACACACTCTCAGATATTTGTGCAGTGTTTTTCTGTCCTTGTTAGACCCAGTTTGTGCTGCTCTCTGAAGGGAGTAGTTAACAGCATGGTAAGAGATTTTAGTTTAGATTTTTAGATGTGCATCGTTTTTCTGTCCTTGTTAGACCCAGATTGTGCTGGTGTCCAAACACCAAGAATAATGACGAATAACGCTTCCTACGTTAGTGACCGGTCCTGTTTCCGTCTCGCTGATGCAGCCCTGCAGCATAAAGTTGAGGGATCGGCAGGTCACCATGAACCTTCTGCCCAGTTTCTCCTCAAAAGGACGCACTGTGGTGTTTTCGCTGGATGGGTGTTCCACACGTGGGCTCCTCAGCACCTGTCATTGACAAATACCACGTGATTTATAGCTTAAGTATGAATTCTAATATAAGTATACGCGGTGCAGTTCGTACGTACAGGAGTATCGGGGTCAAGCGAGAAAAGATTCAATCTCTCTTCTCTCCGAGCGCATCGAATTCCCTCATCGGTCTCTGAGATATACTGCAGAAGAGAAGAAGACACAATGGAGCAAAAGAGAAAGATAATTACACCCTTGAAAAAGCACAAACCGCACGGCTGCTGCACGCTCTGAATAGACACTAGCGTCTATATCTGCACCACGAGGTCACATCAAAGCTGGTTTTAGCGGATGTATCATTACTTGAAACCACAATGCTAATTATGCTATTGGCTTGCATCCGCTCAAAGAAAGCAAAACACATTTGTGCAATTATTTGGGGATTTTTGCTTTTAATCGTCATTTTACCCAATTTCCCATTTGTAATGGTAATTACCAAATGACATGGTTCTTTGTGTAGATGATATATTCATTATACTTAAGTTTTTTTTTACATTCAATTTAACACTGACATATTTGGAAAATGGTTATAGGTAGATGATTACAAATAACTACACACACTGTGTGGAAAATAGCAATATTATAGAAAAATAATTATAGAAAATAATATTAAATAAATATATATATAATTATATATTATATTATATTATATATTATATAAATTATAGAAAAATAATTATAGAAAAAAAAATATATATATATATATATATATATATATATATATTATATAAATTATATTATATTATATATATTATATAAATTATAGAAAAATAATTATAGAAAAAAAAAAATATATATATATATATATATATTATATAAATTATATTATATTATATATATTATATAAATTATAGAAAAATAATTATAGAAAAAAAATAAATATATATATATATATATATATATATTATATAAATTATATTATATTATATATATTATATAAATTATAGAAAAATAATTATAGAAAAAAAAATAAATAAATATATATATATATATATATTATATAAATTATATTATATTATATATATTATATAAATTATAGAAAAATAATTATAGAAAAATAGATAGAAATTGCCAACGAAATGTCGTTGCCTGGCTCCCGTAAAATAATAAATAATAATGTGGTGAATAAATAGATGACATCAAATATGAACAATGTACAGCATAAACAGTAATTTGTACAAATAATTCAAATAATTTTGAATAAATAATAATTTAAAGCGTACAACCTTCCATATTGCAACATTTTTTTGTGTTTTGCGCTCCCATAAATTCAATAAAAACTTTATTTTGGATGACAGGACGACATTGCAGCAATTTGCAGCAAAAACTAGCAATATTATTACTGTCGGAGATTAATTTTTTCTAATTAATCACGATAGAAAAAAGCAGCCCACCTTAGCTAGCTCAGGGTTAATGCCGTTTTCCGTGGCATCTTCGTTCTCCTGCAAACAGCAGTCGCTCAACGACAGGTCGAACACGTCTGGAGGAGGAACAAACCCAGAGGTCAAATCCCCTGCGATTGGCTGGCGACCTGTCCAGCTGGGATAGGCTCCAGCATGAGGGTAAGCGGCATAGAAATAGATGGATGGCATTATAAATGCACGTTAAGCAGCGTACAACCGTTTTGTGTTTTGCGCTCCCATAAATTCAATAAAAACTTTATTTTGGATGACAGGACGACATTACTCGTTAACTTTATACTCTCCATTATGTCTCCCAGGTGGCAGTGCGGCAAAGAAAAGGAAAGCCAACACCATGGAAGTGAAAATGAACATCATAAAAAGATCTGATAAACCAGAAATGCTGAGTAATATTTTTGGATTAAGGATCTAACGAAGGCTACCAGGGTCATGGATTCTGTGTGCTGCTACACAAGACATTATCCTTCCAGACTAGACTCTCGGAATATTTTCTAATATAATATTCATTCATCCATCCGTAGCTTCCTGCAACTATTTCTCACCCTGGCGATGGTCGGACAGGTCCAGACTCTTGCGGTCCGGAGCGGGTCCGTCGTGAGGCGTGATCTGCAAGATGCGCGTCAAGGTGCTGATCCACTCCTCCATATCTTGCTCGGTCTCGGCGGCCAACACAAAGTACGTGACCTCGTTCATCTTCAGCTCAAAGGCGTGCTTCCTTAGACGATTATTCTAGAAATGATCAGGTCGTTTATGTGTTAATTAAAAACACCACGTCTGATGTCTTGACTTGAATTGATGACTTGTAGCGTACCTGCACCACGCCAGTGCAGGAGTCGAGAAAGATGCAACCTTTGGGTTCCTTGGAGATCTTCTCGTCCTTGTAGAAGTTCATGATGTAAGAGTTGTCTGTCAACTGAGTCAGCTGGAAGTATCTCCTCTTGAATGACTTGCAACGACATCGAGACGCGATTGTCACATTTCATTCATCATTTGACGTGGAACAGAAACGCGGGTCTGTTCGTTAGCGGGGTTGAATCCTACGTAGACCAGGGAACACTAAGCTAAACATCCAACACGGACCTGGACCTAGACCTAGGCTGTAATTTTTTAAAGCGTTTTTATGGCCTTAAAATGGGTGCTTGCAATAAATTAAAACAGTTTAGGAAATCCAAAGAGTCTGGAAGATCTAGAAAGCTTTATGTAGCTGCTCTATAAGAGTCCATAACTCAATACAGGCGTGGAAAATGAGCAAAATAGATGATGATGATGCGACTCAGCCAATTAAATCTGAGTGAAACTACGGCTTAAAAGTTTGGGACGACTTGGAATTTTTTTTGTCCGGTCTGAGATCTGGCTTTTTCTTGGCAGTCCTGCCATGAAGTCCAGTATCCCGAAGTGCCCGCTTCATTGTTGATACTGACACTGGTGTTTGACGGCGACTATTTAGTGCTTTAGTGACGACTTGTGAGGCGTCTTTGTCTTAAACCACACACTCTCAGATATTTGCGCAGCGTTTTTATATCCTTGTTAGACCCGGTTTGTGCTGCTCTCCGAAATGAGGCTTGACAGTTGTTGATAGTAGGCCTCTATGCAAAAATGTACTTCCTTCTTTCTAAATCATCTAATTCATTTTCATTGTTTATGAAATGGAAAAATGAATGAAATTCTAGCGCACTTCAGGAAAACAATCCTCACCCGCACGGTGATACTGTTGTTGACGGTGCTGTTAAAGTTGCCCTTGTAGAGCCAGCCGGACCGAAACACTCCAACTCCTCCTCCGCCTCCTCCCCCGCTTCCTCCTCCTCCACCGCCGCCGCCGCCGCCTCCTTTGGAGGACGACAGAGACGTGGTATCCTGTAAAAGGACGCGTAAAGTCCAACCTCAGTCAGCGGATCGATGCGATGGAAGTCGGCCGTTTGTCAACACTGACGAGGCTGCACTTGAGTACGTCGTAACAGCATGAAGGCTTCCACTTAAACTGATTTGAGCGTCATAACGCCGGGACGCCGCCGGCATCTAAAAGGCATTTGTCAGAAGACTGAAGCCATTACCGACCTCATCTTTGTCCACGTCCTCATAGTCGATCTCAAAGGAATGGGAAGGCAGCTTCTCCGCTTTGTATAATTTCCTACAAAGGACCAAAGCAGGAGACAATATTGATGCGGAACGCCGGTGATGAAGTACGCAAAGAGTTAACTTGATTAATCCTCCCTGGAGCAGACCCTTTGGCTTCAGAGTCAACAGTAGATAAGCTGACGCTTTGTTTAGTGTGCAAAAATGGCCGCGCCGGCGCTAAAGGTCACGTGGCTGTCGAAAATAATGGCCGCAGTCGGAGGATTTGCGGCCACGGCGGGCTGACGCAAGAATGCTCAGACTGGCAGACGCAGACGAATCTTAGCGGAAACCACCAAATGCGTACAGGAGCCGCATATTTCCAGTATGGATGTCATTGTTGATGCGGGGGAAACGTTGCATAAACGTGAAATCTTATTCTATGCATTTCGGTCTTTGATCCACACGGGTCCAAAGACACCAAAGACTACTTTAGAGTTGGGACACTATGGACAGATTCCGGATTGACAATCTTTTAATCGTCTTTATTTCGTGTGTGTGTGTGGTTTATCGGTTCATAGGACGCACGCAGAACGATGAACAACTCTGTATCTGTCTCCTTGTCTTCTCCTTGGGGCGGTTTAAGGACACTGTGTATTTTTGAGTGTTGGATAAATCTCTGCTTTATTTCAATGATAAAAATTAAGTTCCGCTGTACTTACTTTTGATTGCAAATATTTTTTTGCTGACTATATTGTCAATGCTGGAAAACAGGAAGTTATATATATACATCACTATATTGACAGTTACTATGGTACCCATTATGTCATTGTATGGTCATATCACCGAGTACTTCGGTATGTGACAAAAAATTTAAAAAATTTAAAAAATAAAAACAACAATAAAATAAAAATTAATTAAATTATTTAAAAACAAAAAAAACAAAACGTAAACTATATTAGGAAGGCAGGAAGTGAACAAATGTATCAGTTAGTGATTGTAAAAGTATCAGATGGAGGGGTAGGATTTAATAAGCTTTGCTTCTTCCTACTCCTTTTGGACATGTGGAACTGGGAACTGATTATGGGATGCACTCAATTGGAATCTGATGCATGTTCAAATGAAAAAAAAATAAAATTAAAATTGTAAAAAAATTATTTAAAAAATATTTGTTTAATTTATGAAAAATATTTTATTTTTTTAATGTATTTTAAAAAATACAAAAAATTCAAAAATACAAAAATTAATTAAATAAAGAAATAAATAACTTCAATTATATTAGGAAAGCAGGAAGTGAACAAATGTAACAGTTACTGATTGTAAAAGTACCAGATGGAGGGGTAGGATTTAATAAGCTTTGCTTCTTCCTACTCCTTTTGGACATGTGGAACTGGGAACTGATTATGGGATGCACTCAATTGGAATCTGATGCATGTTCAAATGAAATGAAACCATTACCATTACCATTACCATTACCATTACCAACGCTGCGATTGGCTGGCCACCTTAGTGAGGATAAGCAGCCTAGTGTCTCTAGCCATGAATTTGTGTAGTTTAAAAGTACTCCTAGTATGTGGTTCTCGTATATACTATTTTATATAATGACATGAACTCCCCAAGAAACAAAAGGGCCTGTAAGATCTTTCCATCCTGCTTGAAGTGCACTTCCTGTCGTTTTAAAGGTCGTGTGAACTGCCAGTGGTGACCCGTGGGACGGAGGGTGAACATTCCTGTGGTTGGAATAGTTTTGGATCAGCCCCATCTCTGGACCCATTTGACTTATTTAAAGGACTTAATGACGTTCCGTTGCGGGATTTGTGTTTTTCACTCGGCTTTGTGCGCCGTCATACATATAACCGTGCCGTTTAAACCGGGAAACTAAGATATTTTTCGGACAGATTTTGAGCTGACAATACCTTGGCAGCAGGCGGTAGTCTCCAGCATAGTCGTCGTACTGAAACTGGACCACGTTTAGATCCGAGTTGTAATACTTGCAGGCCTGCAAGAGCGAGGCGAATATGAATAAATATGAACTTTTGTAAAAAAAAAAAAAAAAGGCGTCTCTGAAGGAAGAGCGCATCGAATGCGTATGACCTGTCTGACCAGCAGACATTCAGCCTGGAGATCCGCACCCTCAGGAACCGCTGACCTGAGAGTCCTTCTCTCTTGGGGCACCGTGGATACCTGCAGGGATGAGATGATGGAGAGGGAAAGCGTTGCCATGGCGGCGGCTGTGCACAAAATGGGCTATTGCGTTATTGTTAGCGTCTATTCATTCATTCATCGCCGCGTTTTAGTCCTCTTAAATGCAACCCGAGTATTTTTGACATATTCCCACATCCTACCGTGATGTTGGGAATTCCCTTTCGTGCTCTTAGGAAGCTACACGATGATGGGATTAGACTGCATTAGCCGCTCGGACACTTACTGTGAAATCGTTGTCAGGAAACAGAAGAAGCTCTCTGAGAGGGTCTTCCTTGAGCTCGGCTCCCAGTTCCGAGATGACGGCCTCGTAGTCCAGAGGATCGATCAGCTTGGGCTTCTCTTGCTGCAAAGCAAAACAAAAAGCCGTGTTAGTAACTTGGGAGACATTCCCGAGATTTGAAGCACGGGCTTTTGCAAAGGAAATGAAACAATAAAACAATAAGGTGAAATCAAACAGATGATACATTTGAGCATGTGACATGAATGCAGCATCATGACAACATGTGGTTTCAACACGGACACGGTAAACGGTCCCGGTAGGCTACACACAATCTGAGCATTCTGAAGGGAAAAGTCATCATCTGGACATTTCCTATGACATCATCAGGACCTAAAAACAGCACGCAGGAAGTAGCCAAGTGGCTATTAGCACTGAAGGCAGGCGGGCGGGCGGGCGGGCGGGGACACGCCCCGAAGGCAAAATAAGATACTGTAGCTTCGCTGCAGTACATCTACTCATGATATGGTTGGAATTTCCTCGCTGTACACGAATGCATCACGCATACGCACAAGAAGCACGCTGAGCCGTAATGTGGATAACGTAGATATGCTAACTTATATATACGTATATATTTCCACAAAAATCTGCATCGCAGCTTTGTAGGAATTTTAGTCTCTGCTTCAGCTTTTACTGTTTTTTATTTTATTTTACAAATATTCCAACAAATGTTTTTCCTGTAATATCCTGTATACCGAATGTATTTTGACTTTATTTACATTATGTTATAACTTAACATTACGCTAGAACTGGTTCCAAAACCTCATTTTCTCATAATTACAACTTTTTCTTTCTTTAATATTTCTACTTTAGTAAAATTCACTAAAATGACACTCTTTCCTCATAATATTACGACTTTATTCTTGTAAAATTGCAACTTTTTTCTCATGCATACATACTTAGACTTTATTTACATAATATTACAACTTTTCCCCCATCTGTTTTTGTTTGTTTCTTTAAAAAAACACTTTAAAAAAACGTAATTTTTTGTTAATATTTCAACGTTATGCTCCTAAAACAATGTTATTTTTCCCTCATATTATGAAGTTTCATTCATCATTCAAAAAAACCAAACAAACAAACAAACAAAAAAAGTCTCATTCATCCAAAATTTTCTATGCCGCTTATCCTCACAAGCCAATCCCGGCTAATTCGGGCGAGACACCTGAACTTTTCCACAATATTATTTATTATCGTAAAAATTCCTCTTACATTACAACTTTTTACTGTTAATATTTTGACTCTATTCTTGCAAAATTGTTAAATTTTCCCATTTCTGCTGTTGTTGGGTTCTTGTTAAATTGTATTTAGGGCCCCACTTTGGACCCTTTTGGGTTAGGTTTTAATCTTAAAGTTAAAATTAAAAATTTCTTAAATTTAAAAAAACCATGAATGCAGCCACAGTGGAAATTTTCAAACTTGCATTTACGCTGTTAGCTTAAGAATAAGAATAATAGCTGAATCTATTGTAATTATCACAACATCATAAAAAAAAACTACATCAGGAGGTTGCCTACAGCCACACTTGTTAATACCAATGCTATTATTGGCTTTAGTAGAGTATGGTAGACCGGGCGACTATAGGAACAGTGTTGTGATTAATTGCAGGGCAACATTAATTGGAGCATTTAAGCTCACTTTAATCGGTCGGGGTTGCGTCTTTATTGTGGTTTCAGCTTGCATTGCAATCAAATGTGGACTTTAAGAATGCTAATAATGCTAAGAACGCACCGCTAAGTATCCCATCTGATGTGTTTCATTTTTCATGCACTTCAATACTCAAATGAAAACACAAGTCAATTCCAGTTGCTGTATCTCGACACCAGAAAATCAACAAAGTACAGTAAAGTCACTCGAGGTGTCTTTGCCGACGTGACGTTGACGCTAATGTACAATGGCGGGATCTAAAATCAATAGGCGCCATATTTTGGTTTCCTGCCCAGTCCATAATTCACTCATCTGAATTATTGTTGCATCATTCTTAGTCAACCTGCAACTTCGCTGATGAATTCCAAATGCAATACCTAAGAATGGTGGAATCATTAAATAAGATGGAGTGTATGTGCATTAAATGACATTAAAATATGTCATATATTAATATACAACAATTTTTTGTGGTAAATTGGAGTAATATTCCTCTTTGGTATAAATTAGTGTGATGAACATCCGGCAATTTTGCACTGAGCATATACTGTACAAATAGCGGGGGCCATTTTTATACTTTTTATTTTGTAAAAATGCTAAAAAAAAAAAGATGCTGTCCTGTCTTTATGGTGCGCTCTTCTCCAGCAGATATCGACATTTGTGCGTCATAGACACAGCATGTAAAGTCCCAACTCAATGTCCCGCCGTTATCGCTCAAGCTTCACTAAGTTTCCCGTAAAAGCGAGTAGCACAGATGAGAACACGAGAAGAAGAAGTAGAACTTACCGATGACAATTACCGATGCAGATAATACAAAAACATTCACAGCAACAGGAAGAGCCGTAATAAGAATAAAATAATAAGAATAAAAAAGATACATAATACATACAATACTCAACTGGCTGAAAGCTGATCTCACTCGTTTAGTCTTGATTTTCCTCCTGAAGGTGATTTTGCTCCGGAAGCTCATAGCCAAAGCTAAATAAACACAAAAGCTCGGCGACAAACAAGTGAAAACAAACCAAAAAAAAAAAAGTAGAAAAGATGCTAAACAATCGCACGCTGTTCTCCGGCAAGGAGAACCGTCACCTCGTTGGTTGTCTACGCACGTGGATGGACAGGAAGTTCATGTTCAACACACACACACACACACACACAGTCCAAAATTCCCCAACAAATGAGAGGTGCTGAATCGCCTTGTATTCATATATTGAAATTTAGTTTTATTACAATATGACGCTATTTTAAGTCCTATTAGAAGACAAACAGGCAAATAAGACAATGATTCTGTTATAATAATATTCATAATAGTCAGTCTGTATACACACACACACACACACACACACAAACACACACAGCTGTGCACTTCCTCAGACGAAACCTCAGAGCAGAAGAGATCTCCATAAGAGGAAACGCTTTATAACAGTTGACGTGTGCGATAACGTTTAAAAAAGACTTTGTAGCCCAACCTTTTTTTTATCTGACACAAACACGACTAATTCCGTGGCGTAGAACGTATTTAATGATCTACCACGAAGGTCGTACGCTACTTAGTATCAACTAAAATCCACAACCATTTTATTTTTTAACAAATGGGGCAAAAAAATGTGTTCTTTTTTGTGAACGAGGTCACCGCGACTAAAATACCCGTTCAGTCCGTTCGGTTGCAAATGCTTTTTTTTGATTGGTTGGACAGTCAGGTCATCGTTCTATCTGCGTACTTGCCCGTTTTATCCTATAGCCACGCCTCGCTCTGTCATTGGGCGGGGTTAGTTGACTGAAAGACCGAGACCGGGACATTGACCGACAATCGACCGTTCAATTCGACCGACAGTCGGTCCTGAATTCATTCATTCATTTTCTTCCGTTTATCCTCACGAGGGACTGGTGGCCAGCCAATCCCAGGGCACATATAGACAAACAACCATTCACACTCACATTCATACCTATGGACAATTTGGAGTCGCTAATTAACCTAGGACTTGAGTAGACCAAAGTATTTCATACAATATTTATTTTAAATCATTATTATTACTTGTTTGTTATTGTAAAAAAAAAATAAACCAAAATTTTAGCATCATCTGCAAAAAGACAGTGGTGCTATCATTGAACCCTGGGGAACGCCAAAGTTCAAATTCAGCTTCAGATATTGAATTGATGTCCTTCCTGATGCAGCCCTAACCGGGAATCGAACTTGCCCCCTAGTGCAACGCTTGGTCTACCACTTTGGTGCAACCTTGTAGACTTCAAAGGATTAACCTCCCTTTCCTGGGAGGAAACCGGAGTACCCGGAGAACCTGCAAACGCCACACAGAGATGGCCGAGTTGGAATTGAACTCGGGTCTCCTAGCGGTGCGGTCTGCGCGCTAAACACTGTAGCGCCGCACAGCCCTCAGTCATGAATTGAAGTAGTTCTTTTAACCCGTTCGTTCATGACCGACACAACTAGGGGAGCTCACAGGCTAACAACCAATTGACCGAAATGAACGGATCTTTTTACTCAATGAATCGGAATGATCCGGTTCCCTGAAACGAACGATTCACTGAAAATTAGCCAACATACCTCAGGTATTGTTGAAATAGCTGGGAACAGAGAACATGTCCAAAGTGTTAATACCAAGAGCGAGAAACCAATCTAGCACTGCCTACGGCACGGAATTTACCCAATTCCATGACTCCTCCGTGACAGGTACTCCACCTTCCTTCGGCTTGCGGATGCCCCACAGTGACATAATAGCTGAGTAATATTCCTCTTTGGTATAAATTAGTGTGGTGAACATCCAGCAATTTTGCACCGAGTGCGTCATATACAATACAAATAGCGGGGGCCATTTTTATACTTTTTTTTTTTGGTAAAAATATATAGTCTATATGTATATATACACCTTCCTTCGACTTGAGGATGCCCCAAAGGTCATCCTGGAGATGTGTTTGGGTTCCTTGTCATGCTGGGAAAACCACAATGCAGCCCGGTTTTCCTCAATGAATGAACCACAGTTCCCCCATTGATGGCAGCACTCATGCACCATTCTTACAGTCAACCTACAACCTGGTAAATTGGAGAAATGCTGAGTAATATTCCTATTTGGTATAAATTAGTGTGATGAACATCCAGCAATTTTGCACCGAGTGCGGCATATACCGTACAAATAGTGGGGGCCATTTTTATATATATTTTTTTGTAAAAATATATAGTCTATATGTATATATACAATTTCCTTTGGCTTGAGGATGCCCCACAGGTCATCCTGGAGATGTGTTTGGGTTCCTTGTCATGCTGGGAAAACCACAATGCAGCCCGGTTTTCCTCAATGAATGAACCGCAGTTCTCCCATTAATGGCAGCACTCATGCACCATTCTTACAGTCAACCTACAACCTGGTAAATTGGAGAAATGCTGAGTAATATTCCTATTTGGTATAAATTAGTGTGATGAACATCCAGCAATTTTGCACCGAGTGCGGCATATACCGTACAAATAGTGGGGGCCATTTTTATATATATTTTTTTGTAAAAATATATAGTCTATATGTATATATACAATTTCCTTTGGCTTGAGGATGCCCCACAGGTCATCCTGGAGATGTGTTTGGGTTCCTTGTCATGCTGGGAAAACCACAATGCAGCCCGGTTTTCCTCAATGAATGAACCGCAGTTCTCCCATTAATGGCAGCACTCATGCACCATTCTTACAGTCAACCTACAACCTGGTAAATTGGAGAAATGCTGAGTAATATTCCTATTTGGTATAAATTAGTGTGATGAACATCCAGCAATTTTGCACCGAGTGCGGCATATACCGCACAAATAGTGGGGGCCATTTTTATATATATTTTTTTGTAAAAATATATAGTCTATATGTATATATACACCTTCCTTTGGCTTGATGATGCCCCACAGGTCATCCTGGAGATGTGTTTGGGTTCCTTGTCATGCTGGGAAAACTGCCAATCAGCCTGGTTTTCCTCAATGAATGAACCACAGTTCCCCCATTGATTACAGCACTCATGCACCATTCTTACAGTCAACCTACAACCTGGTAAATTGGAGAAATGCTGAGTAATATTCCTATTTGGTATAAATTAGTGAGATGAACATCCAGCAATTTTGCACCATTCAACACCAACACCTTGGATCTACTTTGTGTTGCCAGCTGTTTAGACAATAACGGCTGTGTGGGGTTTTTTTTCTTGAGGTCCGTGCCTTGAGAAGACACACTGATGAAAATGAGATGTTGCAAAGATGACTAAGCAGAAAGCAAAGCGCGGTTCTACCATGAAGTCTATCAAGAGACCACATGATCTTAATCCAGAGTCCATCTGCCACGTGTACAGTAACTCCTTTCTTGGTCTCATCAAAGGTCCACTTCCTGTGATCCCCATCATGTCATCTATGAACCTTTCAACATGTCTGCCTGACACCTCCCACCGTTTGCTCTCCCTGGCCATTAGCAAGCGTGAGGTAGATGTTGATCAAGTGCAGATGTGAGGAAAGAACATGTAGACCAGGAGGCTGGCCAACTGGGATGAAAAGAGCATCGTAAATTAAATCAACGGATCAACGGAGAGCCAAGCACGGCAACAAAGACGAGAAGCTAATTGTGAACAAGGTGGTCTGTGTTTATCTGAAGTACAGTACAGCATATTTCAGTATATTATTATTTATTACAGCATATTTCATTTCTCACCGTCTCGCTAAGCGAAAGGAGACCACCAAAAGTGGAGAGGATGAAAGATTGATGGGGAGAAAGTAGAGGAAGTCAGACATCTGTTGTACATCATTACAACAAGCTTTTATATCACAAATGACTTTATGCTTTATGTTTTTCATTTTTGTGTGTTTCTTCACATAGATTTTACTGCTGATTCATTTCGGGAATATTACATCTAACATTATGAATCCCAGAGATGGAAGAGCTGCATGAATCCTTTTAAGTCCGCAAGGATGCACCAAAGTGGAAGACCAAGCTGAATTTGAACTTTGGTGTTCCCCAGGGCTCAATGATAGCACCAATGGCTTTTTGCAGATGATATAGAGCAGCTACACACAATAACCAAGCTTGATATGCTCATTTTTTGGCCCTTGGTATTGAGTTGTGGACTCCTATAGAGCAGCTACACACAATAACCAAGCATGAGTGGGTTAACACAGGTTAGAATACAATAAAAACTATTATGCTCATTTTCCAGCCCTTTGTACCGAGTTGTGGACTCCTATAGAGCAGCTACACACAATAACCAAGCATGAGTGGGTTAACAGGTTAGAATACAATAAAAACTATTGTGCTCATTTTTTGGCCCTTTGTATTGAGTTGTGGACTCCTATAGAGCAGCTACACACAATAACCCGCATCTTTTTTAGATGGTGAAATCTTCACAGTGCAGAGGGCGGGTCTACTGCTTGTATTTGGGAACGTCCATATAAGGAAGTCCGAGACGTTACCGAGTGAAAGCGAGTATTCAGAGCTATCCCAGGTCTTTGACTTTGTGTAGTTATTTGTAGGTTAAAGGTAAAAAAAACTCAATTACCGTTTTCAAAAATGGTCTTCTGAATAGGAATATTTCATACAAGGAAGCCCAGTCAAGGTGAAACTTTGCAGTGTCAAACATCAATTCCACTTCACCATAGAGACGGAGATGAATAGACTAAACTTTATCGTGGGAGAGTAAGAATCAACAACTGGAAAGATCCCACCGTGACAAAACGTTTTTACACGGGTCTACCAGAAACCAGGGTCCTGTTGGGAGAACAAAAATGTTGGTTTCAGATCCTAACAGATGGCTGGACACTTGTTTAGGAAAAAGGCATCTGACTTGACATAGTGCAGGGGTCTCAAACATGCAGCCCGTGGGCCAAATGTGGCCCACAGGACACTAGTTTGAGGCCCCCGCCTTGATATGAAAGTTTAATGTTAAAGTTTGATATGGATGCTGTATGGTATCATGTACCCAGAAAAAATGATTACGTTTGATTCATGTTCATGTTATAGGTTAAATAACTGTTAATAGTTATCCTCCCTATCCGTGTGGAAGTGGTAAGTTTTTGGCTATTTAAGTTGAAAGGAAATAACTTGAAGGCTACCGTTTAGGTGGCTAGCTCTCTAGTTTGCGAGTTAGCATGTGTCTCAAGACCCTGCAGTTGCGCAATATGTTGTAAATAAAAAGAGTATAAATGTGACTATAGTCGTGTTTTGTCATGTCTACAGGGCTCTAATAATGCTTTGTTCATTTTAATATGAAAAAAATCATTTGTCTACCCACCAACTATATGTGCTTTCTTAACTTTTTATTATTATTATTATATTTATTTATTACTGATTGATTGATTTTCTTTATTCTTGATTTGTTTATTTATTTTTCATCTTATTTTGTGTAGAAAAATAAAAAGTAAGATATTTGAGAACAGTGGAATGTTTTATCAGAGCTTTTATTGTAGAAAATCGGAACCAAAGCACTGAAAAAGTTTGCATATTTTTCTGTTTTTAATAAATGCGTTTTTTTTTTTTGTAAAACCTGATGCGGCCCAGTCTCACCCAGACCCTAGCTCCAGTGGCCCCCAAGTAAATTGAGTTTGAGACCCCTGATGTAGTGCTTTCATAAACTCATTCATGCATGCATGCATGCATATTTCTTCATTCAACCAGTGGGATCAATATTGTATTTTTTTTGTTATAAATCATGGAGTTTTTCCTTATGTGTGACCCCATCCTCCACCACTAGCACCCCCACCCTTGTATCCGTACTCCATTTTATACCTACAGCTACAGTTACTACTCGACTCTTCTTTTTGAAAACAAGAAAATGCATGAAAAATGAATATTTTCCATAAAAAAAACATATGCTGGTTACCATAACAACGATGGTCAGAGGTGAGCTGGCGGCGGTGTAGCCTTCCAGGGTGGGTGTCGCAGCATCCGCTGACGTTTGATCCTGCCTTGAACACATGTGGCCGCAGTCCGCCCCACCCACCGAGCGTAGAAGTAGGACCCCGCTGGCGGAACAACCCATGTCACCTGTTGGGACCCCCCCCCCCCCCCTGAATGGCGGATAGCAGCCGAGCGTTTCGTGAAGCCTCGTCAAGGCGGCGGATGCTCCATCCTCGCTGCTACGGATTCCGGTTCTTTCTGCGGCGATGGCGGACTAAACTCACCGCTAGCCTCTCTCTCTCTCTCTCTCTCTCACTCTCTCTCACGCACACACATACGCTGAGTGCATTTGGTACAGTCCAGCCCAGCCCAGCCCAGTCCAGCCCAGCCCAGACAGCAACAAGGACCAGAACCAGGACACAAAGCCGCATCATTTTTCCTCACTCATTCTGCAGCCATCTTTTAACGACGGTCACACCAATCCTTCCACTTTTACAGTAAAGCCACCGGTTCTACCGCAGTCATGATAACCCCCCCCCCCCCCTTTTTGCTGCAGACTGCATAAACTTTGTTGTCTGTGTCGGCGCCTGAAGGGAAAACCGGGGTGCTCCTTTAGTCTGGAACACCCTGGCAACAACACTCGTACAGTCAGGGAGGCTCCGGGGAGGGAAAATAGGGAGTGGGCGGATTTGGAGAGGAAGCACGCAGCATGCGGACGGAGTACACGGACTCTGATACTGTCCTGTACTGCAACATTTACTACTGTACTCTCTGAGGCGTCAGCAAAGCAAAGACAAAAAAAATAAATGCTGGATTTGTTGCTCCTCTTGTTAACCCTCCTTTTGTGTTTTACATTTTAATACATAAAAAGAATCACATAACATTTGTTTATTGCATTCATTTTAATTATTTTAATTAAAAAATTTAATAAAAATTAAAATTAATTAAAAATTTTAATTAAATTAATTAATTTAATTAATTTATTGCATTAAGGCTTTTTTGACTTTGTCAGGAAACACTATTTCAACTAAATAAAACCAAAAAAAATAATTTTTACTACATTTTAAAATGGTCTGGTTGAAATGATGACCACTGTATTGTTAGGGTGGGTTTGGACCCGGTTATAATAATATGACTATAAAGCAATATTTTGAGCCACAACTGAAATCATAAGTGTACAATTAGCCAACACAATGACAACCAGCAGCTACAATAACCAAGCTAGAGTGGGTTAACAGGTTAGAATACCATAAAAAACTATTATGCTCATTTTTCGGCTTTTTGTATTGAGTTGTGGACTCCTATAGAGCAGCTACACACAATAACCAAGCTTGAGTGGGTTAACTTCAGGGGATTCTCATTTTGACCAATTTTTTCTCCAGTATACCAGCATAAAAACAATGTCCAGACATGTGACGTGAATTCACTCATTTGATTGGCTGATTTCACATTTCCAATTTGGATGATGGAAAGAATGTCAACAAGTACAGTGAACCAAGATCTGGACCTGTTCTGCTTTTTCATTTCACTTTATACTAAAGTTGTGTTGCTGAAAACAATAAGTTTTTCTACCTTTTCTTGACATGAATATATATGGGTCAAAATTCACCCCAACACCATACATGTTTCTTTAGTCATTCATACTCAAATGAGAAAATAAATCTAACTCATTGATTTAAGAGATATGTTCTATATCCCTCAGTAATAGCCAATTAACAAAAGAACCTTCAATTTATGAATATGATTCTTTTGAGGTTGATTTGAGCATTTTTGTAAATAGAAATGGAGGGGTATAGTGACAAAAAAAGGCCTCCATGCCCACACCAAAAGTATTAAAAGCAACATTTTCATGGATGAGGAAGCCTAAGAAGGTAACCAAGACATGACAAGCTAATTTGATGCTAACTTATTGTTTTTAGTGGATTTTATAGCTCATTTAATACACGACCCGTTAACATAAGAGATGCTACCAGGAAGCTAACACAAGAGGAAGGTTAATTAGCTGGCAACTTCCTGGATCACGGAGTCTGGGGTAGCAAAGGCCGCCTGGCGGGGTGCTGTGAGGTGTCGGGGGGGTGTCAGGTGAGAGGCAGCAGGACCTTGTAGTAATACTCTATGTAAAGTTCACCACAAAAATGTCAATAAATTGAGCAGATTTGGGCTTTTATAACCTGTGGTTTTAACCTTTAGATCAGGTCTACTTAACCCTTAGATGCACAAGTGGGTCAAAAATGACCCGGTCAGGTTGTTTTCTTCAAATATCTTCGTAAATAAAGTTTTTTATCATTTCATATTCCAGGTATTCCTCAAAAAACATGTTTTTGATATCATACCATTCACATTTTTAACTTACCTTTTATACATTTTAAGACATTTTAGTTTTTGTGTTACTACCCCAACCTTCCATAAGTGGGTCAAAAATGACCCGGTCAGGTTGTTTTCTTGAAATATCTTCATAATGAATAAATTGTTATCATTTCATATTCCAGGTATTCCTCAAAAATCATATTTTTGATATCATGCCATTGACATTTTTAACTTCCCTTTATGCAACACACAATGGATCCTCCCATTTTCTATTGTTGTACGGGGTCATTTTCTTTTTCAAAGATGTAAAAAAGTGAAAAATGAAGATGTTTCTAACATGAAATCATTCTTGTGTGGTCCTAAATATAATACTAAATATCATACAAGTGATTATTCCTAACCAAAATGGCCAAATTGTCCTAAAAAGGCATTGATTCTAGTATGGGTGATTTTTGATCCACTTATGGAAGAGTGGAGGGTCCAGTCACTCGTGCATCGAAGGGTTAAAACCCCATTTAGGTCCAAATATGCAAAGTGAATATTTTAACAATTTTTCAACAATTCTTAAGATTTTGATGAGGTCTTTATGTGTGATAAAAAAGCATGACTTGATATAAAAGAATGAGGAAATGACGGAGTTCTTCTGCTAAAATGAAAACATCTGTATCTTTACGACACATTTGTGTGTTTTAACGTACGTCATCGATATAATCTACGCTCGCATGTCATGACCAGACGTACGATGCACGTATCGAGATGAAGAAAATGACATCACCGTGGTGTCATTAATGTCTCCCAGATGTGCCGTCGCCGGGAACAACGACTACCGGGGTCCTCGCCCTCGTCTTTTTACGCTGCAATCATGCTTGTGGTTGAAGTATTTCCACAATAGCCAAGCGTGTAGCGTTTTACTGGCTTCAAATAGCCGAGCCGGGCCTACGGAGGAAACCTGGGTCTAATAAACCCCCCCCCCCCCTGGATGTTGCTTGGTAAGCAGTTAGCTAGCTGGGCTATAGTTGGCTTCCCTGAGTAATGGGGGCGTTTGATGTGGTGGCTTTAAAATGCTCTCTTGTTGCCATGGTGACCAGCACAGGGATGCTGCCACTCCTGACGTGCACAAGGTCACATGGAAATAAAAGGTACTCAAACACTTTGATGGTCCAACCATCATTAGCGACCTCACGTTATCATGCAAGGTCAATAATTAGCACTAATAATGACAAACTAAGATTCATTCACTTTTCCTTTGCCTCATGAATAATAATGACCTTCTCTTCACACTCGATGACAGGTAAAAATGTCAAAAACGAAACTCTTACAAACTGGAGATCAGCTGATGTTGCATTCAAGGCCGACCGAGGTGAGCTGATGTTGCATTCAAGGCCGACCGAGGTGAGCAGTTCTGAGTAAAACCTCAACGTGTACATTTTGCACCACATCTGCACAAACAGGAAGTCAGTCAAGCTTTGTTTCCTGCATTCCATCCTGACCTTTTCTCTTGCTTCTATCACCGATCAGACAAAGGATGAAAGTTGAAGTTCTTGTATCTCGACATATTGTCTATTAAATGTAATACTTAGTGTAATTAGCCATAATTAACCAGAGATATGTCTATGGGTGGAAATGGAAAGTCAATCCAAACCATTACATAAACATTTGTCATAGTCAGTACATGCAGGTGGGATGTCCTGAAGAACAAGGACCACAGGACCATTGGACCACAGGACCACAGGACTATTGGACCAAAGGACCACAGGACTATTGGACCAAAGGACCACAGGACTATTGGACCAAAGGACCATAGGACCATAAGACCAGAGGACCACAGGACCTAAGGACCATAAGACCACAGGACCATTGGCCCATAGCGCCACAGGACCATTGGACCATAGGACCACAGGACCTCAGGACCATAAGACCACAGGACCAAAGGACCACAGGACCTAAGGACCAGAAGACCATAGAACCACAGGACCTAAGGACCAGAAGACCATAGAACCACAGGACCATAGGACCATAGGATCACAGGACCATTGGACCATAGGACCATAAGACCACAGAACTATAGGACCACAGAACTATAAGACCACAGGACCATAGACCCATAGACCACAGAACCATTGGACCATAAGACCATAGAACCACAGGACCATAGGACTATAAGACCACAGGACCATAGAACCATAGACCACAGGACCATAGCAACACAGAACCATAGGACCACAGCACCATAGGACTATAGGACCATAGACCACAGGACCATAGCACCACAGGGTCACTGGACCATATGACCACAGGACCTTAGGACTATAGGACCACAGAACCATAGACCACAGGACCATAGGACTATAGGACCATAGACCACAGAACCATAGGACTATAGGACCACAGAACCATAGGACCATAGCACCACAGGACCACAGAACCATAGGACTACAGGACCACAGAACTATAGACCCATAGAGACCGAAAGGACAACATCGCTGTTACAAGCGGCTGCAAACGACTCGGGCATCTGAGCAGAACGCCTCCCGGACGCGTGTCTGACTGGTAGGGGGCTTCAAGGAAGACCCAGGGCCCGAGTGTAGTATCGTCTTTAGATGTAACGCCTTTCATGAAGCACACCAACATCTGGTGGACCATGACTTCTTCTGGGATGTCAATCACTTTGACTCAAGTCTTTATTGACTTTGACTTTTTCATTCATGTGTGATTTCAAGCAAAGCCCAGAAGAAATTCCTTACGTTTGGGAGCACATCCAAGGAACACACCATCATTTTTATACACCCCACTTGGGTCTGGGATCTGCTCTGTACAAACTGGTCTTCTAGTTTTGCTCCTGTCTCAACTCCAAAAGGCTTTTTACCAGCCTGACTGTTCAAGATTCTGAAGTAGTGAGTTGGACTTTGGAGTTGGGTCACAGGAAGTCGTACACCGCCAATGCCATCTAGCGCTGGGAGCCCAACACAGCAGGCTCTCCACCTCGGGCCCATCTGCTGGTGCTTTACTACGCCATCTGCAGGGGCCACTGGGAGCCAGATAGGATCTGCTCTGCTGGTTTATTTACAAAAGGAAGCCATTAAAATGTCTTTAACTGGGAACTGGAGTCCCGAGGCGGTATGGATGTTGTTGTGGGCGGGGGTTGGGAAGACAAGGTGGGCAGAATTAGGGGCAGGGGGGGGGCGACTGCTGGGAAAGTGTCTATTGCTGAAAAAAACAACATTATTTTCCCTCCAACTAAAAAAGTAATTATACACTATAGACTGAGATATTATAATGCAAGACCATTTATGAAAAAATCATATTCAAGCAACATTTTACCTTTTCTTTCCACTTTAAACATTTAAAACGACTTCAGCCTGAAATATACACATCAATAAAAAATACCAATTGGCTATACCAATACTGCACGGCACTTCATTACTAATATATTTTTTTTTTATTAATATTAAAGCATCGCTTCCCGCAAACTTGTCACTTGTCACAAAAACACGTGATAATCATTTTACTGTCATGCTTCTTATGCATTTTCACAAACAAAATTGAACAAATACTGCAATATGAAATATCAGTTCCAGTAAATAAGTTATACGTTGATGAAAAAAATTAAATGAAAAATTAATTTTAAACTTAAAAAAAAAAAAAATCATGACCAATAGTGAACTAAAATTCTGCTATCAATAATATCCATCCATATCCAACATATCCATTATTTTACACGGCTTAAATACTTTTCTGACAGCAATGATCTATATAATGTAGCGTTGCTGGGAGCATTTCCTGTATCCCAGAGTGCTTTGCTGTACAGCTTTTGTAAAAAAAAAAACAAAAAAAAGCTAGAAAGCACATAGCTAAAGCTCACATAGTAGTTGGTTAATATTCTGCATTATACGTTGGTAATGTATTGTCTGTTTTTTATCTATTTTATCTGTTTTTTTTATCCTATTGTGTTGATGTTGTGTGTAGTTCTTTTGACACCAGGATTAGGAATTGTGTGTGACGTGGTGACGTTTTGACGACCCACAACGTCTAAAAGCAGGGTTGTCCAAAATGCAGCCCGGCTGCCATTTACGGCTCACGACCGTTTGGACCCGCCCTTGGCACATTCTAAAAATACAATTAAACAAAAAAACTAAATATAACAGTAAAAATGTATACAATACAGATATAATATTATAAGAAAAAATGTACAAGGACGAAAGAAAAGGCAAAAAAGCGAAAAAATGATGTCACTGATAACACAAATGTAAGATTTTTTCTTTGTCAATATGCATCCCTCAGCGGAACAACTTTTAGTTAATGAAGGTTCAAATGTGGCAACGGTTTGACACTGGAACTGATTGTTTTTTTTCCATTATTTCCTAAGAGTTGTGGACTCCTATAGAGCAGCTACACACAATAACCAAGCTTGAGTGGGTTAACACAGGTTACAATCCAATAAAAAATATGCAAATTTTTCGGCCCTTTGTATTGAGTTGTGGACTCCTATAGAGCAGCTACACACAATAACCAAGCTAGAGTGGGTTAACAGGTTAGAATACAATAAAAACTATTATGCTCATTTTTCGGCCCTTTGTATTCAGATGTGGACTCCTATAGAGCAGCTACACACAATAACCAAACTTGAGTGGGTTAACACAGGTTAGGATACAATAAAACTATTATGCTCATTTTTCGGCAAAAAAAAATGCCAAAAAAATGCAAAAAAGTGTAACGTAAGGAGAAAAAATGATGTCACTGATTACACAAATGTAAGATTTTTTCTTTGTCAGTATGCATCCCTCAGCGGAAGAACTTTTAGTTAATGAAGGTTCAAATATGGCAACAGTTTGACACTGGAACTGATTTTTTCTTCTCCATTATTTCCTAAGGGAACCATTCAGCACCGGGCGGAACAGATTGTGTTGACTTTGGAGGTACCGCTGTAGCGCCTCCTCCCTACTGTTTACTAAGACCTTCTGTTGTCCAAGTCCTGAATCAGCATCTTAGACGGGAAGTCTGGGATACACAAGAGATATTTTATCCCGCAAACAAGCAGCAGAGGGACACACGACTGCTGTCCCGTAGTCGCAGCCTCATTAATTCCCACTCCCACACGGCATCCATCCCTTTGTGTTCTATCCGGGGTCGGACCTCCATTGTGCAAAACACTCATTTTAATATTTGCAATAAACGCCATGCATTTATATATAAATATAAATTATATAAATAGATGAAGCAGCAACATTTTTAGGGAGAGTTCTTTGGTAGCAGAGGTACACTCAGATCATAAAAACATGCTTTTATGTTGCAGTAATGCTTTAAATACTACAGGGATGCTTTATAAGAGGGGTCTCAAACATGCAGCCCGCGGGCCAAATGTGGCCCGCAGGACACTAGTTTGAGGCCCCCGCCTTGATATGAAAGTTTAATGTTTGATATGGATGCTGTATGGTATCATGTACCCAGAAAAAATGATTACGTTTGATTCATGTTCATGTTAAAGGTTAAATAACTGTTAATAGTTATCCTCCCTATCCGTGTGGAAGTGGTAAGTTTTTGGCTATTTAAGTTGAAGGGAAATAACTTGAAGGCTACCGTTGAGGTGGCTAGCTCTCTAGTTTGCGAGTTAGCATGCGTCTCAAGGGGTTATGCTGATATGAATCTGCTCATCATCGCTGGAACGATTGCAGTTGTAATAAATCCGAGAAGGATTCCTCTCGGTTCTTCAAACTTTGAGTGTTACACAGCCTCCCTGGTTTCCGGGCCAACTCAAACTCCAACCAAACCGCAATCCCCCCCCCTCCACGTCGAGGCCGCTGTCACTCGGAAATGATCCCAAATGATTCCTGTTTCCTGTAACTCGCCCTGAACTCGCAGTGTTGTCAAATCCAGAGAGGGAGAAATATTACACTCATGTAATCCTAACAGAAACCTACACCAGCCTACGGATATGCAAGGGAAGTCTTCTTACAGTCGGGAAGTTGGGAAGTTGTGGAATTACAGATGCCAAGAACACATACTGGGGCCGCATGGTGGAGGAGTGGTTAGCATGGAGGCCACACAGTCAGGAGATTGAGAAGAACTGGGTTTAATTCTCTCATTTTTCGGCCCTTTGTATTGAGTTGTGGACTCCTATAGAGCAACTACACACAATAACCAAGCTTGATATGCTCATTTTTCAGCCCTTTGTATTGAGTTGTGGACTCCTATAGAGCAGCTACACACAATAACCAAGCTTGAGTGGGTTAACACAGGTTAGAATACGATAAAAACTAGTATGCTCATTTTTCGGCCAAAAAAATGCAAAAAAAAAAGCAAAAAAATGCAAAAAAGTGTAATGTAAGGAGAAAAAATGATGTCACTGATAACACAAATCTAAATCTATATTTTTTTTAATATATATTAATAAAAAAATTAATATTTTTAAAATTTATTTATTTTTATTTATTTATTATTATTTAATTTTTATATTTTAATAAAAACTTCAATGAAATATATATATTCTATTTTCATAAAAACTTTAATAAAAAAATATATACATATCTATATAAAAAATGTCCCGCGTTTAATTATAAAATATTAGCAAGATTTTATCTTTTCCTGTTTAAATTGATCCCGGGTGCGTTCTTTCAACGAATGCTGAGATATGACGTAACACGCAGCTCCAGCTCCAAAATCGGCATTTTACGGCATATTTTATGAAAACCCTAATTCCATCCATCCTTCCTTATTCTACGCCGCTCATCCTCAATAGGGTGGCGGGTATGCTGGAACCTACCCTAGCTGTCTTTGGGTGAGAGACGCGACACCCTGGACTGGTCGCATGAGTGACTGGACAAAAAAATGTTAGGTGAACACAACCCGTTCCCAGAGGAACGTGCGGCACTTTTGAAGTGAGTCTATGACCAGGTCTAAGGTCTAGGAGGTCCATGGAGACATGGAGACTAATGCTTTTTATCAGCGGAGCCGCTCCTGGACCCCAAGATTAATAACGGCAGCTCATCTCCGTCGCTTCCTTTTTATATACTTTCTGCTATGGAGGGTCAAAGGGGGACAGGTCTGGTGGAGCTGGATTATGGTGGAGGTGATCAAAGCCGACACGGAGCGTTTAGACAGGCGGATCTCGGAGTGTGTAAAAAGGATTAGCCGTTCTGTTCACGGCGCCAGACTTGGGCTTCGGCTCGCAGGCATTTTGCTTGAACACGAAGATAGAAGATGAGCTTAATGGTGAATCCACTAGTTCTTCAACCTTTACCTTTACCCACGAAGATAGAAGATGAGCTTAATGGTCAATCCACTAGTTCTTCAACCTTTACCTTTACCCACGAAGATAGAACATGAGCTTAATGGTGAATCCACTAGTTCTTCAACCTTTACCTTTACCCACGAAGATAGAACATGAGCTTAATGGTCAATCCACTAGTTCTTCAACCTTTACCTTTACCCACGAAGATAGAAGATGAGCTTAATAGTCAATCCACTAGTTCTTCAACCTTTACCCTTCTGGTCCCCAAGTCCAAATATATTAGCCAGACCCTTAGAGACTAATAGACATCATCTTATACCCGCAAATGTAATACATTTCCCACAAACGTAATAACAAACGTAATACTGAATTACTGAAATACTAAAATTATCACAATTTATTTGTGGGCGTATTTTATGTTTTATTTTATTTTAGTTTTATTTGATTTTATTATATAATACATCATTTTGATATTTTTTGTATTTTGGGAAAAATATTTTGTTACACTATTGTCTATATTTTAATTCATATTAAAATAAAAATAAAATAAAAAATAAAAAATATCTCCAATAACCAATATATTATAATAATAATAATAAAATAACCAATATATTCAAATTATTTATATAATATTTATTAAATTTTGTATTATTTTATCATTTTTTTTCCTCATGGAAATATAATCTTACTTTTGCAACATTGTATACTTAAGTGTGTCTTTTTTTCTGTAAAATGGCTGAAATATATACACATCATCTTATTAAAACATATTTCCAATAACCAATATATAATAATAATAATAATAATAAAATAACCAATATATCAAAATTATTTATATTATATTTATTAGATTTTGTATTATTTTATCATTATTTATTTTTCAACCTTACTCTTGCAACATTGTATACTTAAGCGTGTCTTTTTTTCTGTTTTTCTTTTTTTAATTTGATTTTAGTTTTATTTGATTTTAGTTTTATTTGATTTTAGTTTTATTTGATTTTAGTTTTATTTGATTTTAGTTTTATTTGATTTGATGTTTATTAGTTTTTATTACTGTACTGGCGTATTCAGAGCAAAGTTGACGTTGGCCATTTTACTGACTCTGCCGATGCATTAGCTTGTTTTACCAACGTTTTAGCCAAGCGTCAACAATTGTGACGCCGCACTTAGCACACTCTGTTCTTGTGCTACTCAGTCAGCAGACTAGCTTAAAGCCGTCGCAGTTAAGCGTCACAAGGCATGCACGGGCGCGTGTGCGCAGATGCTCAAGGGCGCGGGCAGCGAGACAAAAGGGGGGGGGGGGGCTAATGGCAGTAGCATATTCAAGCCTCCTACTGAGGAATGCAGAGTGAGGAGTCGGACACAACACTTCAATTCACTCCCAAGAGACTAAGTGGACTATTCTTAGTCCAGTTATGTGGAGTGGACCCAACAGGACCCCCACGCTGCCTAAGTTCCACCCCGAGGCCTGAGTGAAGAAGCGTCCATGGTGAGGCTTCAAGTTCCTGACGAGAAAGGCAAAAGAAGGCAAACGGGAATGGATCCTCTTAACTTTAACGTGACCTCCTTTGGGTTATTCTGATCCAAATTGCTGCGTGGAAATGTTCCCACTTTCAGCTCCGACGTGCCCAACGGCCCCCCGGTGCGGCGTCACCAAACCATCAAACAGTGGCTCCATTCAGCAGGAGGCGGCACAGGCTTTCTTTTTGTTCCGATTGCTCTTATTTCACTGTCCTCGCCCTCTCTCGCCCTCTCTCGCCCTCCCTCGCCCTCCCTCGCCCTCCCTCGCCGTCCGCCTCAATGAGTCATTGAGAAGATACACCCGTCCTGGCCGTGCACGGTGCCACTGTTGTCGGGCTAACTAACGCCGGCTCAGCCGTCTGCGCTTCGGTCGTTACAAACGTCAAAGAGCTATTCATCTCATTAGAATCCCTTCTTCGACTCTCTGGTTTACGTAGCGTGACGATGCCGGAGGGCATTCGCCGAAAATAACCAGGAAGTGAACCAGGAGGCCATCCGGGTGGTTTAAAAAAGTTAATAATAATAATAAATAATCATGTTAATTTATATTATTATATAATACATCATTTTTGATATTTTTTGTATTTTGGGAAAATATTTTGTTACACTATTGTCTATATTTGACAATTAAAAGAATATATTTTAATTCATATTAAAATTAAAATAAAATAAAAACATTTATATTTAAAAAATTCCAATAACCATTCATTCATTCATTCATTTTCTACCGCTTTTTCCTCACGAGGGTCGCGGGGGGTGCTGGAGCCTATCCCAGCTGTCTTCGGGCGAGAGGCGGGGTACACCCTGGACTGGTCGCCAGCCAATCACAGGGCACATATAGACAAACAACCATTCACACTCACATTCATACCTATGGACAATTTGGAGTCGCTAATTAACCTAGCATGTTTTTGGAATGTGGGAGGAAACCGGAGTACCCGGAGAAAACCCACGCATGCACGGGGAGAACATGCAAACTCCACACAGAGATGGCCGAGGGCGGGGACCGAACCCTGGTCTCCTAGCTGTGAGGTCTGCGCACTAACCACCAGACCGCCGTGCCGCCCTCCAATAACCAATATATTATAATAATAATAAAATAACCAATATATTCAAATTATTTATATAATATTTATTAAATTTTTTGTTATTTTATCTTTTTTTTCTCATAAAAATATAACCTTACTCTTGCAACATTGTAGACTTAAGCGTGTCTTTTTTTCTGTAAAATGGCTGAAATATATACACATCATCTTATTAAAAACATATTTCCAATAACCAATATATTATAATAATAAAATAGCCAATATATTAATATTATTTATATAATATTTATTAGATTTTGTATTATTTTATCATTATTTATTTTTCTCATAAAAATCTAACCTTACTCTTGCAACATTGTATACTTAAGTGTGTCTTTTTTTCTGTAAAATGGCTGAAATATATACACATCATCTTATTAAAAACATATTTTCAATAACCAATATATTATAAGAATAATAATAAAATAACCATTATATAAATTTTTTTTTTATATATTTTTAAATTTTTAATATTTATTAGATTTTGTATTATTTTATCATAATTTTTTCTCAAAGGCCGTGAGATGCGATATAAAGTCTTTGGTTGCGAGTGCTTGACTCATCACACGTGCGGCCGACGACAGCGCTCAGGTTTGAACACAAAGCGCCGCCAAAACGACAATACGTGCGACTCGCTGTGGTGTTCCTAATGAAGTGGCCGGTGAGATACCGTTTAGCTGATTGGTGATGTGCCAACGCCGATGGCGCGTGCTCTCGGCGGACAATGAATCCTATTGTCCTCGTATGAGTACGTACTCGACCTGACAAAGAGGACAGCAGCTGCCAGGCGAAGCTTCACTGTGACTCCTTTCACTTTCACTTTCACTATGCTGCTCAAGCATGGGCACGAGGGCCACCTATCACGACGTCCGAGGATCCGATCACCAAAATAAATGTCTGACTTGATGTCCGTGAAGTTAGCAAGCCATGTTTCTGGGCGACTTTGTCAAGCTTGAGCGGAAGGGGAAAGACATGAAGTACGTTTGTCCTACACACAGCTGCAGAGATCTGCTGGAGAAGTGCTCGTCATTCCAAACAGTCCCTTTTAAATGTTAGATTATTTCACAAGTCTGTAGTTTGGGTCGCCGTTCCTGAGGAAGAACGACTTGAGAACCATTGATCTAGATCAGTGGTTCCCACAGTGGGGCACACGTACTCTCACAGGTACGTCGATTGCCACAGGGGGTACGTGAATAAAAATCAACAACAATTAGCGCCAGAAACACAAAATTACGAGTGCGCCTGAATGCCTCCTAGTGTAAGAAGAAGACAGGAGGACAAAGACGGAGCGGAAAGTTGTCCTGCTTAGCGAACATTCATTCATTTTCGAGGGTGGCAGGGGGTGCTGGAGCCTATCCCAGCTGTCTTGGGGCGAGAGGCGGGGTACACCCTGGACTGGTGGCCAGCCAATCACAGGGCACATATAGACAAACAACCATTCACACTCACATTCATACGTATGGACAATTTGGAGTGGCTAATTAACCTAGCATGTTTTTGGAATGTGGGAGGAAACCGGAGTACCCGGAGAAAACCCACGCAGAGATGGCCGAGGGTGGGATTGAACTCATGTCTCCGAGCTTTAAGATCTGCACGCTAAAAACTCGTCCGCCGTGCAGCCTGCTTGCGAATTTATTAATACTATAAAAGTGAGGCCTCCCCTACTCACTAATAAGTGATTTTCTGGGGGGTACTATTACAGTATATGGCATTTTATCAAGTACTGACTTCTCGGAACAAAAACCTATAAAATGAGAATAGACTTGAGGGCCGGGCTGACGACATTTGTGGCCGTAAATGGCCCGTGGGCTCCACTGTGGACACCCCTGGTGTGGACCAATTGAGGTCTGAAGGGATGCTAAAATGCCAATGATGTTCTACTCCAGACTAGAACATCAGCTTGCAGATACCATTTCAATACAGATCTTTTCTTCATTTCTCTCTTTGGATTTTTTCTGTTTATGCTTGAACTGATCCAGATCTAGATCTAGATCTGGATCTAGATCGGTTCTTGTTTCTAGGGAAATAACGCTAAAAGACCATAATAGCCCAAAATGAGCCAAAACAGTGGACAAAGAGCTATGCAAAGACTGATAGGAACGCTTCCTGTTAGGATTCCATCTTAATTGACCCTGTGTGTTTCCATGGCAACAGAGGCACCGCTACATAAGGGCAGCTCCCTGCTAATACAGCCAGTACCACTCCTCAGGGACCATTGATTTTCAACATCATTTGTTTGTACGCTAGAAGTGCCGGGTCTATGCTACTGTACTTCCATGTACTGTGTCACTACGAGGGTCGCTAGTTGAGCGCCATGCACCCCAGGCAATCGGCACGTCACGGAGCGAGAGCGTAGTCAAGTTGACAGCCAGTCCCCTGACGGGTACGCTACATTCATATCACAGATGCACGTCTACCCAGAATGCCCCCCCCCCGTTGCTCAAACGCTGTCTGACACGCGTTAGAGCTCCAGACGTGCAGACGTACCCACTGGTGTTGTTTCTCTCCAGGAACAACCTTCACGTTAGAGCCCAGGAAGCTCAAGCACATGCAAGAAGATGCCAGAAGAGTCCATTTGGACCAGGGGTCTCAAAGTCAATTTACTTGGGGGGCCACTGGAGCTCGGGTCTGAGTGAGACTGGGTCACATCAGGTTTTTAAAAAAAAAAAAAAAACGCATTTATTAAAAACAAAAAATTTTAAAAACTCAATCAATCAAAGAAAATCAATCAGTAATAAATAAATATAATAATAATAATAAAAAGTTAAGAAAGCACATATAGTTGGTGGGTAGACAAATGATTTTTTTCATATTAAAATGAACAAAGCATTATTAGAGCCCTGTAGACATGACAAAACACGACTATAGTCACATTTATACTCTTTTTATTTACAACATATTGCGCAACTGCAGGGTCTTGAGACACATGCTAACTCGCAAACTAGAGAGCTAGCCACCTAAACGGTAGCCTTCAAGTTATTTCCTTTCAACTTAAATAGCCAAAACTTACCACTTCCACACGGATAGGGAGGATAACTATTAACAGTTATTTAACCTTTAACATGAACATGAATCAAACGTAATCATTTTTTCTGGGTACATGATACCATACAGCATCCATATCAAATAACATTAAACTTTCATATCAAGGCAGGGGCCTCAAACTAGTGTCCTGCGGGCCACTTTTGGCCCGCGGGCCGCATGTTTGAGACCCCTGATTTGGCGGATTGGATAGCAGATGCTTCATAATTGATATATTCTTATGCTTTGTAGGGATGACAGACAACGCAAGGCAAAAAAAAAACAAAACAAAAAACCACATGTTAGCCAGATGTGACCCCTCCCAGTTCTTGCATGCTTCAGGTCATTGATAAAAATCGCAAATTCTAGTCAGTGAAAGGTCCTCCATCTTGAAGGGCGACTTTCATGTGTGACTTTCTTTCCACACAAAAGGGCAGGCAATCACGCCAACAGATGGATTTCTTTGGTTTGTTGTGATTTAAGTAAGAAAATATTCAAAGTCGTCATCACTTGCGTGAATGTTTGGGGGCGTTGGGCTCCCTAACAAAAGCCGCAAAATGTTGCTTCATCATTTTTGGAGGCTGTGAGATAGTCGACTTCAACAATAGCAAGGATACACTCCAAGTGATCCACTGCATGAGTCCAAGGAACAAACTCTGTGGTTTATCGTTAGCGTTACATTTGACAGTTTACGAGTAATTATTAGTCATTTCTGGAGATAGATTAAGCAATAACTTGTTGGTGATAAGGAATTTGGCAGAATGTGCTTCAAGATGCATCATTAGTTGGGTCCTGGATTTCCTTGTGGTGCAGAAAATGTCGTCCTCAACATTTGTAGGGTTCCTTGAAAACCAGAATTTTGGCTGCATTTCACTTTTTGAGTTCCCTTTGCTTCCTGAAGTTACGTGCTTATTACGTATATGCAGTATAGGGCACGTTACTTTAAGAAAGTAATTATAGTTATTAGTTACTTCTCCAAAAAAGTAACTGAGTTACTCCATTCCAAAAGTAAGTAGTTACATGTAAAAGTAACTATTGCATTACTCGCTCCTGCTAAGCCCCACCCCCATTACGTTTATGTACGTTTGAGTTGCTCACACGAGACGTGGACAAAGTTTTTTTTTTTTCGGGGACATCATGTATTTTTTTACCTTTGACCTCAACAAGGTAGTATCGAAGTAGTATCTGTACTTCCCTTTGGCAAACGCTGTCTTCTCACCTCCTCACTCGCCACGTCTCACTATGCTGTAATCGACTACCCGACTATCGACGACACTTACGACGGTACCCGTTATGGCATTGGATGCTCATATCACCGAGTACTCTGGTATGGGACTAAAATAAACTAAAATAAATTAAAATAAAATAAATTAAAATAAAATAAAATAAAATAAAATAAATTAAATTAAAATAAAATAAATTAAAATAAAATAAATTAAAATAAATTAAAATAAATTAAATTAAAATAAATTAAAATAAATTAAAATAAATTAAAATAAATAAAAATAAAATAAAAATAAATAAAATAAACCAATAAATAACAAAAAAAAACCTTAAACTATATTATGAAAGCAGGAAGTGAACAAATGTAAGAGTTAGTGATTGTAAAAGTACCAGATGGAGGGGTAGGATTTAATAAGCTTTGCTTCTTCCTACTCCTTTTGGACATGTGGAACTGGGAACTGATTATGGGATGCACTCAATTGGAATCTGATGCATGTTCTAATGAAATAAAACCATTACCATTACCATTACCATTACGTGAACACACACTGTTTTGTGCTATTCCATTGCCCATCAAACGTGTCGGTGAGCGTCGACTGTGTATTTTTTTTCTCCAAAAGACAAAGTGGGTTGCGTGGATATGTTGGGAGGCGGGAGAGTTTGTTATGTTGCCCTTTATGACACTGACCAACGTGACAAAATGTCATTTATAGTACTGTCCCTTGAGAAGATGTCAAATGATGGACTAATTGTGAAGCGGCTGATTTGCTGATTTGGTACCATCAGGGCGCCATGGACGCCAATGCTAATAACGGGTCTCCACAGCGGACAGCCTTGTGGCATTGCAGATACAGAGCCGTACAATGGGATGCCAGGGCAGACATGTTAGCCATGTGGTTAGTGTGGGCTGGAATCCACCAGCGCTGAATGTCATGTGGTTTGTCCCAGCAGGCGGCATCCACCGCGAGGACGACACATGTGGTGACGTGCTGCTATTTTTTTTAGCAAAGCTCACATTAAACACGCTAAAAAAGACGTGAAGTGGGCTCCATTCATAAGCTCAAATGCAAGAAATTCTATTGTGATATTTGTCATATTTGCATTGTAGATTGGAGTAAAGCCAAAGACCACCATCCATGCTCCTACAGATTTGAAGATGGGTGGTCTGCCATTGAAGAGAAGGATTATAAAGCAGCTCTGACGGAGGCCGGAACCCATTTGTGTACTAGTTGTACTACAGTGAAACTATAGACCAGCCAGAAAAAGAGAGGGAGTGACACGGAGTGAATGAACAGAAGTGAAAGCGAAACATAGAGAGAGGCTCACGCTTCATTGAACGTTACGCCAAAGGGCCTGATTCTGCTGACCTGCTTTCTTTCAGCAACAAAAAAAAGCCATGCATTAACACGTTGACGCAAACATCCGTGTGAGTGGGTGCTCAAACGCCCGTGGACCTTTTACACCCGCTTAGTTTCAGCTGGTGCACAACGCCGTCGTACCTGCACAGTCGGACACATGTTTACCCCAGACTCCTCCATACCTATATACACTTACTATGGTTCCAATTATTATTGTAATTACAATAAAAAATAAAAAATAAAAAATAAAAAATAAAAAATAAAAAATAAAAAATAAAAAATAAAAAATAAAAAATAAAAAATAAAAAATAAAAAATAAAAAAATAAAAAATAAAAAAAAATAAAAGGAAAACAGGAAGTGAACAAATTTAACAATTAGTGATTGTAAAAGTACCAGATGGAGGGGTAGGATCTAATAAGCTTTGCTTCTTCCTACTCCTTTTGGACATCTGGAACTGGGAACTGATTATGGGATGCACTCAATTGGAATCTGATGCATGTTCAAATGAAATAAAACCATTACCATTACCATTACCATTACCATTTAATGCAACTTATTCAAAAAGGTGTCCACACTGAAGCCTCCCAGGAATGATGTCACATGACTACACATGAATGCTGATAAATCGGATGCTTCCAAATCATTTTTTTTGATGCACAGCACAGATGCCAAAATTAAACCCTTGCCACAAAGCATGCTGGGTCAGTAGCCACGTTTATATGAGGAGTTTTTCTCTTCCCGAATGACCTTTCCGAAAGCAATAGTATACATGGAAAGGAAAATTCCAATTGCGTGTCAACATATAATCAACCAGAATAGTCAATGGGGCATGCCCAGTAAAACGTAAACACCAACATCACGTGATACCGACTTCCTCCAGTTTTTCTTCCACTTGTTGGAATAACTCCGTATTGCCAGTTTTTCCTTCATCCAGTCTTGGAATTTAGTTGGAATCAAAAACAAACTTTCCTTAGCAGTCCAGTGCCGATTGCTGGCCTCCATTTTTAAAAGTGAAGAACGTCTGGAGCTGCGTGTTACGTCATATCTCAGCATTCGCTGAAAGAACGCACCCGGGAACAGGAAAAGATAAAGTTCAATCTTGCTAATATTTTATAATTAAGCTGGGCACATGTTTTATATAGATATGTATTTTCTTTTTGACTAAAAGTGTACTTGTGAATGGCGTATAGAAGGGTTTAGATTGTGTTCCACAGATGGCGCTAATGCACACCAAAGCTGCTTGCCAACCGCCAATAAACAACAGAAGAAGAAGAAGAACGCAGTCTGACAACTTTCCGTTTGAGCGGGTACAAGATACCTCAATGGGATTGGGGAAAGGAATATTCCACCCCTGGGAATCCCATGATATATTCATTGGGATTGGCACTTTTCTTTGGGAATGAGGTGTATACAAAGGTTACATTCTTTCCCTTTGAGCAAATAACACCAATGGAATTGGAATATTTGGCTCCATGTATACGTGGATATGTCCCACCAGCTTCAGGAAGTCTTTGAAGCGGAGTACACTATTTTTTGAAACCAAATGTGTCCTGCTTTAGAGACACATTAGAACGTCCCTAAAAAGTCAGTTTTGCATCACAGGGGATCCGTAAGTGTTGGAGCTTAAAATGGACGGATCGGTCCTAAAGTGCCCCAGTGATGTATACTGCAGTGGAATATTATGCACGGTATCGGCCCAAGACATGTACTGTCCAACAAAGCAAGTCAACGATCAATGATCTTGTGCACAGAGAAACATACAGTACGTTTCTACAGCGTCTCCTGGGAGGATTCCAATCTGAAACGTTCTGCACTGAACCAACAGAACGTCCAATTCTTGGACGGCATTGCGATCAATGGTGCACTCTGCTGAGCTGTGTCCTACTGACACACTAACACAGCAAGTGTGGAATGGGAGAATGGGGGAGTGGATCGGAATGACCTTTCTTTATGGAAATCTCCGGAACGGACACTCGGACATTCGGATAAGGAGAATCTAACATGGATCATTCAGTCTTTTTTCTATTTATTCCCCAAAGATGGCCCCTTCTCCCCTTTACCGTCCTTGCTGTGAGGTGTGACACGCCCACCGGAGCTTGTCATAACGTGGAGATTTTTTTTTTTTTTTTTTTTAAAGGTTGTAAATGGAAATGGAGTACCGTGGCGCTAGCTATCACCGCTCCTGCGTCCCTTCCTCCATTTTCCAGATGCCTCCTGCCGCATCCCACTAACCTACAACCAAGCCACAATTCCATTCATCTCATTTGGACACACTGGAAAACTCCTTCCACTCCCCCCCCCCCCACTCTCTTCCCATTGTGGGAATCAATGCAAGGACATATTTGAAGCATTAAAAGCTAGTGTGGGGTCTTTGCTGCATAGAAAGATGCAAGATGAATGTCAATGGCAGCTCTAGCACAGCTGGAAGGCGGTGGGGGTGTGTGTGTGGGGGGGGGGGGGGTATCGGTCTGCAGAGGTGGTGTGGACTCATGAGGTCCCCCTTTTTCAATCCATGTTTGATCATTAACATCCAACCGTCCACAGCCCACAGGTGGCGATGCGTGTTTTTTTTTTTCTATCATCGACGCCGGCTCTTTACTCACCGCCACTGCGGAGTGTCTGACAGCGTTGCAGGCTGTCTGCCGGATCTCCGCGGCGCTCCCGGGCTTCAGCAGGTTCTTGGTGAATCTCCGGGTCGATTCGGCTGCCATGTCGTCATCCGAGCGGTGGCAAGGGGGGGGGGGGTGGTCCGTACGGTCCGGGGTAATGTGCCGCAGTCAGGACCCTCTCCTCGCTCCCGACATGAGCACTCGACACGGCGCTCTGTTTACGCACACATACGGTAGCAGACACACTGGGTAGTCACCTTGGAAATAATCACACACAAACAACATCCGGTTGTTACTTTCAGAATAAAACTCAGGCCAGGAAATGAACGCTGGGGGACGTTGTTCTCTTATTTTGAAGTCCACATTGTATCCCAATTTTGGTCTTATTCCGTAACCTGACGTATTTTTCACGTTCACTTTAAAAACCATTTTCAACCAACTAAACGCATACTGTTTGTTTAAAAGACACGCACTAAAAATGTGATTGCATTGTTTATTACAATGTAAAAATTCTCATGACAGGCATAATAATTCCCAATTGGAGCTACTGTTAATCAAAGACTTGAGTCAAACATTTTTATTTTACAGGAACACATAATGGCCCTTGGGGTCATTATGTCGAATATTTAAAAAACCCCATAAGAGTATGTAAACTGTTTTACATATTTATATTCCACATTATTAATTGAATTTATCGCATTACGTTGTCCATTTTCGGCTCTGCAACTCCTGTGTGCGTTCTTAATTAGTAAAAACGCCAGCTACAGTATTTATGCACCGGTGGCGCTCCCTGGTGTACAAAAGCGGGACTGCAATTACAGGACTACCGCAATCATAATGTAAGATTAGTTAGCTCAGGTTGCTTAAGCTGTATAAATACATTGTAAAGCTACATTCACTTGATAAACCTGTATAAATCAAATGTTAGCACAATGAAGTAGATGATATAAGGTTTAGTATTTACAACAAACAAGTGACAATGCTGTAGCGAACCTGCTTGGGACCAGTTAGCTTGCTAGCAACCATTACGACAGGACACTGGACCGAGGATTTGGATCAAAATTTAGCCTCGGATTATGTGGATTTTCTCGTTAGCGTACAGCTCGGTGCGCGTTTAATGTGTTTTTAAATTATTTTTTTTAGCACAAATGGTAATGGTTTAAGTAGAAAGTCAGCGCACAGTTGACTCTGGTTTTATGCTAGCTAAGAGATTTCCTCCACAAGTCTCAAAAATGTTCACACAAACACGTTTGTACCGTCGTACAACTGTAGCTGTACATGCACAAGTTATTGTAAATGCATGCAAATGACAAATAAAAGGGTCAAATGTGATTGCTGACAAAGACACGTTGTGGCAGTAAGATACACGCCGACACTACCTTCCTGTTTTGCTAGTCGTTTCTTGACTTTAATATTGTTTCTCACCTTCTTCATTAAAATGCTGACACATGCAACTTTCTTTGGCTCCATGTAGGCTGCTTGATGGAAAGAAAAGCTGAGGTGACAAACATGATTCAATTTAAGAAACAAGTCATGGCAAATCGGGTCTTTGGAAACAACACACCTTCAGTGACTTAATAGTACAGTCAAAGTAGCTTTAAATTGTCATTTATCCCTATAATTCATCATTTATATACATTTCAAATTGTTTTATGCATTGTAAAACAATATAAACATACTTTGTGTTAACATTTTTGATTGTCTTGCCATATTTATTGGATTTACAAGGTTTCTTATGGGAAATAAAATATTATTTTAGCGTTTTGGTTAAGATTATTGATGTGAACCAAAGTTCACAATATGGTGGCCTAATTTAATTTTATTTGAATCCAGATTTAACACAAAACAATCAAAATCTAGTAATTTGAAAGTCCTTTGCAGAGAACCAAATTTCTGAATAGTGTAGTACCATATTTGACCTCTGGATGGCGGTGTTACTCCATGTAATGTTGCCATACCACGTTTCCTACCCATACATTGGTGTCAAAGTGTTGACCCCATTCCTTGATTTCTTTTTTTTTTTTTTTGCATGTTTGTCACACTTAAATGTTTCAGATAATCATTTTTTAAACATTAGCCAATCACAACGCAACTGAACACTAAATGCAGTTTTTAAATGAAACTTTTTATTAGTAATGAAGAAGGTTGGGCCACCCTGAGCAGCAACAACTGCAATCAAGCATTTGTGATAACTTGCAATGAGTCTTTACAGCGCTGTGGGGCAATTTTGGAGGGTTTTTCCAGCATGAACCGCCCTTTTTAAGGTCATGGACTTTGACTAGGCCACTCCAAGTCTTCATTTTGTTTTCCTTTAGCCATTCAGAGGTGGACTGCTGGTGTGTTTTGGATCGTTGTCCTGCCGGAGAACCCAAGTTGGTTTCAACTTAACGTCACGACTTTCAGGTCAGACAGCAGAATTCATGGTTCCATTTATCACAGCAGGTCTTTTCAGGTCCTGAAGCAACAAAACAGCCACAGACATCACACTACCACCACCATATTTTACAGAGTATTTTTTACTATTTTATTTTCTACATTGACTCCAAATGCAAAGGCTAAGTCCCACTGGGCCCTTTAACCACTCCGTCTGAGTAATTAGGCTTTTGGCTTTTATCAAATATGTTTTTCAGTTTGTTTATGGACATATCGAGAGACGCAAAACAGCTTTAGATAACATTCTGATATGGTAGTTTCTTTCCCGTTTTTCATCGTTACTAGGGAGGAATCTTACAGGTTTGTAGACTTTCCGACACTGTACAAAAAAAAATCCAAGTTGACTAAACTTAAAAAAAATTGTAACCTCGCTGCCTTAAAATTTGGATTAAATCTAGCAAATTATTTCAGGTAATTTCAATTTCAATTCCGATTTGAAAATGAGTTGAGATGACTTGATTTACATTGTTGATACAACCAAAATATTTGGTTATTTGGCCTAAAAAATGAAGTTCCCAAAACAAATCAATAAGTCACGTGAACTTGGTCTTTTAAGTTGGAGAAACTTAGTTGTGTGTTGAAATTACCTCAAATAATTTGCTAGATTTAATCCAAATTTTAAGGCAGCGAGGTTAAAAAAATTTTTTAAGTTGAGTCAACTTGGAATTTTTTTACAGAACGTATCTGCTTCTTAAATGCAGTAGTCAGGGTTGAAATCTGACACAGATTAAATAATTTTGAAAACATTAAAAATGTAACAATGTTTTGTCTTTAAAACAATACGACGGAGTGTTTCTTACCACCTGACTGAACTATTTTATTAGTTGGGAGCATCAAAACCTAACATTTCTAGTTGTCTCAACAACTAAAACAACAGCAAAATTTAGTTGACCTGACGCACAAAAATAAGTTGACGGAACTAAAAGCTAAAATTTTTTTTTTTTTTTTACAGTGTGGAGTTTGGACAGGCAGAAGTGTGATGGTAGTCTAAAATAATAGTATTCCGACGCAACTGTGATCTATAGATACTTCTAAAACGAGCCATGGCGCTCTAACACAGTAGCTGAGTATTTGCAAGAATGACTTAATACTCCTTTCCTTATTCATACTTCATACAGATATTTCTCAGGCGTTTGATGTGCCGTAGTTGGGCTCAATGAAAGCGTTACCCTGATTTAAGATTAGTCTTACGTAAATATCAGAAGCCGGCAGACAGAATTGTTTTCCAGACTTATTTTGAAGGAATAAACAGCATCTGATGTTCTTTTATTCTAATCAATACGGCCATAGAGCTCCCTACATGAAATATATCTGTTTAATTTGAGTACCAGAGTACGAGTTACAGTTTGTTGTTATTGCCCAGTCAAACAATTGCCCTTTCCAACGGAGCCTCACACCCAGTCAGTCACTTTAAATCCCATTATTTGTTCCCGGCTCTCCTTTGTGTTGTTTAGTTAATGAATAGCCGCGCATGTTCACGTGTGCGAGTGTGTATTAGAGACGAGTGTGTGGTGCCCGGGGTGAAATCACTGGGATAAAAGGCGGCGATGAGGTGTGGCTCGTCGGCATCCTGACAGCTGTAGATGAAATTAAAAAACTTCTGACAAATCAAACAGATTTCTCTCCGGCGCTCTCCCTCGGCCTCTCCCCGTCTCCATCTGTCTCTCTCTCTCCTCACCCCTGGAGCCCTCGTCAGGCAAGGCCGTGTGCGCAACTTGAAACAAAATGGATTTCATCTTAAGTGCTTGGGCAGGCTTTGAAACGGCAACAGCTGCCGGGCCCGCGTGTCTCTCGCTCGCTTTTGTTTTTCGGGGCTCGCCTTTATTTTTCACATACTTCAACAAACTTGAGCCATATTGTGACAGATGAAGGTAGAACGTCAGCGCTTCAAACCCTGACGGTAATTTAGAGATGAAACGGGCACATTTGCCAGGTTCTGAGAGGCCTGTGCCCATCAGAACATCAAAACGGGCCCATTCAGGGAATAGCGGAGAGTGGCGCTCGGCCCTGTAATAAGATGTTAGTACGCTTTTCTCGTGGCGGTTAAACCCACTCGTGAGAAAAAGTCAAATGGTCACACATTATTCACACAAACTCACGTACATTCGTTCAGATAAGAACCACCTCCATGGGAATGTCTGTCAATCAGTCTAACGCCAGCGGGCATAAACTCATTTATGACGAAAAAAAGCTTAGTTCATTGGAAGGAAGCAATAATTGTCGCGGAAAACACTGATCTCTTTGTGTATTGCACAACACAGCAGCAACAGAACCAATGTTGTAATAGCGCTAAGGTGCTAACTGCTCAGCCGGCGTTAGTACTGCTGATTAGTTCGGTACACTACGGCAAGTTTGACACACGTGAGTAGGCCATTAACATTTAAAGTGCATACAGAGGTACTAGACACGGACAACTCTGATGATCTTGTGGCAGTATCGCAAAAATATTTTCAGGAGGTTGCCTACAGCCACATCCCAGACATTTTTCATAAGCAGACCCTGTCAGTACAGGCTGTTTTTGAAGAATATTATGTTCTAGGGTTACATAGACTTGGTATATAGCAAAAGAAAGATTAGACGCTTGTTTTTCATCAGGAGAAAAGGGATTTTTCGACTTTTTTCCGTTATCAGCAGTAGTAGCAATTATAACTTTTTTGTTTGTTAAAATATATTTTTTTCCCTCTTAATATATTGACCTCTTGGGAAATAAAAAAATATAATTAAGTAAAATTTTTGGAAAGTTTGCGGAAAAAGTTGTCACAAGAATAAAGTCGAGAATTTTTTTTTTAATTTAATTTTTATTTGTTTTTCATAATATAATTTTTTTTTATAACACCTTTGCAAAATTTTAACTTCATGCAACTAAAGTGACATTAATAAAGTGAAATTACATTTTTTCATTGTTTGTTTCCAACAAAACCACGACACAGGTGGATTTTTGAACCATATTTTGCTGCCTGCTGCATTTTAATTCAACAAGCTTTTTACCTGATTAAGGCCTTTGCCTTAAATCGGAGGAGTCCAAAATAAGAAGTTACATACTGGATATTTCAAGAATTCATCACTTTTCTCTTCCCCCATTTTTGCTGATTGTTTTATTTTCCAAATATTCTTAAATAATCCCTGTACATTTTCTTCTTGTGATATTATGACTTTATTTACATAATTTTAGAACCCTTTTTCTCCCGACCTAATTGTCTTTATTTTGTTTGTTTTTCATAATATTATGACTTCAAAATATATTTTTTCCTGAACTTAAGCACTTTTCTACAAAAACATTCCCTCTTAATATTTTGACTTTATACTCATAAAATTATAACTTTTTTGTTTGTTAAAATATAACTTTGCTTGTGGCGCAAAAAAACATAAAAGATGTGCAAATATGTCCTTGGGATGGAGCGGTCGGGTTGAAACAAACATTAATACATCTTTGGCAGCAAATGAGTTAGTCATTTTTTGTGCTATTTTGGAAACCGTAGTGGTTATTTGCTTTGGGGGACCAACAACCCGGCGCCTATAGTCGACTAAATTACCTGAATAAAATACATAGTGACAAAGTGATGAGAGCTTGAAAATGTGCTATGACTCTTGTACTGTACTTTGGACTCAAACATGATTAGTTTTGGGTACCTTTCCTGTCACTAGAGAGCAGCAGTGGGCAACAGAAATTCCAATTGTGTGTATAGACTAAAACGGTAAAAGTGTGCACAAACACCCCCAAACTCCAGCAGCTGGTCAAACACACCAAGCGGGGGCTCGGGTGGGATTGAGTGTTTATGTCTGTGGTTTTTTTTTGTGTGTGGGAGAAAGAAGGACCGGTGCTGCAGACGGACCAGCTGAAGAGAGAAGGCCTTCTTGGCCCCACTGCTCAAACCCACAGAATTAATTGGCTCATTTGCTAAGGAAAACACTCTAATCAGTGGGTTTCCTCTCATTAAAAGTTAATTACTTTGACATGAGTTTCCTGCAGAAGAAAGTATTGGCCACTTACAACTCATTAGCGCCAAAGGAAAATATCACACTGAGGAAAGCTGCGTGGAAGACCAAAGAGAAAGGAGGTCCAGGCCAGCAGTGTGGACTACGACCAGTATCGTTGAGTGCAAGCGACATATTGTATGTAAACATGCATGTCGGTACACCCAAAAAGTACACTAAGAATCATGGCTTTTTTGCTAAAACAAGCCATATGCGCTGAGAAATGCTGGATACTAGACTTTCTTCCTTGGGATCATCCTCTTCTTAATGAATCATGACTTTTAGTCCTAATAAGCAGATTTCTACACAGTTGGAATGTGCAGGGTTTGTTTTCCTTTAATTAGCCCCACAGGTTCCCCGGGCGTGGGTGTGGGCGGGGGCATTATAGTGAGCGGTCCTGAGCCCACAGAGGAGGAAACGCTGAGAGGTGGCGCTAAGACGAATGGACCCGGGTCAGGAACCATAAAGGCACGGTGCTGTGGACTGAAGGACAATGATGGGAAACGTCCTGGAGAAAACACACTAGCCAGTGGTGAAAGACAAACGGAAACGTGAAGAAAGAGTTGGGTGATTAGGAGAAAGGTACACTTTGTTGGGTGAACGTAATAAAATGATGGAAAGAATTTCCACCTAATTAAAATGCTGTCATTTAATGAGATATAATTTTGTTGAACCAACTCATTTCAAACATGTTGAGTAAGTATTGGTGTTACCATTACAATGTTTAAATCCAACTTCACTTGTATAGGTTGTTTTAACATATTTACTAAGGTAGAAGCTGACTTATTTTCCTTTGGTTACTTTAACGTCTATATGATTATGGGTATCTTATTTTTACAGGCTAAAACAGCTACAATTTTAAAAGGTAAAATAACACCAGTTATTTAATCCCGACTTGACAAAACTTAAAGTTCAGTCAACAAAAAGTATTTTTAAAAGGAAAACAGACACAAAACAGACTTGATTTGTAAAATGACTAAAAAATGCATATCTTGATTTGATTGCTACTACATTTATGAACTTAAAGTACTCTGTCATGTACCTGAGACTGGCTGATGACACGTTCTCTTTGCAGTATCTCTTTGGTTTGATGAAGCTGAAGAACCAGTCCCTTTCAGGTGGATGGCAGACGTAGGTGAACTTGAACAGGAGACCCTTTTAGTTTGGGACACAGGACATCTTCATAGTATCTAGTAAGTTCCTGGGGTAAATTGAGACAAGAGTGAGGACAAGTCAGCTTACTTTAGTGATTAACAATCAAAGCAACACATGTCAAAGGTTAATAAAAAGCTTAAACTTGTGATTTATGTCCTACTTGGGGAAATAATGTCAATAAATACGTCCATAAAGTACTATTTTATCATACACCTGCACATACATTTGGAAGAACAAAATGATCAACTCACTTTAGCCTAACATGACCACTTTAGCTTCAGCGTTTTTAACCTTATCTGTAATTGACAAGTTAATTTTTACAGGAATGTGAACAGCACATAGTCTTACAATAGTTCATTTTTCCACCTACCAATAAACTTAATTTAACATTGGTTTAGTATGTGTTGTCTACGTGGTGTTTAACAATGGCAGCAATTTAGTTTTAGCTAAAAGGTAACAACACAAAAACTAGTAGTCATAAGTATCTAAAATACAATAAATACGAAAGAAAGAAAGATCACAGAATTAAAAGCGAAAGTTAACTTACCGATGGAGATCTTTCTCCACCAGGGATGGTTTAAACTTTTGATGGATGCAAGAAGATTGTCGTGAGGTAGAATAAGCTAGCTCCCCAACTCTCAGCTATGGCGCTTCTCCACCGGAAGCTACCTTAGCTGATGAATAGGGCCTGTCACGTGTTGCTGCCACCTTCTGTTCTGGAGAGGTATTGCAAATGGGATTCCAATCTCAACCCATTAGGTTGTGCTGACATAAAGCCATCAAGTAGTTTGAAGGATTTTGCTTGTCATGTTAAAACTACATGATTGAAAAATATCTAACCATTAAATATGAATAAATATAGCAGAAACTACATGTTACACCTTTGTTGATAAAGCAGACATGAGCATCAAACAACTTGAAGAGGTTCAATTTGGATCAGATGGAGACAAAGAGTACTGGCGTCAAAGTAGTTTTCACCGTGGGCCACAACGCAGTTGTGGTTGCCCTCAGAGGGCTGCCTGCCTTCCACTTGATCAATGTGGTGTAAACAAAGAATGTAATAATAATATATCTATTATGTATTATTTGTATTATATATGCATATATGAATGTAATATATAATAATAATATATTTTTTTAAATAACATATTTTTCAATATTTTAACTTCATGCAACTAAAGTGACATTAATAAACTTTTTTTCCCACCATTTTTGCTGATTTTGTTTTATTTTTCAAATACTATTAAAAAATCCCTGTACATTTTCTTCTTGTAATATTATGAATTTATTTCCATAATTTTAGAAATCTTTTTCTCCCGACCTAATTGTCTTTATTTTGTTTGTTCTTTATAATATTATAATTTCAAAATGTATTTTTTCCTGAACTTGAGCACTTTTCTACAAAAATGTTTCCTCCTAATATTAGGACTTTATTCTCATAAAATTATAACTTTTTTGGTTGTTAAAATCTAACTTTTTCCCTCTTAATATATTTACTTCTTGGGAAATAAAAAATATGATTAAGTTAAAATTTTTGCGGAAAAAGTTATGTCGAGAAAATTATAATTTTTAATTAAATATTAATAATTAATACTAATAATATAAAATATATGAATAATATAAAAATAATTAAAAATTCACAGAACAATTATAATTTAGCAAGTGTTTAGCAGTGTCTTCTGAATTTTCAATAATTTTTCTTTTTAATCACAAAACAATTCAATGAATGAATTCATACAAAAATAAAATAATGAGGGCTGCACGTGTGTAGAGTGGTTAGCGTGCGGACCTCACAGCTAGGAGACCCGAGTTCAATTCCACCCAGTAGTTTGCATGTTCTTTCCGTGAATGCGTGGGTTTTCTCCGAGTACTCCGGGTACTTTCCTCCCACATTCCCAAAACGTGAAGTGAACTTCAAAGCTGCCCAAATGACGATGCAGCACGAGAGCAGGATACCAATTCCAAAAAAAGGTGCCAATCTGGCAAGTTAAAACATGAATGACCTCCTGAAGTTACAATTGTTAGCACAAAAATAACAGAGGAGGTTTCTTCCTCTGGAGTATTACTGCTATTCATTGAAAATCCCACAGAGTCCAGTTTGGGATTGTGTTTCCACACCCACGGAGCCGTGGCATCGTCACAGGTGTTGTCTCATCAGAGTGAATCTCTTTGACCTTTTAGGCCTGTCCCGTCTCCCCCCGAAAGCCCCCACACATACACTCAGGCAGGCAAGTGGCACACCCCCCCGCCCCCGCCCCCCATCAATCTTTGGCGGGTCACCGTGACAGCAAAGCACAAAGCCAATCACATCAGAAGGACCACGGTGCCACACTCACCCACTCACTAAATGTCACTGGTGAACATCTCTGTGTGTACGTGATGGAGACGAACTAAATATTTACAAGTATTCGCATTTTGCACAGGAAAAAGTCAATGAAAATGTACAATTCCTTTGTTGACACGGATAATCCATCCACATTTATACACCAGCGTGGGCGGCAACGTGGTGAGGTATCTGGCCCAGTTACTGGGACGGAGAAAGCCGGGTTGGAAGCGCCAACCCTCCAGTTTCTGGACGACCTGCTTTACCTTCTGGGACGCTCCGCAGAGTCATCCATTTATTGATAACTGCGTTTTAATTCAACAAGATATTTACCTGATTAAGGCTTTTACCTTAAATCAGAGGAGTCCAAAATAAGAAGATATTTTAAGAATTCATCGCTTTTTTCCCCCCATTTTTGCTGATTTTGTTTTATTTTCCAAATATTCTTAAATAATCTTTGTACGTTTTTTCTTGTGATATTATGACTTTATTTCCATAATTCTAGAACCCTTTTTTACCCAACCTAATTGTCTTTATTTTGTTTTTTTTTTTAAATAATATTATGACGTCAAAATGTATTTTTTCCTGAACTTTAGCACCTTTCTACAAAAATGTTCCCTTCTAATATTTTGACTTTATTCTCATAAAATTATAACATTTTGGGAAAGTTTTCGGAAAGTTTGCTGAAAAAGTTATGTCACAAGAATAAAGTTGAGAAAATTATAATTTTTCTGATTTGTTTTTCATAATATAATTTTTTTTATAACATCTTCTAAAAGGCAGCGGTCCAAATGAGAACGTCTCGGAGCTGAAGACGGATACACGGATGGAGTCACAAAGGCTGTGAGTAAAGAGTGAAGTAGCAGGAGATAAATACATAAAAACATAAAAGGTCCTAGTTTGTGAAACAATGGCGATAGGAAGCCATGTTTGAGCTGTTGCAATAGCGCGTTTCTGTCTGACAGAAGTCGGGCCTATCAGGCCTATTATTGAATTACCTACGTAAAAAAAAAGAAAAAGCTAGAAATAATCAAAAATGCATCAGAAATAATGCACTTTTCAGACTCTATCCATCATTGTTTCGGCACCCTGCATCCTTTACGAGAAGTGAGTGAGCGGCGGGAAGGACGGGGGATGAGACGCTCGGTCCCGCTTCCGTATTCAGGGAGGAGAATGGGTAATTAAATTGTGCGGCGCTCTGTAAGAAGCAAAATGAATGAAATAGATGAATGCTATTGCATTATGCCACAATCGTGACCTGCGGAAAACTAATGGCGGAATAATAGTTTTAGGTAGCGGCTCTATTTCCTTGATGCGGACAACCACTTGAGTGAATAATATGCAATCGTATTCGCATCGGATGATTTTGTGTCTTCGGGATCTTTGTGTGGTACCGCAGCCAACCGCCGTAGTGACCGAGGTGACCAAACTTTTTTTTCTGAATTTCTGAAGCAACTCGCCAAAGTAAAGGTCTTTTTTTTTTACTTTAGACGTACACCTTCCTTTGTAGCGTTCCGACTGCAAAGGCTTTGGAAAAATGTCCTGAAATACTGAGAAAAAGATGTGTAAATAAAAGATCAAACCGGCCTGGTAGTCAGTCCAATAACTCACCACGCGTCGCCGCTTGTTAGCTTGACGAGTAGCGCAGGTTGAGCGTAAGCTATCGCCAGGAGCTTTTTCTTTTCTTTTTTGCAGCTGCCCTGAAGTACCGCACCTTAACTATAGTTTCATGGAGAGTTGAACTTCATAGATTAGATTTTAACAGAAGATTAGAACACATTTAGCTACCTCGCCCATGCAAGCACCGTAAGACCTGGCTATTGAGTTTAATGTCGAGATTAGAGCTTAGTCGGGATCAAGAAAAACTGCATCTTTGGTCATGGCTCGCATCGATTTTTGCTGATTTTGTTGTATTTTCCAGATATTCTTAAATAATCTCTGTACATTTTCTTGTTGTAATATTATGACTTTATTTCCATAATTTTATAATGCTTTTCTCCCAACCTAATTGTCTCTATTTTGTTTGTTTTTCATAATATTATGACTTCAAAATGTATTTTTTCCTGAACTTGAGCACTTCTCTATAAAAATGTTCCCTCCTAATATTTTGACTTTATTCTCATAAAATTATAATTTTTTGGTTGTTAAAAAACTTTTTCCCTCTTAATATATTGACCTGTTGGGAAATAAAAATTATAATTAAGTTCTAAAGTAATTTTTGCGGAAAAAGTTATGTCACAAGAATAAAATTGAGAAAATTATAATTTGTATTATTTGTTTTCCATAATATATATTTTTTTAATAACATCTTTTTCAATATTTTAACTTCGTCCAACTAAAGTGACATTAATAAAGTTAATTAATAAAATTAATTAATAAAATACATTTTTTCCTTGTTGGTTTCCAACAAAACGATGACACAGGTGGATTTTTGAACCATATTTTACTGCCTGCTGCATTTTTAATTCAACAAGATATTTACCTGATTAAGGCCTTTGCCTTAAATCAGAGAATCAAGAATCCATTGATCTTTTTTCTCCCATTTTTATAGATTTTTTTTAATTTTCCAAATATTCTTAAATAATCTCTGTACATTTTCTTCTTGTAATATTATTTTATTTCCCTAATTTTATAATGCTTTTCTCCCAACTGAATTGTCTTTATTTTGTTTGTTTTTCATAATATTATGACTTCAAAATGTATTTTTTCCTGAACTTAAGCACTTTTCTACAAAAATGTTACCTCCTAATATTTTGACTTTATTCTCATAAAATTATAACATTTTGGGTTGTTAAAATGTAACTTTTTCCCTCTTAATATATTGACCTGTTGGGAAATAAAAAATATGATTAAGTAAAATTTTTTGGAAGTTTGCGGAAAAAGTTACGTCACAAGAATAAAGTTGAGAAAGTTCTACTATTTATTATTTGTTTTTCATAAGATAATTTTTATAACATCTTTTTCTATATTTTAACAACTAAAGTGACATTAACAAAGTGAAATTACAATTTATATCTGATATGAATAACAAAGCCGATATTGAGCTTCTTTAGTTTAATTTCAGCTTCCACACACACACAATAAAAGCAACATGGGTGTCTGCTTTATCAACAAAGGTGTAACATGTAGTTTCTGCTATATTTATTCATATTTAATGGTTAGATATTTTTCAATCATGTAGTTTTAACATGACGAGCAAAATCCTTAAACTACTTGATGGCTTTATATCAACACAACCTAATGGGTTGAGATTGGAATCCCATTTGCAATACCTCTCCAGAACAGAAGGTGGCAGCAACACGTGACAGGCCCTATTCATCAGCTAAGGTAGCTTCCGGTGGAGAAGCGCCATAGCTGAGAGTTGGGGAGCTAGCTTATTCTACCTCACGACAATCTTCTGGCATCCATCAAACGTTTAAACCATCCCTGGTGGAGAAAGATCTCCATCGGTAAGTTAACTTTCCCTTTTAATTCTGTCATCTTTCTTTCTTTCGTATTTATTGTATTTTACATACTTATGACTGCTAGTTTTTGTGTTGTTACCTTTTAGCTAAAACTAAATTGCTGCCATTGTTAAACACCACGTAGACAACACATACTAGACTAACTAAAGTAAGTTTATTGGTAGGTGGAAAAATGAGCAATTGTAAAACAATGTGCTGTTCACATGCCTGTAAATATTAACTTGTGAATTACAGATAAGGTTAAAAACGCTGAAGCTAAAGTGGACATGTTAGGCTAAAGTGAGTTGATCATTTTGTCCTTCCAAATGTATGTGCAGGTGTATGATAAAATAGTACTTTATGGACGTATTTATTGACATTATTTCACAAAGCGGGAGATAAATCACAATTTTAAGCTTTTTATTAACCTTTGACATGTGTTGCTTTGATTGTTAATCACTAAACTAAGCTGTCCTCACTCTTGTCTCAATTTACCCCAGGAACTTACTAGATACTATGAAGATGTCCTGTGTCCCAAACTAAAAGGGTCTCCTGTTCAGGTTTACCAACATCTGTCATCCACCTGTGAAAGGGACTGGTTCTTCAGCTTCATCATACCAAAGAGATACTGCAAAGAGAGTGTCGTCAGCCAGTCTCAGGTACATGACAGAGTACTTTAAGTTCATAAATGTAGTAGCAATCAAATCAAGATATGCATTTTTGTCATTTTTTGCCTGTTTTGAAAAATACAGTCACTACTACTTTAGAGTATTTCCTTTTAAAAAGTTTTTTCTCCGTTTAACTTTTTATTGACTGAATTTTAAGTTTTGTCAAGTCAGGATTAAATAACTGGTGTTATTTTACCTTTTAAAATTGTAGCTTTTTTAGCCTGTAAAAATAAGATACCCATAATCATATAGACGTTAATGTAACCAAAGGAAAATAAGTCAGCTTCTACCTTAGTAAATATGTTAAAACAACCTATACAAATGAAGTTGGATTTAAACATTGTAATGGTAACACCAATACTTACTCAACATGTTTGAAATGAGTTGGTTCAACAAAATTATATCTCATTAAATGACAGCATTTTAATTAGGTGGAAATTCTTTCCATCATTTTATTACGTTCACCCAACAAATTATTTCTTTGAGTGCACCTCTCGACAAGATTTTGGGGAATCTAAGAACAATTTGTGCGGTTTCAAAGGTTAGATGGGGTTTAGGTCAGGGCTTTTACAGTTATTCCACACCGGCCTCATTCTGGGATGCATTTACAAACCGTGTATTGCTTACCGGGGCATAAAAGTCCACAAGAATTGTCGGAAATATGTATTTAACACTGAGAATAAAGTCACGGACCGGCCAATGAATCCATTCAAAGTGTGGAATAAGAAACAGTTATCCGGATAATGTTCCTGCTGGCCAGAAGATGGCAGCACCCAGCTACACTTTGGTCCAGTCAGGTTCTCACCGGCGTGTTCTTTGGCATGCCGGGTCCAGTGGTGGATTGAGATGTTCTGTGGCCGCTCCACGGCGTAGGTCGCCAGGATGATCGGAAGCCCGTGAATCCACAGCTCATCCCAACTCTGACTACTAAATAAAAGTCAAGAAATATCTGTCTGGGGAAATGAATACGTAAGCGCATGCCTTTTAGCCCGACTGCTGAAACTTTGCAATAGCCTTGAAGTAATAGTTGTGGTCCTATTGTTAGACATAGACAGCGGAGGTTTATTTTTATTTGTTTGTATATGCTGCAGGGGATGCTAGCGCCGCTCCTCTCGGCCCTGTTATTTGATTTCCTGTCTTCCAAAGGCCACAGTCAAAGCTCATGTCAAAAGAATGCTAGCAATAACAAAACAAGCCTGACTGATAAATAGCATGTTTTCGGCGTGCGTGCGCCATCGCTTGTGTGTTTTTTCACGTCGTGTCGCTTCAGGGCCGCGCTGTGAGTGATCTTCCTCGAGCGCGTTTGACGGAAACAGTCTACCATGCAAAACCGAGGCGGCTTCAGAGTCTACCCGACCCTCTAATGATGCTTAATGATACCCGTCGCTACACACACACACACTCATACACACACATACACACTCCTTCAGGCCCCTCTAGGCGTAACTGCACCTTGCCGACTGTTGAATTACAGACAGGCGGTAATCAGGTCAGCCCGCAGGTCCTCGGGGATCGGAGGTGTTCATAAACATTCCTGCTGCTCTTTTGTGTTACTTCCTGCGGTAAAACAGCGAGGCGCTTTCCCGTTGAGCTGACACAGGCTAGCTGGTGCATCGGCTCGCCCGTGGGTACGCCGTCATCGTCTCCGTGTGGAGCTCGCACACACACACACACACACACACACACACACACACACACACACCTACTCTGGGATATTAAAACACACTCGGGCTTCATGTAGACATATCATCGGAATATTAATGGCAGGTATTAGCATAAAGAACCCTCCTAGTCATCTGCATCTGATTTGACATTTGGCATTGAAATCAGTACCTCGGCTTAAAATAATAATCTCACAGCATTATACATTTTAAAGACGGAACAAACGAGTGTGCGTTCAAACGTGTGTATGTGTGTGTGCGATATTACTCGGGGTTGGTGCACCGTGCCAACCACCACCTCCTCCGTGTGTGAACCTTCTACAAACAAAGACCAAAAGAACACAAAGGCGTGGGTTCTTTTCCCAAAGATGTCAGCCTCTGCTTTTCAAAGATTTGACTCTTGCTCGGCAGTCAAACAAAACAAAAAAGCCAACCTTTCGCTAAATTGATTAGACTCCCCGAACTTCAGGTTGTTCTGATGGAACTCGAAGTGAAGAGTTCAATACCGACTACAAAAGTTTCCAAAAAGCTGAAGGCTTTCCGTCTCTCCATTATAGCGGGAGTGACCCGGGGGCCTTCTGTCGACGCATCCCGCTGGGGTTTAAGTCCGGATAAGAGGGAGATGCTTGTGTGACAGCTCCATCTGTATTTTCTTTATCAGGAGTTTAACTTTTTGGAGCATGTTGTCGGATTTATATCCATTTCGTTATTTTGGCCGATGACGAGACGTTTGCGGGAAATTATGTTCCAACTCTTTGTGTTTTATGTCTAGTCCATAAACTCTTTGGTTTGACTCACTCGGCCTTCTTCTTCCTGCAGGTACTGCAAATGCACTGCAATGGTGCTTATGATTGACTATTAATCATTCAAATCAATTGCAGATTTTTCATACACAGCACTCATTTTGACCCCTGAATACTTGTACGCATTGCTGCTCTCAGGTACAGTAGAACCTTGCTTGGTAACATGAATCCATTCCAGAAGATTCCCAAAATGTACTTTTGTTAACCCTTAGATGCATAAGGTTGTTGTCAGGTTGTTTTCTTGAAATATCTTCATAATTATTATTTTTTATCATTTCATATTCCAGGTATTCCTCAAAAATATTTTTGATGCCATTCACATTTTAACTTACCTTTTTTACATTACCTTTTAAATCTTCCATAAGTGGGTGAAAAATGACCCGCATACATTTTCTATGGAATCCAATAGGAACCTTTGATTCTTATCAACTTTGGCTGTCAGGAATAAATGAACTGTAGACCACACAGACTATATCAGAAGTGTCACCTCTCAGGAAGATGACTTTACACATAAAGCGCTAATACATGTAAATATTATCTTCAGTGGACTTTGGTACATTGGATGACGGAATCATACTGGGTCTGGACATGGGTCTGATGTTGTCCCGGTCTCTACGCCAGCCATTGTACGACGTTAAAATGGGCTCACTGTACAGATCCACAGTCAAGACTGATAGATTGAAGGAGGCTTAGCTTAGCTTACCTTGAGGTTTAGCAGCAGGGGCTGAGCTCGGCTTTCTGGGTACTGGAGTAGCAATGGTAGGGCCACTTGAAGGGGGCGTGATAGAAGTCTTGTGTCCCGGTTTTGTTTGGGTGACCACCGGGGGCCGTGAAGCTGGCCGGGGTTTCTCCTGAGCGGTTTTCTGGACTTTGCAGGAGGCCGGGTGGAGGACGGAGACTCTGGTCTGTCTTTGCCATCAGAGTTCACGGAGCTTTCTGGAGGGAAAAATAAAAAGTTTAACATCACCAGATCGTGCTATGTATTTTATATTTAACTGTGTTCAAAATAAACAAACATTAGCATTACCGGTCAGTCCACAACAGTCACACAATCCCTCGTTTTTATAGGCCCAAGTGGGGAGAAAAGTAACAACAAAATAAACCAAAAATGCTCTGCCCTTGTGGATTTAAAGATGACATTTTTGTTCCACTTAAATCATATTTCCTTTTTTTTTTTTTTAATACCCACCCCACTTTTTTTCCTCCTCCTCCAACCAATTTTATTTCCCGGTGTTGACTTGTCATCCTCAACAACGGGCAATAAGATCTAAATACTGTCCAGACCTTGAGAGCGGCACCGCCATTCATCTCAGCCCTCCTCAATGTCAACATGTCTCCATTGGAGCTATGTAAACAGCTCAGCCACAGCGCAGCGCGCCGCACACTGTCAAAAGTCTGATTGCCCCACAACAGTCCCCAATCAAATGGAAATATGAAATGAATCACAAACGACAGGCTCTGCTTCGGGGGCTTTGCATTGGTTTGCTCTTGTGGGCCGAAACTGGGGGTCGGGTTGACTGCATCCAAATAAACCACCACTGCATTGTTACACTACTTTATACAGCAGTATATGTTTTATGTTTATGTTTTGCACGTTTGTCCTGACCTACAAATGTATTAAAATGTCGTATTCTCGTGTTAAACGATGCCAAAAATTCAGATAATTAGGCTTGCACATTTGGAAGTGAGCCTTGAAAGAAGTTTGGGATGGCTCAAAATGCTCGGTTTCAGGGGGCGTGGTAAAACTGTTTCTTTGTGATGTCACAAAGGAACAGGCTGTAGACCCTCCCCCAAGCTCTGCTTCTGTTACTAACAATGGCTCGTAAAAAGGGTTTCTTTGCATGTAAGGGAAAGCCATATTTGTTTACAATTCCTGAAGACACAAGTTGTTGGAGTTCCTGATTCCCTACCAGCAAAAGAAATGTATTTTGATCTGTCAACGGCATTTCACACTGGACTGTTTAGTAAACATGGGCCACTATGCAGCTGGACTAGCCCACAAACATGCTGAAGCCTAACGCCTTCCCGAATGAGGAATCAGAAGAGCAAGTAGTAAGTAACAATTTAACTTTTTTAAACACTACAAAACACATTAGACGTTACCGATGCTGTAGAAAACGCTGAAATGCTCCAGCTACTAACCTCTTTTCTTGAGAAACTTGGGACTGTCCAGTCTCTATTTGCGGATCGGATGCGAGATCCAACCCAGTGAGAGCCATTCTCCAAAAATGGTGAAAACATGGAACAGTGGTGGCCGGCCAACCAACATTACCCCAAGCAACAACTCATCCAAGAGGTCACAAAAGACCCCACAACAACATCTAAAGAACTGGAGGTTGCCTCAGTTAGGAACAGTGTTCATGTGAAAACAATTACTGAACAAAAATAATATTAAGGCTCGTCTCAATTTTACCAGAAAACATCTTGATGATGCCCAAGACCTTTGGAAAAATACTTGGTGGTCTGAGATAAAACTTTAACTTTTTGGACAATTAGCCCCCCATTACATTCGTTTATTTGGTCAAAGAACATCATATCAACAGTAAAATACGGTGGTGGTAGTGTAATGATCTGGGGCTGTTTTGCTGCTTCAGGGCCTGGAAGACTCAGCTGTGTCCCAAAAAATATCTGGCCATCTGTTGGTGACCCCAAACAAACAACGATCCAAAACTAAAGTCCACTTCTGAATGGCTAAAAAAAAACAAAATGAAGACTTTGGAGCGGCCTAGTCAAAGTCTTGACCTGAATCCTGAGATGCCGAGGCATGACCTAAAAAGGCTCTTCATGGCCAGGTGACGACCTGTGAGGCGTCTTTGTGTTAAACTACACACGCTCAGATATTTGTGCAGCGTTTTTCTGTCCTTGTTAGACCCAGTTTGTGCTGCTCTCTGAAGGACGTAGTTAACAGCATGGTAAGAGATTTTAGTTTAGATTTTTAGATATAGGTTTGGATTTTTTCTCTCTCTTAATAATAAAAAGTTTCATTTAAAACCTGCCTTTTTTTGTTCAGCTGTGTTGTCATTGACTTAATATTTTTCAGCCAAGAGACACTCAACAAAATGAAGACACGACCGTGAGACTGGAATAAATGAATACAAATGAAACAAGCACACATATTTAAGGCAACAGTAATACTTCCTGCAGTGTCTGCCTACATTTACGCTCCGAGTTCCAAAGTCAAATTAGCAGGCTTAGGGCCTAAAGCTGATATAGCTAACTGTGCGTGTGGGACTCGGGCAGCGGTTGCGGCGTGAACATGATGCTTTAAGTGTGATAGCTGTCTAATAGCATGTCATTAAGCTGTTATGGTTACACAGCTGAGTGGAGGAGAACAGTGGGTGTTTGACCTTGGACAAGGCAACAGCTCTCCGAGCATCAGCCTCGTAACTATTCACTGAGTAGAGGCCACAAAGGATTTGTGTATCCAGCCTTACAGTTAAAATAAGCACACAGTGCCTGTGCCACTTTTCAAAATCTGATCAAAATCCAATATATCTTGGTTGAGTTCAGCAGGGCTATGGTCCAGCACCCAAAGAAAATACACTGACAAACCATATTCAGCGTCAAGTCTTTACACAGACGACAAAGCAAGAGGGGAAGTTGCGGGGATTTTCCAATTTGAGGTATTTCCCAGTTGTTACCGTATCCCGACTGCCGTGACTCAAGTCCATCGTTTTATACCAAAACATGAAAACATGAGCCAAAAGTCCAAAAAAACTCATATCTTGATTTGAGTGTTTGTAAAACGCGGCCTCACGGGCTCCATTTTCATCTTCATTTAAATGTGCTAACACTTGGCCCCTCAGTGCTAGCATCTTTTTAGCCTCGCTACAGCTGGCTTTGCAATGCCTCACCGAAAGCACCCAAATTGGTTTGGCATCCAACAATCTGTGCTCTGACCCATGTTGTTAAAGCCAGTAAACACTAATGAAGGCAAGCAGAAATGTGACCTTCTTGCGGATTTATGCAGGCTCGCTGTCTGGCTGGGTTGTGATGGTTCATGCAGACTGGGGCCGTTGTCAGCCTCAACGCCGGCTCTCTGATCTCCGTCTTCCCCTGCCTTGCTTTTTCCTCTGCTAACAAGCCCTTTCATTTCCTGTTTGGGAAATCTGTTCTTCGTATTATCACACACACACACACACATGTACACAAAGCTAGAGTGGGAAAGTGGGAAGGCGCCAAAGAGAAAGGCAGAGGCAGTCAAATTTAGGACCATTTCCAGGACTTGATTGGTATTTTTATTCCATTTAGATGCGTGTGGGTTTCAGTGATGACGACTGCTTGTTGTGTGCTGGTCAAAGTCATTGAAGGTTGTACTCCGGACATTGATGCTCCACCATTGGACAATATGTAGAATAAGTGTGCAGGGTATGACTGAGCAAAACCCGAAAGACAAAGTACAGAAACACAATTACAGCCTGAGACGTCAAAACAATTGTTTTGGGGATTTGGACACAATTTAACTTTTTCGATCCCAGCCATTTCTTAAAAGCCGTCACTCTTGGTACAAGCAATTTTTTTTTAGGATTTTGACAGATTTTTCAAGGCACACAGAATATTGTGTTCTTGGCCTATATAGAGATGCTATACACTACCGCTCAAAAGTTTGGGATCAATTGGAAATTGTTTTTGTCCAGTCTGAGATATGGCTTTTTCCTGGCAATCCTGCCATGAAGTCCAGCATCTTGAAGTGGCCGCTTCACTGTTGATGTTTGACGGCTACTATTTAGTGCAGCTGCCAGGTCTTTGTCTTAAACTACACACACTCAAATATTTGTGCAGCGTTTTTCTGTCCTTGTTAGACCCAGTTTGTGCTGCTCTCTGAAGGGAGTAGTTAACAGCATGGTAAGAGATTTTTAGATGTCTTTTCTAATCACCTATTAGCCTTCTAAAATGATCAACTTGGATTAGCAGCCATACCAGGAGATTGATGCAGAGGACTGACAGTTGTTGATAGTAGGCCTCGATGCAAAAATATACATCCTTCTTTCTAAATCATCTCATTCATTTTCATTGTTTGGGAAATGGATAAAAATGTGTTTTTCTTTGGAAAACCAATACATTTGCAAGTGATCCCAAACGTTTGAGCGGTAGTGTAATTCAAATATTATTTACGTTTTAAGAAAGAAACACCCTCTTCTTTTTGCCGTTTGGGTAAATAAACTTCTCCGGTTTTGGTTGCATTTCTCGGTAAGGTTTGCTATTCTATGGCTCGTGAAATCACGGCCGCAAATCATAAGACAGGGAATTTGAGAAAGGGAGGACCTCCGTTTGACTCCCTTTGTTTACCCTTGTATTCTTCCAATTTTCCTGTGTTTTCCTTTCACGACTCGACCTCCTTCTCGGAGAAAACGCCACATCAACAGAAACGTCACATCCAGGATAAGCGCTTACCTTCTATCTTCTAATTGAAGTGCCTTCCTACCTTAGTGTCTGACAGCTCCTTTTGACAAGTGATGCGTTTTTTGAAAGTGAATCAGCTTTCTTTGGCTCTGAGTGCTATAGACAGCAGAGATCAGTGAGGGTCAAAGTGAATGCTGGTCTCCACGCTGACTTACTGCTGCCTCTCGCTATCACTGGGCTTGTCATTCATGTTCTATCATTAATCTAGGTATCTTCTCCAGGTTGATTCTGGTGTTCTTTGTGTGTTTGGCTTGACTACTGCTCCGTACGACCACGATGCCGGGACGGAGCTTGAGCAATAAGCTTTTGTGCTAATGTTTAAAGCCAAAGTGATGGTTGTATGTACTGTATGTTGGCAATGCATTCAATTAGGGACGCTGAGAAGTGACTTGTGGCTGATGAGCCAGCACAAGGGGACTGGTATCTGGGATGTTTAGTGCCACAACCACTTGGGGGGAGAGGGGCGGCATATGATCAGAAAGAGTCCATTTAAAATGCCCGCTAGTGGCATTTGGAGGGTTGAGTTTGATTAGCATAAAATCTAACCCCAAGTCATTTAAAAACACTAAATGGGGCAATTTAGGATTGGTGCCAAAGTGAAAATTGGAGATGAAAAAGAGAACGTGGTATAAAAAGTAACATGAAATTGTGCTGACTTACTTTCAAGGCTGCAGGTTTTCTGTATAAACATTGCAATGTTTTATGTTAATGGCGACCTATTACGCTCATTTCCCTTTGTATTGAGTTGTGATTTGTGGACTCTATAGAGCAGCTACGCTCGATAACCAACACGGAAAGCTTTATAGATCTTCCAGAATCTGCACCTATTGATGACTCATAAACTTAAAATAATACATTGAACTGTCATTGATGGGGTAATATATATAACTATATATACACCTATATATCGGTGAATGACATTGTATGTTATCTCCCGCATCTGTTTCCCATTTTCTGTGATGCCTATTTAGTGCAGAGGTCTCAAACACGCGGCCCAAATGTGGCCCGCAGGACACTAGTTTGAGGCCCCCGCCTTGATATGAAAGTTTGATATGGATGCTGTATGGTATCATGTACCCAGAAAAAATGATTACGTTTGATTCATGTTCATGTTAAAGGTTAAATAACTGTTAATAGTTATCCTCCCTATCCGTGTGGAAGTGGTAAGTTTTTGGCTATTTAAGTTGAAAGGAAATAACTTGAAGGCTACCGTTTAGGTGGCTAGCTCTCTAGTTTGCGAGTTAGCATGTGTCTCAAGACCCTGCAGTTGCGCAATATGTTGTAAATAAAAAGAGTATAAATGTGACTATAGTCGTGTTTTGTCATGTCTACATGACATTTTTTGTATTTGCTTTCTAGCAAGCCACTACTGTTGTGGTTAGTAATCTCTTATGTCTTCTGGAAGTGCAGTTTTTGATTTTTGGTGCAAATCTGGATATACCAGATGCTTGCCACTCTCAGTTTTATTGCTGTTAATGCTGAGCATTCCATGTCCAGTTGGGGAAAAAGACCCACATAAAATTTAGTGCTTGGTCCAGTCCTTCCATCGACCCGGCCACAATAATTTAGGTGTCTGTATGGATGCCTGATGGCTTCAATTCAAGTTGATGAATAGTATGAAAAGTGGTATATTTGTGTACTTTCTGTACTTTTTTGGAAATTCCAATGTTCCCGGCCAAAGCTGTGACATACATAAATACGTAAATGTAATCAAATAAAAAGAATATGAATATGTGGATTGTAGCAATTTGTAAATCCACTTTAATTCCCCGGCTGTTCATTAGTCAATTAAACGTAAACATCTGAAATGAGAGGCTTTAATAAAATATTTTTTTTTCAATCTACACTTTTCCTCCCTTCATCCTGGTCCATACATCCCCTCTTTCCTGTCTGCTCACCCCGGTTGTCTCGCTCCCCTCCCTGGAGTTCCACATTGAAAGCACAACAGCGGAATTTGTTTTGCCGCCTCTGATCAGATTAGTGTTGATTTTTCTGCCGCCAAGCTGTAGTTCAGCGGAGCGGATGAACTTCTTTAGCTGTTTATCACAGGCTCAGCGGCCCAGCGGTTTGTTACCTGCCATTTACTATGAAATGAAAATCAATGGACGCCCAAATTTCATTACGGCGCACATCGTAGAAAGCGTTGACGACTTCCTGCTGAGGCGGATATGGAACGTCGGTCGGTGATAACCCGAACCTATCGTTTAGCGCTAATGGTGCTCGTCAAGCCGGACGAGCGGCAAGTTAAAGTTCGGCATCCGATCGCAATATTTATGCCACACGCTCTTAGAAACGCCCTCGATAAAGAGCCCAAGTAAACCCAAAGCCTCATCACTTGACTGCAGCGGTGCGCCAATGATGACACAGTGTCCTGTCAGAGCGGCAATGACTGAGATTTACGCTCTATTATTAGAGCCGGGCCCCTATGAGTTGCCCTCGGAGACCCCTCATTGTCTCCTGCTGCTTCTGGATGAGGCTGCTAATGTAGCGAATCAGCAGGCGCGGGATAACATGCTGATAAGCACCAAAATAATCCTGTGTGTGTGTGTGTGTGTGTTCATCCCCTCTGTACTTACAAAGTCAAACATCAGATTACAAGATAGTGATTTTAATCATTTCTGCATTACGGCCTCTCAAGGCAGACAATAAATGAGGAGCAGGTTTGTATGTTTACTGCCGTTCATAACACACCTTGAGCAAGGAAATCATCTTTAAGTTACATTTTTTGATATTTTTTAAACATGTACATACACTACCACCTCAAAGTTTGGTATCACAGTCTGAGATCTGGCTTTTTCTTGGCAGTCCTGCCACCAAGTCCAGCATCCTGAAGCGGCCGCTTCACTGTTGATACTGACACTGGTGTTTGACGCCTACTATTTAGTGCAGCTGCCAGGTCTTTGTCTTAAACTACACACTCTCACATATTTGTGTAGCGTTTTTCTGTCCTTGTTAGACCCAGTTTGTGTTGCTCTCTGAAGGGAGTAGTTAACAGCATGGTAAGAGATTTTTAGATGTCTTTTCTAATCATCTATTAGCCTTCTAAAATGATGAACTTGGATTAGCAGCCATACCAGGAGATTGATGCAGAGGACTGACAGTTGTTGATAGTAGGCCTCTATGCAAAAATGTATCATCTGATTCATTTTATTTGTTTGTGAAATGCATGAAAATGTGTTTTTCTTTGGGAAAACACTCTCAGATATGTCTTCTTGCAGAGTTGTGCAGCGTTTTTCTGTCCTTGTTAGACCCAGTTTGTGCTGCTCTCTGAAGGGAGTAGTTAACAGCATGGTAAGAGATTTTAGTTTAGATTTTTAGTTGGGTTTTCTAATCATCTATCGGGAGGCTTGTGTGACACGCATTACGACACTGAAATGTGGGTTTGAATTTCAAAATGTACCACTTGAGAGGCGTGTGACTTTGGTGACCGTGGTTGTACGCACACTCACGGACACGCTAGAGGAGACCTGTGAGCTCCAGGCCCGGGGGGGGGGGGGGGGGTCTGCTGCCAAAGAAGGCCCACAAAAGTGAGACAAAAAGTGTCCGCTATCTCAACAGGCGGGCTCACAGCTGTCTGGCAATGTCACCGTGTCATCGCCATGGGAACACAGAGCCTGCAGACTCTTTTTGGACTAATAGGCAGTTGTCAAGGCAATGATAAGATAAATGCCGCGTTTGATGGAAACACAGTGCGATGGACACCGAGAAGCCCAAGCAATCAGGAGACAGCCAAGAGGGGAGAACCATGGGTGTCATGGGGAAGGCGGTTGCAAGGCGGGGGGGGGGGCAAACGGAGACGGCGAAGGAGTTGAGAGAGGGAATGAGGGGAAGAACATCAAACCATTTCTGTCCTGCTTTCTCTTTCGTCATTTTTCCTTCCTTGTTTTCTATCTACCCCTTTTGCTGTCCTCCAAAGGGTCTGGCAAACCCCAAAACATATGGTAATGGTAATGGTAATGGTTTAATTTCATTAGAACATGCATCAGATTCCAATTGAGTGCATCCCATAATCAGTTCCCAGTTCCACATGTCCAAAAGGAGTAGGAAGAAGCAAAGCTTATTAAATCCTACCCCTCCATCTGGTACTTTTACAATCAGTAACTGATACATTTGTTCACTTCCTGCTTTCCTAATATAACTGAAGTTATTTATTTCTTTATTTAATTAATTTTTGTATTTTTTTAAATACATTTTATATTTTTTAAATATTTTTTAAATATATTTTTTAAACTAATTTTAAAAAATTAAATATTTTTTTAAATATTTATTGTTTAAATAATTTTTAAACATTTTCATTTTAATTTTTTCCATTAGAACATGCATCAGATTCCAATTGAGTGCATCCCATAATCAGTTCCCAGTTCCACATGTCCAAAAGAAGTAGGAAGAAGCAAAGCTTATTAAATCCTACCCCTCCATCTGGTACTTTTACAATCACTAACTGTTACATTTGTTCACTTCCTGCTTTCCTAATATAATTGAAGTTATTTATTTCTTTATTTAATTGATTTTTGTATTTTTAAAATAAATTTTGGTATTTTTTTAAATACATTATTTTATTTTTTTAAATATATATTTTTAAATAATTTAAAAAATATTAAATGTTTTTTAAAAATAATTTTCATTTACATTTTTTTTCATTTGAACATGCATCAGATTCCAATTGAGTCCAATTGAGTGAATCAGTTCCCAGTTCCACATGTCCAAAAGGAGTAGGAACCTACTAACCTAGAACGTGGGTCATTTGAAAACCGATAACAAAATGAAAGAACCAAGGTTTGACTGTATGTGTGTGTGTGTATGTGTGTGTGTGTGGTATGCTCCAAGTCGCTTCCACACATGCAGACGGGTGAGGGTTGTGTGCTTATCTAATGTGGAGGATCGAATTCGGTTAGCCCCCGTGGGATTGGGTTAGGAGATGTCACAAAGATAGATGGGCGTCATGCTCCTGGCTGCCATTGTTTTGCATGCAGGTGTGTGTGTGTCGCTTACCGTGTTGCCGAAACACTCCACATGTCACATGTGTTTTTATGTTTTGAAATCGTGCAAAATATTCGTCTCTAATGGGCCATTGTGGTGGAAGGGAGGATTCCTTCATTGGTAAGCCCATATTTTTCAAACAATCTTACTGAAATTTTATCGACGTGTGCTTATAAGTCACTTAAAGGCATGTACCAAACTTGGTGGTGATTCGGATGAAGTGATTACGTTTGGTTCATGTTCATGTTAAAGGTTAAATAACTGTTAATAGTTATCCTCCCTATCCGTGTGGAAGTGGTAAGTTTTTGGCTATTTAAGTTGAAAGGAAATAACTTGAAGGCTACCGTTTAGGTGGCTAGCTCTCTAGTTTGCGAGTTAGCATGTGTCTCAAGACCCTGCAGTTGCGCAATATGTTGTAAATAAAAAAGAGTATAAATGTGACTATAGTGTTTTGTCATGTCTACAGGGCTCTAATAATGCTTTGTTCATTTTAATATGAAAAAAATCATTTGTCTACCCACCAACTATATGTGCTTTCTTAACTTTTTATTATTATTATTATATTTATTTATTACTGATTGATTGATTTTCTTTATTCTTGATTTGTTTATTTTTCATCTTATTTTGTGCAGAAAAATAAAAAGTAAGATATTTGAGAACAGTGGAATGTTTTATCAGAGCTTTTATTGTAGAAAATCGGAACCAAAGCACTGAAAAAGTTTGTATATTTTTCTGTTTTTAATAAATGCGTTGTTGTTGTTTTTTTGTAAAACCTGATGTGGCCCAGCCTCGCCCAGACTCTAGCTCCAGTGGCCCCCAGGTAAATTGAGTTTGAGACCCCTGCTCTGGATGAAAACATCAAATTTTTGATCAAATGGTGCAAAGATTAGCCAACAAATAAAGCCAGTGGAGTCATTTGAACGCAGCATACGTATATTTCTAAGTTGTCTTTGTTGCACCAAGCACACCGCGTACGCCTCTATGGGTGTGTACGCGCCGTATGATCTTTCTCTCAGGAGAGTCTGATAGACCGGGATGCCCTGCAGTAATGGCTACCGTACCTGGCCATCGCTGCCTTTCTCATGGCCTCGGGCAACTGCTCAGCAATTCCGCTCTGAATACAATAGACTCCACACACGTACACACTAAACAGAGCGCTTTCAAAGCTCCTGTCCAGTAATGAATTTCCAGACCTTGGACGGCTCCTTGTGATTCACTTCAAAGAGCGACTAACTAAAGTAGGCCCATTCTTTCACCTTTGTGTGCCTCAGTCTGCTTGAAACCGAGATAAAATGCAATTTTAGCCTCAAATAATTTAGTTGCATTCTCCGTTTAGGCATTGTCGTCTTTTGTAGCGTCATTTAAATTCAGCATCCTCCACCAGTTTCTTTTACGGGCAAATATTTGTACTTCTATTAGTCGTTTGACACGGCTTGTTTGTAAAATAAAAGACAAGAGCTTGTGGAAGAACCGGGCGCCACATATGAAGACGTGCCAATCACAGAGAGGAGACCAGACAAGCGGTTTATACAACGCCGGCTGGGGGGAAGGCCGCCGTTTAAAAAGAGAATACATTTCTGTCACACTCACTCGCCGTCTGTAGCGTCAGATGGTTTTTTTTCCCGCAGTCATTCAGACGCTGAAGTACACGGAAGTGACACAACATTACATTACCACGCCGGACTCCTTAGTCGTGGACGCATATGGACGCCTGGATATCCGTAACCATGGCGGCTGGATGCAGGGATCACCGGGGTGATGTTAGAGGCGTGTGGATATAAAAAGCTTGACTTCCTGCCGTCTCCTCCATTATGGTGGCTACAGAAACGTAATATGGCTGAGCACCGCCAGACTGCCTTTCTTTTCAGCTGCCCTGATCCGATGTTGGGGCCGCATCGTTTTCATAATATAATCCATTCATTTTCAAATGACCCATATCTGATGTTAATACAACATGGAGTCTAACAAGCAAGCAATAGCAAATACTGGAATATCCACGTATACATGGAGCCAAATATTCCAATTCCATTCAGGATATTTGCTCAAAGGGAAAGAATGTAACCTTTGTATACACCTCATTCCCAAAGAAAAGTGCCAATCCCAATGAATATATCATGGGATTCCCAGGGGTGGAATATTCCTTTCCCCAATCCCATTGAGGTATCTTGTACCCGCTCAAACGGAAAGTTGTCAGACTGCGTTCTTCTTCTTCTTCTGTTGTTTATTGGCGGTTGGCAAGCAGCTTTGGTGTGCATTAGCGCCATCTGTGGAACACAATCTAAACCCTTCTATACGCCATTCACAAGCCCAGTTTTTATTAAAATATTTAATATATATATATATATATATATATATAATATATATTTTTTATTAAAAATAAATAAAATATATTTTTTAGATTTTAATAAAAACTTTAATGAAATATATATGTGTATATATATATATATATGTATATATATATGTATATATATATAAATATTTTAATAAAAAACTTATCTAAAAAATATCTATATAAAAAATGTCCCGAGTTTAATTATAAAATATTATCTTTAAAACAAGTATTTGGAAGTACCTCCTGCACTAAAACTGCTACATAGTGTCCCAAATCTACACTGAGGTGGTACTCCCCAGATTTTGCCCACATTTGCAAGTACAGAAGGTTAGGAATTTTACAAGAATAAAGTCAAATTTTGAATTTTGTCAATTTTAGAAAATTTACAAGAAGAAAATTGTTGGGGAAAAACAGCTGTAAATTTACAATATTAAAGTAAAAATATTAAAAGTTGTATTTTTGAGAATAGTAGCATGATGTTGAAAATTGTAATATGCAAATCAAACAAAAAATAATAAAGTTGTCATTTTTGGAAAATGTTTTGGCCAAAAAGTCGTAATTAAAAAAAAAAAAAAAATTACTTTAAAACAAGTATTTGGAAAAGAAAAAAAATCGGAAAAAAATAGTCTGCTTTTTCTCCTGCGATGTCGCAACTCGTGTTTTGCAAAATATCCCAGCGGCCCTTCATTTTACGGTACGCGGCCCTCGGTGGGAAAAGTTTGGACCCCCCTGCTTACGCCGTGGGTGCGGTGACCATGGATGCCATTATTCCGGATTTTTCCCTCCTCCCTACATTGACCTTGCGTGTGGAGGGTATTTCCAGTCAGCAGAACGCTTTATCTCGGGGAGCGCCAATCAATAAGGATAATTAATGATGCCCGCCGCAATGATAGCCTCAGCAGTCATTACCAGGCATTAATCCGTGCAGTCAGAGGAGGGTCAAGGCCGGCCGCATCGCTCACCTGGAGGCGGGGCACAAATTAAAATAATCTACACGGCTGCTCTGTCAGGCCTTTTCTGATGCATTCTCCTCCGTCGGGCCGTAATTAAAGATGGCCCATTGCGAGGCGCAGGGGCGCCCGGGTGACAATCGGCGCCGATGTCTCTTTAATATACAACACTTAGCTCGGAGGATGACACTAACAGCAATCTGCGAGAACTCATCTCAACCGCAAGCGCGGGAGGGTGGATGTTTTCCCTTTTTTTTCTGTGGGTCTAGATGCGCCGGGACATAAATCAAACGCACAACATGCAATTTTCTAATAACGCGGCACGGTGAGGAATGCGATTTAGCAGTAAATATCATTTGGTGTGGGTGGGGGACAGATCAAGTGGATGTATTATCTTTGCTGTAATGCTCCGCTTAGGGAAGGAAATATCACCCCTTTAACAGGTGATCTTGGGACAACTCGGATCACTGCTGGAATGTCGGAATATAAGATTTAACGTTACATACTGTGATAGACCACGGCGGACCCACAATGTTCTTGGATGTCAAATGACTTTGCATATGAGATCGTTTGTTCAAGTGAACCATTCGCTCATTTTGATGTCTTTCTGATTGGCTGTAGCGCAGGGGTCTCAAACTCTCAAAAAAATTTACCTGGGGGCCACTGGAGCTAGAAAAAAAACAAACGCATTTATTAAAAACAGAAAAATATACAAACTTTTTCAGTGCTTTGGTTCCGATTTTCTACAATAAAAGCTCTGATAAAACATTCCACTGTTCTCAAATATCTTAATTTTTATTTTTCTGCACAAAATAAGATGAAAAATAAATAAATAAATCAAGAATAAAGAAAATCAATCAATCAGTAATAAATAAATATAATAATAATAATAAAAAGTTAAGAAAGCACATATAGTTGGTGGGTAGACAAATGATTTTTTTCATATTAAAATGAACAAAGCATTATTAGAGCCCTGTAGACATGACAAAACACGACTATAGTCACATTTATACTCTTTTTATTTACAACATATTGCGCAACTGCAGGGTCTTGAGACACATGCTAACTCGCAAACTAGAGAGCTAGCCACCTCAACGGTAGCCTTCAAGTTATTTCCTTTCAACTTAAATAGCCAAAAACTTACCACTTCCACACGGATAGGGAGGATAACTATTAACAGTTATTTAACCTTCAATATGAACATGAATCAAACGTAATAATATTTTTTTCTGGGTACATGATACCATACAGCATCCATATCAAACTTTAAACTTTCATATCAAGGCGGGGGCCTCAAACTAGTGTCCTGCGGACCACATTTGGCCCGCGGGCCGCGTGTTTGAGACCCCTGCTGTCGCGCCACAGCCTCGTTGTCAATGACGTTTAAAGTCATGGAGAGAAATTGAACCTGATTCCATAATTCACAAGTGACATTTTCATTGTGTCTAAACTTCAGGCTAAAAATTGGAAATGTGAGATGAAATTTCCGGTAATGTTTCAATGACTTTTGGGCTTGGCCGGCGTCCAAGCGCGGGGGAGCGCCGCGGGCCAGAGGGGAGATGTTTAAGCAGAGGTTGCGCTCGCTGCCAGCGCCAAAGTGTGGAGAATCTATAATAATGAAAAATGCATTTATCCCTCAGCTGCCGTTCCTGGTTTTTTTTTGTTTTTTTGTTTTCCCGGGAAAAACAAAACGTGCAAATGTTAGCGAGAATAGAATTAAGCGAATGTCACATTCAACAAGCACAAGTCAAGCGGAAAAATAACTACATCAACATCGGATAACCTCCAGTGCGTCCGCTTGGAACGCCGCTCCTCCTGAGTGATTAGGAAGAGTCAAACCGCGCGCATCACGCCGGGCTGCTTGATGATGATGGACAAGCGGCGGCTACGTCGGACTCCCACGCGCCATTATGCTGCATTCATCCGTCCTCCTCCGCTCGCTCTCACCTTCAGCTCGGCGAGGAGGCGTTGGGGCGCCGGGCAGCAGTTATTACCAAGTTAACTTGTGTTTATTGTCGGGTTTAAATGTCATATCGTTTAACATATTAGTGGTCGGGAAATCAATACGTCTTGAGTGTGAACTGTGACCTCCAAAAAATGGCCGACGTGTGCAATCAAACCTCGGTTTTTGAACACATTTTCTTATTTGTTTTTTTTTTTTTTAATGGAAATTTTCACCCAAATTTTACCTCAGTTTTAGTACAATGTCTCACTTAACAAACTTGAAATTAGAGATGCGCTGTTCTCGTATGCGGAAATCAATCACATCTGAAAAACATATTATTTTGGTATAATTCATTTTGGACATGCGTACACTTTACATCGGAATACTTCATGTTACGATTCCGCATGTGGGAAGAAGAAGAGCTTATTGGATCCTACCCACTTTCCGCGTTAGATCAATTGTGAATATATTTGATCACTTCCTGTATTCAACATGTACCATTTACCAGATCAAGAACTTTAGCAGTTAGCCAGTTAACTTATATATTTATTATATATATATATTTTATCAAAGGTTTTATTAAATTAGAAAAAATATAAATATTCATTTAAGTTTTTATAATATAAATAAATTTTATATAAATATAAAATATATTTTTTTATTTATTTTATTTTTTCATGTTTAAATTTTTTTAATTAAAATATATAAAAAATATATATTTTCATTAATTAATTTTTATATTTTAATGAAAATTTTAATAAAAACTGGACCAAGTATGGTCAATGGGATTGGGGAAAGGAATATTCCACCCCTGGGAATCCCATGATATATTCATTGGGATTGGCACTTTTCTTTGGGAATGAGGTGTATACAAAGGTTACATTCTTTCCCTTTGAGCAAATAACACCAATGGAATTGGAATATTTGGCTCCATGTATACGTGGATATGGACTGGTTGGAGGAAGCGGGATTGAGCCAAATGACCGATTCAGAGTCCGCATTACTGGCACCAATCTGGAGATACTTAAACTCCTCACTCTGGGGAAGGATCCCAGGCAAGAACCAATGGACTCGGACTTCTCATGCAAAATGAGCATCACAAAGCCACATGAAGTTTATGGATCAGCGGAAGAAGACTGATGCATGGAGAACTATTATATTTCAGTCCAAGTCCGGACTGAAGCAATGATAAAAACTGGATAGTGGAAAGTTATTTTTCAGCGAATAATACATAAATCCTAATACCGATACTCTGCTGTATGCGGGGTGGAAATATAGATAGCGTTTCATCATGTCTACCAACAACCATACAGTGTTTGTTTGTGGAAGCTAACCCTTCTGTTCTGGGACCGCTGCACACGAAAGAACGAATAATATAAAAAAATACAAAACATGCACCCCCGCTGTGTTGTCTGTGCTATTATTTCTGTGACAAATACACCAAAATGTGGAAAAGCCGGATTGACTCACACAGCTCAATGCACCCAACAATATGGTGAAGCATATTAAACACTTCCTGTCCGCTATACACAATTTAATTACGTTCATTAGTGTAATTTCCAATATGTACTCCAGTCACAACCGCGTATACAGCCGACAGATCCCAAACACAACACCCGCTTCTTGTTTCTAATTGATGGTTTGGGAGCGTTCGGCAGCCCAGCGAGGTGATGGAGAATTACAGAGATTAGTGGTATGCATATGAAGGACTGTCAATCATCTGAAATTCATTCTCTTACGCCTCTGATGACGTGATTGCTAGATTGCTGATGCTTAGACTATTAGCTACTGTCAGACAACACAATTGCCATGCCCGAAATTGCTTTCTCCGCCTGGAATTTGGGTAACACAATGCTCACGGCTTCGTTATGTATTTAGTCAGTTATTATTAATATTAACATATTGAGCGGCAGTGGGAAAGAATATTACTTGCGCAGACCAGTTATGGATAATCTCACCTTTCTTTACACGCAACGATATCGTCACCATGTGGCGCTAACCTTCCCCTTGCTGACGTCACGCTGTGCTTCCTTAACGGGAACCCATTATGCTATCTTCTGCTCTTTGTATTGACTTCCAGACTCCTGTAGAGCAGCTACACACAATAACCAGCGCAGAAAGCTTTCTGGATATGTTGCCCAAACTGCAGATGATTTATTTATTAATTATTATTTCATTTATTTATATAATAATAATAATAATAATTATTATTATTATATAATAATATAATTATTATTAGAATTATTATTATATAATAACAAGAATAATAATAATTATATAATAATAATATAATTATTATTATATAATAAGAATAATAATTATTATATAATAATATAATTACTATTATATAAACAATAACTTTAATAATAATAACAATAATAATAATAATAATTACATAATAATATAATTATTATATAATTATTATTATATAATAACAACAACAATAATAATATAATAATAATTATTATTATATAATAACAATAATAATAATTATTATATAATAATATAATTATTGTTATTATTAAAGTTATTGTCTATATAATAATAATTATTATTAATATATATATTATTATTATTATAGAATTATTATTATTATATCAACTATTTTTTATATCATGCCATTCACATTTTTAACTTACCTTTTATACATTTTAAGAAATTTTAGTTTTTGTGTTACTACCCCAACCTTCCATAAGTGGGTCAAAAATGACCCGGTCAGGTTGTTTTCTTGAAATATCTTCATAATGAAAATGTTTTATCATTTCATATTCCAGGTATTCCTCAAAAAACATGTTTTTGATATCATGCCATTCACATTTTTAACTTCCCTTTATGCAACACACAATGGATCCTCCCATTTTCTATTGTTGTACGGGGTCATTTTCTTTTTCAAAGATGTAAAAAAGTGAAAAATGAAGATGTTTCTAACATGAAATCATTCTTGTGTGGTCCTAAATATAATACTAAATATCATACAAGTGATTATTCCTAACCAAAATGGCAACATTGTCCTAAAAAGGCATTGATTCTAGTATGGGTGATTTTTGATCCACTTATGGAAGAGTGGAGGGTCCAGTCACTCGTGCATCCAAGGGTTAATGGCTGTTAAGTTAAGTTAAGTTAAGTTAAGCAAAGCCTCAGTGGATCTTCAATGGCAGCCATTGTTGATGAATTGTTGTGTGCAACATGCATGCCTCTGATTGTGTGATTGTTGGCGTCATGCGGTCTTCGTCGTCAGGTTGTATTTTTGCGTCAAGCTGCTGGCCGATTAATTCGAGCTGACTTGCATTCACCCCGCCTTCATTTGACTGTCAGCCCACCGAGCCACTTGCCGGCTAATTTCCTGCCTAAATTAGGGGGGCTTTGCTATCTCTCACCCAGGCCGAGTGGAACTTCTCCTTCATCTCCTCCGTGAAGCCCAAAGCAGGCCACTCCAGCAGGACGCTACGTTATGATTACAAGGCCAGGCTGGAAAGTTCAGGGAAACTTTTTCATTTTGTTTAAACGCCGCTTGGTGACAAGTGTGTGTGTGTGTGTGTGTGTGTGTGTGTGTGTGTGTGTGTGTGTGTCCGTGCCCTTCCTTGTCTTGGGAGTGTTTTCATCATTGCTTTTGTCCACCCTGTCCAACGGCCTTTTTCCTTTTTATAGTTTTCCCTCCATTAATTGAAAACATGACGGGGGGCTCTCAGGGCCTGATGGATGGAGCAGCAGAATTGAGAAAGCCATTAGCTTGACTGGAATCACAGCCTGTCAAGTAGTCCGTACACACACACACACACACACACACACACACACGCTAGCAAAGATGGCACAATTATCCCTTTTTATGAGGCAGCCATACACACTCTGTGCATAATGGGCGAGATGGCGATCATCTAAAATCAGCCATTCGTTACTGTCAGGTACACCTGATTCCAAGTTATTAAAAACACACATAATAGGAAGATTGAAAAACGTAATTAGTAAACAATTAGATGAGTCATCTTTCTAATTGACATGCTTGTGCCTTCCACTTTCAGACCACTTTTATATTCAATTGGAGTCAAATTAATACAGGTGGAACAAAGTATCCAAGTACTTTTCCCTCGCGGTGCTGATGCACAATATTATTATTGGCAAACTATTCTCAGAATTCGCTTTTAATTTTGGCAGTTGTTTTAATTACTTCATGCTGCAAGTATAGTAGATCCACGCTTTTTTTTCCTCCAGCAAATGCTAAAAAGTGTAAAAAGTGACTGATAAGGCCATACAAATGTCAATTCCGAAGTACTCATTATAACAATTAGACATCTTACAAATACATTAAATTCATCACACAGCAACTATCACTCAAACGTTATACCTCGGAAGTATAAAATCATGTATCAATACAAGCTTTCATGAACACCCAACACTTGAAATTGTGCTATAATGCTGATTCTGACCACCAGAGGGAGCCAAAGAACCCGAAGCCCAAAGCAAAACTGAGGAAGCTGACGTCACTGCAGCCCCGATGAATGTATTACTAAGACATAGTGCCTTTTCTCTTGCAGTATTATATTGATGCACAATATTATTATTGACAAAATATTCTCATAATTTGCTTTTAATTTTGGCAGTTAGCAATGGTTGTTTTCATGGTTACTTCATACTGCAAGTATAGTAGATCCACGTTTATTTTTTTCCTCCAGCAAATGCTAAAAAGTCTAAAAAGTAACTGATAAGGCCGTACAAATGTCAATTCCGAAGTATACTCAATATAACTCATGGCTTCATCTTACAAATACATTAAATTCATCACACAGCAACTATCACTCAAACGTTATACCTCGGAAGTATAAAATCATGTATCGATACAAGCTTTCATGAACACCCAACACTTGAAATTGTGCTATAATGCTGATTCTGACCACCAGAGGGAGCCAAAGAACCCGGAGCCCAAAGCAAAAATGAGGAAGCTGACGTCACTGCAGCCCAATGAATGTATTACTAAGACATAGTGCCTTTTCTCTTGCAGTACTATATTGATGCACAATATTATTATTGACAAACTATTCTCATAATTCGCTTTTAATTTTGGCAGTTGTTTTAATTGTTACTTCATACTGCAAGTATAGTAGATCCACGCTTTTTTTCCTCCAGCAAATGCTAAAAAGTAACTGATAAGGCCATACAAATGTCAATTCCGAAGTACTCAATATAACAGTCAGACTCGTGGCTTCATCTTACAAATACATTAAATTCATCACACAGCAACTATCACTCAAACGTTATACCTCGGAAGTATAAAATCATGTATCAATACAAGCTTTCATGAACACCCAACACTTGAAATTGTGCTATAATGCTGATTCTGACCACCAGAGGGAGCCAAAGAACCCGGAGCCCAAAGCAAAACTGAGGAAGCTGACGTCACTGCAGCCCCGATGAATGTATTGCTCAGACATAGTGCCTTTTCTCTTGCAGTATTATATTGATGCACAATATTATTATTGACAAAATATTCTCAGAATTTGCTTTTAATTTTGGCAGTTAGCAATGGTTGTTTTCATGGTTACTTCATACTGCAAGAATAGTAGATCCACGTTTATTTTTTTCCTCCAGCAAATGCTAAAAAGTCTAAAAAGTAACTGATAAGGCCATACAAATGTCAATTCCGAAGTATACTCAATATAACTCATGGCTTCATCTTACAAATACATTAAATTCATCACACAGCAACTATCACTCAAACGTTATACCCCGGAAATATAAAATCATGTATCAATTCAAGCTTTCATGAACACCCAACGCTTGAAATTGTGCTATAATGCTGATTCTGACCACCAGAGGGAGCCAAAGAACCCGGAGCCCAAAGCAAAAATGAGGAAGCTGACGTCACTGCAGCCCCCATGAATGTATTACTAAGACATAGTGCCTTATGGTAAAACTTTACATGTTTTTTTGTTGTTTAATTTAACCGTACTTTACGGTTGTACATTGCCATAGTTACATTTTAGTCATACATTTTTTTATTCTACTTTTCTTAAAAGTAACATTGAAATGTTGTCTGTTTCTCTTTTGTATTTATTATTATTATTATTTTGATATTCTCGCCCAAAGTCATACACTTGCGACCCTGATGAAATAAATGGATGGATGTTTTTTTAATATGACCTTAAAAGCCAAATATAGTTTATGGAACCGTGATTATGGCGTACCAATAAACTCGTAGTTTTTATCAATTATGGTGCATCCACTCAAAAAGATGATATTAAATTTATGCCAAAATACATACAAGAATCAAATAATCGTCGGCTTCTCCCGACATCCCTGGCCTTACAACCCCTTGTGTGTGTGTGGGGGGGGGGCGTCGGGGGGGTCATGCCCCTCTCTGAGCGGTGCTGAGCATGAGCAAGAGGTCAAAGGTTCATGGCAATGGGGCTCTCTTTGGTAATAGCAGGACACTGCGGGCTGTCTTTTTTGGGGGGGGGGGGGGTGCAATCAATACAATGCAGGTAGGGGGGCCACAGTGGAAGAAGCTGGGGGGGGGGGGGGGCGTGTCTGAGGGGATTAGCATTGTCAATATACGTGGCGTAGAAAAGTACACATTGTAAAAAAAACAACAATTGAAGGCACTTGAGTATATAGTATAGTATGTACTGTGTATTATATGTACTGTAGTACTGTGTGTGTGTAGGAGCGGAAATAACGGCAAATAAAAGAGAGAACCGCAGTATCTATCTCTGCCTACACTACTGTATATACGTAAGCACTTTACATAAGATTTATTACATCCAAGCAGAAATATTATCTTCTGTGGTTGTCATTCATCATCCGGGCTGTGAATGATGCCAACAAATTATGGAAATCAACCAGCTTGGTAACCTTGGTAACCCCCAGGTGCTGCCTCCCGACACATCCCCACTTGTGATGGTGGTTTCTCCACAAAAGCTCAAAAATAATGTTGGTCAAATTCAAAATTATTATTAATCATAATGTCTATTTTTAGTCACGGTTCTTGGACTACATTTTTATTGTTTCTGTTGTTTGTCACTTTAAAGGTTGTGTTAACAATCGGGTACAATTGCATAAGGAAGGGGTCTCAAACTCAATTTACCTGGGGGCCACTGGAGCTAGGGTCTGGGCAAGGCTGGGCCGGACCAGGTTTTCCAAAAAAAAAAAAAAAAAAAACATTTATTAAAAACAGAAAAATATACAAACTTTTTCAGTGCTTTGATTCCGGCAATACAGAGTTATTCCAACAAGTGAAAGAAAAACTGGAGGAAGTCGGTATCACGTGATGTTGGTGTTTACGTTTTACTGGGCATGCCCCATTGACTATTCTGGTTGATTATAGCGGCGCATGGAGACAAGAGATTGGAATATTCCTTTCCATGGATACCATTGTTTTCGGAAAGGTCATTGGGAAAGAGAAAAACTCATGTAAAGGTGGCTAACAACAATCTCACTAAGAAGTTTTATAATCGTGTCATATACAGTAAACCTGGGATATATCGGATTCAATTGTTCCCACTGGTTTTGTCCGATATAAGCGAAATCCGTTATATGCGTATACCGGAAAATGTGCGTTTTCCGCATATATGGGATTTATATCGGGTATATGCGTAAATGGGATTTTATCCGTTATAAAAAGGCACTTCCTTGACTATGTTTCCAATGTACCTGGACGCGCAGGCAACGCTGCAAACGCTGCAAATGACGTCGTATAGCGGCCTGTCACCATTCGGCCAATCGGAGCGCCACGATGCGGCCATCCGATATATGCCAGGGAAATTTCATGGAAATGCATTGGAACGGGACTGGAGATTTTGTCCGAAATAGGCGAAATCCGTTATAAAAAATCCGATATATGCAATGAATTTTTATTGGAAATGCATTACAGAAAAATGGGTTCTTTTTTATCTGTCCGTTCTCCCTTCACTGGCGCTTCTCGGTGCGCTCAGCTGACTCAATTATGATGCAAAAGGGCGTGTTTGAAAAGCTGGGCTCGTTCCTCATTAAGCCCCACGTTGGTACCTATTTGTAGCTCGTGTCCTGACATCATGCAAATGTTATGGAAATCAACGGCACTGATCCGCCGCTAGCGGGGTAGCGCCGGTGCGCTACTTTGTACGGGTTTGGTGTCTCATTGACGGCAACACAGAAACGGATAGGCTGACATTTGAATGAGAGAACATACTCGTACTGTAAACACTTGTTGATGATCCATATTCCTTACTGTAGTCTCCGAATGCCTTTACAGGCTACAAGTGACCCCCCCCCACCCCCCCCCCCCCCCCGCGGCTTGGCTCATTAACGTGCTCAGCCTGCCGTCACTGAACGAGCGCACAAAGGCTGGTTAGGCAGCCGACTGACCGTGACTGACCGTGACTGACCGTGACTGACCGTGGCGGCGTGTTATGGGGAGGTTAAGGACGTCAGGCTGTAACACGTCATAAACGTCTGTCATGGATGAACGACCACCGGAATTACATTAACTATAGTCGGCCATAAATTACCAGAACACATCGCATAATTATTCTCTTTTTTTTTTATGAGAAATAATGCAATAGAAAGTTATTTTTGTATACTCAAGCTAAACAAAACATTGTGCTAAATAGTCAACAAATCTGTGTAATAATTACTTAAAATTTTTATTTTTAATTCATTTCTAATGCTCAGACCTTGTATTAATGAGTTAGTTATATTTTCATGAAAATATTAATAATTTAATTTCTACAACAAAATGATGGTAATGGTAATGGTTTAATTTCATTAGAACATGCATCAGATTCCAATTGAGTGCATCCCATAATCAGTTCCCAGTTCCACATGTCCAAAAGGAGTAGGAAGAAGCAAAGCTTATTAAATCCTACCCCTCCATCTGGTACTTTTACAATCACTAACTCTTACATTTGTTCACTTCCTGCTTTCCTAATATAGTTTACGTTTTTTTTCTGTTTTGTTTTTAATTTATTTAATTAATTTTTATTAATTAATTTATTTATTTTAATATTTTATTTTTGGTTTATTTTTTGTCCCGTACCAAAGTACTGTGTGATATGAGCATCCAATGCCATAATGTGTACCATAGTGTGTGTCAATATAGTGATATATATAGCACATCATGACTGGTTCAAGACTCTTCATCCTTGGATTTAGCAAATTTATTTTATTTTTTTTATTTATTAATTTATTTTATAAATTTTTTTGTTTTTACTTTTTTTTTTGTCCCATACGAAGAAGTAAAGCTTATTAAATCCTACCCCTCCATCTGGTACTTTTACAATTAGTAACTGTTACATTTGTTCACTTCCTGCTTTCCTAATATAGTTTAAGTTTTTTTTTGTTTGTTTTTATTTTAATTTATTTTATTTATTTTTTAATTTTGTCCCGTACCAAAGTCTGAGGTGATTAGCAAATTTAATTAATTAATTAATTAATTAATTTTATTAATTTTTTTTTTGTTTTTAATTTTTTTTAATTTTTAAATTTTTTACAAGTATTGGATGACATTTTTTTTAGCTAATTGCTTATATTTTATTATTATTACATTATTTGAGCTGTTTGAAGATGAACTATATATGTATGTTATTGTAAATGGCAAACGTACTGATGAATGGTCTTTTTAACGATTTAACTATATTGTTATGAAAGTCTTAATGACTTCTGAATCTGAGTTTCATACCAATAGTTTGGAAAAAGCGTATTGATGTTGTGAAAACAAAAAAAACAAAAAAAAATGTATTTTGGAATGAATGAACAACAAAAAAACGAGGTACCAAATATTTGTGTCTCTAAATTTTCATTTTTAAAGTTGTGATGTTAGAATCCACAATCTGCCATTTTAGTTCACATTGTTGTGTCGCGTTGCAGACTTGGTCTACCTGAGTCATGTCTTTGTGTTGGTGTTCTGTCTGTCTGGGCCGTGCCGTCTATTAATTCCTTAATTGCGGCCCAACGTTGCCACATGCCTGAATGAAAATAAATTGCTTTCCCTTTTTGTGCTTCACTTAATTGCATTAGCGAAGAACCTGTGGAGCGCTTTTTCAAAAGGTGTCATCTCATGGACGCACTTGAAAATGAAAAGAAGCCCCCCCGAGCACCCGTAGCACCCCCTTTTTTTTTTTTTTTTTTTTTTTCTTCTCTCCCCTCACTCTCTCTCTCTCTCTCTCTCTCTCTCTCTCTCTCTCGGCGTCTCTGTTGCAGCGCCTCAATTAACAGAATGGTTTCCTTTCAACTAAAATGAATGTTATTGAAAGCAATTAGCATGGACTGGAAAATCTCTCGTTAATGAGGGGAGTGTGGGTGAGTAAACAGGAATGAAAAGATCAAATTAGAGAAGAGCCTCTTCTTGTTGGCCCGGAATAATGACATGCTTAGTCGCCTAATTGTCTGCTGAAAGGCACGGCTGCGATGGTAACAGATTGCGGTGTTTATTAGGCGGCGATGGGCCACCTGCTGCTGCTGCGGCGAGCCCGTGGTCCCCCCCCCCCCCCGTACACGTGTTTATCCCAGGGGGCGTTTTTTTTTTTTTTTTTTTTTTGGACGCCGCACTCACTGTGAAAAGCAAATGAGCTTGCCAATATGCTGCAATGCTGCGGCCTTATTGCCAAATATGTCAAATGAAATGAAATGAATGAAACTAAGTAGAGCTTCCAGTATTTTACCTTTGCGCCAGTCCTATGTACACATTGTGCAATTTGGATTGTGCTATGTGAGTGCGGTCGTCTATGCCGTTTATCCTCGCTAGGGCACATGTACACAAAGAAAAAATTATATTGGAATGTGGGAGGAAAGCGGAGTACCCGGAGAAAAGCCACGCATGCACGGGGAGAACATGCAAACTCCACACAGTTATTTTAGTTATTTTAGTTATTTTAGTTGACTACTGTTTATGAAAAACAAACCAAATAAATGGAGCGCTATCATTTACTTTGCAGTATTTGTCTTATTTTGCGTTTATTTGTGATAATATGAATAATATGTTGATAAGTTTGAGGCAGGCGTTCCCAAACTTGACCAACTCAGGGCCCACTTGAAAATCTGAAAAATGTCTGCGGCAGAGCACTTCATTATTAAATTATTTAAAATGTATCAATTTAAATAATAATAAATTATAAATAATAATAAATAATATAAATAAAATAAATAATAATTACATTACATTTTTTTATTAACTTTTAAATAATAATAATATTAATAATACAATATAATATATTACACAATTATATAATAATAATAATAATAATAATACATATTATTACATATAATAATAACAATAATAAATATTATTATTACATAATATAATAATAATTTTAAACTTTTATTATTATTATTAAGATTATTATAGTATATTATATAATAATAATAATAATATAATGATAATGATAATAACAATAATAATAATTATTATTATATTATTTAAAAGTTAATTTACAATAATTTAAATAAATAATTTTTGATATTATTATTATCTAATTATATATATATATTATATACACAATATTATGTAATATTATTATTATTATAGTATATTATATAATAATGATGATGATTATTATTATTATTATTATTATTATTTAAAAGTAAATTTACAATAATTTAAATTAATTTTTTATATGTTTTTAATTTATTATTATTTAATTATATATATATATATATCATGCATTATATATATAATATTATATAATATTATTATTACATAATTATATTATTATTAAGATTCAGGATTGAAATGAAAGCAGGGGGATAAAGGAAGCCCAAACTTTTAATCTGTGGTGTACACATAAGACCGTATTAATGCTCATACTTTTCATAACTGCATTCATGACTGGCATGATGACCATAGAGTTATGTTCCAATCATAAACTCCATAAGGTTCCTAAAATATTGTGACAGATCAATAACACTCAATAGGTTATTTTTTGGGTCTATAAATATTTTCTTTTAATCGTGCTATTTATATATTTTAATAGCTATTTTACAATAACAAAAATTACAAAAATAATATTTGGAAAAATGACTCATATTTTTAATGACCTGGGTCCACGGAATGAGTGGTTTGAGGGCGGCAATATCGGTATGGGTATCGGTATCCTGGGCGATGTGGCGTATCGGCAGGGCAGCCAATATGGATGAAGTGTAGAGGTTGTAAATCCATAAGATAAGGACGCCATTCATCACTCCTCTTATCATTTCTCATCACAGGCCTCTTTATTGCTGCTCATAAGCAGCACCAGGCATCATGCGCCTCTAATTGCAACGCGCATCAGGATGGGTGAGGCAGGGCGGGTGGGGGGGGGTCTGGCGTTCTCCCAGCATTTATACCCCACCCCTCCCCCGCATGAAATATTTAATAGCTCGCCGGGAGAAATAAACTACACACATTATCTAATTCATAACCCGAAGACGTGCATCCATATCTTCTTTGTCTCGCCCGCATTATCCCTGACTTCCAAGGAGCTGCTCCGTAGTGTCATGTTAATTCATCCAGAATTCCTTCCCACATTAGGACTAAGACTAAGACTAAGACAAGACTAAGGGGACTCAGTGGCTTGCGCTGTCGCTTTAAGGCAGACGCCGTGCGACAAAATAGCGTCGGCCGAGGCCTCTTATTCTGCAGCCCGTCTTTTGTGTACAAGTATTGATTTGTGTACATATTTGTGTGCATGCCCGACATACTCGGCGAATGCTAATCGGGTCCGCGTTGTTCGCTTCTACCGCTGTCGGCCATAATTATCTTGCAGATAACTTAAAGGCTGTCAATTAAAATGCTGCTTTTTTTTCTCTCCCTCCACCACTCGCATCTCTCATAAGTGCCCCTCCCCTCCATCCCCACCGTCTCCTCCTTCCTTGCCGGGAGTTAAGGTCAAAGGTCAGGGTGGAGGTGAGAGAGTGTTGGGTGGCTCCGGGGTGTTGTGAGCGTTATTTTGGAAGGCTAGCTCGGCGTCAGACCTGAAGGCTGCATCACGGCCATTCCGTGTTTTAGGACAAAGCTGTACCCCCCCCCGCCACCCCGGGGAGCGGGTCGGGTTCCACAAGGCTAAGCGTACCCAGGATGCCTGCCCCCCCCCCCCCCACTAACCCAATCCCGCCACCACCTCTGCTCACCTTCATCCCTGGGAGTATTCTCAGACGTGTTTATTAATACCTGGCATCAAAAGTGCAAATCCGAGAAGCCATGTTGTGTGTTTTGGAAATCCACAGGGACACTTTCACACCCCCCCTCCGTCCCCAGAGAGACTCACCCCCCGTTTAATTGATTTACTTTGTGTGCTGTGACACGCCCCGTTCACGTGTCCGTCTGATGGCGTCAGCGACACGAGCCCAGACCTAAATGATGGCCATCGGTGGCTCATCAGACCATGAGGGAACAGGACAGGACACTTCCATGCTTATCTCGTTACACTTTACTCCTGGAACACGTCACGACCTCTGTTAACCTTGACAAATTACACCAGAATAACCAGTTGTCCCAGTTAGGCCTATTATTGGGGGAAAAAAATAGTTTAATTATTTATTAAATTATATATATAAAATATATATATAATTTTTTATATATTAATAAAAATAAATTAATAAATATATTTTTTATATTTTTATAAAAACTTCAATTTAAATTTTTTAAAAAATATATATATATATTCTATTTTAATAAAAACTTTAATTAAACAGACAGCAGGCATCATGTACATTAGCGCCATTAATTCACAAGTCCAATTTTATTAAAATATAAATATATATATATATATACATATAATTTTTTATATATTAATTTAAAAAAATTAATTAATTAAAATATATATATACGTATATATTCAATAAAAACTTATATATATGTATATATAAAAAATGTCTTGAGTTTAATGATAAAATATTATCAAGATTGAATGTTATCTTTTCCTGTTTAAATTGATCCCGGGTGCGTTCTTTCAGCGAATGCTGAGATATGACGTAACACGCAGATCCAGACGTTCTTCACTTTTAAAAAATGGAGGCCAGCAATCGGCACTGGACTGCTAAGGAAAGTTTGTTTTTGATTCCAACTAAATTCCAAGACTGGACGAAGGAAAAACTGGCAATACGGAGTTATTCCAACAAGTGGAAGAAAAACTGGAGGAAGTCGGTATCACGTGATGTTGGTGTTTACGTTTTACTGGGCATGCCCCGTTGACTATTCTGGTTGATTATAGCGGCGCATGGAGACAAGAGATTGGAATATTCCTTTCCATGGATACCATTACTTTGGGAAAGATTCCATTGGGAAAAAGAAAAACGTGGCTAATAATCCATGATAAGGTGATATATTTATATTTTGTGTGAGAAAGTGATGAATGTGATGATAAAACAACTTAAAGAGCAAAGCAGGTATTGGCTAGTGGTCCATCCGTAGGGAAGGAGAGAGAGAACAGCAAGTATTGATGAAGGAATGACTCAGGAGTTATTGACTAGACCCATTGATTGGAAGCCAATTCAGGCTGAACGGATGCCAATAGGTCGTCTTGGTTCTTGAATAGCGGATCAGGTCCAGCGGAACGGTGGATGACCAGGATGGACCGGGATGGACCAGGATGGACCAGGAAGGACCAGGATGGACCAGGATGGACCAGGATGGACCAGGATGGACCAGGATGGACCAGGATGGACCAGGATGGACCAGGATGGACCACAACAGGCTGAACGAATACGAGTCTGATGGACTAAAGTGATTATTTGAACGTGTTGAAACTTTCTCTTCCTGTGCGGCTTGATAATCTAACTCTGACTTCCTGGTTTTATCATCTGACATTTCCTGTTTGGTGGTGCATTTCCTCCTCCTGGCGTTCACGGAGGAAACGCCACTGGAGTTGATTAGAAGGAAGTGTGTCTTTTATACACTCCGTGTTTGACCTCAGGGAGACGTTTATTGTGTTAAATGTCCGATGTGTTGTTGGAGTCGGACACGCCGGTATTCCGTTTCGATGGATTGACAATATTCTTCTGGACAATATGGCACATTTATCTGCTTTTTATTGCAGTTTTTTTTTAATCAATTAGTTTTGTAAAAGCTCTTTACTGGACTAGCATGACTGCAGTTTTTCTTGAAATATCCAGTATATAACTTCTTATTTTGGACTCCTCTGATTTAAGGCAAAGGCCTTAGGCTTTACAAAAATTCAACTTAATTAGATTTTTTATTTCCCAACAGGTCAATATATTAAGAGGGAAAAAGTTATATTTTAACAACCCAAAAAAGTTATCATTTTATGAGAATAAAGTCAAAATATTAGGAGGGATTATTTTTGTAGAAATGTGCTCAAGTTCAGGAAAAAATACATTTTGAAGTCATAATATTATGAAAAACAAACAAAATAAAGACAATTAGGTTGGGTAAAAATTTTAATTTCACTTTATTAATGTCACTTTAGTCGGACGAAGTTAAAATATTGAAAAATATGTTATAGAAAAAAATATATATATTATGAAAAACAAATAATAAAATTTATAATTTTCTCGACTTTATTCTCGTGACATAACTTTTTCCACAAACTTTCCAAAAATTCAAATTAATTATATTTTTTATTTCCCAACAGGTCAATATATAAAGAAAGAAAAAGTTATATTTTCACAAACAAAAAAGTTATAATTTTATAAGAATAAAGTCCTAATATTAGGAGGGATTATTTTTGTAGAAAAGTGCTAAAGTTCAGGAAAAAATACATTTTGAAGTTATAATATTATGAAAAACAAACAAAATAAAGACAATTAGGTCAGGCAAAAAAGGGTTCTAAAATTATGGAAATAAAGTCATAATATTACAAGAAGAAAATGTACAGAGAATATTTAAGAATATTTGGAAAATAAAACAAAATCAGCAAAAACGGGGGAAAAAAGATTCTTGAAATATCCAGTATATAACTTCTTATTTTGGACTCCTGATTTAAGGCAATTAAAATGAATGTAAATTCAATGAAATAAAATAAATGGAAATTATGAGAATAAAGTCCTAATATTAGGAGGGATTATTTTTATAAAAAAGTGCTAAAGTTCAGGAAAAAATACATTTTGAAGTCATAATATTATGAAAAACAAACAAAATAAAGACAATTAGGTTGGGTAAAAAAGAGTTCTAAAATTATGTGAATAAAGTCATAATATTACAAGAAGAAAATGTACAGAGAATATTTAAGAATATTTGGAAAATAAAACAAAATCAGCAAAAACGGGGGAAAAAAGATTCTTGAAATATCCAGTATATAACTTCTTATTTTGGACTCCTGATTTAAGGCAATTAAAATGAATGTAAATTCAATGAAATAAAATAAATGGAAATTATGAGAATAAAGTCCTAATATTAGGAGGGATTATTTTTATAAAAAAGTGCTAAAGTTCAGGAAAAAATACATTTTGAAGTCATAATATTATGAAAAACAAACAAAATAAAGACAATTAGGTTGGGTAAAAAAGGGTTCTAAAATTATGTGAATAAAGTCATAATATTACAAGAAAAAATGTACAGAGAATATTTAAGAATATTTGGAAAATAAAACAAAATCAGCAAAAATGGGGGGAAAAAGATTCTTGAAATATCCAGTATATAACTTCTTATTTTGGACTCCTTAATTAATTAGGCAATTAAAATGAATGTAAATTCAATGAATGAAAATAAACGTAAATGATGAGAATTTGATGTATTCCACTGGCGGTGGATCCGTATCGCTCTTTGAACCCACAAATAGAAACGTGTTAAAACAACACAGTGATTAATGCATGCAAAGCACATAATTGGACTTGTAATTAACAGTAACTCGTGTAATTTGCTCCCACTGTGCTCCTTATTAAATCCCCTTAAAACAAAAAAAATACGTGACATAAGAATCGTGGACGCGAGCATGACTTTTTCATGTTAGGAACACAGCTTAAAGAGAAACATTTATTATTTATTGTCTCTTTTGTTTGCGCCTGGGATGGCGGCGGCGAACACGCCAGCGATCGTTAGCTCTTTTTTTTTTTCTATCGCTGCAGACAGAACACAAAGTGCTCTGACTGATGTGGAGATCTTCACTTTATGCTACATAAATAGATGGGATTGGTCTCTCATTGCATGGGGGGAGTATTGCAGTAGTATTACTGTCAAGTTATTCACAATGTGTATTTTGGCTTCAGGGCACCCCAGCTTTATTTTTGGTCAAAACATATTTGCCTAAATGAATCATTTTCAAGCGTAAAAATGACAAAATGAACAAAAATACAAGGTATATAAATGAGACATTCATTGACGTTGGTTGATGAAATGTAGTACTCTACACCGGTCACTAGGTGTCAGTAATCTTACCAGACAATAATCCTTATTTATCCCTCGTAATAAAACCAAAAAACATTGAAAACAGGGGCTACTACCTGCTGTCAGTCTCTTTTTCAGGTCACACAGGGAAGACATTTATAGTAATAGTAGTAATAGTAGTAGTACACAAGCACAAGTAATATTTATGTCTTACATATACTTATTTGTTCCGATTATGTCTACTATATCGGGTGTCACAAGCGTAACAGAGACTACAGGGATGTTATTTAATGTGTAGAATAATGTAGAAAAATGTATTTAGATGGTCAAAAATATTCAATTCCTAAATAAGGACTCTTACTTCACTGATTAGTCGGGTCTGGAACTAATTCAATTTGTCTGTCAAGACGAGATATTGGCATATTACTCTCATTTCTACTGCACACCAAAGATTAATGTTCATGTTCTCCTCCGTCTGATACTGTATCATTCATTATTTTTTTTATTGTTATTATATTTATATAAAGTATATTATATAAATAATAATTATATAATTATAAATTTGTATTTTGTATATATTTTGTATATGTATTTTTATAATTTGTTATTAATTGTCAATTATCTGATTATTTATTATTATTTATTAATATTATTTTATTTATTTATTTATTATTGTTATGTATTTATGCTTTCGTTTTTGAATAAGTTGTAAATTTTTCTTTTATTATGTTTTCTTATGCGTGAAAAACGAAGAGAAAGCAATTGAAATGTTTTCCACTACTTGATATCGGAGATTTGTATTTTATTTGCTCAAAAATATGAATTATATTCATTTTATTTTTATTTTTATTTTTATTTTTATTTTTATTTTTATTTTTATTTTTATTTTTATTTTTATTTTTATTTTTATTTTTATTTTTATTTTTATTTTTATTTTTATTTTTATTTTTATTTTTATTTTTATTTTTATTTTTAAAATGAGTTCTAATTGATTTTCCATCTTCTTAGTTTTTCACCCATAGACAGCTCTGTAGTTTTCATGTTGTTTTCACCTCTAAATTCAATAATCAATAAGCAATGCTATTTATACTTAATCTTATTATTTCTTCTTTCGGGATGGAATAAACTGGTAGCAGGCATGCGAGCTAACATCCTGCATTTGTTGTTAGCTGCTGCAAGAAGAAAAAAGAACCAAATGGGAAATGGGCTATCATCAGGCTAACTGGGTGCTGCAGTCCACTAATCAGTTCAGGAAGCTGTGTGTGCTTTTAAATTGGGGCGGGGGCGGGGGGGGGGGGGGGTGACCCGTCAACACAACAACACGACAGTGACACACTAATATCGCTTTTAGGAGACGGCCGACGACAAGCGGGTGGGGCGTAAGGGTTTTTCCGAGCGTGCCGTGGTCCTCAACGCCAGTCAGCTGGCTGGTAGACCAGGGTAAATATTGACGTCCGGGCAAGGAAACAAGTATTTCCCTCCCTCGCTGAAGAACAATAATTACCTCCTTCTCCTGCTCTCTGGGTCTGCTTCTCAGAATAGCCTCAATTATCACACTTCCCTGCATTCATTGGAGGGCCTCATTGTCCTCAGCAGCCTGAAGGAGAAGAAAAAACCAAAGACCAGTTCTTACAAGGGCCTGGGGGGGTTAAGAACAACTTAAGGAAAGATGAGCTCATCAAGGATATCTCAATCTCATACAAACTCTTACATACTTTTAGTGCTTTTACTACAGTAAGCAGGGTATGTAGGAAATGGGACCACTGCATCAAAGAGGAGACTATGGAGTATCATAGTGGAACATCGAAGGAACGACATCCGAGCCACGTCGAGCTAGCGTTCACTAGCCAATCCAAGTCAACCACAGTGGAAAAAAATTATTCGGATCCCGACCACCTCAAAAGTGTAGTGCATAAATGTTATCGCACAGGTTTGCTTTAAACTGGCCACAACAAAAGGCTTCACAGAAATGTGTAGTTTTATGACACAGCACACACAAGTATTGAATGAGCATACAAAAGATGCGGCGATGCAGTAAAAAAAAAAAACACATGTTGGGAATGGCCTTTTATTGTGGCCAACCTTAGGAAACACCTGTGTAATATTCACGTTGCCTAATCAGCAATCTGTCCAGTGTTTAAGCTAATGTTGGCTTACTTTTAGTATTTCAATACAATAACACAGCATGACAAATCTATATATCAATATTTCTTTTGTAATTGTGCCCACAAGTAAAAATTAATGGTAATGGTAATGGTAATGGTAATGGTAATGGTTTCATTTCATGTGAACATGCATCAGATTCCAATTGAGTGCATCCCATAATCAGTTCCCAGTTCCACATGTCCAAAAGGAGTAGGAAGAAGCAAAGCTTATTAAATCCTACCCCTCCATCTGGTACTTTTACAATCACTAACTGTTGTATTTGTTCACTTCCTGCTTTCCTAATATAGTTAAAATAAAATAAAATATTTTTTTATTTTATTTTAGTTTATTTTATTAAAATTTTATTTTATTTTATTTTAAATAAAATTGTATTTTATTTTATAAAATGATATAAAATTTTATTTTATAAAATAGAAGTATTGGATGACATTTTTAGCTAATTTTTAGCTAATTGCTTATTTTTAGCCTTATGCGTAATTTTAGCTGTTTGAAGATGAACTATATCAGCAAGTTGAAGTATTTGTGATTTTAGAAATAAGGAGTTAGTATGTTCTCTGTAGGCGGCATTATGAATTATCCTTACTGACCTTTTTTGCAGTACATTTAGCCAGTGAAGATTGCTTTTATAGTTATGATCCCATATTTCCACACAATAAGTAAGATATGGTAGAACCAGAGAGCAATAAAGAGTGTGGAGTGATTTATGATTGACAACAAATTTAGCTTTGTTCGATATTGAAATATTTCTGTCCACTTTATGTTGTATATTAGCTGTTTGAAGATGAACTATATGAGCAAGTAAAAACCATCCTAAAAATGTATAAAGTCCATAAAGTGTGGCTTACAACAAATAGCAAATTGAAATAGCAGGAAATGTAATAGGTGCTCGTGAGAAATCCAAAATCAATACCTGCAGCCATCAAAGGAGGCCGTGAAGACAGAGAAAGTGTTCCGTTTTGAATAAATACCCCCCCCCCCCCCCCCCCCCCTTCATAACAATCAGCACATTGATTGGAAAGCCAATAGCACTCAGCCGGCCAACTAACTGGAAAATGCCAGCACGGACAACAAATGATGCGAATAAAGGCTAGCTTCACGCGAGGGGAGCCGTTGCGAACGGGACGGACTTGAGGACGGATCAAGTGTGCGTGTGAGGGCCTGTCAATCAAACACACACACAATTATTAGCGTCTGAGCTGATGAATCACCATTTGAAAGGCGTTCCGTCGGGCAGGAGAATCTCATCTTCTATACAATAACCCGACTACGATATTCCTGATGACAAATCAATCCAGTGAGGAAAAGAGGCAGAGAGTGACGGGAATGTGGGGAGGCGGGTTTATTTGGGAAGCTTCATTCCTAAGTATGCATGTTGATCCTGTTTGGCCGGAATGCAATAACAGACTCGCAGGGAAGCAAAGAGCCTCCCGACTCTTTTTGACGAGCGTCTATTTATCATCGGCGTATGGACTGTCGCCGGAAAGATGATATTGCTTTAAAAATTCGCCGCTGTAATAGCGTTGATACAATTTCCATACATTTTCATGGCAAATTTGATATTTTCTTCATCGGCGAACAACATAAACTATTTAGAGGATACCCATGCCGCCAACTTTTCCTACCGTTCCTAAATTTGCTTTTGGATATTCCGACTTGATGGATACTGCAGAAATAAAGCAGCGGGATTCACATATTGGGCAGTATAAGCCGGCTGATGGAGGAGGAGACGTCCGCGACCCGGGATGGTCCGTTCATAAATCTTTTACTCTCCCTGCATGCCGACTCTTCTCCCGTACAAATATCTACAGATGATGCCCGTAAACGTCCACTTTGTGATATGATGTCGTCTATTCACCCACTTAACTTCCTTTTTTATTCGCTTCGGTTACGTCAGGGGTCTCAAACATGCGGCCCGCGGGCCAAATGTGGCCCGCAGGACACTAGTTTGAGGCCCCCGCCTTGATATGAAAGTTTAAAGTTTGATATGGATGCTGTATGGTATCATGTACCCAGAAAAAATGATTACGTTTGATTCATGTTCATGTTAAAGGTTAAATAACTGTTAATAGTTATCCTCCCTATCCGTGTGGAAGTGGTAAGTTTTTGGCTATTTAAGTTGAAAGGAAATAACTTGAAGGCTACCGTTTAGGTGGCTAGCTCTCTAGTTTGCGAGTTAGCATGTGTCTCAAGACCCTGCAGTTGCGCAATATGTTGTAAATAAAAAGAGTATAAATGTGACTATAGTCGTGTTTTGTCATGTCTACAGGGCTCTAATAATGCTTTGTTCATTTTCATCTGAAAAAAATCATTTGTCTACCCACCAACTATATGTGCTTTCTTAACTTTTTATTATTATTATTATATTTATTTATTACTGATTGATTTTCTTTATTCTTGATTTATTTATTTATTTTTCATCTTATTTTGTGTAGATAAATAAAAAGTAAGAAATTTATTACATTTACATTACATTATTACATTATTATTAGATTTCATTTTGAAGATTTTAACAAGATAATTTTTTGTGGAAAAAATATTATTCAAAGAGTATCATTTGAATACATTAAATAAATCTTTAATTATTAAATCAGAATTTATTTTAAATTAAAAAAGATAACATAATTGTGATAATTGCAATGTTTTAATAATATTATTATTATTATATTTTATTATTTCTTTTGATTATTTCTTCCCCGTATACACACAAAATCACACATACAATAATATACTGTAAAAAAAATCATCAAAATCCATTTGACAGAGTTCGGATGTTAACTGAAAAGCCTGCTAACCAGGGCGTACATTAACCAAGGTTCTGCTGTAATTTGTGACTTTGAAGAATGAATAACATCATAGACAGGCTTCCCATTTCCATTCATTAGCAAGCTAATACGACGCTAATGTTTTGCGATCAAAATCCATGAAGATCACAGTTTGATAGAATTTGGATGTTAACTGAAAATGACGCTAACCGGGGCGTACATTAACCAAGGCTCCTCTGTCATTTGTGACTTTGAAGAATGAATAAAGACATGAGTTGGAACTGAAGCGTAAAAAAGTGGCGGGAGCGCCACGCCGTTCTTGTTGCCGTCATCAACTTCCTCACTCGGTCACATGGTCTGCGACTTGACCGTCGTCATTCCGGGGAATGTTCCGATCCATCGGCCGCCAATCAATACCAGCCGATTCCCATAAAAACGTGTGATCCACATATTGTATGTTGATAAGAACTGATCCTAAAAAAATGATCGATGACATGGGGAATTGTCAACCACCCGCATCTGGCCGATACGACATCAATAAATTGATAATTCCACAATGAATCCATGTGATCGATATCGGCCAATCACAGTCAAGGATGAATGATCAGAGTATCCTGACTAAACACAATTAAATGCTAACTTTTAGCACATTTACCTTGGAAGACTTTAAGTCAACTAAGCTGGGGGGGGGTGAGAGAAAGTCACATGACTCCTGGATGGGATCAACCAAACAGGGGCGGCTTGGTGACCCGGGTAGGTTTTTTGTGGGGGGGGGGGGCGTGAAGCAAGGACGTTAGACTGAAGTCGAATAAGTCAGCCGGCGGGGGGATGAAGGGTGGTGGTGGGGGGGGGGGGGGGGGGGGTATGTGGCTGCAGGTGAGAGAGCGCCGTCAGTGGGGGGGCGGCGGGGGGGCGGATTCATCTGTACCGGGTTCAGACGGGGCCTCATTAGTGAGCAGTGAATTACACTCCAGACACGTCTTTATGTAGACTAATCATATTACAGCTAGCGTGCTCAGCGTCACCCCCCCCCCCGCCCCCCCCGGGGAGGGGGAAGGGGGGCATGGGGGGGGGGGGCATTTGCAGAACTTTCCAATGTGATTTGTTGGGGCCCAACTCAATGTAATCTAGCACCTCTGACTGACATGGTTTTATCTAGCTGTCCATCTATCTGGCGGCGTGCGTCTCATGACTCCTCCCCTCCCTCGCTCACTCCCTCGCTAGCGGTCTTCCCCCATCTCTTCCTGCCCCCCCCCCCCCCCTCACTGAATGCTGTCACTTCTGACAAGCTGCTTTAATGGGCGCTGTGGCGCGTGCCTCTGACCACTGAGCACAGTCATTAACCTTCACTGGCATAATTGAATTCAAGGTTGATTGCTCCTGACCCCCCCCTGCACCCCCCACCCCCCACCCCCACCCCCACCGAGGTCCCTCTCAATGTACATATTCATTACAGGGCCCCGGCTCTAAATGGATTGCACAGGGAAAGCTGTAGCAATCATGCAGGCTGCTCGGCGGGGGCAACGGCATGCAGCTCAGAGGCCGCGAGGGGACCGAGGACGGAGCGTGGGGGGGGGGGGTTAGGGCGGCAGACGGGGGGGGGGGACTAATTGCATGCTAGAGGAAGAGGATCAGATTATGAAAAGAGTGAGAGAATGAAGATGGATCTCTGTGACACTGTCAAATTAAGGGCACGGCTTGTAACGTGGCGAGACACCCAAATGTACAGCGGGACCGGAGGAAGCGGGGACCGGGGGTATGGGTGGGGGGGGGGGGGGCGCAGATGGAGGATGGATGGAGGGAAGAAAGGCAGTGAGAAATGAATGAGGGTGCAGGGGGAGAGAGATGAGAGGGAGGCCATTGAGGCTAAGAGAGAATTGAATGTAGAAGAATGAAGTCATCGCCACACACACACACACACACATACACACAAACACACACAAACACATACACACACACACACACACACACGAGGGGAAGCATATATCATACCGCCCCCAACGCCATCGCCACCCGCCACCCCAAGCCAGCAGGTCCCTAACCCTACGCCCTCTAATAGCTGTCAGATTACTATCAGCCAAACAAGACATCCAGCCTTGCCTCCTCCCTCCTTCCCTCCTTCCCTCCTTCCCTCCTTCCCTCCTTCCCTCCTTCCCTCCTTCCTCCCTCCATGCTGTCTTTTTCCACATCACTCTCCGTTCCTCCTCCACTCCCTACCGAGCATCCCCCGTCTGTGTGCCTCATCCTTCTCCATCCCTTAAGACAAGGGTCTCAAACATGCAGCCCGTGGGCCAAATGCGACCCGCAGGACACTCGTTTGAGGCCCCCGCCTTGATATGAAAGTTTAAAGTTTGATATGGATGCTGTATGGTATCATGTACCCAGAAAAAATGATTACGTTTGATTCATGTTCATGTTAAAGGTTAAATAACTGTTAATAGTTATCCTCCCTATCCGTGTGGAAGTGGTAAGTTTTTGGCTATTTAAGTTGAAAGGAAATAACTTGAAGGCTACCGTTTAGGTGGCTAGCTCTCTAGTTTGCGAGTTAGCATGTGTCTCAAGACCCTGCAGTTGCGCAATATGTTGTAAATAAAAAGAGTATAAATGTGACTATAGTCGTGTTTTGTCATGTCTACAGGGCTCTAATAATGCTTTGTTCATTTTAATATGAAAAAAAATCATTTGTCTACCCACCAACTATATGTGCTTTCTTAACTTTTTATTATTATTATTATTATATTTATTTATTTATTACTGATTGATTGATTTTCTTTATTCTTGATTTGTTTATTTATTTTTCATCTTATTTTGTGCAGAAAAATAAAAAGTAAGATATTTGAGAACAGTGGAATGTTTTATCAGAGCTTTTATTGTAGAAAATTGGAACCAAAGCAAAGTTTATTAATTTTTCTGTTTTTAATAAATGCGTTTTTTTTTGTAAAACCTGATGCGGCCCAGTCTCACCCAGACCGGAGCTCCAGTGGGCCCCAGGTAAATTGAGTTTGAGACCCCTGCCTTAAGACGTTCCCCAGCTCTTAGAGCTAATAGATGCGTATGAAGGCTAAAAATAAAGAAATAAATCGATGTCGTGGAACTAATTTAGCAGCAAGCAGCTCCTCACTGCGGTCAACTTAACGATTTCTAACTCAGACTTAGTCTACTGCCGTCTTACCGGCGGACAGAAACACAAAGTCCATTCATCTCATGGAATAAAAACGATCATTACGATGCTACATCACTCATTAGCGTCATTAACGGTTACGAGCGTTTAATGACGAGCTTGTCAACACATCAGAAGCGGCAGGAGGTCATGACTCAACCGACCAGTCCGACCGCAGCCATCGTGCGCCTAAAAAAGGAAGTTACCGGAAGTTGACGTCACTCCCGGAAGTGCTCTTTCAACACACTTCCAAACTACTATTGTGGGACCTTCCAAAGTATTTGAAAACTAGTACTATATAGTAGTACAGTCGTCCCTCGCTATATAATCATGTTTGAATAACGCTACCTCAATACGTCACGTTTAGAAAAATAATAATAATAGTCACTCTTTCGGGGTTACGTCTGGTATATTATAAGTAAAAAATATTGACAAACAAGTTATATGTAGTATTCTGCTCACTAGATGTCAGTAATGTTGACATGATCAAAAAAAATAATGTTAGATTAATTACTATTCAAAAAAAAATAGCTTCTCGTATTCCATGTGGAAGTGGTAAGTTTTTGGCTGCATTGTTCACTCCGATTGAATTTTTATTTTTAGTTTAGTTTACAATAAGTCAATTAGAGAGGCTAACGAGTTGCAGTGATACCGTAGCCTGCGCTATGGGATGTAAACAATGAATAATAAGAGTGTAAAAATGACCATAAGGGCGTTATAAGTTCATGTCAACAGGGCTGTAATAATGTTTAAGTTCAGCAGTGTGGTTTTGCCATGAGATATTTCTGGAATTCACTATTGTTTCTCACCACAAGTCGCTGGCTTTATTTGGAAAAAAAAATAGCTTACATTCAAAAATATCTCACAGCAAAACACAACAGTGGTGTCCGTCTCACTTTTTGGCAACAATCAAATCTTCAGTGAAGGTAAAAGTAACTGTAATGTTGATATGTTTCCTTCATTCATCATTAATATCAATTTCAAATTATTTTTGCATGTAAAATTATAAAAAACTACAAAAACATTTTTGTGTTAGTTGGCAAAGAAATACAGAAATATGATAACATCATAGACAGGCTTCCTATTTCCCAGCTAATATGATGCTAATGTTTTGCGATCAAAATCCTTAGCTGAAAACCGTGCTAACCGGGGCGTACATTAACCAAGGTTCCGCTGTAATTTGTGACTTTGAGGAATGAATGAAGCCATTAGTTGTAACCGAAGCGTACAAAAGCGACTGGAGCGCCATCCCGTTCTTGTTGCCATCATCAACTTCCTCCCTCGGCCACATGTTCCGCTACCGTCGTCTGGCCGGAAATCTCCTCGCCCTTCCACGTCGGCCGCCGGGTCCGCAGAGAGCCATCCGACTGTCAGGGCTCCATACTGTTCCAACCTGGCGTATGTGTGTCAGATTGTCTTTTATTTCCCCTCATCATCACTAACTGGCTTTCCCAGGCTCTGGCCAGCGAGAGGGTGGGTCACAGGGCAGGAATCAAACAGCAGAACAATGGAGAGGTTCCTCCACTTAACCTCCTAATGGGCTCTCAATGGCTCCCCTGACTCCCTCAAAACTACCAGCCACTGGATTCACTTACTTCAACACACCGGCTTGTGTGTGTGTGTGTGTGTGTGGGTGTGTGTGGGTGGGTGGAAGTCTGAAAGCCAGACCATAGACAGGATCACCCAAAAGCTCTGATTTGATGACTTTGTGATTTTTGAGAAACGGCACCAGGACACAGGAAGCACTTTTCCCAGGACTCCAAAGTTTGCTAAGCTGTTTTAATATTCAATCTGGTCAAACTTTGATTTTATGGAAAATATCGGGATCCCAGTGGGATTCATTGGATTTGGAGACCCAAATTTGGAGACCCAAAGGCGACAACAAAGTCTTGGGCTACAATTTGAATGGTCCCCCACGTATGACGTTGGATCTGGAGGTCCCGTTCTTCAGTGTTCATCGGTCGAACCCTCCTCCGCTTCCGCTCTGGTGTCAAATGCTCAAGACCGATTGAATAATATCCAAATGGGAGTTCTACCAAGCCAAAACAGGAACTAGAAACCTATCAAATTAAATGTGAGGAAGTAAAGGTTTTTGCTGAATCGTCCTCATGATGTGCATCTCGGACTGGTTTTTGGTCATTTGGTAATTCTTGGTTTTTCTTATGGATTTATTCCAAAAAGTCAGAGAAAAATTGAAACACACAAAAACCAAAGCAATTTTTAAGTAAATTTTAAAGTAAATCCAATCTCAAGTGACTCTCATGCCAGTTCTAGATCAGGGGTCTCAAACTCAATTTACCTGGGGGCCACTGGAGCTCGGGTCTGGGTGAGACTGGCCTGCATCAGGTTTTCCGAAAAAAAAAAAAAAAAACGTATTTATTAAAAACTAAAAAATTTTCTAAATATTAAAAATTTCTAACTAAAAACTTTGCTTTGGTTCCGATTTTCTACAATAAAAGCTCTGATAAAACATTCCACTGTTCTCAAATATCTTACTTTTTATTTTTATACACAAAATAAGATGAAAAATAAATAAACAAATCAAGAATAAAGAAAATCAATCAATCAGTAATAAATAAATATAATAATAATAATAAAAAGTTAAGAAAGCACATATAGTTGGTGGGTAGACAAATGATTTTTTTCATATTAAAATGAACAAAGCATTATTAGAGCCCTGTAGACATGACAAAACACGACTATAGTCACATTTATTTAAATTATTTCTTTTTATTTACAACATATATGAACATGAATCAAAGGTAATAATTTTTTCTCCATATCAAACTTTGGATGCTATATATATATATTTTTTAATATATTTTATATTTTTGTAAATAATATTTTATATATTTGTTATATATATTTTATATATTTTTTTACAAATTTCCCCACTGAGGGATGAATAAAGGCATATCTTAAGGCATATCTTATTTTTTGAAATAATATTTTATATATTTTTTAAATAATATTTTATTTTTTTTTAAAGTTTTTTTTAGTTTTTATTAAAATAGAAAATATATAACTATATTTTTCATGAAAGTTTTTATTAAAATGAATATATATATAATTAATTAATTTATTATTTTTTTGAAAAAATAATATTTGCCTAAAAGTGTACTTGTGAATGGCGTATAGAAGGGTTTAGATTGTGTTCCACAGATGGCGCTAATGCACACCAAAGCTGCTTGCCAACCGCCAATAAACAACAGAAGAAGAAGAAGAACGCAGTCTGACAACTTTCCGTTTGAGCGGGTACAAGATACCTCAATGGGATTGGGGAAAGGAATATTCCACCCCTGGGAATCCCATGATATATTCATTGGGATTGGCACTTTTCTTTGGGAATGAGGTGTATACAAAGGTTACATTCTTTCCCTTTGAGCAAATAACACCAATGGAATTGGAATATTTGGCTCCATGTATACGTGGATATTGAAAACCGAATCCTGGGGCATTCGAAACCCAAGTTTAGACAGGTTCAAACGTCAGGGTACCACGGAATGGTGGTCAACATGTGCTCCGCTGTACTCGGCATGGCGGCACGTGACTCCCCGAGGTCCACTTTAACAATGATGACTTTCGGTGCTACCTTCTGAGTCCCCGGAGCACATCGCAAGACAAGTGGCCTCATTTATTTCCACGGAGGGAAATAATTTAGCAGTGTCAGCCGCTAACGAGCTCCGGCGCTGGGGTTTGGAGGGGGGGGGGGGGGGTTCCTAATTAGATTCACTTTGTTTGTGTCATTTTAATTACGTTGCGCTTTTCCCAGCAGTCGAGGCGCCGAGTGATCCTCGTGCGTCTCTCAATTCTGCTGCCATGCACGCTGCTGCAAGCGAGTCCCAGCAGGACCTCGCCGGGAAATAAACTAACTTAGCGAGTCAACCCCAGAACTGTGGACCAAAGCTGCGACAGGCTTAGGTTTATGTTCATTTGTTGATGCCGAGTACGTTTTGGATGCGGCGCCGCTTTAATCTCACAAAGCGCCTTAAAGGTCAGTGTCATGTGACGCAAAACGCATACAGCCTGTAAAGTTTTTTTTTTGGTGATGAATCGTTATTTATTGGCGTGAATGAAAGACGCAGGGGACAGCTTTTTGCCGCCTGTGTAGTCCTGAGCGGTGTGTTTATGTTCGCTTTTTGAAGAGAGCGCTTCGCTAAAACCGAAACCACTTTGAGGTTCTCTTTGAAGTGTTCCCCGGAGACGCGGTCGCTAATTATTTGCTGTTTCATGATGAATTCAGGCCGGCTTCATTAGGGTTTTTAACTGATGATGCCGTCTTAGATCCCGTTTCTTCAACGCGCACCATGAACCGTTTAGGTAATTGAGTGATTGATTGATGGCTAATGATCAACACGGACCTTATGTTCCACTTTCATTTATCACAATCCTTTATTGCAACTTTTTTGTTTGCATCAGAAACTTTTGTGTAGCTCACAAGGTTTCACCTTCACGTGACGAAGACACAAAAAACAAACCTTAAACCCTTGAGGTGTTGGTGTGTCCCATCGCCGGTGTTGTTAGGTAAGGTTTCATCATGTGGTGTGATCGTGATCAGTCTTTAGGGACCCACCTCCACTGATGAGGTCAGCCTCACCTGTCAATCACACGGGTGCGGGCCAAGGCCCGGTCTGCAGGGGTCACCTCAAACAAAGGATGCCAGACCCTTACGCCTTCAAAGTGTCTGTCGCCTATCTATCAGCGCTTGGCTCTGGAGTTCTTTGCTTACTAACGCAGCTACGCCGCAAGTCTTTATATATATATTTTACATTTTTTTTATACTTTTTATACCTGACTGCTTATACCCGCTTTTTCTCATGTTTTAACTGTGTATTAACCAATGAATGTTTTGAATCTTTTACTCTGTTTACTTGCTTTTATTCAACTCCATTCTTCTGTAAAGTGTCTTTGAGTATTTTGAAAAGCGTTATACAAATAAAATGTATTTTTATTTTTATTTTTATTTTTATTTTTATTTTTATTTTTATTTTTATTTTTATTTTTATTTTTATTTTTATTTTTATTTTTATTTTTATTTTTATTTTTATTTTTATTTTTATTTTTATTTTTATTTTATTTTTATTTTTATTTTATTTTTATTTTTAAATATAATTTTTATTATTTTATATTTTTTATAAATTTTAAATTTTTTAAATATATTTTTTCAAATGTATTTTTGACATTTATGAATCCATTATGAATGCATATAAATCACCAGTGATAGGGATAAATGAACAATCAACATGGATACCACCTTTGTGTTTATTTCTTGAATTCAGTCGTGTTTCTCACCTTTTTTCGAAAAATGCGTTTCCAACGTTTTCCAACGTTCTTTGACTCCATTTTGGGTTATTCTGCAGCTGTAATAAAAAAAAAAAATCAGAGACCTTATAAATAACCGAATTAAAAATATCTTCAATGAAGGTAAACATAACCTTAAATGATCATTTATCCAATTAATTCATCATTTACAATACATGTATACATGTAGCAATATGCAAAGTATGGTTTTCAGGAATGGATCAATTGTATGAGTAAAATTTCTTATTGAAAAAGAATTTTGGTTAGAGTACATTTCGGTTAAAGTCGCACTTTCTGGAACAAATTAAGGACACTAACCAAGGTTGTACTGTAAATGAAACCATTATGCATAGTCCGACTAAAACGCTTGTCATATCAAACCATGTACAAGTGATTCTCGATTTACGGGGTTTCGTGTTTACCAACATATTCCCATAAAATTATTTAAAAAAAAATACTTTTGGACTTGCTTGAGAACCTGGTACAGCTCACAAGTTCACGATGTGTCCAATATTGACAGGCTACTCAACTGTCAGGTATCCTTGAACATGTTAAAGGGTAGCAGTGCAGCTTACGCTAAAACTCTATTTACACGAGCGTCTCGGAACGGAACCGGGGGCCCACCTGCACGTTAACGGAGATAACGGAGATGATGAGCTGTGTAAACAACAGAGCTGAGCCCAGATATCCTTTTGTCCTGAAACAATATTTGAAACTCTGGAACAATGGATGCACAGCTGTGTGTACACCGTCGCTGTCCTGGGTCATCCCACTCAATCCCAAATTCTTTACAACAGGAAAAACTGGAGCTGGGGGAAAGGTTATGTCAAGTCTTATGATAAGTTTTATGATGCTGATGCTATTTTATGATGTACAATGGAAGCTTTGGATTTCTAGGCCCCTGTGTTTGACATTGTAGACTTGAATCCAAATGTTTGGGAAAATATACTTGTTAGCTACATCAAAAATATATGTGAAAAAGCCTATTATTAGCATGAACTTGAACTATGAAACTTTCTCCTTCAGTCATCTTCAGAGGTTGTTCTTATTGTAATATTATGACTTTATTTACATATTTTGACTTTATTCCCAAATTGTAACTTTTCCCAACCTAATTTTCCAGAGATTATAACTATATTTTTGTAATGGTAATGATAATGGTAATGGTTTTATTTCATTTCAACAACAATTCACTCAATTCCAATTGAGTGCATCCCATAATCAGTTCCCAGTTCCACATGTCCGAAAGGAGTAGGAAGAAGCAAAGCTTATTAAATCCTACCCCTCCATCTGGTACTTTTACAATCAGTAACTCTTACATTTGTTCACTTCCTGCTTTCCTAATATAATGGAAGTTATTTATTTCTTTATTTAATTAATTTTTTGTTTTTTTATACATTTTTTTTTAATTTTTTTAAAATATTTTTTAAAACAATTTTAATTTTTTTTAAATAATTTGTTTTCATATTTTAATAGTTTTTACAAATTTTAATTTTAATTTTTTTCATTTGAACATGTATCAGATTCCAATTGAGTGCATCCCATAATCAGTTCCCAGTTCCACATGTCCAAAAGGAGTAGGAAGAAGCAAAGCTTATTAAATCCTACCCCTCCATCTGGTACTTATACAATCACTAACTGTTCATTTGTTCACTTCCTGCTTTCCATAATACAGTTTTTTTTGTTTTTTGTTTTTTTTTCTCAAAATATTAATGATCAGTCTACTAGATTTGATGCAATTATTAAGTGTTATTAAGTGACTCAACATATTTATTGCTCTGAATGTGCTTCGTTCTGTTGCTGTTTGGCTGTAGCGTTTTTATATCCTTGTTAAAACATAAATTCATGAAAAAACATTTTAAAAAATCCAGTTGTCACCACTTTGGCCCCCCATAAAGCCCCCTTCCAATATGAACCGTATGTTTATGCTAATATGGAACATCCCTAGTTTCCACTACCTCCACAGTGACCGATTTAAGCCTTAAATGTAGACACACCGAGGGTGCCTCAAATAATATCGCCAAACTACGAAGCAAATAAATTCCAGTTAAAGTGACATAACCTCGAGTTTGAGGACGCCGCCGCTGATTTGCCGCACGAAGCTTTAATGTCGGATGAAATGTGACTGGAGACGTTTTTACTGAGGCGAGCAGGGTAATGTTATAAATCCGACACACTTGAGCATAAAACAAAGCTTTTAAAAATGATTTTAGAGACAAGCATCGGCCCGGCATGAGCACTTTTAATCAAAACTTCACCGCGGGAAAAACGGCGGCGAAGAGAAGTCTGAGAATCTGTCACAGTTGTGACAACTGTGATATTTGTATAATTAAAAAGGAGAGGGTATCCGATATGACTCCTGCATTGATGAAATTATCCGTCTTGAAATAAATTAATATGTTTATCAGGTACAGGGGACAATTTAATAACTCAGCTGTCAAAAGTAGCCGATTATGTCGAGGGAAAGCGGCAACTGGTAATTACCCACAATGCGAGTCGGCGCTTTGAATCTTGGCAAAGCACAATTGATGAAACACAATCTAAATTAGGTACAGTAATCTGTTCCCGTGTCGTGATGGGAAAAGGCCCCGTTGCGTTGCGGATAAATGAAGATGCCTCGGCTAGATCCATATACCCGTAAGAGCTCTTACAAGCTCGCTTTCGTTCACCGGGTCCTTCACTCTTAAGTTACACTAGCGCTCATCGTGCGATCCATTACAAGTGCAATGATAGAAGAGTGTCTCGTGTTCGAAACCACCTGGATGTGCATGAGAAAGCCACATGCTAAGTGCAGTCTCTGGTCCGTGCTTCGCTATCGGGTTAATACCGTAGATGTCTCTTAATGCATTCTGTGGTCGTTTACGGAGAAATGAATAGCGGCCCGAGCGCTCTCCACCTGTCTCCTATTTTCAAACAAGAGCATGTGTGAGGCGTTCACTGACCCAGGATTCTGAAAAACCTTCTGACCACAAACTTTACCAGATAAAAGTTCCTAGTAAAGCCGTGGGACTTTTCAGGGAGACGTGAATAATCTGAAAGGCTATTTCTACGTCATTAGAACAACATGACAACACTGTGGGACTCAAGTTCTTATGTGGCACTCACTGGAGCCAATCGAGTGCCTGAGTCAGTGAAACTCGAGTCATCGGAAAGCACCCTTGAGTCTGTGAAACTCCAATTTTAGTCAACTCGTTAGTCAGGAAAACTCAACTCTTTGTCGAGCACCCGTGAGTCGATGAAACTAGAGTCTTGTTGAACACTTTCGAGTCAGTTAAACTCAAGTCTTCATCATCCCGTGAGTCAGTGAAACCCAAGTTTTTGTTGGGCCAATGGAACTCGAGTCTTTGTTGCACACTCATGAGTCAGTGAAACTCAAGTCTTCATCATCCCGTGAGTCAGTGAAACCCAAGTTTTTGTTGAGCCGATGGAACTCGAGTCTTTGTTAAATTCAAATTTAAAAGTTAAATTCAGTTCATATGATTAAAATTGTTAAGGAAAAACTTATTCAATTATAGAAAATTAGCAAAGAAATTTAATAATTCCTAACTTTATATAATAGTTAAAAATATTTAAAAGTCTATTGGAGTTCGTGTTTTTATAAGATTTTGTCTACATTGTTAAAAAGTGTACTTCCCCTTTAAGAGCGCATAGAGAAGATATACTTCCTTCTTTAGATTTTGTCGTCAAAGTCTATTGGAACTCATGTTTTTATTATTTTTTTGTATACATTTTTAAAAAGTGTTCTTCACCTTTAAGAGCGCGTAGAGCAGATATACTTCCTTGTTTACATTTTGTCGTCAAAGTCTATTGGAATTCATGTTTTTATAAGATTTTGTATACATTGTTAAAAAGTGTATTTCCCCTTTAAGAGCGTGTAGAGCAGATATACTTCCTTGTTTACATTTGTGAAAGTCTATTGGAATTCATGTTTTTATTATTTTTTGTACACATTGTTAAAAAGTGTACTTCCCCTTTAAGAACGCATAGAGCAGATATACTTCCTTGTTTACATTTTGTCACAAAGTCTATTGGAATTCATGTTTTTATAAGGTTTTGTATACATTATTAAAAAGGGTACTTCCCCTTTAAGAGCGCGTATACTACTTCCTTGTTTACATTTTGCCGTCAACTCGAGAGTTAGAAGGCATACGATTTTCTTGCCTCTTTTGTCTATTTTCAGTTAGTTGAAAACTATTGTGTTAGCCAGCTATTTTGTTTGTATTTTTGGAAATAATAATAATTATAATTTCGTTACAAACAAAACGAGCTACGGACACGGCCTGTGGGATTCAACTTCTGGCAGTGGACAAAGCTAAAGGCTCTCAAGCTAATCAAACCTCTACACATACCACCTAAAGTAATGACTGGCTTTTATGGTTGCAGATACAGAATATTGCTCTGCATATGCAGATTAACTGGATATATATTTTTTTATCACACTCTTTTTAATGTGTCCGTCTGTGTCTCCTCTCTGTCATTAACCTGCCGCCCTGACAGCCTGCTCCCTGCGACACTGACCTGCTTCACCTAATGAGCTACCAATTACTACAAATTAGGCGAGAGAGAGGACGCTCATCTCAACAGGTCGGTGGGATTGGGATGCAGCATGGCGCTCAAGGTAGTAGCATAAATAATAACGAGTGAAGAATCTGTTAGTGTGCACCTACCTGACTTGGTGTTTAGCCTGGCACCTCTTGTGAGTTTCAGCGATCATTTGTATTAGCACCTGCTCCCGCTGTGTTTGTGTGTGTGTGTGTGTGTGTGTGTGTGTATTTGCACGCCTCCATGGTTGCTCTTTAACCCTGCCCACCTGGCAACCACTGTGAGACCAGCCTCCTCTCTGGCCCAGCTCAAATGTTTATTCATTTATTTATGGCAGGCCCGGAAATCATCGCCCTCGTCTCTTGTGGCGCCGAGAGGGAAGGCAGCCCAAATTTATGCATGGCAGCAGAAAGTAATTAGGCATCAATTAACTCATGCTAATGTGTACGCATCGGTTTTTTTTTCCCTAATAAGAGCCCGCCTGTTCGCTAATTTGTAAAAACTGTTTCACATAAGCGTATGCGGTTTGGAACAGACAGCGTCTTGTAGGCTAGTGGAATAGGAAATCAGAGTAGAATTTGGGGAAAGGCTGGAGATGTTAACAAACAAAGATGGGTTCAGGGGTAGTGGAAATATGGCCTCCATACCTGGCCTGGATCGGGAGAGAGAAGGGAAGCGAGGCGTTTATTTGTTGATTCGATCTTAACAGGCAGCTGGTGAGGTAAGAAACCCCCAGAGGTAGAGTTCAGAGGAACACAGTGTGGAAATGTGTGTGTGTGTGTGTGTGCTTGAAGCCCACTCCTTCCTTGGCAGTGTCTTTTTGCCAGGAGCTTTCAAACATCTCTCGCATTAACGGCCGGCAAGCTGGTCCAGCGGCATAAAACACTGTCACGTGATGCTTGGGGAGAAAGCTCAAGGGATGCTGCGCTCTTCTTAGCCTCAACGTTACAGACCAGTGATTCTCAATTTTTTTTCATGCCAAACCTGAAATGAAAACCCAATAATTCTGTAATTGATTGATTGTGAATTTATTCATTTGTACAAACAACTGTATGAATCGCTGGCACCCACATTATTAATGCATGAAGAAAGACTAACAGACCTGGAAGAAATGTTATCCAAAATGCAAGGAAAAGGATTTGGGAAGTGGTCTGTGCCTGTGACTGGGCCACTCCATCACAGCCTTTACAATCTGCTAGTTTTGGGACGTGCAAGTGTAGGATATGCTGGTCTCTCAACAGGAACATAATCCAGACTGAACTCAAAACTGAAGCCAACAAAATGCAGCAAAATGGTCAAAAAGTACACTCTAAAGTCTTCATTTGATTTTCTTTCAGCCCTTTAGGTGGACTTGCTGGGGTGTTTCGGATCGTTGTCCTGCTGCAGAACCCAAGTTGGTTTCAGCTTGAGGTCACCAACAGAGGGCCGGACATCACAGAAAGTCTGCCAGGTCCAGAAGCAGAAAAACAGTCCCAGACCATCACACTACCACCACCATATTTTACTGTCGGTATGATGTTCTTTTTCTGAAATAGTTTTCTGACATTTTCTGTAATAGGACACACACCGCCCAAAAAGTTAAAATTTGGAGTACCCCCCCCCCCCCCAAAAATTAGGAAGGGGTCAAACCCCCCTGTGTCGGCATTGCACACTTAACTACCACATTTCTACTCATAAAACGGTAAAAGGGGTATTTTAGGATCTAACATTTTAGTGTAAGCTTATGTGGTGAGCCTTAAAAATGAGAAACAGCAACCACAATAGTTACCATACTATAAATGACTTGTGGCTGTAGGCAACCCCCTGATTTATTTTCTATGAACTCAACATGATGGCAGTAGCTGCATTTGTATCATAAGTATCAGGAATTGTTTATCTACCTCAGCATCTACCTCCCAAATGACGGCCTGCCTCCAGTAAAATCCAGCGTTTGTGTCATGTGACGGCTGCTACATATGATGCTTATCTGGCTGGTCTTCTGTTAACCTTGTAGTCCGCGCTCATTGAGGACTGTTAGCGGGCTACAGGGCAGCTTGATCAATAGGTCAACATGCTGACAGCAGTCCTCAGGGTGCTACTGGACGCCATGTGGTTACCATGGATGGGCCGAGGTCCTCATTTCCTTGATCCACCAGAAGGTAAAAGATAAGGATCAATCAGATGTTTTCATCATATTTTACCGTATTTTCCCGACTATAAGTCGCACTTTTTTTCATAGGTTGGCTGTTCCTGCCACTTATACTCCAGAGCGACTTATAAATGAAAAACGTGTGCAACTTAATGTATGTTTTTTCTACCTGATTATGCATTTTTGGCCTTGTGCGACTTATACTCCGCAGCGACTTATGTATGGTTTTTTTTCTACCTGATTACTCATTTTTGGCCTTGTGCGACTTATACTCCAGTGCGACTTATGTATATTTTTCTGTACTTGATTATGCATTTTTGGCCTTGTGCGACTTATACTCCAGTACGACTTATGTATGTGTTTTTCTACCTAATTATGCATTTTTGGCCTTATGAGACTTATACTCCGGAGCGACTTATGTATGTTTTTTTCTACCTGATTATGCATTTTTGGCCTTGTGCGACTTATACTCCGCACCGACTTATGTATGTTTTTTTTTTCTACCTGATTACTCATTTTTGGCCTTGTGCGACTTATACTCCGGAGCGACTTATGTATGTTTTTTTCTACCTGATTATGCATTTTTGGCCTTGTGCGACTTATACTCCGCAGCGACTTATGTATGTTTTTTTTTCTACCTGATTACTCATTTTTGGCCTTGTGCGACTTATACTCCAGTACAACTTATGTATGTTTTTTTCTACCTGATTATGCATTTTTGGCCTTGTGCGACTTATACTCCGGTGCGACTTATGTATGTTTTTTTCTACCTGATTATGCATTTTTGGCCTTGTGCGACTTATACTCCGCACCGACTTATGTATGTTTTTTTTTTCTACCTGATTACTCATTTTTGGCCTTGTGCGACTTATACTCCGGAGCGACTTATGTATGTTTTTTTCTACCTGATTATGCATTTTTGGCCTTGTGCGACTTATACTCCGCAGCGACTTATGTATGTTTTTTTTTCTACCTGATTACTCATTTTTGGCCTTGTGCGACTTATACTCCGCAGCGACTTATGTATGTTTTTTTTTCTACCTGATTACTCATTTTTGGCCTTGTGCGACTTATACTCCAGTGCAACTTATGTATGTTTTTTTCTACCTGATTATGCATTTTTGGCCTTGTGCGACTTATACTCCGCAGCGACTTATGTATGTTTTTTTTTCTACCTGATTACTCATTTTTGGCCTTGTGCGACTTATACTCCAGTACAACTTATGTATGTTTTTTTCTACCTGATTATGCATTTTTGGCCTTGTGCGACTTATACTCCGGTGCGACTTATGTATGTTTTTTTCTACCTGATTATGCATTTTTGGCCTTGTGCGACTTATACTCCAGTGCGACTTATGTATATTTTTTTGTACCTGATTATGCATTTTTAGCCTTGTGTGAGTTATACTTTGCAGCGACTTATGTATGTTTTTTTTCTACCTGATTATGCATTTTTGGCCTTGTGCGACTTATAGTCCAGAAAATACGGTAAATGGGCCTGGAGAGTCACTTGTTGAATGTTCTGGACTCCTGTTTGAAAACAAGTGAGGCGGTTGCGGGGACGAGGTCTTTCTTACTTATTCACTTTTCCACCCCTTCCCATCAGTTTCCGTGCTATTTCCTACCGGTTCTCATCAAACTAAGAGTTTCCTTGAATGATTCCCACTCATGGGTGATCACCCACCTTCGCATCCTCCTTGACTGTCAAACAGGGGCTGCCAGTTTGTCGACCCCCAGTCCGTCCTCTCCTTTCGCCACGAGCCGTGATCTTGAGAAGGAGCTTTAAATTGGAAATTATTAGACATTAAACCGGCTGCGTGCAGGCCTGGATCGAACGCGATCAATAACTTGCCCGGCACGATAAATCAGATGCTTTCTCTCTCCCCTTCTCGGCTTTCCTCGCCTCTCTCTTTCTCAGGTGGCTGTAGGCCACTGTTGCACTGGGACATATTTAAATGTTCTTGTAACAAATTAATTCCAACATTTTCTCTTGATTGAATTAGGGCAAAGCGCCGGTGCTGTCACAAGTGTTTGGGCCGCTCCCGGGGAGAGACAAATTGCAAGGCCTGGACACGGGTAACAAGCGGCGGTGTTGAGTCGCTGATAATCTCCCCACTAATTCTCCATTACAGCAAAATGAGGCCATAAATCTTCCTGACAGATGATCGATGTAAACATTGTTTCCCCCATGATTGCCAGCTCTCCCAGTGGAGCTACTGTCCGCTCACAATCCGCTGAAATTACTCCCGAGCCAGCCTTCCCTCCCCTTCCTCTCCTCCGTGTAACGCGTGTGTATGTGTGTGTATGTGTGTGTATGTGTGTTGCATTGGCCTGGCGGGGAAACCAAAGTCACCGCCGTCCTGCCCGGGGAAGAGGTGGCCGTCTAATTTTAGCTCAAAGCCTGCTGAATAAATGGAGAATATGAATCAAAATGTCGCCACATTTCACCACTGCTCCGCATGCGTTATGAAATGCCCGTACAAATGAAAGCACACGCCGCCAGTAGAAGCGACGCTTTGCTTTGGTAACCGTAGCAGTCACTCTTTGTCCTTGTTTGTGTGTGCGTGGAAGAGCATCGGTATCGAACCAGTGAAAGATTGACTTGACAAACCGTGGAAGCGGCTCGGTGATCAGACTCTGCGATGATGATATTGGACGCTTTTATGAAAAGCCGATATGCATGCAATTACACAAGCGGAGATGCTGTAAAAAATCACAACTGGCGCTGACTTCATGTGGGCACTCGGGGTGGAATAGAATGGTATATTCAAGGACCGTAATATTAGGTACAGGAATTACAGTTTGCGGTTTTACGCCCAATGGATTCAGTGTTATCCAGTGTCTGGTTTAATGATCCTCTTTCCACTTCTACTTTATTTATATAGCACATTTTATAAACACACTAGCACAGACTAGCTAAATAAAACGACAAAATAAAATCAATAAAAGTACAAATTGAATTTCATTATTTTTAAATTTAATCAGGAACTAAAAGAAGAATGACATGTAAGACAGTAAAATATTAAAAAACCAGAAGCAAAGCAGTAAAAGTATAAATTTTTTTTAGTTTATTTTATTTTAGTTTTTATTTTTGTCCCGTACCAAAGTACTGGGTGATATGAGCATCCAATGCCATAATGGGTACCATAGTGCGTGTCAATATAGTGATATATATAGCACATCATGACTGGTTCAAGACTCTTTAGCTTCGTAATTTGGCCAAGTTATGTTTCTAATCTTGTTTTAGTTATTCATTCATTCATTCATTTTCTACCGCTTTTTCCTCACGAGGGTCGCGGGGGGTGCTGGAGCCTATCCCAGCTGTCTTCGGGCGAAAGGCGGGGTACACCCTGGACTGGTCACCAGCCAATCACAGGGCACATATAGACAAACAACCATTCACACTTACATTCATACCTATGGACAATTTGGAGTGGCCAATTAACCTAGCATGTTTTTGGAATGTGGGAGGAAACCGGAGTACCCGGAGAAAACCCACGCATGCACGGGGAGAACATGCAAACTCCACACAGAGATGCCCGAGGGTGGAATTGAACCCTGGTCTCCTAGCTGTGAGGTCTGTGCGCTAACCCCTAGACTACCGTGCCGCCCTGTTTTAGTTATAGTTTATGGAAAAAAGCTAAGAATATATCCAAAATGCAACACCGTAGCAACACTCATTGCGGCCATCATCTCCAAGTCACATGACCACAGGTGGCTCTGAGGCATCCCAAGCCACAAACTGAGATGCCCCCCCCCCCAACCCCCTCCCGAGTCAGCCTCTCCTGACTGAGTCGCCGGCATTATGACTTCATCATCACCCCCACCTTCCCCATGAGAAGACAGGCAAAGAAAAACAGTTTGCAGTCATCCGTCAATGTCCATCTGAAATTACAGCTCCACCAATCACCAGCGAGGATCAATAGGGAACGGCTGGACCGGCGGTGGGCGGGGGCATGCGGAGAAGAAGCGAGGTTCTGCAGATTGCCGCTGAAAGACAGAAGAATAACTGATCAATGTCAGAGATTGCCGACATCCAGCAGGCAGCGTGTTCGCCATCGTCACAACTTTTCCGACATGACGGCAGCGCCACATGATTTCATTTTCACTGGCGATCAATTTGCGTAGCCGGAAAGGGCATCCTCAAACGACCATCCGTCTGTGCTCGGCTGTAATTGCAAATTCATACGTAGCAACCGTCCATCGGAACGAGAGTGTAGTCGCTGATGAACTCGATAATTGGCGACGTTGTGTGTTCTTAATGGTTGTTTGATTGCAAGCCGACGCTTGTATTGACAGGTGAGAGCGCTGATTAATGGGAGCTTAAGCTAGTGGCGCTAACAGTCCTTCACACGGCTTATTTAACTCCAAAATAGTGACTGATGTTCCACGGCGGGGGCGTCCTCTAAATCGCTCCCCACTGTGAGCACCGTAATGGGGGCCGTTTATGCGCATCCCTGCAGGAAAATTTTAATACATTTTGCGCACTTGAAGCTAATTATGAGCTCATAATGAGAACCGTGAATATGTTGGATATTCTATGTTAAGGTCAGAGTAGTTTTTAATTGTAACGGCTGACATAATAAGTTTTTTTTTTTTTTTTCCGAAGGCACTGTGAAATTCCGGAATGTGCTTTGAACGGGAAGTAATTACTTTCTTGGTGGTAATTAATAACCTCCATGGTAACCCTGGGTTAAAAATGTTTTTAATTTTCCGAATTAGATTTAAAATATGGCAAAAGGCACAAATCCTCTCCTAGTGCTGGATGAATTATGCTGATCGTTTGACCTTGTGAACATTGCTTAACAGCGCCCGGGCAGTCCAAAGCAAAAGTCTTCTTCGTGCATGAATACAGAGTAGCGGGATTGTGTATTGTGTATGTCATGCGGGGTCAAAGGGGACTTGTTTGGGCTGGGATGGAGATCTGGTTTCAGTTTAGTGGATCAGAATAGCATAAATTGACACCAGGACCCATCTGCCCACTGAATTAATCCCGAACTGTCTTTCTTCCATTTGGCTGTTTTTGTGTTTCTTTATCAGGCCGATGCGCTTCTTTATTCATTCACTTAACTTTTAAAAGGGGAGAGGTGACATGTCCTGGGGCGTCTGTGTGTGTTTGGATACATACATATATACATATATATATATATACATGTGTGTATAAATATATCTAAATATATAAAATAACATGATTTCTGCAGGGTCCCCGCACCCAACCCACTTTCTCTTCCCCGTGAAATCGATTGTTTTGCTGGTAGCTCAAAAACATTTGCGTACACTGTAGAGGGATTCGGTGCCTTGCCGGCAACACCAGAGTAGAAATGCTGGCGGGGGAAAGAAAGAAGCCGGCGAATGGAAGAAAAGTTCCCCGGTCATGCTTAAGACCTCGGGGCCTGCAGGGAGGAAGCGTAGAGGCGGAGACATCGCACAAGCCGCCAACCTGATCTGTCTGAGCGACTTAACCGCATAACATAAAGCGTGATTTACCCCTCCCTTCCCCGACCCCCCCGCACTCACGCTGGCTTCAGCCTGCAACGTGTGCCGTCGCTCCATGATGCAACATGGCTTAGCTTTCGTCCTCTACTGGGTACAAGATGGTGGCACAGGAAGGATCTTTGACCTAAAGCAGTGGTCTCAAACTATCGGCCCTGGGCTCAATCTGTATTTAGTGGCCCCCCCTACTTGACATCCACTGAGCCGTAGCTGAGCGTGAACTCGTCCTCGCTCACCGCTGCCGTGCTGTCGTTCTCTAGGTTGTTCGGGCAACGCCTGGATTGACTCCATGTCCAGTTTGAGCAAAAATACCATCCATTCTGGTGGAGAAAGTTTTCCCACAAAATGTATCATAAAAAACAGATTTGTACACATATACGCATACATATACGCATACATATATGCATACAAGCAGCGGACTGTAGGCCACACATGGCCACATTATAAAATGACATGCATGAGTTGGTGAGGACAAGGCAGGTCTTTGCCAGCATCTTCTTAACACTCAAAAGGTAGACGGAAGTTTAAGGAAAAAAAACAACAAACAAAAACGTTATTATATTAATTATATATTATTATACATTATTATGGATGGATGGATGGAAGGATGAATGGATGGAAGGAAGGATGGATGGATGACGGAAGGATGGATGGAAGGATGGATGGAAGGATGGATGGATGGAAGCATGGATGATGGATGGATGGATGTTGGATTGACAGAGATGGATGATGGAAGGATGGATGGATGGATGATGGAAGAATGGACGGATGGATGGAAGGATGATGGATGGATGGATGGATGGATGGAAGGACGGATGGATGGATGGATGATGGAATGATGGATGGATGGAAGGATGCATGGATGATGGAAGAATGGACGGATGGAAGGATGATTGAAGGATGGATGGAAGGATAAATGGATGATGGAAGGATGGATGATGGAAGGATGGATGGAAGGATGGATGATGGATGGATGGATGGATGGAAGGAAGAATGGAAGGATAGAAGGATGGATGGATGATGGAAGAATGGACGGATGGAAGGATGGATGGATGGAAGGAAGGATGGATGGATGGATGGAAGGATGGATGGATGGATGGATGAATGGATGGATGGATGGAAGGAGGGATGGATGGATGCGACCAGTCCAGGATCAACCCGGCCTCTCGCCCCAAGTCAGTTGGGATGGTACGGCATACCGCCCTACCCAAGTGAGGCTAAGCGATATAGGAAATGGATTTGATGGATGGCGCAACAATGCTGCCTCTGTCCAGCCAGAAGAGCCCTGAGCCCAGAGGGAGGCTGACTTCAATGCAGCGCCCCCGGCAGACACCAATGATTGCTTTGCTTGGACGGACGCAGTGCATAATGGAAAAACACTCAAATTGTTCTTGTTTTTATTTTAAACTCATGTTAGTACTTGTTGGTGTTTATATATTTCTTAGGTATACCCTTTGAGTGTTAAGTTGCTGTGTGATGAGTTTAGTGCTCTGTATAGGATGACGCCATGAGTCAGACTGTTATATTGCATAATAGTAGCGCAGATTACTACAAACCAGGTAGTGCTGCATGGCCTTACCAGCGACCACATTGTAGATGCTCAAACGGGAAAACAAAAACCTAAAAATGACAGGAAAGTAACACTAAAGTCCAACTTATCATGTGGAATCCAATCCAATCCACTTTATTATTCTAGCACATTTTATTTAATGTTGGTAAGAAAGCCACAATGGAGCATCTCTCATGGCAAACCTTAAATTGGGACAAAGCGCCCCTCAACAAGAAGGCCGAGCAACAGGTGAGCCGCTTTTCCGCACGCCCGCCGCCCCTTTAGCGGGGACAAAATCAGACGGCTCGCTGACATTGGCTATCAAACAAACGGCACGGAAAAGATGTCTGCCAAGGAAACAGCCTCCGGAGAAGATGACAGGACGACACGCCCGGCGCGGACGTGTTTATTTGCCGAGAGACGCTACCCGGACTCTCTTGTCGCTGCGTCGCAGCGGCGAACCGAGGTGCCGCAGCCCCACGGGGGGTCAGCCATGTACGGAACATAAAAGGCCAATTTAATTTAGCACGTCCGGCGCCGCAAAGTATTTTAATTCCGACAGCTGTGACTGAGGAGTTAATATTTGAGGTGTCAGAAGCCGGGCGGGGGCCAGTGAATCATTGTAATTCTCATTAAGAGGCTTTCCCCCAGCAGCCACCTAATGCGCAATAATGAAAGTCAAGACGGAGGGAGCGTCTAATGCCGGTTGAGGCCTATCTTTTAATATTCCGCTCTTGATGGATTAGGGAAGCTGGAAATTCATCTTGGATCATAGAGCCTAATTGAATCAAGGATCATTCCAGGAGTATTGCGTTTTATAATAATGTCATTTAAAGTGTCGCCTTCCATTTTTGCCCGTCCCGTATGTACGCTTATATGATGGCGCCACCGGGATGTGTTTTTTGGCGCCGGTCTCTTCTCCGTACGCTCCGACGTAGCCTCTCTGCGGTCTTCTAGCTGGCTTGTTTCATTTTTTAATTTTTTTTTTTTTACCATCCTGGAGCCAATTGAATGAGCTGTTATGAGAAGCGCTGTTTCTCCGGTATGCGCCCCCCCCCCACGCCAACTCTCCCGTCTCTCACCAATTGTATTTGAGGGTAAAATCACGGTGGATGTGAGTGTTGGGATGGTGAATATCACCCAAAGGAAATCTTATCAAGATGTATTACATTTGCATCACCACTTTTCCCACTACTTTCTCAGAGAGGGCGTGTAGTATTTACCCGGCCCGCTCCAGGAAGAGAAATGGCTTTTGGGCAATAACGTAAACAAACGTGATTAATATGAAAACGTGTTGACGTTCGCGGCTTCCAGTACCACCTGGTGGAGCCGTGAATGGACTGTTTTGTCTCCCGGGTAGAAGGTACTACCACATGTTCCTCAACTTATATTACTTCTTTACTTTTCAGTGTCCAGAAGCAAAACTCATCTTCCCGTCGGATGCCACCTCGCACGTAAACACCCTTCTCTTTTCACCGGTCCTCTGTTGGGGTCATGCATTGTCCAACGCCGCGCCCGATTTAGACGCCGCAAACCGAACTTGTCGATGGTACAAGGGTGAACGCCTTGAATGTGACCCTTCTGAAGGGGTCGTTAAGATAAGGGGGCGGGCTCTCAAAGGAGCAAAGTGTTCCCTCTTTGACGCACTCGTCTCAGACGGCTTGGTCCAACTTCCGCCATGTTCCTCACTCGCTGCTCCTATCAAGGAAAGGAAATACTGGGGCTCTAAGTTCCATCGCAATTCCACTTTACGACTATCAGCGATTATGTTACACTTTTATTTTGTTAATATTAAGGTAACAGTATATTAATATTATGGAAAACCAGCTGAAATACAAGAATACCTTCCAAATATTAAGAGAAAAAAGTCCCATTCTGAGTTTAACATTTCTATTCATTTACTTAGCCTTTATTTAACCAGGTAGAAAACACATTGAGATCAACATCTTCTTTGCAAAAGTGACCTGGCCAATACATAATACGTCAATACATACATTTACATTATGCAACAATACAGACAATACAAAAACAATTGGAGTTAAAATGCTAAAGTGACTTTTGAAAACAAATAAAACAAAAATATATATATAAGTTGCATTTTTTTTAAATAAACTATATTATTATAGTATTATATTATATATTTATAAAGATATAATAATATAATTTTTATAATATAATATAAATATATGTATAAATAAATAATATATATATAATAATAATCAAAAAATATATATATAATATAATATATATTATATATTATATTGTGACAAAAAATGATACAAATAAAACAAAAAAATATATATAAGTTGCATTTTTTAAAATAAACTATATTATTATAGTCTTATATTATATACTATATTTATATATATATTATAATATAATATAAATATATATAAATAAATAATATAATAATCAAAAATATATATATAATATAATATAATATAATATGATATATATAATATATATTATATATATCATATTATATTATATTATATTGTGACAAAAATGATACAAATAAAACAAGAACATATATATATATAAGTAGCATTTTTTGTAAATAAACTATATTATTATAGTATTATATTATATTATATATTTATATATATATTATAATATAATTTTTATATTATAATATAAATATATATATATAAAGAAATAATATATATATAATAATAACCAAAAATATATAAATATTTATATATTATATTATATTGTGATAAAAAATGATACTTTAAAAAAATATATTAAACAAAAAAATGTTTTTAAGTCATAATATTCTGAGAAACAACCAAAGAAAATGAAGTTAAAAAAATTGTGATAAAAAGAGTGACGTTCATACTAATGATACACTTTTTCACGGATTTTTCCACAATATAGTACATAGAACTCCTTAGCATAGCTACATGTGTTGCTGTATAAAATGTCAAAATGTCATTTTTCCGTACATGGAAAAAGTTTGGACACCCCTGTCTTCCCTGCTGGGGTGAATTAGCATATAGCAACACTGTCAATACGGCCGTATCGGCGAGGGGACACAAGTGGTGGGATCAATGAAAACATGGGAATCAGACGAGCACTTCCCTGCTTTAAAATTCTATTACGTGCAAAGCTCTCCAACTCTCAGCCTCCACACCTATTGATAAACACTAGCAAAACCTCTTGGATTATTTATTAGCCCTGATGTGGATGTGATGTGGTCCATCAGGAGATCTTCATGTGGAAATAATATTACCAGCAATTAGGGATTAAGATAGCAACGGTCGGAAAGGGCGGGGCTTCAGGGTAATGGTGCTGATAAGGCAAAAACGATTTCTTACACCCGAGTCCAAACTAGCAACATCATCAACAGCATTTTTGTCACAGTATTATGAAGTTCCATTGAAGTACTTTGAACTCAAGCGGACACCGCAAAGCAGTTCCGTGTATTTAGCTCGGAGGTTTTCATGGCACGCGTCCTGTGACCTTGACCTCATCGTCATAATAAAATGGTGACACGTGCCAATAGTGGTGGCTGCTTTCATGACTAATGTACCTTTGATCAATTAAGGCGGATTTGGTGGTCGCTAGTTGTGTGTAAAATTACTACATAGGGGTCATTAGGACAGAGTTATTATTACGTCCAGCTAGCATTGCTATCAAACATTAGCGGTATGCAAGAATTGATTGATTGATTGAATTGAAGAAATTATTACGCAAAAGACAATGCAGCCAAAGTCATACGTCGAACCCTACTACTTTGGTGATCTAACGTTCTTTGAATGTCCCATTCTGCACCATACACCTAAATGCACCACTCTTCGGAAAAAGCTAGCAGCACTGATAGCGGTTTGCTAGTTTTGTTCTTGCTTGGTTAGCATGACGTGCCCAGTATCTGACTGGAATCTACCTATGGTGTCCCAACTCTGAAATAACCACGACCCCCTTCTTCGGAATAGCCTCATTTTTGCATGACTTTCCACTCACAGTAGCCATGTTTACAGGAGTTTTTCCAATGGAATCTTTCTGAATGACCTTTCCGAAAACAGTGGTATACATGGAAAGGAATATTCCAATCTCTTGTCTGAAGTTTTTTTTTAAATATATATAAAATATAAAAATATATATTTGTTTTTTAATTGTATTTATTAATATATTAAAAAAATATATATATATTTTTTTGTTTTATTTTTAATTTTTATATTTTAATAAAAAGTGTACTTGTGAATGGCGTATAGAAGGGTTTAGATTGTGTTCCACAGATGGCGCTAATGCACACCAAAGCTGCTTGCCAACCAATCTGATTGGTCCAGGACTCCAGCCTCTTACACAATTTTGAGTGTATAAAAGACCGTGCAGGGAAAGGAAGGGTGCTTTTTTGCAGCTACGCTGTAATAAGACCCGCTTACTTGTAGGCATACAGGGACGTCTGTATTAGGTATTGTTGTCAGAAATAAACAATCTGGTTCTCATTCTATGATTTCTTTAAGATTCCCTTATCCTCTATTCGAAACCCACTTAGAGTCCTCGGGGGGGTTTCTACACTAAAAGTTTTTTCATATTTCTTCACCTATTACCTATTGGTAATATACATTAGAAACATTCTTCGACTGCTTGTTGATCCTACCAGTGCGAGGTTGCCTGCTGAATGTTTGAAGTTAGCTTTCTTTGTCTCATTTGGACCACATTAGCGCTAACCCTGTGTTGCATCCTAAGCAGGCCAAATGGAAACAATACAACCCCCAATGCACTGGCTTGTTATGTCTTCCCCCGAGGGCAGGGAGTTAGTTATGGGCTATGTTATCTCATGCCAGCTGCAACTGGAAGCAAATTAATAACAACGTGAAAATGTATAGAATGCCCAAGGGCACCTTAAACAGGAAAGAGTGAAACAATTAGACTTCTTGTTTGATTCCGACCTCCGTTTTGTTCTACTTGGAAGCCAGATAGGCGTTGTAGCGTTTCTTTTCCCGTCTTGTAATCACCACTCTAAAGCCTTTCAAGTCCCAGCAGGGGTCAACGCTGTGCAAACACCCACTTTTCATCCTACGGTCAAATCAAATATAGCGTGCTCCGCGCATGCCGACTGCAACCCACACCGAGCGCCGCGGTCAGCCACCCGGGCCCGCGCGCATGCGATAACAGCCGGAGATACGCCGTCCTAATTGCTCGCCTGAGTCGCACGGGAAGGAGTTTATCGCAGGTTTTTTTTTCGTTTTTTTTTTTTCCACTTTCACTCCTTTTGATGTCTTTGAAGTCAGCTGCTTTTGTTCCTGTCGGCTGTTGTCTTTGTGAAGAAGACAAACCCTCATTGGGGCCATCTTTAGGTACCCCCGCCCCGGTACTGCTTAATAATCGGCATTTTTAGGAGGGACCCTAAACGCTCCAACCAGCACCTCGAGTCGCCCAACCACAGAGACCACGATGGTTGGCTGGTGTGGAAACCACCGTGGTCTCTAATTCACATAGGGCCAAAAAGGTTAGACTGTGGCTGTAGGCGACTTCATGATGTATATTTTTTTTAGAGAATGGATTTTTATTTATTTATTTATGTTTTATTTTAATGAAATCGGAAATCCACAAAATGTCCTCTCTAATTCATACAGGGCCAAAACGGTTAGACTGTGGCTGTAGGCGACTTCATGATATATATTTTTTTTAGAGAATGGATTTTTTAAATTTATTTATGTTTTCATTTTAATGAAATCGGAAATCCACAAAATGTCCAAAAAAAATTCATTTTGTCTTGTTAGTTTTGCCGTTTTTTTAATTATTATTATTACTATTAATGCTTGCTGAGTAGTTTGCTACTTACAGCTTTTACAACATTGGTTCTGGTGCTGCTGTGCGAGCGAGAGGCGGGGTACAACCCTGGACTGGTGGCCAGCCAATCCCAGGGCACATATAGACAAACAACCATTCACACTCACATTCATACCTATGGACAATTTGGAGTGGCTAATTAATTGGCAGATTCCAATTGAGTGCATCCCATAATCAGTTCCCAGTTCCACATGTCCAAAAGGAGTAGGAAGAAGCAAAGCTTATTAAATCCTACCCCTCCATCTGGTACTTTTACAATCACTAACTGTTACATTTGTTCACTTCCTGCTTTCCTAATATAGTTTTTATTTTTATTTTTATTTTTATTTTTATTTTTATTTTTATTTTTATTTTTATTTTTATTTTTATTTTTATTTTTATTTTTATTTTTATTTTTATTTTTATTTTTATTTTTTGTCACATACCGAATTGCATAGAGAAGTATTGGATGACATTTTTAGCTAATTGCTTATTTTTAGCCTTATGCATTATTTGAGCTGTTTGAAGATGAACTATATCAGCAAGTTGAAGTATTTGTGATTTTAGAAATAAGGAGTTAGTATGTTCTCTGTAGGCGGCATTATGAATTATCCTTACTGACCTTTTTTGCAGTACATTTAGCCAGTGAAGATTGCTTTTATAGTTATGATCCCATATTTCCACACAATAAGTAAGATATGGTAGAACCAGAGAGCAATAAAGAGTGTGGAGTGATTTCTGATTGAGAACAAATTTTTGCTTTGTTCGATATTGAAATATTTCTGGCCACGTTATGTTGTATATTTGTAATATGAGGTTTCCATGTGGGAGGAAAGCGGAGTCCCCACAGAAAACCCACGCATGCACAAGGAGAACATGCAAACTCCACACAGAGATATCTGAGAGTGGAATCGAACTCAGGTTTTCTAGCTGTGAGTCCTGCGTGCTAACCACTCAAGCACCGAATGAATCATAAAAAAGTTGAAATTGTGGAAAGAAGAGCCTCTCTCCAATCAGGTTGAGGGAAGTGAGAGCGCGGTGCATTGAGTTTTCGGGGGGGGGGGGCGGTGGCGAGGTAAATATAGCAACAAGATGGCACCCGTTGATACGAAGGATTCCAAGTGGTGTGCGGTGCTCGTGTTTGTGTGCTGATGATGTGCGAGGAAGTCCGGGCTTATAAGCACGGACCGTTTTAAAGTTATTACCGCAAATACTTATTACTGCTGTGTGTACAATGATCCATCACTTGGGTAGAAGGTGCTGGGGGGGGGGTGGCTGGCTCCCGGCTGGCTGGGTGTGTGTGTGTGTGTGTGTTAAGTGTGTGTTGAGAGGAAAGCGGGTCGTCTGTGTGTCTAATCAGCAGAACACTTGTGTGTCCCCGTCTCATTGTCTCCAGGGCCCCTCAGCAGCGAAGGCCCTCCAGTCCTGATGGCTTCCATTGCTCTCCTTCTCCTTCACACTTCAGTCAGGAGTCAGGAATTTGGACCAGGGAGAACGATACGTCCTAAAAGGATTGGAAAGGCAACAAATATGGAATTGGTGAGCTCAGAATTCCAAGCGGTTTTTGGAGAGTTACTATTTTTCTTACCGACCGTACCCCCCCCCCCCCCCCTAACTGCACCGTACAACATAATATATACAGCACATTTCAATTTCCTTCACAATATAAAATGTATGTAATAGATGTACAAAATATTCAAATGAATTCATTAATTAATCATAAAAAAATCTGCATTTAATTTTCATTTATAGTTGAAATAAACCATAAAAGGCCGAACTTTTCTACCTCAAACGACCCTTCGGCTTCATGCGATACAAGAATTCACTTTTTGTAAACGACTTATATTATACATATTTATACTCCACTACAGCTCCCTTCGCCGAAATAATAACGTTTATTTGAATTCATTTAACAGTATTTTTATTATTGTGATGTCGCCTGTCATCATAAAAAAATATAAATATCACAAAAACAGGAAATAAATATTTAGATTTTTCGCTTGAATTGTGTTATAAATGGATTTTATGAATTTTTAAAGCAAAAATTGCAGAATTTGCACAGAATTTGAGTTTATCCAATTGGATGGTAACTTCAGTTTGGAGAAACATTTATTATACACATCATTTAAAAAAAAAATTTTTACACATCATTATTCTTGCTAATCTGACAATAAACGGCAGACAAATGTTGGACAGTTGGCAGTACCGGCACAAGCTAGCTTGTGCTTGTTGCTGCCGCACTTCCACAGAAAGGAAAAGACATTTTGAAGATGAGAAGCAAAAAAGAAGTTTAGCAACAAAATAACAGGATTGGATGTATTTAATATAACAATGAAATGGGATTAAAAGATGAAGATGACATTTTTCCAAAACCAAACGACAAAAGCTAACATTTCTTATCAATACTGGTTTGATAGAACAGATTATATTGGAAGGTCGAGGTGAGCGCTAGCATCTCTGGTCAGGTTTCGGGGAATTGGGCTTGTGGGATGATTGTCCAGAGAGCGTTGAGGCGTACTAGCATGTTCATCGGACAAAATGGTCACTCAAAAGGACGGGAAACTTTCACCATCGACCGGCAAAGTTTGAAAGAAAGTTTGTTAGGTTGGCAATACTTAATTTTGGTACCGATAATTAAATGTTTTTGTCAGATATTTTTCCCGATCATGAAAATCGATATTAAAATAAATAATTCGATAATAATAATAATAATTACAATTAAAATAATAATACAAAAATAATAATACAAAATAATAAATAATAATTCGATATAAAACTTTCACCATCGACCGGCAAAGTTCGAAAAAAATTGCAATTGTTAGGTTGGCAATACTTAATTATCGGTACCGATAGTTAAATTTTTTTATGAGATATTTTTCCCAATCATGAAAATCTATGTTAAAATAAAAAATTAAAATTAAAATTAAAATTAAAATTAAAATTAAAATTAAAATTAAAATTAAAATTAAAATTAAAATTAAAATTAAAATTAAAATTAAAATTAAAATTAAAATTAAATAATCATAATACAAAAATAATAAATAATAATTCGATATAAAACTTTCACCATCAACCGGCAACGTTCTAAAAAATTGCAATTGTTAGGTAGGCAATACTTAATTATCGGTACCGATATTTTTCCCGATCATGAAAATCGATATTAAAAAAATCTGTTTCATATATATATATATATATACATACATATATATATATGTTACACATATCAGTATCGGATTTTAAAAGTTGGACAAAATCTGTTTTGGTGAAAAACGCCAATACCGGACATCCCTATCTCGCCTCGGGGACCAACCAACAATTGACTTTCATGTTGTTAAAATGGGCTGCCAACGATAGCTAACGGGATTAGCTAACAGGAGGAGTCGGGACATCACCCTCGGAATGAGCAACCCGTATTAACATCGATTAGACGACGAGAATTCCAAGTTAAAACGGTACGATGTACATCTGCATCGGGTGGTTTCTAACACTTTGGTACGCCCGCCGTCTCCGTAAACCACATGTGGGACATTGGTGCCTGCGACCTAGCCGGCCGGGGCAGCCCTCCCACGTTCACTTCAGTTTCCCAGTTCCGTCTCCTCCATTTACCGACGAGGCTCCCGATCAATAATTCAATAGATTTGGCGTCTTAATCCTTCCAGACGAGTGCAGACTGTGTGAGACGGCTATTAATTAATAGCTCGGGACACTCGGTTGTTGCTTGTGTGCACAAATTTTGGAGGGGACGGTAAGGTGATCCGGATGTGGAAGATTGGGTTAAATGTTCAATAAGATGCGATTAAGATGGCGGGGATTGAATCCGCTCCACATGAAGTCGTATTAACAGAAGGTTCCAGTACCAAATAACAACAGCATTTCGTAAGTTTTAGAAAAAAAACAGGAGTGACCAATCTCTTTATCCGCCATCTTCCTGTTTTGTTAGCTTGTCGACTGAAAATGATCAGATCAGTCCTCCTCTCCAAATGTTCCACAACCAAAAATCATGAATATTGCATGAGTTTGGCACGGGAACAAGCGATGTTCCTCACACAGACCTGTCACTCGTCACGCTATCAAAAGACTTCCGCCAAAGTCATGAATTATTAAAAAAAGGCTTTACCAATAAATAATATTCAGCAATGAAAATGTCAACGCATTCAGTAAAGAACCTTTAGTTCATTTATTATAGGAACAAAAAAAAACATTTTGGTTAAGTGGATTCACGTTTCACATGTGATGGAAAATTTTATGAATTTTTTTCTTTTTTTAAAAAAAAAAAAACAGTGCCTCAGGTGAGTTCACTTTCACTGTTATTAAAAAACATTTTTACATACAGGAAGATCGGGACTTTTCATACACGGAAACAAAAATACAAAAAAACTGCATAATAATTTGTTAATACCTGTCAACATTTGCGTTAAAAAATAAGGGAAATTTCTGGGAAATTGGAGCAAATTCTGATATAATATCAGAACTGTTTTTTTTTTTCATGAAAGTGAAAATACAGGAAATTATAATTCCAAAAAAGCGCTGTTAGCTGTGTATAAACATATTTTACACGTGTCGTACCGCTTGTACAGTATTTTGTTATATACTGTTATTAAATATAACATATAGAACATAACGAGCTCCTTTAAAAGGAGATCAAATAAAACACACCTTAGAAAAAAGAAAAAAAAAGCACATATATTATGATATCACATTTCTGGCTTCACCTTCACGGGAATGGGCGGGTCCAAAAAAAGGGTGAAATATGGAAATGAGAGTTGACTCATGCAAACGTTTGGGCTTTGTGTTGGACGAGAACGAGGCCAGCCTCTGTAAATGTTCCAAGTGGAGTCCGAATAGTCATGGAATAATAAAACAGAGTGCAGAATGGTTCGCCTTGTTTGACAAAGTATGGACCTGCCAGCTGCATCCTCCTCCATCCATCCATCCATCCATCCGTCCATCCATCCTCCGTTTCTTCTTCACCGTCAAGACGTAGAAAAAATCCCCTCCGTAGGCTATCAGTCACATTTCATAATCTCATAAATAGCCTATATTCTTATAGTTATACTCGTCGTCCTTCATTAGAAAAAAAAACAATAGTTCGTTTGCGTCCTTCTGTGACGTCACAGGCCCAACGCCGCCGCGTGTTTTTTGGCCTTCAGTCTCAGGTCGGCGATGCTGGAGTTCTTGCTCGTGTTCTTAGCGGCGGCGGCGGCGGCCACCACGGATGCGGCGGACGCCGACTCTGCGGCCAGCGTGGCCAGCGGCAAGCCGAAGGGCGGGGCCGGGAACATCATGTAAGGGGCGTGCGCCGCCAGGTGGGAGTGCAGGTGGTGCTGCGCGTGCGCCACGGCGCTGTCCAGTTGAAGCTGCGCCTGCACCTGAAAGGAGAAGGGCGGCACGTTGCAATGACTATCCTACAAGGGACGCACGCATGGGGGGGGGGGGGAAGAAAGAAGCGGAGAACATGCGTTAAGTTGGCAGTCGCTGATGGCTCATTCACTTCTACAGTAAACCTCGGACATATCGGACTCGGATATATCGGAAATTCGCTCACAACGGACAGATAAAAAAGAACCAATTTTTCTGTAATGCATTTCCAATAAAAATTCATTGCATATATCGGATTTTTTATAACGGATTTGGCCTATTTCGGACAAAATCTCCAGTCCCGTTCCAATGCATTTCCATGAAATTTCCCTGGCATATATCGGATGGCCGCATCGTGGCGCTCCGATTGGCCGAATGGTGACAGGCCGCTATACGACGTCATTTGCAGCGTTTGCAGCGTTGCCTGCGCGTCCAGGTACATTGGAAACATAGTCAAGGAAGTGCCTTTTTATAACGGATAAAATCCCATTTACGCATATACCGGATATAAATCCCATATATGCGTAAAACGGACATTTACCGGTATACGCATATAACGGATTTCGCTTATATCGGACAAAACCAGTGGGAACAATTGAATCCGATATATCCCAGGTTTACTGTACTTTTCTTAATAGCGCAGGGGGTGGCTAGCCGTTAAAAACACAGGTGTCCAAAATCCGGCCCTGGGGGCATTTACAGCCATAAGCTTATTTGACATCGGAAGTAAAAATGCTTTGTCATCAACAAAATTACTCACAGTCACTTCTGGATTGGGGTCCAAATGCTTCAGGGGATAAGCTAGCATTCGGTGGATTTCATAGATTTTATGGTTTCATTTCATTAGAACATGCATCAGATTCCAATTGAGTGCATCCCATAATCAGTTCCCAGTTCCACATGTCCAAAAGGAGTAGGAAGAAGCAAAGCTTATTAAATCCTACCCCTCCATCTGGTACTTTTACAATCACTAACTCTTACATTTGTTCACTTCCTGCTTTCATAATATAGTTTAAGTGTATTTTTTTTTATGTTTTTCATTTTTTTATTTTGTTTGTTTTATTTATTATTTTTTAATTTTTTGTCACATACTGAAGTAGCATAGGTATATATCATGAGGTGATATGACCATCCAATGACATAATGGAACAAAAAACAAATAAGGAACAAGAACCAAGATATCATTTTCCCACTTTTGGACAGATTTAGTCGAAATACTCAATAGTTTTAGGCCACCATTAAATGTACACAAGTACACACAATCTATACTGCAAAACCAGTGGACAGTGCTCAATGATATAATAACCATTATTATATTATTATTATTATTAGCTTGTTATTATTACTATCATTATTATTCTTCTTCTGATGATTACTACTACTACTACTAGTAGTAGTAGTAGTAGTAGTAGGCTAGTATTAGCCTGCTTATTGGCTTTCTTATTAGCCTGCTTTTGCCCTATTATATGAAATTTGTCAGAGATTTTTTTTTGGCTTAAAAAAATCAATAATTTTTTTTCGAGTTTAAAAAAAAATCAAAAAATTTTTTTCAAGTTTAAAAAAATCAATATATTAAAAGGTTCAAGGCTCCACCTGGCCTCCTATTCCATCATCCATTATTGGCGAGTACTTATCGTTTTATACTACTATACTGTAAGGGTCCGGCACCTTATCTAATGTATCATTTACAGCAGTCACTTTTATTGCAAATATTGATCTGAAATCGGAGGAGAAGGTCACTGTCAAGCTCAAGGAGTGTGTGGACGTTTCGATTCGCCAGGTGTCCTTGCACGTAATCCCCCGAAAAGTGGGGACCCAATTTCCTACTGATTCAAACAAACACTCTAAATGCAAGGTGGGAGGTTTGAGAAATTTCAAGTCAATCTGACTTATGGGGCTTCATTTATCAGTCAAGTCAGTCATGTTTTGGTAAATTTGAATATTTTATATATTATTTTGTTTCTCATGACTGTACAATACAAATCTATGATGGATGTTTGGGTTTTTTTTACATTTACTGCCTACCCTGATTTCATAAATATACGAGAATTATTCTTAAAATAGGGGTTTCAAACTCAATTTCGGGTCTGGGTGAGACTTTTTATTTTTCTAAACAAAATAAGATGAAAAATAAATAAACAAATCAAGAATAAAGAAAATCAATCAATCAGTAATAAATAAATATAACAATAATAATAAAAAGTTAAGAAAGCACATATAGTTGGTGGGTAGACAAATGATTTTTTTCATATTAAAATGAACAAAGCATTATTAGAGCCCTGTAGACATGACAAAACACGACTATAGTCACATTTATACTCTTTTTATTTACAACATATTGCGCAACTGCAGGGTCTTGAGACACATGCTAACTCGCAAACTAGAGAGCTAGCCACCTAAACGGTAGCCTTCAAGTTATTTCCTTTCAACTTAAATAGCCAAAAACTTACCACTTCCACACGGATAGGGAGGATAACTATTAACAGTTATTTAACCTTTAACATGAACATGAATCAAACGTAATCATTTTTTCTGGGTACATGATACCATACAGCATCCATACTAGGCCTCAAACTAGTGTCCTGTGAGCCACATTTGGCCTGCGGGCCGCGTGTTTGAGACCCATGCTTAAAATCATTTAATTTTTCTAAATGCATTTGCTGGAAACAGTGTAAACATAATATCTGTTATTTAGGAATGTATAAGTACAGTGATTGGGGGCATTTTGATAGGTTATGAATTGCTGGACAATATGGATATATCGGATATTGGTATTTTGTATCTTCATTACATCTAATCGGTCTTTGGTTGTCAGCATACGGGCCAAACCCCCCCCCAACAACTGCTGCCTGCCAAAGGCCCCTGCAGGGCCAGACTTTGGACACCTCGGGTGTAGGTTCAAAACAAAAAAAGCATAAGATGATCGTTGCAATAACGGAGACGCCACCCAATCCCAAGCCCTGCTGTGTTGGCACAACGTTTGCGTGGCGTGGCATCCGCTCTCCGTGTGCCAACACAGCAGCGTGTGTGTCTAGCGGGCCTTACAAGGGGCCCCGCAAAGCAACTTGCCTGTTGGAATGGCATCCGTAAAGCCCCCACGTTGACATATGGCGCCACGCGACAAGCTTCAAACTGGTTGGCCGCTCCGATCAGGACTCCTGAAGAAGACAACAGAACCAGCAATGAGACGCTAGGAAAACAGATTAGAATAGAATAGAATAGAATAGAATAGAATAGAATAGAATAGAATAGAATAGAATAGAATAGAATAGAATAGAATAGAATAGAATAGAATAGAATAGAACGCGGTCAGTACTTTATACCTTTATGTAACTGGTTCTCTTGCTTCCTGCATTTGGCTCTTCTGTTCTGGAACCAAACCTGCAGGGAATTAATTACAAATTACTCATTGCCACTTGCTTGTCTAATATCTCACTGCATGTGACAACAAAAACTATCCCAAAGGGGTCTCAAACACGCGGCCTGCGGGCCAAGTGCGGCCCACAGGACACTAGTTTGAGGCCCCCGCCTTGATATGAAAGTTTAAAGTTTGATATGGATGCTGTATGGTATCATGTACCCAGAAAAAATGATTACGTTTGATTCATGTTCATGTTAAAGGTGAAATAACTGTTAATAGTTATCCTCCCTATCCGTGTGGAAGTGGTAAGTTTTTGGCTATTTAAGTTGAAAGGAAATAACTTGAAGGCTACCGTTTAGGTGGCTAGCTCTCTAGTTTGCGAGTTAGCATGTGTCTCGAGACCCTGCAGTTGCGCAATATGTTGTAAATAAAAAGAGTATAAATGTGACTATAGTCGTGTTTTGTCATGTCTACAGGGCTCTAATAATGCTTTGTTCATTTTAATATGAAAAAAATCATTTGTCTACCCACCAACTATATGTGCTTTCTTAACTTTTTATTATTATTATTATATTTATTTATTACTGATTGATTGATTTTCTTTATTCTTGATTTGTTTATTTATTTTTCATCTTATTTTGTGTAGAAAAATAAAAAGTAAGATATTTGAGAACAGTGGAATGTTTTATCAGAGCTTTTCTTGTAGAAAATTGGAACCAAAGTGAAGTTTAAAAAAAAAATGTTTTTAATAAATGCGTTTTTGTTTTTGTTTTTTGTAAAACCTGATGCGGCCCAGTCTCACCCAGACCCTAGCTCCAGTGGCCCCCAGGTAAATTGAGTTTGAGACCCCTGATCTACAGTGAAATATTAACGCTGCTGCTTAATTTTCACTCTTACACTTCAAGAGGCAAATGTGCAAATAATCCATGAAAAAAAACTCAAACACTCAAAGGTATTGAATCCCATTTGAGGCAAATAGAAACAACCCTTGTGGAGATGAGCAGGACGATTGGAGTATAATAAATAACCTTGTCAGCGTCCGTTTCATCTTTCTATACAAGCGGCGTCCCTGAAGACTTGGATGGACTCGAATAGCAGCAGTTTTATCATCATGCTCATTTCTGCCTTCTCTTCTTGCACTGCTTTTGCTTTCATTAAACCACCACTACAATTCATTATTGTTGCCTATCCATTAAAAAATACCATTTTAAGAATAAATATATTTATTACATTTTTCCCAATTATTGATTTGATGTGAGGGTTTCTAAAGGTGCTTGGATAAAAGAAGAAAAGCAAAGAAAATGTTTCTATAGCAGATTTAGATTTGGGCTGCATGGGGAAAGAAAACATTTAATGTATGCAAATCCCTGACACAATGCCTCTTATTGGGGGGGGGGGGGTCTAATTCAGGCTTGGGGCACACCTCCACAAAAACAAGCCTCATGAGCTGCGGTATTATTATTATTATTATTATTATTATCCGGAATATTGAATATTTCTCCCATGAAAACTATGGAGTGGCAATGACATTGGTGATGAATCAAATAAGAGGAGCTACATTGTGTCACCCCCCCCACACCCCCCCACCCCCTCCCAAATGCTCTCATTACACATGTCTGAAGACCACCACCACCCCACCCTCTCCATCCTCTTTTGGAAGCCTTACTGGGTTTCTCGCCCAGATGGTCTTTGCTCATGGGCCCTCATGGTAACATGCACCAGGCCATGTACACGCACACGCACACGCACACACGCACGCTGATAGTGCTGCATTCAATGTGGATAATGAGGATATGAGGATATGAGGATATGAGGATTCAAATCAAGCATTCATGGATGAAAATGCGCTATTTATTCATGGCACCATGTGCGCATGCTCAGGTGGCTTTCAAATCGAATTAAAACCACCCCAGGATTGGAAATGTATTCATTTTTGTTAAAAATAAAAAATAAAAAAGCAAATAAGGCAAAAATAATAATGAGCAGAATTAAAAACATGATTTAAATATAACAATTAGAGTCCTGTCCTGGTTGCATTTTTTAAAAATCGGGTCCAATTATTAATATAAATTAGGACGTATAATTATTTAGCAGAATAAATGAGATTTTTTGTATGCAAAGTGATTTCCATGCATTATTATGATCACTTAATGATGTGTTTTGTTTTGTTTTGGTAAAAAGCTGGCATGTTCCTAACCTGCACCCGGGCCTCGGACAGCCCCAGCCTCTGGCTCAGCTCCTCCCGCATGAAGGCGTCCGGGTAGTGGGTCTCGTCGAAGAGCCTCTCCAGCTCGTTGAGCTGCTCCAGGGTGAAGTTAGTCCGGCTTCTTCTCTGCTTGATTTTGGTCTGGGCCTCATCCTCCATGGGCTTGGACTCCTCTTTACTCTCCTTCATGCTTCCTGTCCGGGTGGAAGCGACACGTCACTCTTTTTTTTTTTTTTTTTTTTGCAATTTTGCGTGATTGACATGTCATTCCAAATAATGACATTTTAAGCCAAGGTTATTCTGTGCGGAAATTTTCCAAATTGGAATCACGTAAAACGCAGTGAGACCTAGAACCGTGTGATCCGGAGACGTACCCACGCACCCCCCCCCCCCCCTTTTCCAAAACCTCAAAAAACGATCAGAGCTCGGATGTTTTGTCGAGCTACATAAAGCTCTTTAATTATTAACTGCTTATAAATATGCAAGCGCTGTGCCCACGGATGCTGTGTGTGTGATCCACGCACAAAACACACGGTCACATTTTAACAACCTTTTTTGATCGCCTTTTGATCACCTTTTTACATTAAAAAAATGCTTTTTATTAATAAAACGTCAGGATTGAATGGACGCAAAGCAGACAAATATTAAATATGTGCACTTTAAATTTAGCTTCCTCGTCTAAATCTTTATCATTTATTCACTTCAATGCACTTAAACAAGCCTGCATATGTTCCTAAATAAAACGTGTGATGAGCAGATCTTCCACCTGTGCACATAACAGGACTTGCATCATTCCCCTCTCTTTTTTAATGCATAAACATTATTATTTTTAATACACTATTGTACTGAGATTCTGTTTGTTGTTGCTGCACCGTGCATATGACGTAAATTGTGCAATTTATTATGCACTTTATCATTAAAATACTCATTTAAACAGTCAACGGCAAGGCATTCTAGAAAGTATTTTATGCAAAAAATACAATTAAACAAGTTTGATTAATAAAATGAAATTTTTAAGTTCATTCATTTATTTTTGGGGGGCTAAAAAACAATAATATAATAATAATAATTGATACACTTCTGATGTATGGTGAAACTCAATGTTGGTTATAAAGTCATTTCGTATGAATTTGACCATAAATGATATTTTAAACATTCGATGTGAAGTAAACAATCATTTTAGAATGCTTTGTTTGCAAAAAAGAATAATAATGGACTTGAATTACGGCGAGTATGCAATTCATGCATTTAATAATGATTATGCTTTTTTAAACAGGCAACAAAAAAGGCTGCAATTGTTTTAGATTTAATTAGGCTTACTAAACGCCACTTTTTCGAATAATGTTGTATTTTTACAATTCCTGGTGTTTTTTTTACGAGTTAATGTAAATATTTTTGTTCAAAGAAAATCGCTGCAACAATAATAAACGAAAGTGAATCTAAAGCATGTTGATAATAATGGATGCCTTGCTCATCGGACCTGATAATCAGGCAAATTCAGTGGATTTAACCCAATGGAGAAGGTTTATTTAGCCTATGGACTTCCTCCCTAGGAGATCCATACCCAAGTATCGACTCTCCTTACCGTCGATGAGTTTGGGACTACCGGCGTCTCTGGTTCTCTCCGGCCCGAGCACGTCCGTGTCCCTGCCCGGCGAGAGCGCCACGTTCCGGGCTACAACCGCCGCCGCCGCCGCCTCCTCTCGACCGCCGGACTCCGCGGTTAAACTCTCCCGGCTCCCCGCTCTTGCCGCGCCGGTCTCCAGCACCTCCCTGTAGGTGATCACCTCCTTCTTCTCCTTGACTTTTTGATCGAAAGACTTCGACACGAAGGCGGTGAGCTCTTCCATCACTCTTTCTCCTCTCCTCTCTCAAAAGAGAAGAAAAAAGAACACGCCACTCTCTCTCTCACGCACACAGACACGCACAAACACGCACTCACTCACACGCACACACGCAGGCTCCCTTTGCTCCACGACAGCTTAAGACATCAATGGTGGGGCCCCCTTGAAAACGGAGGTGATGCTGCCAACTCTCTAGGAAGGCACCGCAACAACAACAACCCCAAAAATGGCACTTAAAGACGCGCGTCTTCCTTCTCGGCCAATTTCTCCTCCTTTGGTGCTGCGGACTTGGGAACCTGCTGGTGATCCTCTATTGAAGTCACACTATTTATACTTGGCGGCGCCTTGCCCCCTTGATCCGTGCAAATTACCTCCCCTCAGGATGCCGGGATGAGCCCCCCCCATACACCCCCCCCCCCCCCCCCTGTACTCAACATCGTCCACCCTCCTGGAAGTGAGAGAGTAAAAAAAAAACATTAAGCTGCACCTCTGCTGCTATTGGCTATTAATCCAAGATTGACAAGAAGGACTAATTAATTTAATTAAGCTCTCATTGGCTGCTATTGTCCTCAGTTACTTTTTAAACACCCCAGAGAATGCAATGGATCTAGCTCTCTTTTTTTACTCTCTCTCTCTCTCTCTCTCCTCTGCAGGGGTGTGGCTTACTGATACGTGGAAATGACAAGACTGGAGCCCACGGATGAGGACTTCTGACTCACTTCATCACTAAAATCACAGTCAGGTACCAAAATACTAGGATACCAAACAAAAGCAGTTGGTGTGTATCTCCTTCAACGTAAAGTGACCACGCATGCGTCATTAAAATACATTCAATTCAATCAATAATATATTATATATCCTTATTTGTGAAGTATTTATTTATTTCATCCTATAGACTATTCTTAGAAAGCAGTAACAGGTGTTAAAACACACACCACTTCTGCTTCTTCCTGCTCCTTTTCGGACATCACTCTCAACTCATTGACGTTTGCTTGGGGGCCACTGGAGCTCGGGTCTGGGTGAGACTGGACCATCAGGTTTTCCAAAAAAAAAAAAAAACGCATTTATTAAAAACAATTTAAAAAAAAAACTTCGCTTTGGTTCCAATTTTCTAGAATAAAAGCTCTGATAAAACATTCCACTGTTCTCACATATCTTAATTTTTATTTTTCTACACAAAATAAGATGAAAAATAAATAAACAAATCAAGAATAAAGAAAATCAATCAATCAGTAATAAATAAATATAATAATAATAATAAAAAGTTAAGAAAGCACATATAGTTGGTGGGTAGACAAATGATTTTTTTCAGATTAAAATGAACAAAGCATTATTAGAGCCCTGTAGACATGACAAAACACGACTATAGTCACATTTATACTCTTTTTATTTACAACATATTGCGCAACTGCAGGGTCTTGAGACACATGCTAACTCGCAAACTGGAGAGCTAGCCACCTAAACGGTAGCCTTCAAGTTATTTCCTTTCAACTTAAATAGCCAAAAACTTACCACTTCCACACGGATAGGGAGGATAACTATTAACAGTTATTTAACCTTTAACATGAACATGAATCAAACGTAATCATTTTTTCTGGGTACATGATACCATACAGCATCCATATCAAACTTTAAACTTTCATATCAAACTAGTGTCCTGCGGGCCACATTTGGCCCGCGGGCCGCGTGTTTGAGACCCCTGCTATAAATCAACATAAGTGCGATTTCACGTTTAATTAAAAATGCTAAACGTACCAGTATAGAATTAAGCCACTTCTTTTTTTGGTTTAGTCATTCCGGTGTTGCCTTCTAATTTGCAGATGATGAGGCTTAAAATGATGAGCATTAGTAATAATAATAATACCGCTACATAGTAATCCTCAGCGGGCCTTTTAGGGCCATGGTTATGGTGTTAAATAGCAGCTAAACGTTCAATTAACGCGCCACGTTGCCAATGGGCTCTAATTACTGCTAGAGAAATCACTGCTATTAGTGTTATTGTCTGTGTTTGCAGAATAAACAAAAACACTCAAAGAAATTAAATACCCATTAAAACAGGTTCATTTTTTAAATTTTTGATCAAATGAAAGGAAAAACTCCCGGATGAGTTTGATGCTAAACGTGTTTATTGATAATGTGTTTCCACGCCATGATAATAATTCCTCCGGATTAAATATTAACGACTTTTTTTTTCCAGCGCGAACCTTTAGGCATTAATTACTGCATGCTGAAAGCAGCATGAATCCCTAATTGAGGTGATGAGCATCCTGTTTACCCTGCAACCCGAATTAATTTGTTGCAGGCAAATTGTATTATGGATTCATCTGCACCTACTGCCTCCTAATGTGTTTGCACTCTTCATTTTTCCATGCTGCAATTAATGCTGTTTAGCCCGGACTCGTGTGAACGATGCCTTCATGTGTGGCAAAGATCACCTCATTCAAATTAGCTCAATGCTGCAAACGAATGTGCATGCTTTTCATATATATAGTCTATATATATATGTGTGTGTGTGTGTGTGTGTGTGTGTGTAGCCTATGTCATGCATAAACATTTATCTTCAATTAACTGCAGACCCTACAGCATGATACTTGAAGGTAAATCGATGAAATTAATCTCCGTTGAAACAGAGCGTTAATTAATTAAATGATCATTGTCAAATCACTGAGACATCATTTTATTGTTTTTGTGTTGTTACTTACTATAATACGACCTATATGCGGTGTTGTGTTTAGATTTAGAATATTGTTGAAATCACCTGACTAAACTTCATCTTTCTAAAGCGGTTTTATTAATAAATGTATTGGAGAACAAAATATACATTAGAATTAACTTCTTAAGGGGAAAAAAACGACGAAAAGACACTCAAAACGTCATAAGACCAAAGCAGTCGATCCATCGATTGGTTTGCGCTTAACTAGACAGACTCCTACTCAATCGAGGCTCTCAAATTTGACTACTTTTGCCCGGCTGTGCATCGCATGTGTGTTGTGTAGCTCTACAACGCCGGTGAGAAGCTATATTTATAAATTAGATTATATTATTTTCACTCGTTTACCCCCCGTAAGAGAAATTCGGCATCTTTGTCATTGGTGCGCCAAAGTGGACGTCTGTAAAGTCACAGATTTAGAACGTACGTTGTTTGAGTTAGCCGTGTTAGCTTGCTAGTTAGCCAGCTAGCTAACCACTCAGTCCAAACAAAACGTCGCTAAAGAGATGGTGCTGTAAGACATAAATATGCAGCAGGAATGCTCGGTTTTCCTCCAAGGTCCATTTAAAGATAAACCGCACCTTCTGTTACTTGTTTAAGCTGTTTTTTTGTTAACTTGTGAAGCGTTGATAAGCATGAACCGTCTCTGCGTGTATGTTTGTCCCCCCAGCTGACAGCCAACCAGCATGGGTCGCCACACATCCAGCAGTGACGAGGAAAGCAGGAGCAGAAAGAAACGGAAACAACGTCGCCGTTCATCGTCCTCTTCATCGTCGTCATCCTCCGGAAGCAGGGTGACAAGCAGCAGGAGCCACAGGTCCAACCGCCGGAGCCGATCACGGTCCAGGGACAGGAGGTGAGGGCGTGAGGTTGCTGGGTCGCAACCTTCACTCATTTTGCCTCCTTGTATTTTCCTGCAGGGACACTACATGGAGATGCATTTAGTGCATCTCTCACCCCATAATCACACCAGACAGTTTTCAAAAGACCCCCCCCCACCACTGGCAATACCAAAAGAAAGATTAGACTTTTGTCTTTCTTTAGAAAACAAAGTTTGTTTCTGCCTTTATCTCGTTCTTCAGCAGTAGAACATAGCTAACTTTCAGCAAAATATCATTTCTTGACAACAAAAAGGGAGAAATTGTTTAGTAGCGCAACTTAATTCTCCTAAAAAATTACATTATTCTGAATAATATGACTTTTTTTCCCTAAAATGACCACAAATTGACAAAAAATAAGGACTTAATTAACTAAGGACTTCATTCATTCATTCAGCGGGGGTGCTGGAGCCTATCCCAGCTGTCTTTGGGCGAGAGGCGGGGTACACCCTGGACTGGTGGCCAGCCAATCACAGGGCACATATAGACAAACAACCATTCACACTCACATTCATACCTATGGACAATTTGGAGTGGCCAATTAACCTAGCATGTTTTTGGAATGTGGGAGGAAGAAAAAGTTAAGAGATGAAATTGTATTTTTCAAGTTTAGTGCAGCTTTAGAGGTGAAATTTTGAAGAAAATGTTGCTCCAAGTATGAAATAATTTCTTTTAGGGGCCTTCAAATTCAACATTAATGGTTAACATTAAGCACAAAACTGTGGTGTGTTCAAGGACTGCTGGGACACGCTCTGTAACACAATGAAACAAAACAACATAAAGTGAAAAGTACCAGCTTTCTGGTATGTCTGACATGATTGTGACAAAAGGTTCTCCCATTCCATGTGGAAGTGGTATGTTTTCCATCCATCCATTTTCAATGCCGCTTATATTCATTAGGATCGCAGGTATGCTGGAGCCTATCCCAGCTGTCTTGGGGCGAGAGGCGGGGTCCACCCTGGTCTGGTGTCCAGCCAATCACAGGGCACATATAGACAAACAACCATTCACACTCACATTCATACCTATGGACAATTTGGAGTCACCAATTAACCTAGCATGTTTACTCGGAGAAAAGCCACAAATGCACGGGGAGAACATGCAAAATCCACTCAGAGATGCCCGAGGGTGGAATTGAACTCGGGTGAAAAAATACATTTCAAGCATAACTTTCACTTTGACACAAATTTAGACATATAAATTTAGCCAAAATATCTAAGCAACTTTGCCACAACATGAACAACACACAAATGGTTGTTTTAAAGCAAAATCATTTATTTACAAATATAACTCTATGAATTATGTTACAATTTTTTTAAATTACCATTACAATTTTACACGATGTCGTAACATGCAACAACATACAAAGAGGACCACCTATACCATGTGCACTGTGTACGGTGTATGGACTTCTTTTAAATTTGACACCAACATTTTGCCTTGGTTTAAGTACATTTTCTGGTTAGCATACTGTACCGCTACAAAATGCCAACGGAGACCGGAAGTCAGCTATGTCACCCGTCTATATATTTCTGGCTTTCTGGAACAGATTCATTGGACTTCCATTATTCCTTATGGGAAACATTGATTTGGTTAGCATTCATTTTGGTTACAGTCGCCTCTAGTGGAAGGAATTAATGAGGTTCAACTTTAACGGAGTCCCTGTGTGCTCATTTTGACAGTGTCGTGCTGTTGCCGTGGTTCCACATTCATGATCGCCACAATATCTATCTGCTTCTTCTTCTTTTCTCCTTTTAAAATTGGGAATTGTGAATCCCTCCTCTTCCGCCACGCAGCCGGGATGGCAACATTCGGTTACTGACATCGCATTACTTCTCGGTCAATCATAGTGTGCAACTATGCACTTTTTGTCCTCAATAAGCAAAGTCAAAAGTGTGTATCTTTGAGGGAGGACAGAAATACCGCATCATGTTTTGTAAGGGCATGCCTCAAATGTCACTTTCAAGCTTCTACAAAGTTTGAAATTCCGTTATTATTCATGATTGTTCTTGGAGATGAGCTTAGTGAAGTGGAAAGTGGAAAATAACCCCTGTCCAATACCCTATTTGTCTACTTCTACTAGTTTGGCCCCACTTGAACACGACTTAATAGTGTTTAGAGTAGTAATAATTCATGCAAAACAAAAGGCCAGGATAAATGAAGTATCACACCCTGCTTCAGCTGCTATTTATTCATCATATGCACGGAGAAAGGAGTTTTTTTTTCTTTTTGAAAGGCTACAGCGGATGGAGCCGATCCCCTCCGCCAAAGCATCCATCCACTCCACGGCTGCCACCGCCTGCGTGCGGCTCTGCTCAGACAAGGCCAGTTGATGGTAATTATTTATGAGGTCTGGTCAAGGTCCATTACCACTGATGGGAAGCCATTGCCTGTCTACACAGGGCGGGGGGGCTGTAGTAAAAACCCTGGGAGCTTTCGTCTCTCATCTACTCACCAATACATTTTGATCAATTAACATGCGTATGTGGCGGAAGAAAAAAGCTAGTTACATTTTGATGACATAATTACAACGGTGGGACCTGAAGAGGCGGCTCCAGAGGGGACCGATTACTTTTGCTTCAGATGAATCCAATAAAAATAATTATTAGTTCAAGCCCTAAACATTCGTGTACATAACTTTATTGCAACACAGCTCACTTTGTGGCACTCACATTGTTCTTCTTTAATTATTAGCGGGATCACAAGATCTTGCGGGATTCAAACGATTTCTTGGCCATAAAAAAAGTCTTGTGGGCACCAGGCCTGGGACCATAAGAAATAAATTAATCACACAATAATCATTTTCCGAACCCCCGATACATTGCCATGTGTCTGTGTTCCTATCATATCTTGCCTCCAAAAAGGCCTCACTCTGCACATTGATTTCAGCACCTTGGAGTGTTTTTTCATAGAACAATGGCATGAATGGAGTGAGACCTTTTGTCAGTCATACAGTCTCTTTTTCCGGTAACATACATCATGTAGGAGAGTGTAATGCAGTAGAAATTAGTCGCTATATTGTCATCCATCCATCCATCTTCTATGCCTCTTATTCTCACAAGGGTCGCGGTTATGCTGGAGCTAGATATATTGTCATATTTTTTTACGTTTTCACATTTTTTATTACTTTTCTTAAAGGGGACATTTCTAATCTAATCTAGAAAATAGTTTTTTGATGCATCGATTCATCTGATTGATTTTTAAATCGGATTTGATTTCGATGAATTAAATACAAATTTTTTTCTTTCCAATATATTTTTATTAACAACTTAAAAACTGAATTGTGTTGAACAATAAACAATTAAGTGCACAATTGAATCCTTTAATTAATGGTAATGGTAATGGTTTAATTTCATTAGAACATGCATCAGATTACAATTGAGTGCATCCCATAATCAGTTGCCAGTTCCACATGTCCAAATGAATTAAAAATTAATTTTTAATTAAATATTTTTATAATTAATTTTTAATTAATTAAAAAATAAATACAACTTCAAAAAACATAATCTAAACCAACATGTCATCAACATAAAATAAATTAAAAACTAACAGCTGCAATTTTCAAAATGCACAGGGTGAGATCACAGGCTAACGACCAATTGACCCAAATGAACGACTCTTTTTAGTGAACGGTTAATGAACGGTTTTGCCCCCCACTAATTCTGAGTGAAGGCGCATCGACATGCAGTTCTTGGGACGCGTCCTCCCAGTCCTGGTGGAATCTAATGTCCGGTTCAGCAGGTTCCCAAAACCTAAAGTAGGCTCTGACTGTTGGCTCGTTCTTTGGCTCTTTCTGCGCGATTGAGTTTGACACCCCTGCTGTCGATGCTCACTCGGTATACTTTCGAGGTGTATTTTTTTCGAGCAAGACAAGAGAAACGAAATGGGCCAATGAACAAGAAGAAAAGTATAAAGGTTCTGGATCAGCAGCTTGTTTCAGTCTTTTTTTTGTTGACTTTCATTTTGGGTGAGCCAACACTGCACCTACAGAAAAGGGTTACTAGTGTTGGGAAAGTGTGCAGTGTTGGAACGTGGATCAGTTCTCGCTCGTGGGATCTAACTTTTCCAATACTTTTCACCTTTTCTGCACCGCTTGAATCTCGTTTGTGCCATTTAGCTAGTTGTTCTGTTTTTATTTGCCTCTCTTCCATCCCCACGCAGCATCCCCCAAAGGACGCAGGAGGAGTGGTGGATAGAAACTAGGTGTTTTTTTTGGCTTTTTGTTGAAACAAAAGATTTTTTTTTAATGAATGTTGCTCTAAGTGTTTGCACTGCTCATTCACCCACTCATAAATGCCTCCTGCTAGAAGATATCAATAGGAGCGCGGTGTGAGTTGCTTGTGCGGTAGATGCTATGCACATCGCTTGCAGGAGAGCACCAAAGGGCCCCCACGGAGGAACTCGTAGGGCAGTCCACATGCTGCCCCTCAGCTGTGTGCGCTGATGCAGAGTAGCTGTTGGAACCCTCCGACTGAGAGCTTGTGTGGGACATCGGGGCTCGTTAGAACGGTTTCAAGTGTTGCCTGATTGTGTTATTTGCAAGTCCCGTTTGACTTAAATATGCCTTTGTGTTTCAGACGGAAGAGACGCTCCAGCAGCAGCTCGTCTCACAGTTCATCTCGCAGGAGGAGGAGTCGTAGCGGCGACAAGGGGAGGAGCCGCCGCTCGCACAGGTCACGCAGCCGAGACAGACGGTAAAAAAAATAAAAGCACACACTCATTCTCCTAATTAAACACAGTATTTACTTTTAATTCATCAATGATCGGTTGAGCTACCTTGTCCACAACCACGGAGCGGTAATGTGTGGCAGAAAAATACAGCAAATATAAAATAACCAGCCGAGACGGTCCCATCTAGGTGTGATGGGAGACATTCATTCATTCATTCATTTTCTACCGATTTTCCTCATGAGGGTCGCTGGGGTGCTGGAGCCTATCCCAGCTGTCTTGGTTCGAGAGCCACGATGGGAGACAGAAGCCACGTTTACATGAGGAGTTTTTCTCTTTCCCAATGACCTTTCCAAAAACAATGGTATCCATGGAAAGGAATATTCCAATCTCTTGTCTCCATGTGCCGCTATAATCAACCAGAATAGTCAAAAGGGCATGCCCAGTAAAAGCGCCATCTGTGGAACACAATCTAAACCCTTCTATACGCCATTCACAAGTACACTTTTAGTCAAATATTAAAAAATACAAAATAAATATATATAATTTTGTATATATTAATTTAAAAAATAATAAATTAATAAATAAAACAATATATATTTATAATAATAATAAATATAATAATATATATATTTTAATAAAAACTTCATTTCAATGAAATATATATATATTTTTTATATATTCATAAAAATATATATATATATATTATATTTTTATAAAATCTTCAATTAAATATATAAATATATATTTATTAAAGAAGAAAATACATAACATTCTTTCCCTTTGAGCAAATAACACCAATGGAATTGGAATATTTGGCTCCATGTATACGTGGCTACTGAGTCATTAATAAATTATTTATTATTTCTGTACGGACCGGTACTGGTCCCCGATCCGGCGGTTGAGGACCCCTGTTGTAAACCACACCCACAACATCTATGATTTAAGTTGTGAGCTTCCATTGTAGTTCAACCAACCAATCAGATCGCTGACTCCATACACCACAACGCAGATGGATTTCATTCAGTTTGTTATTTTTTGCGAGGCAGGTTGGTAGTTCTGCATCAATTTTATGCGGTACAAAAATGTTGCTAATAATCTATCAACTAATAATCTATGGACCTATTTATGACATAAATGCAGGCAGTATCCTTCTCAAATCTCTTCTCATGCCAATTGTCCATTAATGAAGCCATTCATGTGATTAAAACACCATTACCACACATTGATTTGTTTATTATTGTAATCACTATATCCAATATCGCTTGTTTTCTTTTTTATGTCAAGAAAGTAATGAATTCATGCACAACACCTGCAACTCACTCACACACACACACACACACACATTTAGGGAGCGAGCGAGCGAGCGAGTGAGCAGTGTATCCCTTTCAACAACATAAAGGCAAAGTCTCCCTGTGTGGTGCTCCATGTCATTAGCATAGCTAATCTGGTGCTAATGAACCAGTAAACTGTTCATTTTTTTTCCTTAATCCCTTGCACATACGCGAATGCACAGATGCACAACTGAAGAGTCCTAATTTATGCGCGAGCGAGGCCCTTTGTTTGTTTGTGTGTGGCTGCGGGGGGAGAGCAGAGATCATTTTCATCACAAAAGAAAAAAAAAGCGTTTTAATATCCTCATTACCGAGGTGTCATCATGAGACTTTTGACATATGAGCAGCTTGATGATGATGATGATGATGATGATGATGATGATGCTGCGGCAACGTCCGGCCTGATGTTGAAACTTTTGACAACGTTGGCGGGACGGGCGACGACCGGAACTCGGCAGTCGATGGCCACGGTGCGGGGGATTCAAACATCTGTCCAGAAAAGGGTTTTATCGGGAGATGAAAGGTGTGATGGATTTGTGTATTTATATGAGATTTCCAACTACAGTCGATGACACGGGTGCATACCGACACCCACAAAGCGCTGGGATTATGATAGTTGTGTAATCGGCTTAGTGGGGTGCCAGGGGGACTGGGGCAGGTGTGCAGTGGTGGACTGAATGGTTGTCACGTATTTGCGGCTTTTATTGGGGGGGGGCGGGGAAATCTGTAGTACTAGTTATTGTCTGATGGGATATTTTTTCTTTTCTGCGCAACCACTTGTTAGCATGTTAGCATGTTAGCCACACAGTCAGAAGATGGGTAAGACCTGGAATCGAATCTCCGCTGATGTTGTGGATTGATGGAAGGAATAGTTTGAAGATCTTCCAATGAGGCCTGGGGACTCCACGGTGGGCTCTTCTATCCCCGGGGCTGAGGTTGTCAAAAAGGTCGTTAGTGGCAGGGCCCCGGGGTTGGATGAAATCCGCCCGGAATTCCCCAAGGCCTGGATTCTGTGGGCGCGTCTTGGTTGACACGGCTACGCAGCACCGCATGGTCATCGGGGGCAGTACCTCTGGATTGGTTGACTGGGGCGGTGGTCCTTTTTAAGAAGGGGGACCACCGTAGGGTGTGTTCCAACTATCACGGAATCACACTCCTCAGACTCCTCAGCCTCCTTGGTAAGGTCTATTCAGGGGTCACGGAGGGGAGGATCCGTTGGATAGTTGAATCTAGGATTCCGGAAAAGCTCTGTTTTTCATCCTGGTTGTGGAACTGTGGATCAGATCTAAACTCTCAGCAGGATCCTTGTGGGTGCACGGGAGTTTGCCCAACCGGTTTCCATGAGTCATGTGGACTCATCTCTGGGAATTCTGTGGCGAGTACTCCGGGAGTATGCGGTATCGGAGCAGCTAATTCATGCTGTTTGTTCCCTGTTGAGTGCCTCTTAAGTGGACACGGCAATTAATTGAGAAACAACATCTTTTGGGGGGGGGGGGGGGCGTTGTTTGAAATGATACAGTATATCAGGGGTCTCAAACACATGGCCCGCAGGACACTAGTTTGAGGCCCCCGCCTTGATATGAAAGTTTAAAGTTTGATATGGATGCTGTATGGTATCATGTACCCAGAAAAAATGATTACGTTTGATTCATGTTCATGTTAAAGGTTAAATAACTGTTAATAGTTATCCTCCCTATCCGTGTGGAAGTGGTACGTTTTTGCCTATTTAAGTTGAAAGGAAATAACTCGAAGGCTACCGTTTAGGTGGCTAGCTCTCTAGTTTGCGAGTTAGCATGTGTCTCAAGACCCTGCAGTTGCGCAATATGTTGTAAATAAAAAGAGTATAAATGTGACTATAGTCGTGTTTTGTCATGTCTACAGGGCTCTAATAATGCTTTGTTCATTTTCATCTGAAAAAAATCATTTGTCTACCCACCAACTATATGTGCTTTCTTAACTTTTTATTATTATTATTATATTTATTTATTACTGATTGATTTTCTTTATTCCTGATTTGTTTATTTATTTTTCATCTTATTTTGTGTAGAAAAATAAAAAGTAAGATATTTGAGAACAGTGGAATGTTTTTTATTGTAGAAAATTGGAACCAAAGCAAAGTTTAAATTTTTTTTGTTTTTAATAAATGCGTTTTTTTTTTTGTAAAACCTGATGCGGCCCAGTCTCACCCAGACCCTAGCTCCAGTGGCCCCCAAGTAAATTGAGTTTGAGACCCCTGCAGTATATGATCTTGCATACAGTGGTGACGCAAGGTCGGCGTGGACTGCTCAGGTGCTTCTCCTGCCATTATTCAGTGTGTGTGTGTGTGTGTGTGTGTGTGTGTGTGTGTGTGTGTGTGTGTGTGAGGCTGTTAGCTGATGGATCAGGGGACGATTGAGTGGACAGGGCCTCATGATGGATACACAGATGGGATATGAGCTGCCGCATGTTACCCCCACACCATCCTGACACCGACACAGGAATATGAAAGAGGGACAGGAAGTTTGAAAGCAGCAGAAAAGTTGAAGAGGAGAGAAAGAACCAGGAATAATAACACCCAAAGGGAAGATTAGGACTTAGCGAGTGAACATTACCTTCCCGTATGAATAAAAATAAAAAGATACACAAATGAAGAACACTACTCCGCAGTGTGGTTACCATCAATCGTGGCTCTATTGCTCTCTCTTCCTCTTTTTGTTCTGTGCCCTCAATCAAGAGGGCCCGCCCGGCCCCCCAGAGGCAGTCAATCTTGCCCTGAAATGTAAAACAGACAAGAGGAGCAGATTACCTATTTGCCATTAATGTTTATTCTCTTTGATGTGAGCAGGCATAGCATAGCGCGCCTCTGCCTGTGTGTGTGTGTGTGTGTGTGTGTGTGTGTGTGTGACTGATTGAGCGTATTTATGCGCGTCAAGGTGTGCAGCATTCCGACGTGTGCGGCGGTGTCGGCGGTTCCGACATCGACGACGCAGCCGCTCATCACAACCGGATCACAGGCTCGTCTTGCGGGGCGCCGAGCTCCCGTGTGCGACCACCGACATGTCGGCGTGGTTCCGTCAGTCATTCTGTCAGAGAAGCCCCCCCGCTTGAACCGTCCGTACCTGCGCCATGTTAGCACTAGCATCTTTGCATGAGGATAGGCCTTGGGTTACATATGACCGCAGCTTTGTAATAGTCCAACACACAACCACTCCACTTCTCCCTGTGTGTAGGCCCGCTATTTATTTCACTCAGCAACCCCCCCCCCCCCCCCCCTCGTCTCCTGTATGAGATGAGGTGTCGTACATCTGCTAGATAGCTTTCCCCGTCTCGCCCCAACGTGGAGTGTGCAAGGTCACACCGGGGGAGAAATGAAGACAAGAAGCGAGCTGACGAAATCAACGTCTTTTTCACCACGCCACCTGGAGATCAGTACCCCCCCCCCCCCCCCCCCCCCCAAGTGTCGCGTATCAATGTGCAATGTTGCAGGTGGTTTTGGGTGTCACTTCCTTTTTTATTTTATAGGGAGGACATGTTTGAGGACATGACGTGAAATCTGGTTTCCTTAAAGATTTGGCTATTTATTATAAGAGCCTTTTAGGGCTTCATTGGATTGAACTGAGTTTAGTAAACAAGTCTAAAGTCCTCTCTCATTGCGGATTCCATCAGGGGTTCCTGGACACCTGGGCCTGTCATATTGGAAAACCACCGTGTGGCCCCCGTTTTCTGTGCTTCACCATATTTGTGCTTGTTTGCATGAACCGCAGATCAGATCATCAAGGCTGAAGAAAATTGACAATCTGTGACCAAATGGACTTGGGTCCTAATTGAAATTATATATCGTTTTATATGCTAATGGTAATGGTAATGGTAATGGTTTTATTTCATTTGAACATGCATCAGATTCCAATTGAGTGCATCCCATATCAGTTCCCAGTTCCACATGTCCAAAAGGAGTAGGAAGAAGCAAAGCTTATTAAATCCTACCCCTCCATCTGGTACTTTTACAATCAGTAACTATTACATTTGTTCACTTCCTGCTTTCTTAATACAAGTGAAGTTATTTATTTCTTTATTTATTTAATTATTGTATTTTTTAAAATTATTATTTTTTTTAAATACATTTCTTAAATTTGTTTAATATTTTTTCAATCTTTTTTTTATTTTTTAAATAATTTTTTACAATTTTAATTTTTTTCATTTGAATATGCATCAGATTCCAATTGAGTGCATCCCATAATCAGTTCCCAGTTCCACATGTCCAAAAGGAGTAGGAAGAAGCAAAGCTTATTAAATCCTACCCCTCCATCTGGTACTTTTACAATCACTAACTGTTACATTTGTTCACTTCCTGCTTTCATAATATAGTTTGTGTTATAGTTTTTTTATTTTTTTTGTCACATACCGAAGTATGAGTTGATATGACCATACAATGACATAATGGGTGTTTTTATTTTAGTTTAGTTTAGTCCCGTATGGAAGTACTGGGTGATATGAGCATCCAATGCCATAATGGGTACCATAGTGCGTGTCAATATAGTGATATATATAGCACATCATGACTGGTTCAAGACTCTTCATCCTTGGATTTAGCAAACATCAACTGCTTGTATTGTTTCTTGAATTGGCTCATCGTTGTGCATTGTTTGATTTCCTTACTCAATCCATTCCATAGTTTGATTCCACATACTCAAATGCTATGGCTAGCATAACGTAGTCCTAGCATAGAAGTGTTTCAAATTTATATCATCATATCGTGATACGTCCCCAAATTATATGATATATGCTCAGGTCCATATTTCATGTTGGGAATCTTCCGGCTTCCCGGCATGCTTTGCGGCACCTGTAACTTTGTAAAAGTTACGTGTTTAGACATGGTGTGTTCACTTACCTGATAGATGTTGCCTTTTTGCATTTGCACGGTGGTTCCAGGTCGTGTAAAAATCAAAGTAACATCAAATATATGTCTCAGTACCAGTAAAGTGTCGGATGACGGAGAGGTTCTGATAATATGATACAACATACGGTACATTATGCCGTGGAGCCATGTGGCGTTCCTCAACAGGGCAACACTTTTCCTCTTTCTTGTTCTATTAGCGGACGTGCTAGGTGTTGATTCAAGCTGAAAGATGACCCGGTTTACTCCGTACAACTCCACATGCTCCTCGTCATGAGATGTGAACACAATAGCGGAGTGTTGTGTGTTTCCCTCTCCTTTCACTCCTGGACTCTTTCTCTGTGTTGTCTTTTTTTATTTATCCGCTCTAAAGGCCAGTCAAGCGCCGCTCGCCTTTGTTGTCAGAAAACCTTTATTTACCAAAGGGAGGGTATAAGTGACTGACACAGACAGCCGCTTTCATCCTCGCCTCGCCGCAAGCAGTAACCCCCCCCGCCCTCCACCAGCCATCCTCCAAAATCTGATTCCACCACCACTCCACCCCGCAGGCTCCAAACACGCTAACCAAATCCCCGGGGGGGCTGCCTTGTCTGCACTGTGTAACAGGCACGCACTCCAACATCACCTGGAAAAAACAGCTATCACAAGGTCTCGTGTACGTGGTCACGTAGGTCACGGGACTCTTCCTAAATATGGAGGCGGCGCAACGACATCGCCAATAATATATACCATGTACATATGATCTTTATGCGGCTGATTTCGATACCGATCATCCACATGGATTTCAATGCATGCATTGGACAACAAAGCATGTTTTTGAAATGATTCAAGTTGTTATACTGAAGCTTCTTACCATAAATATAACTCCAAAAGTGTTTGCTCTGCAGAAGTTCTAAGCTGATTGTTTGTTTGATTTGTTCACCTCACAATGACCTGGGGAGGCTAGCACAGTATCCATTAATGATCATGTTTTGGTGTCTAACCATGAAAATGCGGTAAGGACATATAATACACACCAGTGTGTATTATATCTTCAATCTTATTTTTAACACTCATTTCTGTTATGTTTTACTTTACAATGTCAGCAGAAAAAAATGATCATGTTAAGAAAAATAGAACCATAGTCTCCCTACTTCTGCTTTATGCCGTAGTCACACTAGAGGAAGAATGAGTTACATTTCCTGGATATTCCAGGTGCATTCTAAAAATTCTCAAACGCGTTCTGAGTGCGTTCCTAAAATGAGGGCACATTCTTGCATTCGGCCCAAATGATTGCCGGGCCGCATCAGGTTTTCAAAAAAAAACCTTAAACGCATTTATTAAAAACTGGAAAAAAAAACCTACAAAAAAAATCTTCAATACCTTTGCTTCTGCTATACCCTACACTTTTTCAGTACTTTGGTACTGGTTCCGGTTTTCCACACCAAAATATCTGATAAAACATTCCACTGTTCTCAAATATCTTCATTTTTATTTTTCTACACACAAAATAAGATAAAAATAAATAAATAAACAAATTAAGAATAAAGACAATAAATCAATCAATCAGTAATAAATAAGTAAAATAATAATAAAACAGCAAATAAGAAACGTAAGAAACCACATACAATTGGTAGAGAAATATTTTATTTCAGATTGAAATGTACAGTATTAATTTCATTTCCTGCAATTTACTTGTACCCAGCGTCATAAGCCTTTTAGCTTCATTGCTAATCCAAAGCAAAACGGGGCGGGGTAACAGGGTAGGGTAACAGCACGGGCGGGGCAAAATCATGTTAATTGTGTCCGGTGTGCACACAGCTTTAAGCTGTCATTTCAACATTAAACTTTGGTATCAAGGTGGGGGCCTCAAAAGAACGTCTCGCGGGCCGCGAGTTTGAGACCCCTGCATTAGAATATATTTCCTTGCAACTATTCGACTTGTTTGTTGTTGTTTTTCCCAGACCGGCATACAAAAACTCCATTATGATCAGAAGGGATTTGTCCTTTAAAGTAACCAGGGTACCAGACAAGTTAGCAAGTATCCAAAAACCACCCGTCCAATGTCAAATAATGCAGCCTGGCTCATTGTGCCGACTTGACAACGATGAAAAGACTCGCGCTTCTGGCCAGACCAACAAAAAGACAGACAGAAATGCTTTTAGCACCGGCATCAGAAAATCCACACCAAATGTATCTCTCTCTCTCTCGCTCTCTCTCGCTCTCTCTCGCTCCTTCCTGCCTTCTCCCCGTCTATCTTTCACTCTCTCCCCCATTTAAGCTTCTTGAAGTTCTTCCAAATTGGGTTTTAAATGCCAATTAGGAGGTTGAATGTAGTAAAATAAAAGAAAATGCAGGCAGGATGGCCTCACCTTCTGGCTGCTTAGGCTTCAGAGAGAGCCGAGCCGGACCTTTGGCTTCCAGCGAGGCTTTGAGAGAAATATCCTGCCTAATGAACACATTAATTAGAACCATAACTATTTATAAGATGATAATTAGAAACGAAGGGAGGTAAACTGGGCTTTTCCTGCAATTAATGGCGGCTTAATTATGGGAGCTAATGAAGTGGATTTTTGAAACGCGTGGAGGTGAAGTACAGAGATGTGCGGCTCGCTTTGTGATCACTGGCATAATTATTTTCTCCAGCACCAAAGCTTTGGAGGCCGCGGCCCTCGCTGGCTCGGGCCGCCTAATAAGCATCATCGCATCGTTATATATGCACTTAAAAAGACTCGCCACCGCAATGGCTGTCTAATTATTTCTAATTGGCGGACCCTGTGTGTTGTCATTGAGCCGTTTGGATCTGCGGCGCGGCCTCGCCGTCTAATAACACCCCGGGCCGCCGAGCAAAGAGCGAGACAGACACTGAGAGAGAGACACCAAAGGAAGTTCTACCAGTTGCTTTGCTTCTTAGGACCAGACAACAAGCCGCACGTTTATTACTGTGGCTGTGTCACCTTGCCTTGGAAGCCTTTTTGGGAAGTTTTTACTGACTGTTACGCCGCACATTTATTTGCATATTCTGTATGTACGCATTTTGGACTGTTTGGGAGGTCGGTGTAGTGATGTTGTTACCCGCATCAAACCTTAATGATATCATGGCAATTATGCATATTTTTTAATTTAATTTTATTTTTTTAATTTTATTTAATTTCATTTTTTATTTTATTTTTTAAATTTTATTTGTATTTTTTTATATTATATTTTAATTTATTTTTATAACGATGCTGTAACATTAGCATGTGTTAGAGATGCTCAATCCTAGGTTCCATCCTCCGTGCTCCCGTGAGAATGTCAAAGTATCCTCAGGCAAGATTCCTGATGCTCCGCCATCAGTCGGTAAATGTGCTAACAGTAGCCACGTTTACATAAGGAGAATAGAATCTTTACGAATGATGTACCAGAAAACTGTGTATACATGGAAAGGAATATTCCAATATTTCCAATATCCTGTCTACATGCGCCGCTATAATCAAACGCAGTAGTCAATGGGGCATGCGCAGTAAAACGTAAACAACATCACGCCATTCATCAAAGATGGCGGACAAATGAACAAAGCATTATTAGAGCCCTGTAGACATGACAAAACACGACTATAGTCACATTTATACTCTTTTTATTTACAACATATTGCGCAACTGCAGGGTCTTGAGACACATGCTAACTCGCAAACTAGAGAGCTAGCCACCTAAACGGTAGCCTTCAAGTTATTTCCTTTCAACTTAAATAGCCAAAAACGTACCACTTCCACACGGATAGGGAGGATAACTATTAACAGTTATTTAACCTTTAACATGAACATGAATCAAACGTAATCATTTTTTCTGGGTACATGATACCATACAGCATCCATATCAAACTTTAAACTTTCATATCAAGGCGGGGGCCTCAAACTAGTGTCCTGCGGGCCACATTTGGCCCGCGCGCCGTGTGTTTGAGACCCCTGCCATAAAATGAGTTTTAACACACAAAATGGTATTCGTGTAAGCACTGTCTAAATTAAGTGTAGATTTGGGCCAATAAACGTCCAACACCCAATTGTGATATCTCAGCCAACCAGTTAGCCATTAGCTTTAGTCATACAGCACAAGTCAGAATTGAATTACCAACCCCTCTAAAATAGTCGAGCACTAGTGTCTTAATAAGTGATGGTGTACACACACAAACACGGAGGTAATCCGAGGTGTGTGATGGAGCAGGCAGGTTTGGACCAAGTCCTTAGAGACGCATGGACAAACCTCAGTCAATCAGCTTTTACCTTGAACTCCGGTTGTGATCCGGCTCGAACCATATGGACATTTTCTGGAAGGATGGTCTTTATAGCGTGTTGGCACAGTGACTTTTAGGTCACATTCATCTGACGACACAGCCTCGGAGTATGAGTGAGCAAATGTACGATATTATTATATGGGCGGTACCTTTGCTTTCGTTATTAATTTGTTCCAAAAGGTCAATCTGAAATATCTGCTAAAATTAGGCAATTTTTCCACAGAAAATAATATAACTCCAGTGAATGTGCTCCAGACATCCTAAAATATTAGCACTATTAAAACTATTTAATCAAGAATAAGTATACTTTTATAAAATATGACATATATATAACAAACAACAGCAATTCATCATCTGTTTAGGACTGTCCCAGAAGAGCTGACAATTTTTTTACCCAATTGTAAATATTACAATATCTGAGTATACGTCTAATACAAGAAATATACCTCTTAGTTTTACTTTTCATGACGTGTTTTGATGTCATGAGCGTTTTAATTCAGTTTGAGCAAGTGTAGAATAACTACAGCTTTTGTTTGGACGACCAACCATCTTCTATCACCAACAGGTTTTGAAAGACAAACAATTTTTTCCATTTCACAAACATTTTTATCCATTTCCCAAACAATGAAAATGAATGAGATGATTTAGAAAGAAGGATGTATATTTTTGCATAGAGGCCTACTATCAACAACTGTCAGTCCTCTGCATCAATCTCCTGGTATGGCTGCTAATCCAAGTTCATCATTTTAGAAGGCTAATATATGATTAGAAAAGACATCTAAAAATCTCTTACCATGCTGTTAACTACTCCCTTCAGAGAGCAGCACAAACTGGGTCTAACAAGGACAGAAAAACGCTACACAAATATGTGAGAGTGTGTAGTTTAAGACAAAGACCTGGCAGCTGCACTAAATAGTAGCCGTCAAACACCAGTGTCAGTATCAACAGTGAAGCGGCCGATTCAGGATGCTGGACTTTGTGGCAGTTTTTTTCGGCGCATGCTGAGATATGACGTAACACGCAGCTCCAGACGTTCTTCGGTTTTAAAAATGGAGGCCAGCAATCAGCACTGGACTTCTAACTAAATTCCAAGACTGGACGAAGGAAAAACTGGCAATACGGAGTTATTCCAACAAGTGAAAGAAAAACTGGAGGAAGTCGGTATCACGTGATGTTGGTGTTTATGTTTTACTGGGCATGCCCCATTGACTATTCTGGATGATTATAGCAGCACGTGTAGACATTCCTTTCCATGGATACCATTGTTTCCGGAAAGGTCATTCGGAAATTCATGTAAACGTGGCTAATGAAAGAAAGAGACTGACAAAGTGTGTGATGAAAGAATTATAAGCTAACGTTCAATGATGACGTTTGAGTGGTGTTAGTTCCGAAGTGGAGACTAACATGGTGATTGACTTTTTTTTTGATAGGACTGGGTGATATACTTTTCAAATATTGATATTTCTTTTAAGCACCATATCAAAACAAGCATATTGTCTTGAGTGTATGGTGATGGTTGGTGGTGGGTCCAAGACGGGTGAATAAACGAGCAAGGCTGTGATTTTTGTCCATCCGCATCTTTATTAGTACCACAAGGTTCAACGTACCAAAGGGTCAACGACAACAATTTCTTGCGTTCAATCGTGTATAAGAATCAAGGCAACATTTTTATTAGAAAGCCCAATCATTTGTAAACAAACACAAATACTTATATTTGTAAAGGATAGCCCAGGAGTTATGTGTATGTTTGACTCTCAACTCATTCTAAGAACAGCCATGTGTGTTGTCTTGCCAAAAACAGAACCCCGTGTCATCGCTCATCCACCCCCCAAACTTGAGAGCAAATTACAGCTAATGGAACCACTGCCCGCACTTGTCCGTCAAGTAACACACACGTACTTTCATTCGCACGTCCGTTCATTTATTTGTGGTAAAGGAATGAAACGAGGAACCTGACTGCTAACCCTGACAGTTTTTAAAAAAGTAATGAAACACTTTCCTAGCATGCAGATGACGTTTTCCATTGAACTTTTTGGTCCCCTCTACGTCCACTTGGGCTTTTTGTCCGAGCGGCGGACCCGAGGAGGAAGTGAAGATAGACGGGGGTCAGCCAAAGGATACACGGCCAACTGTCGTGTGATTGGCCCAACACACAGCAGATCACTTTGTGTGACTCTTGGAGCCAAATCAAGAAGGGGGAGGTTTAATTATTATTTGGAATGGCAGTCAACAGCTCCACGGACGCCAACATATGCCAGATGCCTCACTCGTGGATGGGATATTAAAATAACATCGCTGCGTCGTCATTGTCAATAATAGCAACTTTACATACCGCGATATCACCACAGCAGCTCATTTTCCTCCTGCAAATGTAAATATCCATTTTTATGGTGTTCACCACAGTCTTTTTTTCACTTATTCATTTCCTGATCGGCCCCTTTGGTGTTGGCTCTTGTTCATGCGGACATCAGCTCATGATGTCTGTCAAACGACAACTTTATGTTTGAAACCGATAGCCTCCCTTCCCGCTTGTTTTCTTGGGTGTTTAATTAAGTGTAGTTTCCCTTTTAGTAGTCGGAATGCGCGTCTGCTTTTTGTCCGCCCCTTCCTCGGCGCCTATTACAGTCCGCCCACATGGTTTGTTTCAGCGTTTATGATTTTTCTTATACCGCACTTGTGAGTTGGCCCTAAATCACTTAAGCACACGGGGCCCACGTTTAAACAATAAAAGGCTGCTGCGCCGAGGGCCCTCAGATCTCGCTGCCACTTCATAAATACGCGATGTGTAGAAGAAGCAGAAAAATACATCTTCTCCCCGAGCTGCTGGGAGTGAGAGCACACCTGCTAATTGGAGCCAGCTTGACGTGCGGCCATGTTTTATACACATTTATGTTCTTTGGGCTCCACTTGTCACACCCTGGGCGACCCAACGCCTACATTCTGCATGTTGGAATTATTTATTCTCAACGCAAGTTCCGTTTCTTCAAATAACACTCACACTGTACACATAATACATAAAATACAGTAAAAAAAACACTAAATACAAGAATTTAATTAACCCTTAGATGCATAAGTGGGGCAAAAATGACCCGGTCAGGTTGTTTTCTTGAAATATCTTCAGAATGATCATTTCATATTCCAGGTATTCCTCAAAAAACATGTTTTTGATATCATGCCATTCACATTTTTAACTTATTATACATTTTAAGAAATTGTAGTTTTTGTGTTACTACCCCAACCTTCCATAAGTGGGTCAAAAATGACCCGGTCAGGTTGTTTTCTTGAAATATCTTCGTAATGAAAATTTTTTTATCATTTCATATTCCAGGTATTCCTAAAAAAACATGTTTTTGATATCATGCCATTCACACTTTTAACTTACCTTTTATACATTTTAAGAAATGTTAAGAAATCTTCCATAAGTGGGTGAAAAATGACCCGCATGCATTTTCTATGGAATCCAATAGGAACCTTTGATTCTTATCAACGTTGGCTGTCAGGAATAAATGAACCTAAATATAATACTAAATATCATACAAGTGATTATTCCTAACCAAAATGGCTAAATTGTCATAAAAAGGCATTGATTCTAGTATGGGTCATTTTTTTTTCATCACCTGGTCGGGGTACAATATACAATATACAATATACAACATACCATCTTTGGGAGGAGCAGTGTATCAATACGGGGTATCAAAACTATGTCCTGGGGGCCGTTTGTGGAGCACTGTATTTTCTTATTCTAAAACAAGAAAACAATAACAAAAAGGGGGAAAAACAGCAGTGATTTTATGATCTTGACGTGGAAATATTTGTTAATCATGTACTTAAAAACATGCTAGGTTAATTGGCCACTCCAAATTGTCCATAGGTATGAATGTGAGTGTGAATGGTTGTTTGTCTATATGTGCCCTGTGATTGGCTGGCCACCAGTCCAGGGTGGACCCCGCCTCTCGCCTGAAGACAGCTGGGATAGGCTCCAGCGACCCTTAATTAGTTTCAAATAATGATATTATTATTTTATGTATGTTCATTTTAGTGAAAAAAGTCCTATTATTCGGAATAATGTAATTTTTATAATAATTTTATAAAATAACAATTTAAAATAATAAAAATATATTTATTTTATAATTATTTATTATATTATTATATATTTTATTATTATTTTATTACAAATAATAATTTAAAATAATTAAAATATGTTTATTTTATTATTATTTTATTCATTATTATTATTTTAAAATAATAATTTTGTAATTTCAAGAAAAAGTTGTCATGTTCGGGGAACAAAAGTGTTCACGTTCCAAGAATAAAATGGTAATATTCCGAGGAACAGATTTTTAACCTGTTCAAGGATACTGCCAGTAATGTGTAGTGCCAAAGAGTTTGATGATTTCCTACTTTCTGTGAGGCCGTGAACATGACACAGGCTATAGTGTGTTTTGTTTTTGCAATAAAGTGTAAGAAGTACAATAAGTGTAAGATGTAAAGGTTTTAAAGAAGTCCTGACTCCTAGCTGTGCCCCCTTCCAGGCCACAACCAAAAACACCCCTCCCCTAAAAAAGCATAACTAATCACGATGGAGAGATTGGGGGTGTCCCAGTACGCCTGAGTGACTGTGAGCGAGTTGGCAAGTTAGCACCTAGTCGAAGCGCGACCTTCACTTGACCTTCAAGCACCCGCCCGCTTCCCACCTAGTCTCCAGCTGCTAATGGGTGTCATGTCAAGCTTGTGGCTGCACAGAGGTCAGAGGTGGCGGCGGGGGGGGGTCGCGCTCGCCAGACCACCAAGTTTAGGATTGCGACGGCGAGGCTGAGTGACGCTCGGCATATGTGGCGGCGAAGGTGGCGGGTACGTCGGCGTGCACGTTTAAGCGCACGTCTCTCTGCAGAAAGCGGTCTTCTCCCTCCTTGTGGCTTCATATAGATCTGAGGCAGGGGTCTCAAACGCATTTTACTTGGGGGGCCACTGGAGCTTGGGTCTGGGTGAGACTGGGCCGCATCAGGTTTTCAAAAAAAAAAAAAAACGCATTTATTAAAAACATTTTTTTTTTTAAACATCCAATTTTCTACAATAAAAGCTCTGATAAAACATTCCACTGTTCTCAAATATCTTACTTTTTATTTTTCTACACAAAATAAGATGAAAAATAAATAAACAAATCAAGAATAAAGAAAATCAATCAATCAATAATAAATAAATAAATATAATAATAATAATAAAAAGTTAAGAAAGCACATATAGTTGGTGGGTAGACAAATGATTTTTTTCATATTAAAATGAACAAAGCATTATTAGAGCCCTGTAGACATGACAAAACACGACTATAGTCACATTTATACTCTTTTTATTTACAACATATTGCGCAACTGCAGGGTCTTGAGACACATGCTAACTCGCAAACTAGAGAGCTAGCCACCTAAACGGTAGCCTTCAAGTTATTTCCTTTCAACTTAAATAGCCAAAAACTTACCACTTCCACACGGATAGGGAGGATAACTATTAACAGTTATTTAACCTTTAACATGAACATGAATCAAACGTAATCATTTTTTCTGGGTACATGATACCATACAGCATCCATATCAAACTTTAAACTTTCATATCAAGGCGGGGGCCTCAAACTAGTGCCCTGCGGGCCACATTTGGCGCACGGGCCGCGCGTTTGAGCCCCCTGATCTGAGGGGTCTTTGAAGGACTTTGAACTCTGCCAAATGACTTGACCTCTGGGCTGGCGTCTGTAGCCGTGTGTGTGTTTGGGTGGGATCGGCGGAGGCGGCGTCTGGGTGGGCCCCCACGTCGTCTCGTTTCGGCCTCGCAGCTTCCAGCGACGTTTGTGTTAACGGCGGCTTAAATTGAAAGCAAACAGCAGATTATGACAAATGTAAACATGGCTTTTATGAAGCGGAGAGGGAAAAATCTCTCTGTGGATCTTTCATGCTCTGCCTTTGCTGTCTTAATTGTGTTCACAATCAGCTACTTTGCCGCCATTCCTTGCGTGTTTCGTGTGTACGCGTCTATATGTGTGTGCGCTGTGAACCCAGGGAACGGATAATGTGACTTTGGAAGGAGGAAGCAGCTTGGGAAATGATTTCAACAGCTCTCATAATTAGAGGAATATCATAAATTAAACTTGTGTCTGCCGCGGCGTTTGAAGAGCACTCAAAAGTAATAAATTCTGGATGGTTAACATATTTGCATTCCGTTCAGCTGGCAGCGTTAGGCAGGAACAGCTGTTTTCCACGTCTTTTGGCAGCAGGAAATACACATTTGCTCACTCAAGGTGCTTTTTAGACACATTGAAACGCCAGGGAGGAATAAAAAAAAAAAGTGACTTTTAAGTCCGACGCTAAGCTGCTGCTGTGTGCTCTGTCAGTGGAAATAACTCGGCAGGGAACAGCGCATTAATGAACTTCTTCAAATGTGGACTCTTTCTGTTTCAGTTTGTCTCCTACTTGGAAATGTTGTTGCCAAGCAAGCATTTTTCTAAGCTATAGTTCTTTTTCTGTGTGCTGGTGGGGGGGGGGGGGTGGTTTGTTTATGTCAAATTATTGCTACTGGATGCGGGTACGCTGGTTTTGAACTTATAGGAGACGCTCCTCTTATATTCATCACAATCTTTCATTCTTAACATTTACCGTAAACCCGCCAAAGTTCGGATTTACATTTTTTTTAAATAATAATTTTTATAAAATAATAATTTTAAATAATTAAAATATATTTATTTTATTATTTTATTATTTATTATATTATTATATATTTTATTATTATTTTATTATAAATAATAATTTAAAATAATTCAAATATATTTATTTTATTATTATTTTATTCATTATTATTATTTTTAAATGAAGAAAAAGTTGTCATGTTCGGGGAACAAAAGTCTTCATGTTACAAGAATAAAATCGTAATATTTTGAGGAACAGATTTTTGTAACATGTTCAAGGATATTGCCAGTTATGTGGAGTTTCCAAGCTATAGTTCTTTTTCTGTGTGCTGGTGGGGGGGGGGGGGGGGGGGTGGTTTGTTTATGTCAAATTATTGCTACAGGATGCGGGTACGCTGGTTTTGAACTTATAGGAGACGCTCCTATGTTGTTGTAAATGTTGTCCTCCCAATCTGTGTGGCAGTGGTACATTTTTAACATCGTGTTATTAATACGCTATGTTGTTTGGTTATTATGTATTTATAAATTCTTACTAATCCACGCTGAATGAAAAAGGGGCTTATTTTTAAAAAACTTTGAGGTTGGTGTATTTTTCGATTTATTTTGAAAATGTTAAAAAAAATTGCCTCGGTTTGCGTTCAAACGGGTATTGTTGTTATTAATACGCTATGTTGTGTTTGGTTATTATGTATTTATAAATTCTTACTAATCTACGCTGAATGAAAAAGGGGGCCTATTTATAAAAATGTTTGAGCTCAATTCTGTGAATATTCAGGGTCATAAATGCAGAACTGCAAATCTGCGAGGATCACTTGCATATATGCAAAGTGCTGGTTTCTCATTGGTTGAGTCATCGTCGCATCATTTTAACTTTTGAGCAATCATGACTAAAAATCACAACATGGAAATATTAGCTAGCTGGTTCATTTTCTTTCCGCCCTCAGTCTCCTCTTGGATAAAATGTGTCTCCTCACACGATGACGTGATGACAGCATTAGTCGGGTTAGCCTCACTCATCACAGCGTTGTCGCTGGTAACACAAATCCTGGTCACGCAGAGGTCATTATCGCCGGTGTCAACTGCAGCGGGATAAGCTTCCAATCACACGGGCATTCATCTCGGGGCCCTAATGGCCAGTGACTCTTCTTGTGGGGCGGCAATGAAACCCTCACAGGCTTTGTTAGTCGGCGGCTATCTCTGCGTTTCTGGATAAAGTACAAACTGGTTTGATTAGCAAATGGAGGAAACGCAAGAAGTCGGTAGAAGATAAGGTTCACTGTAGCCCCCTCTGTACAAAAAAGGGGGCGCATTGTGAATAATGACTCAGCCGGGGTCAGATGCCAGCAGAAGCTTCCTGTATCTGACTGGAGTCGTATCGCGTAGCTGCCGTTAATGTCCAATTTTCTATAAAAAAACAAAAACAAACAGCATTCAGACTGATAAAGTTACCACACCATTCAGCTTCACACCCGGCCACATAATTACCCCAATGGGCCGCGGCGAGGGATCATATCCCGGCGCCCACCAGTGGGTCAGCGCGATAAGCGTTAGCACAGCTCCCGACATGCAGCATAATTACTCCATTGATAATTCACCCGCAAAACGGAAGCGACCAATTGCCAAGCTGGGATTTAATGGACTGGACGGCGAAAACCAGAAAGGAATGGAGCGAGGTTGGGGGGGGGCGGCCTACGTGTCAGGGGCTCATACTAGCAAGGGCCTTTTATTAGAAATGAAAATATGTTTCAGCCATAGGGGACCTATTTTCCCCGGAGATAATAAGGCCAATAAAATGTAAAGCAGAGGCAGGGCTCGGCATGGGGTCCGGCTGGGGCTGTTTATCTGTGTGTGTCCCGCATTAGCCCGTTTATCCACTGCCTCAAATTAGCTAATCATTCTCCAAGGGGAAGGACTTGGTCAGGAAATTGACATTTAGCAGCATAGGCTCACTCTATTAACTAGAGTAAATTTCATTTTCCGCACACCCCAGAAGTGGGCTGTTTTCTTCACAGGGAGAAAAGCGAGCGAGAGACAGAAAGAGAGATGGCGTTTATTGCATCTGCTGCTTCTGGCCGCAATTTGCTTGGCCGTGAATGTGAGACTAAGGACTTGGAACGCTGCAGTTCTGTCCTATTTTTTTCCCTCATGTACTGCTGATTACAAACATGCGCAGGCATTGTCAGCACACAGAGCCGCTCATTCCAAACTATGTTTGCGCCATTGATGAATTATCTCGCCTGGAGATTCCAAACCCCCAAAATGCCAAAAATGTTTTTCTTTTCCCTTTTTTCCGCCATTAGCTGTGATTCTGTGTGCAGCCTAATGGCCGCTGTGGTACACGCTGATAAATGAAACCCAATCAAATGTGCAGCGCTTCATGAATACTTTTACCTCTGCATCAGATGTTTGATTAGAAATGTTGTTGTTGAAAAGAAGGGCTGCCGTTAGCGGTGCTTCGCCCAAACCATTCAAAGGTCACGCAGTCAATTAGTCGGTAAAGAGGGCTTACAGCATGTCACGAAGGTGAATGAAATGTCTCATTCTTTTGCTTTGTCCCAAAGCAAGCCAAGCGGTTCATAGGAGTAAATGTTGAATTGAATGCATCCCGCATAGGGCGTCCCGATAGGGTTTGATAACCGATATGCAGACAATACCGATATCAATCCAGCAAAAACCATCATGTCATCATTATCATCATTATCCATGGTAATGGTTTCATTTCATTTGAACATGCATCAGATTCCAATTGAGTGCATCCCATAATCAGTTCCCAGTTCCACATGTCCAAAAGGAGTAGGAAGAAGCAAAGCTTATTAAATCCTACCCCTCCATCTGGTACTTTTACAATCACTAACTCTTACATTTGTTCACTTCCTGCTTTCCTAATATAATTGAAGTTATGAATTCATTTAATGAATTTTTGTATTTTTTTAATATATATATTTTTTTACATACATTTTTGTATTTTTTTAATGTTTGTATTTTTTTAAATAAATGTTTGTATTTATTTATATATTTTTTATTTTTAGAAGTATTTTTTAATTTTTTTTAAATAAATTTTTTAAATAAAGTTTTTTAATTTAAATTTAAATTTTATTATGTCCAACAGGAGTAGGAAGAAGCAAAGCTTATTAAATCCTACCCCTCCATCTGGTACTTTTACAATCACTAACTGTTACATTTGTTCACTTCCGGCGTTCCTAATATAATTGAAGTTATTTATTTATTTAATAATTTTTTGCATTATATATATATATATATATATATATATATATATTTTTTTTTTTTTAAATACATTTTTGTATTTTTTTTAAATAAATGTTTGTACTTTTTTAAATATATATTTTTATTTTTATATATATATTTTTTTTAAATAAAGTTTGTAAATGTGTAAACGTGGCTACTGTGAGTGGAACGTCACACAAAAATGATTCCGAAGAAGGGGGTCGTGGTTAAAGATAAAAACCCCTCATGTGAACGTGGCTGGTGAGGACAGTATCTGACTTAATGCAGTCCTGAACTTCAAGTCCAAAAAAACCCCCCACCAGAATTGAAGGTCCTTTTCCCAACAGCGATGGGAACGTCGTCCCGTGCTCCTAATGGACTGCAACAGTTGTCAGACTGTTGTCTGTTCGGATGGTGACAGGCGTCTGAAGAAAGTGATTAGTTTTCCGTCGGCAGAGAGACAGCTGTGGACGTCCCAAACTGCAAACTAATAAAGGTGGGGGGGGAGGGGGGGGGGAAGCAATAAAGCTTGCGGACAGCAGGTTTGACTCTTTTTATAGACAAATCAATAAAATGATAGATGATGGAAAATAACGGTATCGCATCCGCTGATTTCTACTGGGGGTTGAAGCTAACGTTGCGTTAGCTTGAATGGTGTGACAAGTAGCGTTAATAAGTCATGATGGTTTTTTGGTTTGAGGTTGAGGTCATGCTCGGGGTTGCGATGCGTGTAAACAACTATTTGACTCGTGGGCTTTAACTACCAGAGTAAATCCTCCACTGTAAATCTTTTCCAGACCAGAGGGTCAGCGTCTGGGATCAATACCGAGGATGGGTCCTCCTCCGAGCCCGCCTCTAATTGGCTCCATCTCTGCTCCGTGTGTGTGTGTTTGATTTTATGTAAGCGTGTCGTTGGAGGCAAACGGTGAAGGATGAACTTCCACGCTTTAGGAAGACGGTCCCAAGAATGACATGGCCTCTATCTCTTATAACGACTCCATGAAGGCAGCGTTACATCAGCCGGGCTGTCATCTGCAATCGATTTCTTTTTTTTTCACCTTTAATGTCATGTTTTTTATGTTTTTATTACATAGTGGATATGTTCTTGTCAGAACTATTGACAAAAGTGGGGGTTACGACACAGATCCATTTTTCCTATCTCTACGGGACTGGTAATATTTGTTGGAGCAAAAATCATCTGCTTTAAATGTCTCTTCCTCAAACTGGGAAAAGTTTAATATACATCGGTATCTTGGTTTTTGTTCTTTTTTTCCAAAAAATGTTGTTTTTCAAACCTTTTGGACATGTTAAAATTAACATTTTATTTAAAAAAATTATTTAAAAAATAAAAAAATATATTTATAAAAATAAAGAAAAATATTAAATACAAAATGTATACAAAAATATATATATATATATTATATATTATTATATAAGAAATATATATTTAAAAAATACAAAAATGTATTAAATAAATAAATAAATAATTATATTAGGAAAGCAGGAAGTGAACAAATGTAACAGTTAGTGATTGTAAAAGTACCAGATGGAGGGGTAGGATTTATAAGCTTTGCTTCTTCCTACTCCTTTTTGACATGTTAAAATTAAAACATTTTATTTAAAAAAATATTCAAAAAATTAAAAATATATATATTTATAAAAATAAAAATATTAAAAAAAAAATTTAAATACAAAAATGTATTTAAAAAATGAAAAAAATATTTATAAAATTAAAAAAAATACAAACACTTATTTAAAAAATACAAAAATGTGTTTAAAATATATATATTTAAAAAAATACAAAAATGTATTAAATATATAAATAACTTCAGTTATATTAGGAAATCAGGAAGAGTGTTAACCCAATTATCGCTTCAAGACCCCCAAATATATAATAAAGAACAAAAAATACTGCCACCCTGTACTGGTGGCCAGCCAATCCCAGGGCACATATCGACAAACAACCATTCACACTCACATTCATACCTATGGACAATTTGGAGTGGCTAATTAACCTAGCATGTTTTTGGAATGTGGGAGGAAACCGGAGTACCCGGAGAAAACCCACGCATGCACGGGGAGAACATGCTAGGAACATTCCGAGGATGGAATTGAGCCCTGGTCTCCTAGCTGTGACGTATGCGTGCTAACCACTCGACCACCGTGCCGCCATACAGAAAGTTGTTTCTTGAATTCAAAAGTGTTTCTCACCTCCTTTATCACAATTCGGCACTTGCAACCTTCTTGGGCCCCGTGGCGGGTTATTTATCCGTCACCGACACTCGTGGGATTTATTTGTCTGACTAGTTTGGTGCTCACAATATTGTACGATACCCGAGACCGTGTATGAACATGAAGGCAAACATTTGGGTCTATAAACGTACGTCTAAAAGTAGCCTCCATCTTTGTAGGTCCCACTCTCGCCACCGGCGTTCCCGCAGCCGGAGCCACGGCCGCCGTAGGAGCCGCAGCAGAGAGCGGAGCAATCGCAGCCGACACAAGGGCCGCGACCGGGACAAAGACAAGGATAGGGACAAGGGACGGGACCGAGGCGGCGAGAGGAGCAAGGACAAGTCTGAGAAAAAGGGGTAAGTGATTTGTAGAACCCCGAACCAGTGGACTCAAACACGATCTCACTTAAAGTCCACTCCACAGAGGACATGCGGACTAAGACGCTAAATATGAACCTTAGCCTCACATCATCCATCCTTTTACCGTCAGGCTTTTCTCCTCCAATTTCCCTCCGCAATCAAACATCGCCTTTACCTTCCTGGTAATCTCATCTAGTTCCCTCTTGGAAGAGAAGATACAAGGCTTGTAACCTCCTCAGTTCCTTTTTTGGCAGCTGGGTAGAAGTTGGCCATCTCCAAGCCAACTTAGACCCACCTGCATTGGGTTCATAACATGATCTTCAGCATCTCCGGTGTCTTCAGCGCGTCCACCCAGGGTGAAAGACAACACAGTTATAGCGTCGTAGCGACAGACGGACATCAGCAAATCACATTGCAGACTTAAAGGTGGAAGGATGCTCTGCTTCAGGTCAAAACTACCTTAGAGGTCTCTGCCTTCATTCTTCCCGACCATGGCATGCTCCAATGGGACTGAGGACACCCAAAGATGAGAGCCTGGTACTGCAAGAAACCAATTGCACTTCATTTTTTGCTCAAATTTCTCAAAACAATAAAATACAAATACAAATACTAACCTCCTTAAAAATCCTCAGACGCTAACGAGCCTAATCAAAGTAGTCAAAGATTTGAGGTGAGGCATTTATTTAGTCAAATGGATGCTAATCAACTGAGGCATGGCTTCTATCTAGAGCAGGGGTCTCAAACTCAATTTACCTGGGGGCCACTGGAGCTAGGGTCTGGGCAAGGCTGGGCCCCATCAGGTTTTACAAAAAAAAAAAACAACGCATTTATTAAAAACAGAAAAATATACAAACTTTTTCAGTGCTTTGGTTCCGATTTTCTACAATAAAAGCTCTGATAAAACATTCCACTGTTCTCAAATATCTTACTTTTTATTTTTCTACACAAAATAAGATGAAAACTAAATAAACAAATCAAGAATAAAGAAAATCAATCAATCAGTAATAAATAAATATAATAATAATAATAAAAAGTTAAGAAAGCACATATAGTTGGTGGGTAGACAAATGATTTTTTTCATATTAAAATGAACAAAGCATTATTAGAGCCCTGTAGACATGACAAAACACGACTATAGTCACATTTATACTCTTTTTATTTACAACATATTGCGCAACTGCAGGGTCTTGAGACACATGCTAACTCGCAAACTACAGAGCTAGCCACCTAAACGGTAGCCTTCAAGTTATTTCCTTTCAACTTAAATAGCCAAAAACTTACCACTTCCACACGGATAGGGAGGATAACTATTAACAGTTATTTAACCTTTAACATGAACATGAATCAAACGTAATCATTTTTTCTGGGTACATGATACCATACAGCATCCATATCAAACTTTAAACTTTCATATCAAGGCGGGGGCCTCAAACTAGTGTCCTGCGGGCCACATTTGGCCCGCGGGCTGCATGTTTGAGACCCCTGTTTTTAATGTAGAGCCCTGTTCTGACTCCAATGGAACTTATGATGTTATAAGTTTAGTTCCGGACGAGATTCGGAATAACAGGACATTTGCTAGGGATGCAGCTTTGGGATGTGGCATCATTTGGGATGCTGCATCTGACTTTGGAGGCCGACTGGCGGGGCCGGTCCCAGCAATCCGCCCCCCGGTTGTGCGAGTAGACGCCAGGATATCCAGTTTGAACCGTATTAAAAAGGTGGACAGCACAACCGTGTGTGCACGTGTCTCATATAAAAAGACCAGCGAGAGCGAGGTCAGAGATAAAGCGTCAGATTCCTATCAATGCTGAAGGATATTGAAGCCTTAATAAGAAAATGGATATAGCCGTCTGGCTTAAAAATATGTATTTTTTTTGTCCTAGCTTTATTTGCTTTGCTGATACGGATCAAAGAAAGGCAATATACAGTATAATGTATAATGTATATATATCATGTAATAATGTATGGACAACTGTTCCTTGAAAATGAATGTTGACAATGTTGAAAGTAATACGCCTTCAATCAAACCACTTTGAAGTGATGATGAATTATTTTGTTGTGTTTTCATCTCAGCGTATCCGTCATATAAAATGGTCTACTTAATACATTGGAAGCACAGAATTCCTCAAATTCCTCAAAAAGCAGCACTTCCACAACCTTCACCTTGTCCTTAACTCTAAGAAAACCAAATGCATCGTCTTTAACCGGAAACCTGATCTCACTCCAACTCCCAAAATGTTCTGTGTCAACGGGTCTGAAGTGGAGTTTGTGACCTGGTACAAATATCTTGGCCTCTGGTTGGACACGTCGCTTTCCTTCGCCACGCATATCAAGCCAGGGCTCGACATTAAAATGTTAACATGGCATACCATACTACCTTACACATGGTAGTCGTAGTAAGCAGTGATATTTACAAGTTGTGCACCACAATCAAACATTATTGAATAGACACATTTGTGTACTAGTAAAGTGTTTTTAATCCAGAAAAAAATGCTCAATGGTCAAACAATAATTTGTGAAAAATACACAGAGAAATGGAAGCGCTAGATTTTGTAGCTTGTAGCAAAATCAGCACTTGGTATTGGATCTAATCAGGGGTCTCAAACACGCGGCACTAGTTTGAGGCCCCCGCCTTGATATGAAAGTTTAAAGTTTGATATGGATGCTGTATGGTATCATGTACCCAGAAAAAATGATTACGTTTGATTCATGTTCATGTTAAAGGTTAAATAACTGTTAATAGTTATCCTCCCTATCCGTGTGGAAGTGGTAAGTTTTTGGCTATTTAAGTTGAAAGGAAATAACTTGAAGGCTACCGTTTAGGTGGCTAGCTCTCTAGTTTGCGAGTTAGCATGTGTCTCAAGACCCTGCAGTTGCGCAATATGTTGTAAATAAAAAGTATAAATGTGACTATAGTCGTGTTTTGTCATGTCTACAGGGCTCTAATAATGCTTTGTTCATTTTCATCTGAAAAAAATCATTTGTCTACCCACCAACTATATGTGCTTTCTTAACTTTTTATTATTATTATTATATTTATTTATTACTGATTTTCTTGATTCTTGTTTTGTTTATTTTTCATCTTATTTTGTGCAGAAAAATAAAAATTAAGATATTTGAGAACAGTGGAATGTTTTATCAGAGCTTTTCTTGTAGAAAAGAAAAGTTTGTATATTTTTCTGTTTTTAATAAATGTGTTTTTTTTTTTTTTTGTAAAACCTGATGCGGCCCAGCCTTGCCCAGACCCTAGCTCCAGTGGCCCCCAGGTAAATTGAGTTTGAGGCCCCTGAATTAGACCATGTTGGCAGGGACGCCATGATAGATGTTTTCCTAGTCAAACCATCGCTGATTGGTTGATCGCCAACAACCGACAAAACGGTCTAAATAAAGGATTCTGATTGGTCCATTTCAAGATTTGCAAGGATTGGTTTGCAAATTAGCACCAGAATTGCCCGACGGGAATATCACTGATTGGATTTATTGCCCCAATTTAGTTAGAACTTGTTTTAACCATCGGTACATCGTTATTGTCCAGCCCTGCAGAATAGAAATGGATAGTAAACTTCTTCTCTCTACTGGAAATGTCGCCGGCCTATCTTTGGTTCTTGTCGTATTGTCATCAGCATCCAAAAGCGGGATGACACGGATGCTTCTCAGATGCTTCCACAGGAGATGAGGTTCCTGACAAATGCTCCTTGAGCCCAGGAAAGACAGCTGACAGATGTGGCAAAGCTTTCAGGAATATTCCTTGCCATCTTGTCTTCTCGCTCATTTCCTCTCTTCCTCTTCTTGATCTAATGCTGATGATGGGGGGGGTTGGGTCTTATTTTAAGCGCCGTGATCCTTATCGTTTAGTCGCTCACACACACACACACACACACACACACACACACACTGCAGTAGTACTCCAGCCTCATTTACATCCAGGTTTGCTTGCTGGGTGGTATTCGGCAAGCGGCATATTGATGGCAGGGAAGCACGGGAGCTTTTTCGAGAGTCTGTCAGGATGAAAGAGGGAGCCCCCCCCCCCCGTCAGAGCGAGCGGCACCACCCTGACAACCGACTGTGTTGCGCGCGTGCTGTTGTCGTCATTAAACATTTAGCACTCCTCTAGTATGACAGCGTGCATCTCGGTGTTCCGCCGCCATGTTTCCATGCAACATTTATTGAAAGCGACGAGCTCTTGTTAAGAGATCTTGTTGCTTTTCAGCGGTGGCAAAGGCTAAGCGGGTGATGCTAGGGGTGTGCGAGTGCGAGTGTTTACCCAGACTTGTGTACGGGGTCGGAAGGTCAGCCTCGTGTTTTGTTTCCCCTTGGCTTTGGAGTCTGACTGCTTGTCTGCTTTGGCTTAATTGAGGCTTTCCCCGGCAAAGTCTGTTTATTATGTTAGCCTACAATTCACACTTTTGAACGTTGTTGGCAGGCTGCTGTCGGGGGTGCGTACTCCAACGCCAGGGGAGCGACAGGCCTAACTACTAACTGCTGAATATCAACTTTCCTTGCCACTATTAAATGCAGGAGACTGCTTATAATATTGTATATATTTATTATAGTATAAAAAAAAACAAAAACAAACAAAAAAAAACTCAAACTGTATTATGGAAAGCAGGAAGTGAACAAATGTAAGGATAATTCATAATGCCGCCTACAGAGAACATACTAACTCCTTATTTCTAAAATCACAAATACTTCAACTTCCTGATTAGGTTCATCTTCAAACCGCTAAAATAAGGCATAAGGCTAAAAATAATCAATTAGCTAAAAATGTCATCCAATACTTCTCTACAAGAGAGGAGAAATATGATCTCAGGGAAGAAGTACATTTGAAACACTTCTATGCTAGGACTACGTTAGCGTTAGCATAGCATTTGAGTATGTGGAATCAAACTATGGAATGGATTGAGTAAGGAAATCAAACAATGCACAACGATGAGCCAATTCAAGAAACAATACAAGCAGTTGATGTTTGCTAAATCCAAGGATGAAGAGTCTTGAACCAGTCATGATGTGCTATATACAGTAAACCTCGGATATATCGGACTCGGATATATCGGAAATTCGCTCACAACGGACAGATAAAAAAGAATTTTTCTGTAATGCATTTCCAATAAAAATTCATTGCATATATCGGATTTTTTATAACGGATTTGGCCTATTTCGGACAAAATCTCCAGTCCCGTTCCAATGCATTTCCATGAAATTTCCCTGGCATATATCGGATGGCCGCATCGTGGCGCTCCGATTGGCCGAATGGTGACAGGCCGCTATACGACGTCATTTGCAGCGTTTGCAGCGTTGCCTGCGCGTCCAGGTACATTGGAAACATAGTCAAGGAAGTGCCTTTTTATAACGGATAAAATCCCATTTACGCATATACCGGATATAAATCCCATATATGCGGAAAACGGACATTTTCCGATATACACATATAACGGATTTCGCTTATATCGGACAAAACCAGTGGGAACAATTGAATCCGATATATCCCAGGTTTACTGTATAGCACTATATTGACACGTACTATGGTACCCATTATGGCATTGGATGCTCATATCACCCAGTACTTTGGTATGTGATAAAAATATAAATAAAATAAAATAAGTAAATAATAATAAAAAAAAACTACCACCACCATATTTTACTTTTGGGATGATGTTCTATGTCTTAAATGCAGTGGGCCAATAATCGGTCGACAACTACTTCTCATGCACGTCCTGATGTGTTGTCCGTACGGCTGATGTGTGTCATTCGTAGGTTTTGCTGGCGTCGGGTAAATGTTTTCGTACATCGCACTTGTGGAGTCCTATGTGTGTCGTGTGCAATACGCATCCACCACGTATGTAATCAATGCGGCCAACACACGTTCAGATATTTTGTACGTATGGTCACCACAACTACTACTTGATAAAAAAAAAAAACACAAAAAACACAAAAAAAATCTAAATTTTGTGGTCGGTGCCTGGGCTTTAACACCCCAACGTTCCATTGGGTGTCGTGAAGAGACGCATGTTTTTGTATTTTTCCCCATGAAAACAGAGCAACTATGTAGTAGTTTGTTTGAAGCGTGTGTACAAAAACACGCGTGCATTGAGCTCCTTTCATGAACGAGCGTTTGCCTGCACCCAAACGCTCGGCTGACAGAAGCATCCTGCCATTCCTCACCTATTGTTGTGATCCGCTTCCCAACTGCAAACAACACAAGCGCACAAGTGTCGACTCCAGTAACAGATGGCACTTTGTCACAAAAGGTGGAATACTTTTCATGACAAATTTGAAAAGAGGCCGCTATCGTTATTAAGTACTGCGGTTGTTCAGACTTTGATCATTTTTGCAGAGGAGTACACTGAGGTGGCGAAATGTAAAGGATGTGTTGCTGTTGGGTTGGCGTAGGTGGGATTATCAAGATTAGCAGCATCACGTACGCAGTCATCAAGTTGATGAACCCAAATATTCCAATTCCATTCAGGATATTTGCTCAAAGGGAAAGAATGTAACCTTTGTATACACCTCATTCCCAAAGAAAAGTGCCAATCCCAATGAATATATCATGGGATTCCCAGGGGTGGAATATTCCTTTCCCCAATCCCATTGAGGTATCTTGTACCCGCTCAAACGGAAAGTTGTCAGACTGCGTTCTTCTTCTTCTTCTGTTGTTTATTGGCGGTTGGCAAGCAGCTTTGGTGTGCATTAGCGCCATCTGTGGAACACAATCTAAACCCTTCTATACGCCATTCACAAGTACACTTTTACTCAAATATTAAAACATTAATATGTGTATATATATATATAAATCCAATCCAATTAAAAAAAATTAAAATAAAAACTTTAATAAAATATATATATATATATCTATATTAAAAATATTAGCAAGACGGCAATACGGAGTTATTCCAACAAGTGAAAGAAAAACTGGAGGAAGTCGGTATCACGTGATGTTGGTGTTTATGTTTTACTGGGCATGCCCCATTGACTATTCTGGTTGATTATATGTTGACACGCAATTGGAATTTTCCTTTCCATGTATACTATTGCTTTCGGAAAGGTCATTCAGAAAGATTTCATTGGGAAAGAGAAAAACTCCTGTTGGTGTTTACGTTTTACTGGGCATACCCCATTGAAAAACTCCTGTTGGTGTTTACGTTTTACTGGGCATGCCCCATTGAAAAACTCCTGGAAAGATTTCATCGGGAAAGAGAAAAACTCCTGTTGGTGTTTACGTTTTACTGGGCATACCCCATTGAAAAACTCCTGTTGGTGTTTACGTTTTACTGGGCATGCCCCATTGAAAAACTCCTGGAAAGATTTCATCGGGAAAGAGGAAAAACTCCTGTTGGTGTTTACGTTTTACTGGGCATGCCCCATTGAAAAACTCCTGTTGGTGTTTACGTTTTACTGGGCATGCCCCATTGAAAAACTCCTGGAAAGATTTCATCGGGAAAGAGGAAAAACTCCTGTTGGTGTTTACGTTTTACTGGGCATGCCCCATTGAAAAACTCCTGTTGGTGTTTACGTTTTACTGGGCATGCCCCATTGAAAAACTCCTGGAAAGATTTCATCGGGAAAGAGAAAAACTCCTGTTGGTGTTTACGTTTTACTGGGCATGCCCCATTGAAAAACTCCTGTTGGTGTTTACGTTTTACTGGGCATGCCCCATTGACTATTGTGGTTGATTATAGCGGCGCATGTAGACAAGAGATTGGAATATTCCTTTCCATGGATACCATTACTTTTGGAAAGGTCATTGGGAAAGATTCCATTGGGAAAGAGAAAAACTGGTGGCTAGTGTGTCCATCACCTGAGTACTCACCTTGTCAGTCTCCGCCTCTTTGTACCGGACTACGGAGGTAAGAACGTGGCCTCAATCCTTAAATCCATGGAGCTCTTCCCAATTAAGGTGAACTCCCCATCTTTGCAGGGTCGGCCCGCCTCCATGTCATACCACTAGCCTGACTTTGGGATCACGCCGGCACAGGGATCAGCGTGGAGAGACTCGTAAAACCCAAGTTGGTTTAATGAGCTTTGGGGTTGGACACAAAACCAAATGCCCGTCTCCGTTTCATTAGAGCGTCTTGTGATGTCTTTGTCTACCAGCGAGTCGCGTTGGGAACGTGTGAAGGAGCAGGAATAGAGGAGGGATTGCATTTAGATTCAAGCCTTGAACCCCCCCCCCCCTTTCATCCGCTTCTTATTCTGTTGACCAAATTCTCCCATTAGCACATTTTTACCCTCGACAAACAGAAGCCAGCAACACGCCACCGGGGTCTCATCGGGGCCCGCAGGCCTGAGCTTGGCTAGCATTGCTCCATCTCTCAGCCTTCACCTCTGCAAGACAAGACGCTTTAAGGCAGACAGAAAATAAAATAACACAAACACAAACACACATGCACTTTGTGTTGTTGTTTGACTCCCTTCTCGCTTGACTCTGAGGAAATGATTGTGTGTTTTTTGCGTCTGTTGAACATCTATCAGCTCATTAGTGTAGTAATACACACACAAAGTACGAGTACGCAGGCAGCCAAAGCCTGCGGCATCTGCTGGGCCTGTTGGGAAGAGCGTGTATGGGTGGTATGGATGCGACTGTGTGTGTGTGCGTTTGTGCGTTTGTGCGTTTGTGTTGCGTTGTACTCTAGGCTGTGTCTGGTTATGGAAGCGGGACTTTGGGAGGTGAGAGAGACTTCAAACGGCGTCCTCGGAAGGTTAGGATGTTCTCACATCGGCTCCGATCAATGAGCTCTTATTCGTGCGGGGGGGGGGGGGGGGGGGGGGGGGTTGTCGTGGGGGTGAGGTCAAATCGGAATGATGCCTGCTTTTTACGTATTGTTTCTTGGCCCTTGGCTGGATTTAGTCATTAGGTACGCTTTCCATGATGATGATGATGATGATGATGATGATGATAATGAACATTGCATCCAGACTTGAAAACACATGAAACCGCCTTTTAGGATGAATACTAGATCTTTTTTTTCCCAGCTTTATATCACTGCTGCAGAAAGAAATGTGTTTTTTATTGTAATAACACAACCTGAAGTCATAATTTGAATGAAAATTTCCTTGACTTTGTGGATTATTTCCACTCATTTAGAGTTTTTGTATATATTATGCTTAACCTTCCTCTTGTGTTAGCTTTCTAGTATCTCTTACAGGGGTCTCAAACTCAATTTACCTGGGGGCCACTGGAGCTAGGGTCTGGGCGAGACTGGTTTTCCAAAAAAAAACCCAAAAAGGCATTTATTAAAAACAAAAAAATTTAAAGAACTTCGCTTTGGTTCCAATTTTCTACAAGAAAAGCTCTGATAAAACATTCCACTGTTCTCAAATATCTTACTTTTTATTTTTCTACACAAAATAAGATGAAAAATAAATAAACAAATCAAGAATAAAGAAATCAATCAATCAGTAATAAATATAATAATAATAATTTATATATATATATATATATATATATATATATATATAAATAATAAAAACATTAAAATGAACAAAGCATTATTAGAGCCCTGTAGACATGACAAAACACGACTATAGTCACATTTATACTCTTTTTATTTACAACATATTGCGCAACTGCAGGGTCTTGAGACACATGCTAACTCGCAAACTAGAGAGCTAGCCACCTAAACGGTAGCCTTCAAGTTATTTCCTTTCAACTTAAATAGCCAAAAACTTACCACTTCCACACGGATAGGGAGGATAACTATTAACAGTTATTTAACCTTTAACATGAACATTAATCAAACGTAATCATTTTTTCTGCGTACATGATACCATATAGCATCCATATCAAACATTAAACTTTCATATCAAGGCGGGGGCCTCAAACTAGTGTCCTGCGGGCCACATTTGGCCCGCGGGGCCGCGTGTTTGAGTCCCCTGGTCTAATTCTTCAACAACTTGTGAAGGAAAAGAGCAAAAAGTGATGAACCAGTGCCTCCTAAACAAGTATTTTATTACCACTTCCACACGGATAGGGAGGATAACTATTAACAGTTATTTAACCTTTAACATGAACATGAATCAAACGTAATCATTTTTTCTGGGTACATGATACCATACAGCATCCATATCAAACTTTAAACTTTCATATCAAGGCGGGGGCCTCAAACTAGTGTCCTGCGGGCCACAGTCGGCCCGGGGGCCGCGTGTTTGAGACCCCTGATTTAATGCGAGACCAGCATGGGATAATTAGTCCAGCCGTAACGCTGCATGAGTAAAAGTGTGTGAAAAGCGTTTTCGGCGCCACTTTCTATCATCAATCCAACCTTTGCCTTGGAATGACCCGTTTGGGCTCCATGTCCAAATGTGTCCATGTGTGCCTGTTTGTTACGGAGAGAGAGCGAGGGGGGGTGACGTGGGGGGGGGGGATCTGGCCACTTTTAATCACAGGAGAGACACCCCCGGTGAGCGATAGCGAGCTGTGACAATCCACTTAGTGCGCTCTGTAATCTGGTTAACCATTTAGTGAGTTGTTAAAGGAGTATGCAAATACTTGCATGGAGGGAAAAAAAACTACACACACACACACACACACATAGACATAGACACACTGGGGGGGGGGGTCATGGGACAAATCTGGCTCCTGGACCGCTGGCGATTTGTAGCGCTAACACATTTAGCGTTGTGAGCGTGCACGAGTGTGTTGATGTGTTTGAGACCTGCTGCAGGGGCAGAAAGAAGCCAGGCCTGGAGCGCGATGACAGAGACCAGACCCGGCCAAATAGAGGACCCCCCCCCCCCCCCCCCCCCCCCACACAAACACACACGCCACCGATCCAATTATGCCGTTCCCCTCCTTTTATTCTCTTATGTCCTCTGTTTGCATACATGCATACTACGTATAGTCTTCCACTCATTTCCACAGTAAACAGTCAAAGGTCTTTTCTCACGCTTGTTTTAGCTAACAATAACAATCTTGCACAGGAAAAGACGATACAGGCCGCATGACACATAATTAGGATATCACACTTAATGATATTTGTGGTCAAAATGCTTATATTTGACCACAAACAGTAGATGATACCTCTACCCCTGCAAATATGTCCTGATGTCTAGTTTTACACATTCCATGTACTAGTGTTCATTGTATTCATCAGGCGACATGCTTGTAGTAGTACAGGCTGTTAAAATATACAACAAACTATCTATTCTATCTATGACTGTAGTAGTATATAGTACAAAAGGTGTCCCTGTTGGTACCGGCCATTTCTGATGATTTTGACTGATTTTTCAAGGCACTCAGATTATGTTCTAGGACTATATAGACATGGTATTACCAAAATGTTTCATCAGAAAAAAAAGTTTGTTTCTACCTTTTTCTGTTCTTTACTAATGGTAATGGTAATGGTAATGGTAATGTAATGGTAATGGTTTCATTTCATTTGAACATGCATCAGATTCCAATTGAGTGCATCCCATAATCAGTTCCCAGTTCCACATGTCCAAAAGGAGTAGGAAGAAGCAAAGCTTATTAAATCCTACCCCTCCATCTGGTACTTTTACAATCACTAACTCTTACATTTGTTCACTTCCTGCTTTCATAATATAGTTTTAATTTTTTTTAATGTTTATTTTTATTTTTGTCACATATCGAATTGCATAGAGAAGTATTGGATGACATTTTTAGCTATACTCTTTTTATTTACAACATATTGCGCAACTGCAGGGTCTTGAGACACATGCTAACTCGCAAACTAGAGAGCTAGCCACCTAAACGGTAACCTTCAAGTTATTTCCTTTCAACTTAAATAGCCAAAAACTTACCACTTCCACACGGCTAGGGAGGATAACTATTAACAGTTATTTAACCTTTAACATGAACATGAATCAAACGTAATCATTTTTTCTGGGTACATGATACCATACAGCATCCATATCAAACTTTAAACTTTCATATCAAGGCGGGGGCCTCAAACTAGTGTCCTGCGGGCCACATTTGGCCCGCGGGCCTCGTGTTTGAGACCCCTGGTGTACAGTATACATAAGTTTTCTATAGTCTCTTGTTTTCTCGAGTGCATGCACGCTCCTGACGTGTCTCCCTGCAGGCCAGGCTGAAAGCGCTCGGGGCCATGTTGTTTTGTATTCTGACGGACAGACGGGAGTAAAAAAAAAAAAAAAAAAAAAAAGACTTACCCCCGCAAGTGATTACGCCGCATTGACACCCGCAAGAGCAGCGAGAAAAGAAGACAAGTGGAAAAAGGCTCGCCGTGCAGATGAAATGAATAACAAATGTATGCGACGTGTCTCCCCGGACCCCCGATAACCTTGCAGACCGGACCCCGGTCCCTGTGACAGGCCGGCCTTTGTGGACGTTTTATCCTGCCTGTACACTTGGAAGGTAGAGCCGGGATAATCGCACCTAATCTAATTAGGGCTAAAGAGGGCCATGACTGAGGCTGGCCAGAGGCTGACGGGACGCACACACACACACACACACACGCACACACACACACACACACACACACACACACACACGCACACACACACACACACGCAGGTCAACAAACACAAATCCCGTTTGCATCAGAAAAATAAGGTTGTCATATTGATTATGCAAAGGAGACGCTAACCGCGGCTAACTGCCTCTGGAGCCAGCCGGTTCCAGCTGACAGAAGCTAAAGAGGAGGAAAGGATTAGAACAGGTTTAGCTTTGTGTTCTTTCTCTCTCTCGACCGTTCTACACGTCCTGCTTTGCCTTTCTCTCCAGCTTTAGCTCCAACGCTGCTGCTGTTTTCATTTAGTCCATGCAAGGGTGAATAAATATCACCTGGATCAATTGTGTTCCAAATGATGCCGTCTTGTGTCAAACTTTGCTGAAAATAATGTATTGGTTTTCAATCAGGGCCCAATCAAATTCATTTTGGATCCTCATTCAATTGTTCTTTTACATAAAGGCACAGCATTTATGTCAGATTTATGAATGTGATATGAAAATGGATGGATGTCAGGAATGTTTTGTTTCAGAGTAATTCTTTGACCCAATCAGCTGCAGTCAATTAGTCACGTCAATTACGGCTCATTTTAGAGAGTCGGTTCTTTTGGCTCTTTTGTCTTCATTTATGACCAAATGAATTACTAACGATGTGAAATAGTTCCTGTTTTTGATTGATTGAAATCGTCACTGAACAGCTCCAAGAAAATATATTGTAATATGTTCTAAAATACTAAAACAAAGACCTGTCTCAGTAGACAAGGTCAATTGGTCATTCAAAACTGGCCACCATTTCATCAAAATAATAATATAATATAATATATAATATTATATTATATATTATATTAATATAATATAATTAATTGAAAATATTGAAATACAATATTATATATTATATTAATTAAATATAATTAATTCTATTATCTTATATTATTATTTTTATTATATTATTATTTTATGATAATGCCAATATAATATAATATATAATATTATATAATATAATATATTATATTAATATAATATAATTAATTGAAAATATTTTGTTTGGCATCACTTGGAAATTGTTTTGGTCCAGTCTGAGATCTGGCTTTTTCTTGGCAGTCCTGCCATGAAGTCCAGCATCCTGAAGCGGCCGCTTCACTGTTGATACTGACACTGGTGATTGACAGCTACTATTTAGTGCAGCTGCCAGGTCTTTGTCTTAAACTACACACTCTCACATATTTGTGTAGTGTTTTTCTGTCCTTGTTAGACCCAGTTTGTGCTGCTCTCTGAAGGGAGTAGTTAACAGCATGGTAAGAGATTTTTAGATGTCTTTTCTAATCATCTATTAGCCTTCTAAAATGATGAACTTGGATTAGCAGCCATACCAGGAGATTGATGCAGAGGACTGACAGTTGTTGATAGTAGGCCTCTATGCAAAAATATACATCCTTCTTTCTAAATCATCTCATTCATTTTATTTGTTTGGGAAATGCATGAATTTTTTTTTGGGGGGGGGGAAACAAAAACAATATTCAAGTGAGTAGTGTATATCTAATATAAATATAAATATAAATATAAACACCCAACAATCCAGACCACATTAATCGTCAATTTTGATGTGAGTTAAGGGGCCGGGCCCCACTCAATATGTGGAATCCACTTCTTGCTTCCACCGTCCAATATTAGGCCCTCACTGACAATATAAAAAAATCAAAAGTTGTATTATTAAGGGATGAAAACAGAGCGTCGTTGAATTGCGGGATAGCTTGAATCGTCGTCTGGTAGCCGTTCATGGACGGGTAGCCCACACCACCGTTACACCGCGTGTGCAAATGTGGCGATGATGATTGCGTCTTCAGGTGTGTGGCGTCAGCCGGCAGCCAGATTGCCCCCCCCCCTTCCCAGCAGTCCCAGGCTCTTTTCAGGATGAAGGTGCGATGTACAATGGAATGGCAGGATTGAAAGTGATTACCTTGTTAACTCCTGGCACCCAACCGCTGGCTGGAAATGGAGCCGAGCGCCGGGGCCTGATTTGCAAATGAATAACCTCTTGCCCGGCCCCCTTCTTCTTCCTCCAACCCCCCCCCCCCCCCCCCCCACCACCATTCCACTGTCGCCCTCCCTCTCTTTTTTTTCTTTCTCCATTGGATGCCAAGATGATGGTTTTATATTGTGCCATGACAGATGCTACGCGGGGCTGCCATTGTTCCCCATCAGCTTTCTGGGGCCGCGAGGCGAGCCAAAAGATTTCCACATGTGATTTTAACACTAACCCACGCCCTCCCCTCCGCACCCCCGACTCCATAGCAGCCCGGCGCTCTAGTCTTTGTGTATCAGACTTTCAGGAGCACAATGATGATGGGGGGGGGCGTCATTGTCTCCTTCTCAATAACGGAGAGGTAGCTCTGATTAGGGAAGCATCTAATTGGGAGATATGAAAAGGGTCGCCTTCTATTGAGGGAACCACAGGGAAATTGATCGCTCTTTCCCGATGTATGCTTCTGTACCACGCTCAGTCTCTCTTTTTTATCAACTCCATCCCTCCAGACCGCGTCGTCGTGTACAGCCGGAGAAGTCTTTTGCTCGGTGACGTTCGCGTCAAAATGATGTTGATTTTTTAAAATGTATTTACATTTCAGTTGACAGCGTCAAAAGCTGAGGAAACATGATTGAAGAAACATTACCAGTTGGCTCGTGGGTCTGGAAAAGGAAAGTGACAGTACGGCCAAGGGAACTATACATCTAGTGTTACCTGCTGTTTACTGGTTACATTGGTTTTGTGGCTCTAATTGGGTTTACATTTGGTAGATTTGGTAGAAATGATGCTAAAGGTTGCCGACCCCGGATCTAGGCTCTATAGTCATCCTTTCTCCAATTCTTCTCTCTGTACCTCTCATGGTTTGTGTTGCAAAAAACCAACAAAGAATAACATCATCATTTTCATGCACAGAAAGTGGTAATGGTAATGGTAATGGTAATGGTTTCATTTCATTAGAACATGCATCAGATTCCAATTGAGTGCATCCCATAATCAGTTCCCAGTTCCACATGTCCAAAAGGAGTAGGAAGAAGCAAAGCTTATTAAATCCTACCCCTCCATCTGGTACTTTTACAATCACTAACTCTTACATTTGTTCACTTCCTGCTTTCCTAATATAATTGAAGTTATTTATTTATTTAATTCATTTTTGTTTCGTTTTTTAATTTTTTTTTTTTTTCATTCATTTTTGTATTTTTTCCAATAATTTTTTGTATTCTTTAAAAATTAAAAATAAAATTTAAATACATTTTTAAATTTTTTAAATAATTTTTCTAATTTTAATTTTATTTCATTTGAACATGCATCAGATTACAATTGAGTGCATCCCATAATCAGTTCCCAATTCATTTAATTAATTATTTTTTTTTATTAATTTTTGTATTTTTTAAATACATTTTTAAAAATAAAAATAAAAATTGTCCCATTAGTCATTGTATGGTCATATCACCTCATACTTTGGTACGGGACAAAAAATGTAAATTAAAAAATTAAGAAAATTATTTTCAAAATTAGAAAATTATTTTAGAAAATACAAAAATGAATTTAGAAAAATACAAAAATTAAAATTAAATTTTTTTGTTGCATACTGAGCATCCAATGCCATAATGTGTACCATAGTGCGTGTCAATATAGTGATATATATAGCACATCATGACTGGTTCAAGACTCTTCATCCTTGTATTTAGCAAACATCAACTGCTTGTATTGTTTCTTGAATTGGCTCATCGTTGTGCATTGTTTGATTTCCTTACTCAATCCATTCCATAGTTTGATTCCACATACTCAAATGCTATGCTAATGCTAACGTAGTCCTAGCATAGAAGTGTTTCAAATGTAGTTCTTATTTATCTTGGGAGAAAATATGAATTATTGCTTGAAACGGCTTTTAAAAAGGCATGTAAACACCTGTAGAGTTGTTGTTGTTGTTGAGGCATTTTGGGAATGCATTACTGATTGTTTTATTCACTCTTCATCGTCGTGCTTGGAAGAGCGACAGGCCCTTTTGAACCCCCCCCCCCAAAAAAAAACCATGTCCTTGACTTTTTATCATCTGATTGTGTGTCCTGATCCTCCTGTTTGCCGTCTAAACCCCTGAGAGGTTGCTCTGGTAGTACCCACACAAGAATGCAATTTCAATTCCTATTGGCAGCCATGTTTAAAAGGCGCTCTATAGGCGATAGCAATCAGGCCCGTGGGGACGCCCGCCTTCCCGCCTTCCCGCCTTCCCGTATCGTGTTTGCGTGTTTGTATGGACCGCTTCATATCAAGCGTTTGCCTTGTGTTGGTAAAAATGCAGCATGCCACTGATGGGAAATGTTTATTCAGGCATGCTTTTATTTGCATGTGTGTGTGTGCATGTGCGTGTGCTTGTGTGTGTGTGTGTGTGCACGTTCCGAGGTGTCCCTATCCTATTGACTTTCCCATAAATATGCCTGCCATTATGTCAGCAGTCAAACAACATATGAATTCTCAATGACACGCTTGACAAGGCATGCTATTGTGGCAAATGGGGTTGCATGACACACACACACACGCACACACGCACACACACACACACACACATATGTGTCACAAGGTAAAAAAAATAATAGCCGGCCTTTTAAAAAAAAATTTAAAAAAAAGGACAAGGTCTTTTATTAAAACATTAAATGGTTGCTCCATCATGGTTATTATTTTATTATTATTTTAGCTGTCATAATTGAATTCCTCGGTCCAGCATCACTTCATTCAAGATCCCCATTTGAAATGCCAGACCACTTCCACATGCATGGATAGAAATGACAGTGGCATTGATGATGATGATGATGATGTCATGATTGGGGGTTGGTCTCAACTCCCTCTTCAAGTCGTTTATCAGCTCATCCCTCGCTCTACCAGAAAAAGAAAAGAGTTTTTCTTTGAATCCAGATGTCTCTCAAATGAACAAAGATCTGGAGAGGAGCGAAGGAACGCTAAATATTGACCTGGAAAAATCATATTTTCTTGGACGTTAAATGACTGCATGTTAAAGAGTTAAGAGTACGCTTGAGTCAAAGGGTTAAAGTCTCCGCACATTCCAAGAGAATGCGTTGCTGATGAGTGCCTGGCTAATGGGTACTAGCTCCGTTAGCTGGAAATCCTCCTGATTTAAGATTTCAAATCTTAGATTTCTTCATTGACAGACTAAAGATGGCCGTCTATGTTGTCTCCTTCTGGCAGTGAAAGGGCAAATATGAGATGATGGGCTTCCATACCAGAGTGGAATCTTGAGGTTCAACTCAACCAAAAGTTTGGAGTTTGAGTTGAAGCGTAACAACCTTGTTGACCTCAGGTCATAACAATGGCAGACATGTTGGTTTGCAGGGTCCACTTACCGCAGATTTTATGGACTATAAGTCACTGCTTAGTATAAGTGGAACAAGGCCAAAAATGCATAATCAGGTAGAAAAAAACACATATATAAGTCCCTGCGGAGTATAAGTCGCACAATGCCAAAAATGCATAATTAGGTAGAAAAAAAACATACATAAGTCACACTGGAGTATAAGTCGCACAAGGCCAAAAATGCATAATCAGGTAGAAAAAAACATACATAAGTCACTGCGGAGTATCAGTCACACAAGGCCAAATATTCATAATTAGGTAGAAAAAAACTAGTTGCACTGGAGTATAAGATGCACAAGGCCAAAAATGCATAATCCGGTAGAAAAAAACATACATAAGTCACACTGGAGTATAAGTCGCACAAGGCCAAAAATGCAGAATCCGGTAGAAAAAAACATACATAAGTCACACTGGAGTATAAGTGTCATTTTTTGCGGGTAATTTATTTTCCAAACTACTTGACCAAAACAGACATTAGGTCCTCTTGGAAGGCAAGTTGTAACAATAAAAGAATAGAGAACAGGCTGAATAGGTGTAAGATATGCTAACACAATGCTAATTCAGCTACACAAAAAATAAACATGAAGTTTTAATAAACTTGCAGAAATAAACAAAAGGTTTTTTCATTTATAAGTCGCTCTGGAGTATAAGTGGCAGGAACAGCCAACCTAGGAGACCTAAGTGCGACTTATAGTTTGGAAAATATGGTAAATAATAAAGCAAATTAAATAAAATGAGGGTAGAAAAATATTTTTACTTTTACTCAACAGTAAACCAAATGTAAAAAAAATCTTAAAATAACACATTTATTATCATTTATTTTTTACAGTGGTATTTTTTTTAGTCATTTTAAATTTTATTTAATTTGTATTAGTTTTGAAACAAATATTATTTTTGAATGGCAAATTTATTTGAATGTTTAAAAGTTTAAGTTAGTTAAAGTTAAGTTGAAATGGTTACATTTTATTGATTTAGTTTTTTTTCGAAATATATACGTATTTGACCTCATCACCGTTCCATGTATAGCGACCTGCGCCCGACTCCCGCCATCGAGTCTCTTCCATCGGCTCTCCCGAGTCTCGCCACACAGCCGCGTAACGTGCCGCGTCGCACGTCGCCAAGCGCGGCGGCGGCGGCGTCTCCCCGGCCTCGTGCTTCCACCGCCATTACTGTCTGGCCGGCGTCCCGCTCCAAATTGGATGAACAGGCTCTGACACATTTTCAATATTATTACATTAAACCAAGTGGATTTTGATTGATAACCTAATATTGGCCTAATGCAAAACATCAATCACGGCAAGTATATTAATTATTTAATATTGTGGCGTAATTCAGAAATCAATGCCGCCTGCTGCTTTCCGAAGGAGCAAGGGAGGGGGCGAGGAGGAGGCGAAAAGGAGATCTGGCTCCCCGAAGACCTCGCGGCTGATATGATGTTCGGAGATGAGATGTTAAAATGTTTGAGCGCGTCTAATGGACGCCGACATGACATTCGCCGGTCGGCGAGTGAAAATTTTATTTTCATTCCCCCAAAAAAATGAGACGTGGAATACGAGCAGGTGGAGAATGAGGAGGAAGAGGAGGAGGGATGGAGCCCCCCCCCCCCGTGTTAGATTGTTTCCTGCTAATTGTGCTTCATTAGCGGATTACACACACTGTCACCACGGTAACAAATGTCTCGCTGTCGGCCCGCTGCGCGCCCCCGTCATGTATAATGAATGTGGGGGGGTGTTTGTCACGATGTCATGGAATTACAGCCAGATGAAGTTGGCCTTAAGTGGTTGACTTTATGCCGAGGAGGAGGAGGAGGAGGAGGAGGAGGAGGAGGAGGAAACGGAAAACGGGTTTTCTCGCTCACCTTTACAACCTTACTGTTTTTTATCCATCTGCATGTCATTCCTTTGGACCGTACTCGGAACCCGGATGGATGGACGGATGGATGGATGGATGTTTGGGAGGGAAGGGGTGCGGGTGGGAGGGTGTATTAGACGGTATGTAATTTTAGAGATGGTATAGATTTACACTGCCATGCTGCTGGCTGCATTAGCAACTGAAGCCTGTCGATAAGCCATCCTCTCTCTTCATCTACACACACACACACACACACACACACACACACACACACACACACACACACAGTTGTCAGTAATGGGGGACCAGGGTTGGTCGGGGTGGCGGGATCCAAAACGGAGGCTGTTTGTATTCTCTTCATCTTTTTGATTTCCACTGCTGCAAATTTGAAATGTGCCAAAATTGCATCTATTATTTACTGCCAATTTGCTTCTTTTTTTTTTTTTTTTTTTTTTTGCCTCCCTCCCTCCCTCCCTCCCGACTAACACACAAATACACACTAGGTTTCTAACTTCTTCCAACCGCTGCTACTGATGTGTTGGTAATCAGACACACAGTATTATTATTTTACTATAAGAGTTATACTACTACTATACTAATAATGGTTAGAGTTAATAACTATAAAAGCAATCTTCACTGGCTAAATGTACTGCAAAAAAGGTCAGTAAGGATAATTCATAATGCCGCCTACAGAGAACATACTAACTCCTTATTTCTAAAATCACAAATACTTCAACTTGCTGATATAGTTCATCTTCAAACAGCTCAAATAATGCATAAGGCTAAAAATAAGCAATGAGCTAAAAATGTCATCCAATACTTCTCTACAAGAGATGACAAATATGATCTCAGGGAAGAAGTACATTTGAAACACTTTTATGCTAGGACTACGTTAGCGTTAGCATATGGTACCCATTATGGCATTGGATGCTCATATCGCCGAGTACTTTGGTATGGGACAAAAAATAAAACAATAAAAACTTTTTTTTTTAAAATAAAAAAAACAATAATCATAAAAATCAATAAAATAAAAATTAAGAAAATTTTAAAAAATTTACAAAATTTTAATTTTTTTCATGTTTTTTAAAAAATTTAAAAATGTTTTTACATATTTAAAAAAATTAAAAACAAATTACAAAAATAAAAAACGTAAAACTATATTAGGAACGTTGACAAAAATAAAATAAATAAAAAACATTTATAAAATAGACTTAAACTATATTATGAAAGCAGGAAGTGAACAAATGTAAGAGTTAGTGATTGTAAAAGTACCAGATGGAGGGGTAGGATTTAATAAGCTTTGCTTCTTCCTACTCCTTTTGGACATGTGGAACTGGGAACTGATTATGGGATGCACTCAATTGGAATCTGATGCATGTTCTAATGAAATGAAACCAGCATGCCAATGGAGGTAACCTCTAGGTGGCGTGCATCCAAATACACACCGACTGTTTTGATTGTAAAATAACGATAATACTTCCAAATGTGTGTGAATCTTAACGTGCTAAAACGTGTTCTTGTGTTGCAGGGACGCCGGACTCATGAAAGCGAGATTAGAACATTTGGTGAGTTCTATTTGACACACATCTGTGTTGTTATTAAAATGGCCTTCAGTTCTGGTTAAACACACACACACACACACACACACACACACACACACACACACACACACTAAGTGTGCTCATAAGGATGAACGTGAGGACTTTGCAAACTCTCTCATGGGACAAAAGGTAAAAATTTAATGGCCATTTCCAGTCTTTCTCTGGCTACTTGCTTCAGTGCAAGGTCACAGTGCCGTGCAACACAAAGTGGAAAGGTTCACGCTCCTTTTTTTTGGGGGGGGGGGAAGAACCACAGGCTTTTTTGCCCCTTGGATGAATTATAGACACGGGTCAGCAAGGGTCCTGGTTCTCTGTGGATGTCACACGCCCTGGCCCCCCTGCATACTAAACCGCGCACACACGCAAATGACCCTGAATTTGCCGCCGTGATGTCTGACCTCCATATTCAAACACCACATTGGAACCTTTCCTTTGCCGACTGTCGCCATCTTCACACGGGCATCCAAAACGCCCGATTGAAAGGTACGACGGACGTGTGTCGGTAAAATTCCAGGATTGTTGATCTCCATGACATGCTTAGAGGACCGAGTTGTGGCAGGGTAACTGCTTGACCGGGACACCAGCCGAGAAGAACATCTCCAAGGTGGCTGTGATGACCAAGCTACCACGCATTCTGGAGCCATCTTTCCAGGAGTGCGTTAAACTCCAGAGTTAAAAAAAAACATTATGCATTTAGATCAACCATACTAATACTACAAAATTTAAAATATAAAAAAAATTAAAATATAAAAAAATAATAATTAAAACAAGTGAGCAGCATTTATGAATAACTCAATTGAATAAAAATGTTTTGGGTTAAAAAACAGTATGCATTTAGATCTACAATACTACAAAATTTAAAATATAAAAAAATTTAAAATATAACAACAAATTTAAAATATAAAAAAATAATAATTAAAACAAGTGAGCAATTCATGAATGAATCAATTAAATAAAAATGTTTTGGGTTAAAAAACATTATGCATTTAAAGCAACAATACTAATACTACAAAATTTAAAATCTAAAAAAAATTAAAATATAACAACAAATTTAAAATCTAAAAAAATAATAATTAAAAGAAATGAGCAATTTATGAATGACTCAATTAAATAAAAATGTTTTGGGTTAAAAAACATGCATTCAGATCATTAATACTAATACTACAAAATTTAAAATAAAAAAAATGTAAAATGTAACAACAAATTTAAAATCTAAAAAAATAATAATTAAAACAAGTGAGCAATTTATGATCAAGATCTAGATCAACAATACTAATACTACAAAATTAAAAAAATATATATATATTTTTAAATATAACAAATTTAAAATATAAAAAAAAATAATTAAAACAGACTCGATGAAATAAAAATGGTGTCTGTGATGACGAAGCCACCACACATTCTGGAGCCATCTTTCCAGGAGTGCGTTAAACTCCAGCGGGAGTCCTTTTCGGACGTTTTCGGACACACCTCATAGAGTACTGGTGGTAGTTTGAATCCGGAGCTGAAGATATGAATGGAAAAGATGTGTAGATGCAGTAATGTGGTTCCTGTATTATGTAATGTATGACTATGAATAATGCAGGCAAGGGTTCCATGCATTAACAATATTAATCACTTGGCGTATTGAAATAGTGAGCAAGTTGAGGTCACGAGATGCACTCAGCTTAAATGCGTACATAAAAGCCATTCAACTGTAAAATGTGTACTATAAATACGTATTGGCAGTGACTACATGGATGATGGCTCGTTCACTGCCTCGTTTGGACTCAAAGCAAAATAGGCAATTAAAAAGAAATAAGTTACCTTTTGCTTGAGGCAAGTTAGCTTCCAGGGTTATTTTAACCACCAGTTCAATTCCTAACCGTGGTTAATGACGTCAAAGTTAAACGTGTGCTTGACATCACTTGTCGGCGCCAATTTATCCCACAATTCCACATTTTGTTGACTTTGTTGACTAACTTGCCGTGCAGCCCACTAACAAATTTAAAATATAAAAAAAATAATAATTAAAACAAGTGAACAATTTATGAATGACTCAATTAAATAAAAATACTTTGGGATAAAAAACATTATGCATTTAGATCAACAATAATAATACTACAATACTACAAAATTTTAAATATAACAACAAATTTAAAATATAAAAAAATTATAATTAAAACAAGTGACCATGAATGAATCAATTAAATAAAAATGTTTTGGGTTAAAAAAACTTTATGCATTTAGATCAACAATACTAATACTAATACTACTATTTAAAATATTAAAACAATTTAAATATAACAACAAATGTAAAATATAAAAAATAATAATTAAAACATTGGGTTAAAAACATTATGCATTTAAATCTACAATACTACAAAATTAAAAATATAAAAACATTTAAAATATAACAACAAATTTAAAATATAAAAAAATATTAATTAAAACAAGTGAGCAATTTATGAATGACTCAATTAAATAAAAATATTTGGGGTTAAAAAACATTATGCATTTAGATCTACCATACTACAAAATTTAAAATATAAAAAAATTTAAAATATAACAACAAATTAAAAATAAAAAAACAAATTAAAATAAAAGAGCAATTCATCAATGACTCAATTAAATACAAATGTTTAGAGTTAAAAACATAATTCATTTAGATCAACAATACTAATACTACATAATACTACAAAATTTAAAATACAAAAAAATTAAAAATATTACAACAAATTTAAAATATAAAAAAAATTAAAATATAACAACACATTTAAAATATTAAAAAAAATAATTGGACCAAGTGAGCAATTTATGATTGACTTAATTAAATAAAAATGTTTTGGGTAAAAAACATGATGGATTTAGATCAACAATACTAATACTACAATACTCCAAAAAAAAACCCAAGGTTGAAGTCCCAACGGTGCACCTTGTACGACTGTAATCGAACCCGCTTCACATAAATGCGTTGCATCTTCCACTTGGTGGAGATAATGGTTTCATCTCTGAGTGTGTTCAGCCAAACTAATGACTATTTTTGTAAAGCCCACATTTTTGACACAGCTTTTGTGTTGGCGTGCATCCCGTAGCGTGGCGCGTACGCGGCTACGTCTGCGGCTACGTCTGCGGCTACGTCTGGCTTATTTCTCATCAAACGTATGAAAGGTCTGCGCTACGGCGGCAGCATCTTCGTCATCATCGCTTCCAGCCGTTGGATTTTATACACTGGAGTATATTTTTAACATTACACTGCATTTTAACATTATACACAACCGTGCCTTTATCCTCGTATATTTTTGTGTAAAACATCTCGGGGAATTGAACACCCCCCCCCTCCTCTCTCCGCCACCACCACTGCGCAGTGTGTTTATGCTTATGGTGAGATTGCACCCCCGGCAGTCAGCATGCCCCGTGGGGACGAGCTCAGGGCTCTTGATTGCGACTCGGGAAGCGAGAACGGTAAATAATGATGCGCGTTTCACGCCCCCCCCCCCCCTCCCCCCGCCCCCCCCCACCCCCCGAGGAAGAGTTGCAGAAGTGTTCAAAATGTTGTTCCCCCTCAGTCATTCACATAAACATCCCCGTAGACTTCCACGCGGCGTTTATGACTGCCTGTTGATGTACTGCTGCGGAGATGGGCGCGTCAACTTATCCAAGCTGGAGACATATTATTCCTTTAGATGCCGGCCTTCCGTCTGATTGGATAAAACATCACTCTCTTTTATTTGGGGCTTGCTTGGGATACAATCACTTTCTAATAGGGAGTGTTGTTTTTATAGCATTCGGGGGATTTGGACTCGGGATGTGCATAATAATGGACTAATCCATCTTCAAGGACCGATTGATTGATTGTGTGAAACTGTTGATTAATGGGAGCCAAAATGGGTGCACTACCTGGCCGCGACCAGAAGAGGCGCTGTTATGTTTGGTTGCTTTTCAACCCGCATTTCTTGGCTCTACTTTTTTTTTTAATCGATGACGATAAAAGCAATTTCTGATGCGTGTATAGTCCGGTAAAATCATTAGACAATTGTTCATTGACTTATGGGCAATTGGTAATTTGGTAATGGTTTAATTTCATTAGAACATGCATCAGATTCCAATTGAGTGCATCCCATAATCAGTTCCCAGTTCCACATGTCCAAAAGGAGTAGGAAGAAGCAAAGCTTATTAAATCCTACCCCTCCATCTGGTACTTTTACAATCACTAACTGTTACATTTGTTCACTTCCTGCTTTCCTAATATAGTTTAAGGCTTTTTTTTGTTTTTATTTTATTTTATTTTTGTCACGTCTGATGTTCATATCACCTCCTACTTCAGTATGGGACAAAAAAAATTACAAAATTAAAAAAAACAACCCTTAAACTGTATGGTAAACTGTATACATTTTTTCACTTCCTGCTTTCCATAATACAGTTTATGGTTATTTTTATTTTTCATATTTTATTTTTTTGAATTTTAAATGAATTATTAAGTTGAACTAGGGATGGGTATCGTTTATCTTAGGGCCATCACAAATAACGTGTTAACAATGTTCACTAATCATGTCAAAATCTTCAACGTAATTATGATAGCATGCTCATCATAGCGACAAAAAAAAATATGGGACAAAAAATTACAACATTTAAAAATTAAAAAAAAAAAAAACCTTAAACTGTATGGTAAACTGTATACATTTGTTCACTTCCTGCTTTCCATAATACAGTTTATTTTTATTTTTATTTTTATTTTTATTTTTATTTTTATTTTTATTTTTATTTTTATTTTTATTTTTATTTTTATTTTTATTTTTATTTTTATTTTTATTTTTATTTTTATTTTTATTTTTATTTTTATTTTTATTTTTATTTAATATATATATTTTTTATTTTTTTCCATTTGCATGCGTGTGTCTCTTCATCATCTTCATCGTCTCTCGCCTCCAAACGTGCATTGGTTCAGGACCTAGACGCTTCCTAGAACAACACGGTTCCATAAAACAACAGCGCTGGAACAGAGTGAGACCTCTTGTCAGTCATCACTCTTGGCCCGCTAGCAAGTCAACTTTGCTCCACATATCCCATCCACACGGACCGGTGTGGACAATCCGAGTCCACTTTGTGGACTGGAGCTACTGTACGCCCGATGGCGTCCCTCGGCGAGTTGAAGAGTTGACGCAGGCTCGTAGCCGGCTTGGCCTCACGACAGACAGCGACAGGCAGCTGCACAGGGAATCAAACCTGGCAACGCAGTGTGAAGGAAGGTTGGGAGAATCAGCGTCACATTCCTGCTCTTTTCATGGAATCCAAAAGATAAAGTGGAAAAGCAGTTTGAGAGAGAAAAGAAAGATAAGTGAGATGAAGACGAGTGGGGGGGGGGGGGGGGGGGGTGATAATCAGCAAACAGATTTCCTTGCCTATTACACTAATGATTTCATCATATTTCATGTGTCGGCAGGGGGTGGGAGGCGCTTTAAGCGGGCGGTAGCGGAATGTGGGAGGGGGGGGGGGTATTCTCTCTCATCTCGTGGCTAAATGATGGAGTCATTTCAGTGACCCCCACCCCCCCTCCCCGCCCCGACTCGGGGCAAGCCCGCTTGTAATTGCATGTCAGAAGCAGGGACACACATGACTTGTTCTTCATCTCGTCATCAGGTTGGTAGGCTTTAAAGGACCCCTCCCGAAAAATAACAACTCCCTAAAAAAGCAAAGATTGCATTCATTTCTAAATGATGATATTACATTATAGACACGACGCTGTCATATAGCAAAAATAATGTTAACCTTTAGATGCACGACTGACTGGACCCGACACTCAAATATCACCCATACTAGAATCAATGCCTTTTTAGGACAATTCTGACATTTTGGTTAGGAATAATCACTTGTATGATATTTAGTATTATATTTAGGTTCATTTATTCCTGACAGCCAACGTTGATAAGAATCTAAGGTTCCTATTGGATTCCATAGAAAACCTTATGGAAGGTTGGGGTAGTAACACAAAAACTACAATTTCTTAAAATGTATAAAAGATAAGTTAAACATGTGAATGGCATGATATCAAAAATATGTTTTTTGAGGAATACCTGGAATATGAAATTATTTAAAAAATGTCATTACAAAGATATTTCAAGAAAACAACCTGACTGGGTCATTTTTGACCCACTTATGGAAGATTTCTTAAAATTTCTTAAAATGTATAAAAGGTAAGTTAAAAATGTGAATGGCATGATATCAAAAATGTGTTTTTTGAGGAATACCTGGAATATGAAATGATTTTAAAAAAAATTTAATTTCAAAGATATTTCAAGAAAACAACCTGACCGGGTCATTTTTGACCCACTTATGGAAGGTTGGGGTAGTAACACAAAAACTAAAATGTCTTAAAATGTATAAAACATAAGTTAAAAATGTGAACGGCATGATATCAAACACATGTTTTTTAGGAATACCTGGAATATGAAATTATTTAAAAATGTCATTACAAAGATATTTCAAGAAAACAACCTGACTGGGTCCTTTTTGACACACTAATGGAAGATTTCTTAAAATTTCTTAAAATGAAACAATTTTTCATTAGGAAGATATTCCAAGAAAACAACCTGACCGGGTCATTTTTGACCCACTTATGGAAGGTTGGGGTAGTAACACAAAAACTACAATTTCTTAAAATGTATAAAACATGTTCACGTTCACAAACGTGAACGGCATGATATCAAAAACATGTTTTTTGAGGAATACCTGGAATATGAAATGATAAAAATATTTGAAGAAAACAACCTAAGTGGGTCATTTTTGACCCACTTATGAAAGATTTCTTGACATTTCTTAAAATGTATTAAAGGTAAGTTAAAAATGTGAACGGCATGATATCAAAAACATGTTTTTTGAGGAATACCTGGAATATGAAATGATACAAATATTTGAAGAAAACAACCTAAGCGGGTCATTTTTGACCCACTTATGGAAGGTTGGGGTAGTAACACAAAAACTACAATTTCTTAAAATGTATAAAAGGTAAGTTAAAAATGTGAACGGCATGATATCAAAAACATGTTTTTTGAGGAATACCTGGAATATGAAATGATACAAATATTTGAAGAAAACAATCTAAGCGGGTCATTTTTGCCCCACTTATGCGTCTAAGAGTTAAGAAGGACTCCCCTACTGTATGTGCTCCATCTTAATGGTACATGGCTGGATGTCAAGGGCATGGAGGAAATTAAATCGGAAAGTGCAGATAGACCAAAGAAGATATTATCTCTGGATGATTGCAGTTTTGATAGGTATTCCCGTGAATTTCATTTTCTCCGGATGGAGAGAAGATGAGTTAGGCTGCAGATTTGCTCATTTTTCTTCCACGTGATTTATGGGAGTTGAGCGTCAAACCCTCCCCCCCCCGCCCCCCCACCGCTTCCCCCTTTTATGGAGAAGGAGTCCATGCACGCCACGCACACGCCACTCCACTCCAAACAAGCGTCTTGTTTGTTGCACTTTACAAGCGACGCCTGTATATTGGTGCTTTTCATGTGGGGGGGGTGGGGGGGGGTTGGTAAGCCGAGCCCGGTATGTTGGAGTTGTGTATGAATCCGCACCCGCCGAGCCCATCATCAGAGGAGGGAACCATTCCAAGCAGCGTCATTACTCAGACTTGTTTACATTCTAAATACGTAATGAAATCTTGTTGGTAATAATGACGGGAATAAAAGTTTGTGAAATTGTAAAAGTGGTGAAGTTTGACAAATGAGCCCCGGCCCGTGAAATAGCATTTGGGGGCAGGAAAGCACGTTATTATGCAGCGCTCCTGCCTGCCCAGACATGAAGATGAACTGCCGGTGGGCTATAAAATGCTGTTAGCCTCGGCCTGAAGTATGGCGCATTGTAAAAGAGCCCCTGATCCCATATTGACAATATATAGAAAGTATAGCCATACGCAACATTATTTTTCATAGAAGATGAGCTCGGAAACAGCAGCCCCCCCCCCATACATCCACTGATAGGCAGCCCCCCCTTTATAAAATATCTAAATAAACATATTGCCATGGAACCCATCTCTGCCCTGATCTTATAGACTTTGATATTAAAAACAGAAATATTGCATTTTCTTGAAGCTCCGTTTTCTTCTGTCCTCTTTTAGCGACGGGTTGAATCGGGAAGATGGCCGCGCTATATTATGCTTCATAATGAGATGAATATTGAGTATCAACGCCGGGGTAGTATATGGGCGCTGTGAACCATCCTTTTCTGCCAATGAGCTTTTGCAATATCGAAGCAATGCTAACGGCGGCGGAGGATTAAGACTGATGTTGCGTCGCCTTTTTTGGATCAAATTAGTTCCTAACCCGCATTCAGCTGTTTTGCTGTACTTTAGGTTTAGTAAAAAAAAAAAAAAATATTGATGTAACCCGTTGCTGAAATCTATATTTCACTCCGCCTGCCAGTTATTAAAGGTTCCCACTTTTGCAACTTCTGACTTTTTAATGGCGTTGTGACAGTAAAAAAAAAAACACGAAAAGCAGGCTTCACTACACATCTTAAATGTAATCATTTGGTTGTTCAACAAATATGCTAACATTTGATGTAGCTGTTAAATGTTAGCAGTGTAGCTCACATAGCGATGCTATTGTTGCTAGCGTTTGTGTCCTCCTGTCCCACTCCTTAATTAGATTCATCCTTAATTAGTACTTGTATGTGATATATGGTGTTTTTTTACATTGTGCAGAGTTACTGTGTATATATATGTACAAAATCAGGGCCAGCAAGGCCTTCTCTGCTGGCCCAAACACTCACCTATGTTTATATGAAACTTCATTCATTCATTTTCTACCGCTTATCCTCACGAGGGGGTGCTGGAGCCTATCCCAGCTGTCTTCCGGCAAGAGGCGGGGTACACCCTGGACTGGTGGCCAGCCAATCCCAGGGCACATATAGACAAACAACCATTCACACTCACATTCATACCTATGGACAATTTGGAGTGGCTAATTATGGGGTCCGGAAACCAGAGTACCCGTAGAAAACCATGCATGCACGGGGAGAACATGTAAACTCCACACAGACATGGTCGAGGGTGGGATTGAACCCTGGTTTCCTAGCTGTGAGGTCTGCACGCTAACCACTCGAGCGCCGTGCAGCCTGAAACGACAGTATGTTAATTTGTTATTCCATAGCCGGCCATGCTAATTTTAGCGCTGCATTGCTTGTGCGTTAGATGTTTTTGTCCAATCATATGAAGTGTTGCCCCTTCCATCACCATGAGTGTGAAGGTCCAGCCTGGTCCAAACGTCCTCCTTAAAAAGCATCTGAAGTTGATCCTCCAGTCCTGTTAATACCAGCATTACCACTCAGGCCCTTTATTCAATTATTCATGCGTGACTCGATGCCCGAGCTCTCGGATGAGCCCCGGATGGAGGAGGAGGATGTCCGGCCTGGCTCGCATCTCGTTGGCTGACGTCACCGCAGCGTTAACGGACACGTTCTGTTGAGTCTAAGTGCGTCCGTCCCATTAGTCCCAAATAAACACCAGCCATTAGCAAAATAAAGAACCCTCGCTCGGGTGGGTAAAAACAACGCTGCACACGTGCATAACGAGGCGGGGCATGCAGGAATCGATCATCTACTTCTAAGCGAGAGCTGATCCAAGGGGCCGCTATGTTATTATTATTAGCATTATTGTTCCGCCTGAGGACCACCAGGCAAAGCAAAGCATGGCGGGTCTCCACATTGGATCAAGAAGCCGAGCATACAGTGGGATGAAGAAGGATCTGAACCTTCTGGAATTGATCACATTTCTGCATGAAATCAACATCAAATGTGATGTCATTTTTGGCAAAATCACACAATGAAAAAAAACTATGTCTGCTTTAACCCTTAGATTCATAAGTGGGGCAAAAATGACCCGGTCAGCTTGTTTTCTTGAAATATCTTTGTAATGAAAAATTATCATTTCATATTCCAGGTATTCCTCAAAAAACATGTTTTTAATATCATGCCATTCACATTTTTAACTTATCTTTTATACATTTTAAGACATTTTAGTTTTTGTGTTACTACCCCAACCTTCCATAAGTGGGTCAAAAATGACCCGGTCAGGTTGTTTTCTTGAAATATCTTCATAATGAAAAAATGTTATCATTTCATATTCCAGTTATTCTGAAAAAACATGTTTTTAATATAATACCATTAAAATTTTTTACTTACCTTTTATACATTTTAAGAAATTGTAGTTTTTGTGTTACTACCCCAACCTTCCATAAGTGGGTGAAAAATGACCCGGTCAGGTTGTTTTCTTGAAATATCTTTGTAATGAAAATTTTTCATCATTTCATATTCCAGGTATTCCTCAAAAAACATGTTTTTGATATCATGCCATTCACATTTTTAACTTACCTTTTATACATTTTAAGAAATTTTAGTTTTTATGTTACTACCCCAACCTTCCATAAGGTTTTCTATGGAATCCAATAGGAACCTTAGATTCTTATCAACGTTGGCTGTCAGGAATAAATGAACCTAAATATAATACTAAATATCATACAAGTGATTATTCCTAACCAAAATGGCCAAATTGTCCTAAAAAGGCATTGATTCTAGTATGGGTGATTTTTGATCCACTTATGGAAGAGTGGAGGGTCCAGTCACTCGTGCATCCAAGGGTTAAGTAAAACCACCCAAACATTTGTAGGTTTTCATATTTTAGTGAGGATAGCATACAACCAATGACAGAAGGGGGAGGAATAAGTAACTGAATGGAGTCTCATTTGGATAATAAGTCCCTCGAACCGACCTGCCTGACACCGTTTGCCATGTCCATAACATTAGGTACACCTATATTATCCGCATAAAGACCAGTGTGTCTTGTATCTTGTCAAACCCTCGGACATTGTGTGAGTTGAATTCCCTTTTCTGCTTCCACGCCAAATGTTATTGAAGTTTTTACGATGGTATCAGTCGGACTCTTTGCATTACGGATAGAAATGTTAGAAGTTCTCACAGCGACACACAGTCCTCGGCACCTCCTGTTTGTGTTCTAATTGAAGGGGGCGCTACTTCAGCCGCCTCTCCTTCGCTCGCTCGCGCTCAGATCTGCCTCTGGGGAGCGCAATTAACGCCTCTTTATTGTTTACTAATGAATAACACACAGAGGAGGTGTGCACGCGCGTGTTAATTACAGAGGAAGAAAATGCCTTCTGAATCATTGGTTGGAATATTTTTCTTATATTATCACTATATGTGTATATGTCTTAAATATGCCACATCTTCATTGCTTATGATGACTTACTTTAAATAAAAAGAGTTTTTTTTATTTATTTTTTTTATGTAGTTTTAGCAATTTAGCGTTGTGTTCCCAAATGAAATCTGGCACAAGTGTAAGTTTACATGAGCACACTTGGCCTTGCAAATGCCTCGAGGCCAGTGTAAGAGAATGCTAATTGAATTACAGATGTGCCCGCTTCTAATGAACTTATATGCGAGGAAGGAATCCAATTATCAAGTTAGTACAACCCAGTGGAAATACACAATATACCCAACCTTTCAACTTTATCACACTGTCTATGTTTTTTTTTTTTTTTTTTTTTGGCCATAAAGCTGCTAGAAACTAAATAAATGAATGCCTATAAGCCAGGAAAAAATAGATAGAATTGTGCCATCAACATCTCCTGGTAAAGATTGTGTGCCTTCCTCTTCCCCGGCATAATAGTGATTGGTAATTTCAGCTGTCAAGCATGGCGCCCATCAATGTGGAGTGTGATCCGCAATGTCACCTGCTATAGCGGATACACACACACACACACACACACACACACACACACACACACACACAGTAAGTATGCCTTAATATGCGTGTAGGATCCAGCACCCTGACATCGCTGCATTAACCCTTAGATCCACGAGTGACTGGACCCTCCACTCTTCCATAAGTGGATCAAAAATCACCCATACTAGAATCAATGCCTTTTTAGGACAATTTGGCCATTTTGGTTAGGAATAATCACTTGTATGATATTTAGTATTATATTTAGACACATACACAATATTATATGAAGATAATACTTGTCGTATTAGCACCTTATGTAAAATCATCTTCCTGAGAGGTGACACTTCTGATATAGTCTGTGTGGTCTACAGTTCATTTATTCCTGACAGACAAAGTTGATAAGAATCAAAGGTTCCTATTGGATTCCATAGAAAATGCATGAGGGTCATTTTTGACCCACTTATGGAAGGTTGGGGTAGTAACACAAAAACTACAATTTCTTAAAATGTATGAAACGTAAGTTAAAAATGTGATATATCAAAAACATGTTTTTTTAGGAATACCTGGAATATGAAATGAAAAAAAAAATTAATTACAAAGATATTTCAAGAAAACAACCTGACCGGGTCATTTTTGACCCACTTATGGAAGGTTGGGGTAGTAACACAAAAACTAAAATTGCTTAAAATGTATAAAAGGTAAGTTAAAAATGCGAATGGTATGATAGCAAAAAACAGTTTTTTAGGAATACTTGGAATATGAAATGATAAAAAAAAATTCCATTACAAAGATATTTCAAGAAAACAACCTGACCGGGTCATTTTTGACCCACTTATGGAAGGTTGGGGTAGTAACACATAAACTACAATTTCTTAAAATGTATTAAAGGTAAGTTAAAAATATGAATGACATGATATCAAAAACATGTTTTTTTAGGAATACCTGGAATTTGAAATGATGGAAAATTTTCATTACGAAGATATTTCAAGAAAACAACCTGACCGGGTCATTTTTGAAGGTTGGGGTAGTAACACAAAAACTAAAATTTCTAAAAATTTATAAAATGTAAGTTAAAAATGTGAATGGCATGATATCAAAAACATGTTTTTTGAGAAATACCTGAAATATGAAATGATAACAATTTTTCATTACAAAGATATTCCAAGAAAACAACCTGACCGGGTCATTTTTGACCCACTTATGGAAGGTTGGGGTAGTAACACAAAAACTAAAATTTCTTAAAATGTATAAAAGATAAGTTAAAAATGTGAATCGCATGATATTAAAAGCATGTTTTTTGAGGAATACCTGGAATATGAAATGATAACAATTTTTCATTACAAAGATATTTGAAGAAAACCTGACCGGGTCATTTTTGACCCACTTATGCATCTAAGGGTTAAAGGGGGTCATTATATTTCCCTGCCATCGTAAAGTGAGGTTTTTACAAATTGACACGTTTACAGTTTGATAAATCATTTTTTTGTTGTTGTTGGGGGGTGCCAGGAGGGAAACAGTGGGAGGGAGGCTGTCAGCGACACCCCGGCCCCGTCGCCTAAATGATGCTCCCGGGCAGCGGTTTCAGATCCCATCCCCATTAGCATTTAATTTCTATCTAATCGTCCACAGTTTCCACTGCTGCTTGGTAACGAGGGTTGCCGTGCGCGACGCCGCGTCGCACCAAAAAGCCTTGGAAGAGCAATCTGATGCATCTTTTTTTTTTTTTAATGGCCCCCCACACGATCCTTGCCATCATTCTTCCTTGACAATTAAGATCCTTAAATCTAATCGCAGAGATATTGGTATTACAGCCTGGCTCAAGGCGGTCTCCCGGTGCAACACACACCGACAGGAAGTAGCGCGTCTCTTCCTGTGTGATCTTTTCAAAATGTGCTCTGTGCCCACTTACCCCGCTCTCTCAAGACTTGTCACCAGCACCTTTTGTTTTCTTGCTATAAATTCCTCTTTATGTTCTCCTCATTGATCCTCCCCGGTGTGTCGGAGAAGCGCCGCTTTCTTTCTTTTTTTATCAAACAGGCGCCGGTGGCGACATGCTGGAAGTTGTCCCCTGGTACCCGGCGAGGACAGTTTAAGCGCAACATTCCCGCTAATGCTTTCAGTTAAAGACGGTCTTGGGTAAAATACGCTGGCGCCAAAGGGGAGCCAGCGGCTTTCCGAGTAGATTATACGGATAAAAGTTGCGTCGGCTTGGGGCTCGTCTGTGACACGTCTCGGTTATTCTTTGGCCGTTTGTTCCTGGCCGTAAATATCAAGTCAATAACTTGAATTACTGTTGTGTTGATGTCTCCGACAGACGCCGGCAGAGCAGGCTAAAGTTCGAATGCAGATGGTCCTCCAGGCTGCAGGTAAGGACATTTGTTATACTTTATAAGAATGTTATAACAATAAAAGGTAGAGATGCACGATATTGGCTTTCTAACCGATATCTAAAATACTCATATTTATTTTATTTTGTTTCCACAAAATAGTCCTTAAAAGTCATTACGTGTCAACGGCAAGGATGCAATTTGGAAAATTGCACATCTATATGTGGCACAAACATCTGTATAAGAAATAAGTAAAGTGCAATGTGTCAAACTCTAGATGTTTACCGTATTTTCTGGAATATAAGTCGCACTTTTTTCATAGGTTGGCTGTTCCAGCCACTTATACATTCATGTTTATTTTTTGTGTAGCTGAATTAGCATTGTGTTAGCATATCTTACACCTATTCAGCCTGTTCTCTATTCTTTTATTGTTACAACTTGCCTTCCAAGAGGACCTAATGTCTAATGTTTTGGTCAAGTAGTTTGGAAAATAAATTACCCGCAAAAAATGCCACTTATACTCCAGTGCGACTTATGTTTTTTTCTACCTAATTATGAATATTTGGCATTGTGTGACTGATACTCCGCAGTGACTTATGTATGTTTTTTTTACCTGATTATGCATTTTTGGCCTTGTGCGACTTATACTCCGCAGCAACTTATGTATGTTTTTTTTCTACCTGATTATGCATTTTTGGCCTTGTGCGACTTATACTCCGCAGCAACTTATGTATGTTTTTTTTCTACCTGATTATGCATTTTTGGCCTTGTGCGACTTATACTCCGCAGCAACTTATGTATGTTTTTTTTCTACCTGATTATGCATTTTTGGCCTTGTGCGACTTATACTCCGCAGCAACTTATGTATGTTTTTTTTCTACCTGATTATGCATTTTTAGCCTTGTGCGACTTATGTATGTTTTTTCTACCTGATTATGCATTTTTGGCCTTGTGCAACTTATACTCCAGTGCGACTTATGTATGTTTTTTCTACCTGATTATGCATTTTTGGCCTTGTGCGACTTATACTCCAGTGCGACTTAGGTATGTTTTTTTCTACTGTATTATGCATTTTTGGCCTTGTGCGACTTATACTTCGCAGTGACTTACGTATGTTTTTTTCGACCTGATTATGCATTTTTGGCCTTGACTTATACTCCAGTGCGACTTATGTATGTTTTTTTTCTACCTGATTATGCATTTTTGGCATTGTGTGACTCATACTCCGGAGCGACTTATAGTCCAGGTTTTCTAGGTTTTTTCTAAGTTTGCTTTATTATTGAGCTGCAAGGACTGATTCTTCCAGATGTGTCATATTAGATTATTTTATTTCAAAAATAGAAACCAGTGTCGAAATGAACAGATTTTTTGGTCAATATCAAGACGATAATATGATCAAACAACATGGAGACAGTTTGAGCACCAAATGTGAGAAAAACCTGGCATCACGCTCTATACTCTTATTACTATACTCGTATTATACTCGACACGTTTAAGAGCGTCCGCTGACTCAGAGATGATATCATTTAGTGAAGGTTTGGAAAACTGGGATTCAAGCTTCTGCATTCCCTTTGTTAGAATAAATGCATCCCGGTCCCAATAAGACCCTCACCACACACGGAGTGGAGTGGAGTGTTCCTGGGTCCATATTCGTTTCAAACACACCATCCTGGACATAACTCCTAGATGTCGCCCGGAACGCCACCACGTGTGAGTTGCGAGCCGCGCGTGACAGGCGGGGGGGGATTGACTGCGTGGAAAGATGTCTTCATGTTTACAGTCACGTACCCACACGCTCCGCCTAGTACTGCTCTCATTTCACCACAGGAAATATATGAAACAAGTGGGCGTCCATACATCACCCCCCCCCCCCCCCCCATACACATACTGTATGTACTGAGCAGACGGGGTCTTTGGCCTCATTGGAGGTTGCTCAGCAGCAGCTGCTTGCCGTCTCCACTTTTGGGGCTTTGGACCATCTGACCCGTCCATCATCATCTTTTCATTTCACGCTACACAATCTTACACGCGTGTAGCGGACCATGTTCTTCAGCAAGCGTGGAGGTTCGAACACTCGGTCACAACAGTCTTGTCGTCCTGGTGTTGAGGCAGCTGCTCCGTCTGCAGCGACTTGGCTACGGACCACAGAGTCGCGAGTTTGAGGCTGGAAGCCGATGACCGCCGTGGTGCCTCTGAGCTAGGCCAAATAACGCTAATCCACTATTGGTAATGGTAATGGTAATGGTAACTGTAATGGTAATGGTTTTATTTCATTAGAACATGCATCAGATTCCAATTGAGTGCATCCCATAATCAGTTCCCAGTTCCACATGTCCAAAAGGAGTAGGAAGAAGCAAAGCTTATTAAATCCTACCCCTCCATCTGGTACTTTTACAATCACTAACTCTTACATTTGTTCACTTCCTGCTTTCATAATATAGCTTAAGTCTATTTTTTTATGGTTTTTATTTATTTTTTATTTTTTTGTCAACGTCCTGCTTTCCTAATATAGTTTTAAGTTGTTTTTTTTATTTTTAAAATTAAATTATTTTTTTTTTTAATTTTTGTCACGTACCCAAGTATATTAGTATTATTCATTTAGAAGTAATTGCGGCATTTTTTTGTTAGTTGTTTTTAACCCTCCACTCTTCCATAAGTGGCTCAAAAATCAATTTTTTGCCATTTTGGTTAGGAATAATCACTTGTATGATATTTAGTATTATATTTAGGACCACACAAGAATGATTTCATGTTAGAAACATCTTCATTTTTCACTTTTTTACATCTTTGAAAAAGAAAATGACCCCGTACAACAATAGAAAATGGGAGGATCCATTGTGTGTTGCATAAAGGGAAGTTAAAAATGTGAACGGCATGATATCAAAAATATGATATTTGAGGAATACCTGGAATATGAAATGATTAAAAAAAATTTGTTATGAAGATATTTCAAGAAAACAACCTGACCGGGTCATTTTTGACCCACTTATGGAAGGTTGGGGTAGTAACACAAAAACTACAATTTCTTAAAATGTATAAAAGGTAAGTTAAACATGTGAATGGCATGATATCAAAAACATGTTTTTTGAGGGATACCTGGAATATGAAATGATAAAAAATGTTAATTATGAAGATATTTCAAGAAAAGAACCTGACCGGGTCATTTTTGACCCACTTAGGGTTAAACGATGTGTCGACAAACAAATCTCTGACACACTTTTACAATTAACGGCTAATCGTTGCAGCCTTAATGGTTAATTATTAATGAGTAAGAGTGAATTCAATGTGTTTTCTATGGAAAAATGACCTGTTTTCAGATGTAAAAAAAAAACATTTGCCGGGCTTGCGAATGCTGAGTTGCAAATGTTCAAGGATCCCCTGTATTATGCATGTTCCACTTGGTAGCTCCATCCTTGAAGTGTTGAAGTGGTGGTTTAGCCCGGGGACCACATCCAGTTCTTGTCAGCGTTGTGGTCAAGGAAACTGGAAACTTTCTGGTCTTTGGAGACTCCCAAGCATGCTGACAACATGCCAAGTCCACCGTGAGTCGGGGGTTCATGGCGGTTCAAGATGGAATTGAACCCGGGGACCTTGTTGTTGTGATGCAGCGATTGAACACTTGGCACTTTTGATATCTAAAAACAGGTTATTTGGGTCTAAGTATCGGCTTAGTGCAAGCCCAGACGGATGAGAAGGTCTTGAAGGAGACAAGTAGAAGTAAGTTTGTGGGTCTTTGTTAGCAGCGTTAGCAGCGTTAGCAGCGTTAGCAGCGTTAGCAGCGTTAGCAGCGTTAGCAGCGTTAGCAGCGTTAGCAGCGTTAGCAGCGTTAGCAGCGTTAGCAGCGTTAGCAGCGTTAGCAGCGTTAGGTCTAAGTATCGGCTTAGTGCAAGCCCAGACGGATGAGAAGGTCTTGAAGGAGACAAGTGGAAGTTATTTTGTGGGCCTTTGTTGCAGCGTTAGCAGTGTTAGCAGCGCTAGCAGCGTTAGCAGCGTTAGCAGCATTAGCAGCGTCAGCAGCGTCAGCAGCGTCAGCAGCGTCAGGCCGATATGGAAAGAAGGTGGCACGGAGGGCAAGAAGGAGGCAGCAGATGTTGGGAGGTGGTGTGAATGCTAATGTCCTGACGTAGCCGTGGAGCTTAAGCCGCCTCCTCTGCTCCCCTCCATTCCTCTGTGAGCGCCCGCCAGGCTTTCTCTCTCGGGGTCTCCTGACATCCTTGAAGCCCGCGGCTCTCCTCTTTCTCGCCCCCCCCCCCCACCCCCCCTCCTTGGTTGCTTTTGTCCGTCTATGGACTCTCTCCAGTCAGTAGAGAGCAGATCATCCCGTGGCTAAAGCGGATAAGGCCTTTGTGTTGGGGGGCTCTGCGGACCTGTAATGAGCCCCCTCGGCTGGCCCGCTGGCCTGCTTAGCGCTCACTGGGGGCTTTGACTGTGCGAGCGAGTGTGTGTGTGTGTGTGTGTGTGTGTGTGTGTGTGTGTGTGTTCTGGAGTGACAGTGTATGTGGATTATGAGGAGGCGGAAGGGGGGGGGGGGGGGGGGGCATCACTGGCTCTCAACGAAAGAGCTGGATGGATATGTTTATGGGTCACTTCCTGCTTGGCCTACATATCCAATATGTGCACACACACACACAATATTGTTTCATTATTCACACACTTATTATTATATACTCAGTATATATTGTATTTTACAATTATATTTGAAAAGTTACATCTTTAAAAATATAAACATGCATTAATAATTATATTATATATATTATTCATTATAATGAAATATAATATATATAATATTGTAATAATATAATATATAATAATGTAATCATATAATGATATTATATTGTTATATATTATTAATTATAATGAAATATAATATTTCATTTTTTATTTTTAATATTTATTTAATATTTGTAAATATTATTAATTATAATGACATATAATATATATAATAATATATTATATTATAATATTGTATTATTATATTATATATTATTACATTATTATATATTATATCAATATAATATAATTATATTATTATATTATATAATATAATATAATAATATATATTATTATATATTATTAATTATAATGAAATGCAATGCACGTTTTTCTTGTCTAATGCTAATGACCCCCCCCCCACTGCCAAGATGCACAGTAGCAGCACTCTTACGCATGTATTATATCACATATTATATCACATATTATACTACGTATTATACTAGGTATTATACTCCTTCCCTTTCAGCCTCCAGCTCAGTTCTGGGCTCTTTTGAGAGCAGAGTCAGTTTCCACTCAAATGAGCATAAGCGCCGTTGTGAGGTGGTTGCAGCGGCGGCGGCGGCAGGCCTCTCCTTGTCCCCACGTCAATAGGGAGTGTTTGCAGAACACCCACCGTGGGCCCCAGGGGCGGCAGGGTCATCAAAACCTCTGTCCTCTCCCCATTTGAACCTTTGACAGCAGCAAAACAAACAGTCCTTAAGCTCTCATCACAGGCTTGAACTTGGCAGGGGCTCGCTGGCTGACAATTAACTTCCTTCCGTGGTTTGCTAGATTCTTCTTGACACCTCCGTCTCCGTCTCCATCTCCATCTGCATCTCCATCTCCATCTCCATCTCCATCCCCATCTCCATCCCCATCTCCATCTCCATCTCCATCTCCATCCCCATCTCCATCTGCATCTCCAGTTGTTCAGGCCAGAGTCCCGTTCGGACTTCTTCTTTTCATATACTTTTAATAACTCCAAAGCGTTTCGCTTTGCTTTGCTTTCCCAAGGTCTCTTGAGCTGGCCTCCAAAAGTCATTACACCAACAAGCTCTACTGGACACTTCATTAGGTACACCTCAACTTCTGGTCACGCTGCCCACGTGTACACGATATACACTCCTGATCAAAGGTCGTATTCTTGTGCTAAACCATGCTAGCGTGTCAGATAGTAAGGTTTGCGCATTTGGGAGGGAGCCTTGAAAAAACGGATGCAGCTCGGACTTCCATAAATGGGCATGCCCAGGTATGCTGCGTGGCTCTGTTCTCCGTGTTAGCAATGTTTGTTTTTGTTTATACTTATACTCCAGTGCGACTTATGTATGCTTTTTTTCGACCTAATTATGCATTTTTGGCCTTGACGACTTATACTCCTGTACGACTTATGTATGGTTTTTTTTCAACCTAATTATGCATTTTTGGCCTGGTCGACTTATGTATGTTTTTTTTCTACCTGATTATGCATTTTTGGCCTTGTGCGACTTATACTCTGGAGCGACTTATGTATATTTTTTTCTACCTAATTATGCATTTTTGGCCTCGTGCGACTTATACTCCGGAGCGACTTATAGTCCAGAAAATACGGTAATTCTAACAGTCCATGTGGAATTATTGTATCTGTAAAAATGCCATGCAACCTGCTATTTGGGCATAAGTCCCTTATTTCAGGAGCACTTTGTAAACAGACCACATCAAATAATCAAATCGATTAAAAAAAAAAAAAAAGCTACCTAAATCATGAAAATGTTGGCTCAAGCCATGATGCCATGTTTCAATGAAATACTTTGTGAGCCACATTTAAACACTTGGCGGGCCGGATGTGGCTCTCGGGCCGTAGTTTGCCCACCGTTGCTCCAGGTGGTAAAGATGGCTTCCCGGAGGGCGTCCACTGTCTGGAACTGATGTCCATTTTTGTAAACCTTCCCTTGAGCGATGTCCCCACATAGCTAGGTGCCGTTTTACGCCCCTGCACATTTGTGACTTGTGTGACAGTATCATTTGATTTGGCTAGGTTTTTACTACTCTCGGTTGTAGTATTTTTTTGTATGGTAGTTATTTTATAGCAGCTCGATGATGTCCCCGTAGAGCTTCAAAGGGGTTTTTTTTCGCAGGACTAAGTCATTCATTCGCACAAATACTTCTCCTTCCCAGCAGGGGTCCTGAACACACACATACTTCCTTTCAAGCTTTTTACTCTTCCTTGTGTCGGCAAGTTCCCCCCCCCCAGCCCCCCTTTGCCTGCCACCCCCTCGGGCCGTGGCAGATGTATGGTGAACAGACCACAGACCACATACATGGAGGGTGTCACCTTACCCCCTCTGGAACCAAAGGGCTAATGCGCCGCATTTAGGAGGCTGCCGCCCTTTGTTCTGCTAGGATGAGACCTAATAGGGATGCTAGGACCTTGTTCTTTTTAGACCCCGCCCTCTTTTTGCACGATGACTTTTGTCACCTGACTGATATGTACAGGAAGTATCCCTGGAATGCTTATTTTCCTGCTCGTGTGCTCCCAGCCCCACCGTGCCGTGTCAGTCATGAGTAATGTAACCACTATGTACGCCCGCCGACGTTGACCTTCATCTCAAAGGGGATTTGATCACAATTACAGAGTAATACTCGCCCAATGACCCGTTGTGTTGTGACAAACGCCGCACGCTCCTTTTCCCCGAGTACTTCAAGTTGCTGAGGTTGGAAGGTTTGTTTTAAACTTCAACTGTTGGAGGCAAATATGTTTAAGGCAGAGTTTAAGACGGAAAACCACTGATTTTCTGTTCCGTAATCCCTCGTTTATCACGGTTCATCGGTTCCAGACCCGACTGTCATTCCCACTGAATTCCCACAAAGTAGGATTCCTTAGTTAGGAAAAGGAATGTTTTTGTCGTTGGGGAGTAGAAAACCTGTTTACAAACTGATAAATTATTATTTTTTTACATTATTAGAGCCCTCTCAGCATGATATAACAACCCTATAGTCACCTTTACACTCATTTTAGCCAATATAGGAGACACAGTGACGGTTTGAAATGTTTCTTGTGTCACACATTCATTTCTGAGATCAAATAAATCATTGTAATGGTAATGGTAATGGTAATGGTAATGGTAATGGTTTAATTTCATTAGAACATGCATCAGATTCCAATTGAGTGCATCCCATAATCAGTTCCCAGTTCCACATGTCCAAAAGGAGTAGGAAGAAGCAAAGCTTATTAAATCCTACCCCTCCATCTGGTACTTTTACAATCACTAACTGTTACATTTGTTCACTTCCTGCTTTCATAATATAGTTTAAGTTTAAATTTTTTTTTTTTATTTTATTTTTGTCACGTACCAAAGTACTGGGTGATATGAGCTGAAATGCTATGCTAACGCTAACGTAGGCCTAGCATAGAAGTGTTTCAAATGTACTTCTTCCCTGAGATCATATTTCTCCTCTCTTGTAGAGAAGTATTGGATGACATTTTTAGATAATTGCTTATTTTTAGCCTTATGCATTATTTGAGCTGTTTGAAGATGAACTATATCAGCAAGTTGAAGTATTTATGATTTTAGAAATAAGGAGTTAGTATGTTCTCTGTAGGCGGCATTATGAATTATCCTTACTGACCTTTTTTGCAGTACATTTAGCCAGTGAAGATTGCTTTTATAGTTATGATCCCATATTTCCACACAATAAGTAAGATATGGTAGAACCAGAGAGCAATAAAGAGTGTGGAGTGATTTCTGATTGACAACAAATTTAGCTTTGTTCAATATTGAAATATTTCTGTCCACCTTATGTTGTATATTTGTAATATGAGGTTTCCAGCTCACATTTTCATCTATTGTGATCCCCAGAAATGTATTTTCCTTCACCCTTTCAATGTCTACAGCGTCTATTTGTATTTGCTGGTGCGTGTCCTTTCTGCTGTTAGCAAACAGCATGATTTTAGTTTTATTTAGGTTCAAGGACAATCTATTATCATCAAAGCGTCTTTTTCATGGGACCATTTCTCTACTCGGCGAGTTCTTCCACTAAATCCTGTACTCTATTTTCCCCAAACCTACATCATGTAGGTCTTGTTGCTCAACGGCATCAGAAATCCCCTTTGCGTCCATCCACGTACGTCTACTTGTGTCCTTTGAGAGGATAATGGCCCGGGGGTGTCCTGTCATTTAGCCTGGCAACCACTGATCAGCTGGATTTATGCGCCATTACTTCACCGTTCCAGTCAACACTCGTAATTATGTCACAAACAAACACACGAGGCCTCCAATTTCCTGCAAGCCAAATACCTGAATTTACCAGGTGACACTGGTGGTGGACCAGCTGACCTGCAGGTGGGAGGGGTGGAGGACTGCATGTCAAGGCTAATTAGAGAACCAAGGAATGCGTCACTAAAGAAGTTGTCTTAGTTCCAAAAGAAATATGGCTTCCAGTCTACGAGTGGCTCCATCAATGGCAGGGAGTACTACCTTGATCAACGCTTATGTACTATTGATTTCTTCACTTTATGGCCATAATAAACCACTAGAATGGCATGACGTATCCCTTGTGCGATATTAAAGCATGTGCTAATCCACTGACTGCGGTAAATTCATTGAAATGATATAGTATTCAATGTCAACAAATACAATATTTTCAGAGTATACAAAAATGACTTTTGAAATATAGTTGTTAACATTATTAGAGCCCTGTCTACATGAAATAACACACCTATAGTCACGTTTACACTATCATTGTTTCAAGCAACTTACCACTTCCACATGGAATGGGAGGATAACATCCTATTGCTGACTTCATGCAGTGTTAAGGTCATGTAATGTAAGTAATGTCTTAACGTTTTGTAGCATTACTGCCACCTAGTACTACATATCACTTGTATTTGAATGTTGACAATTAAGAGACAATTAATGAATTTCTGTATATTCTGATATTGCAATGGAAGACATTATATGTTTGCTAATAGGTCTTTTTTTAAGTATAATTATGTTTATTCTTTGATTGGCTGGGGAAAATAACATTTTGGTTGTCTTTACGACTTATGACTTTAAGTCTTGAAGTTACCCGTCATGTTAATATTTTCTATAATTTTGTCAGGTTTACGCACCGTCACTGGGAAAAGTAAGGGAATATGCAAAATGGAATTATGAAATGGTTCCACTGCCTTACTATACTCATTTTGACTCAAGTTGAAGTTATCGGTTATACTCAAACCTCTATTGTTGTATGGTTCGGTTTTTGTTGATATACAATGTTGATGGACAATTATTTCACACTGTATGTTCATGTATGTTCATGCACAAGACGAGACACACACAAAGTAAAAGCACGTCTAGAAACCTCAAGGTGGGGCTTAACAAGAAGAAACTGATGTTTGGGTTCTTGTTTTTTAATGCACAAGATTAGACGCATGCGATCCAGAAAATGATATGTAAATGTTACACTTATGGGGGGGGGAGTGGGCTAATAAATTGACAATAAAAGCATAAATACTGCAGATTTCAGAAAACAACAGATGGAATGATACAGCACTCTACGAGAAGCAATGAAGTCTGGAAAATTCAATAATTAAAAAAAAATTGTTACAACTATAATGATGAAAATGGTCATATTAATGATGATTATAATAATGGTAATAGTGGTAAAGATTATAACAACAATGATAATAATAATAATAATATTCCAATGATAATAATAATAGGGGAAAACAAGACAGTGGCATGAACATGATTATATCTTGCAAAAAGGGGTAGGCATTTATAAGCTTTTGCTTCTGCCTACTCCTTTTGGGCTTGTGATCAGATAGTTGAATACAAATGGAAATAATGGAAAGTTATATTTTCATTCATGTAAGAAATGCACTGTAATGGTTCATATATTTGCCCCCAAAAAAATAAAAATAAAAAAAAGTATTAAAAGTATAATATAATAAAAATAATAATATTATTAAAAAAATTATATATTATATATGTATTATAATAATATAAATAATAATATTATAATAGGAAAAGTATAATATTTTTTCTTGATGAATTGTATGGAAAAAAGGCATATATTTCATAGTGTTGATATTCTTACACTTTGTCAACATGGTGTTATTTCCAGGTTAGATGAAATTGACTAAAATCCTCCCATTGTCGTCGCGGGGAGCTCCGGTATCTAAAGCGCGGATGTCATCCACCGAGAGGAGGTTGTCTGATTGTTGCGGCGCTTGCTGCGTGTTTGTGAGCATCCCTTTGTTTCGTCTTCTGTGGGCAGATTTCAAACAGCATCTGGTGAGCTCTTGAAACACACCAGTGTGAGCGTGTGTTCCAATCCCAAACTGAATTATTCGCCAGTGTGTACAGACACATGGTGGCATCTCCTCCTCCTCCTCCTCCTCCTCCTCCTCCTCCTCCTCCTCTTTCCTTGCCTGTCTCTCAACATGTAGACATTTCCATAACAGGAAAAAAGAAGGTTTATTTTTTTAATTTGCTGCTTTCCGTAATTTTGCAACATATGGTATAAACGATTCTGATGCAAATGCATGCGCTAATTATTTGCAGACGAGCCTTAAACAGGCCCCATCAGCACTGAAGTGGAATGAAAGCAAATTTGCAATCGCCGTTAAATTTTGCTAAGCGTTTGCTGTTAAGTAAACTTTGCTAAGTAATTTAATTAGCATGGCCCGCTGGCAGGCGCTCAGGGCTTTTTGTGTGTGTGTGTGTGTGTGTGTGTGTGTGTGTGTGTGAGGGGGTGTGTGTGTGTGAGGGGGTGGAGAGGGAAAACGGGATGCAGATTGGGAGAGATGAGAAGGACGGAGTTAAGGCCGTTTCTAATGTTAACAACATATGGTAAACACTAAATGCAGTCCATGTATACAGCACCTCATCATGATTGACAGGTGTACAAGGTAACTGATCTTAGTACATATGTAAATCTTTTCACCAGCTGTATGGAATAACATTATTATTATTATTATTATTATTATTATTATTATTACAGCACCAGTCAAAAGTTTGGAGACACTTGGTCATGCCATTGAATGGGAAGGCGTCTCCAAATTTTTGACCTTGGCCTATAGTCAATAAATTATTTTAGTACAGGGGTCTCAAACTCAATTTACCTGGGGGCCACTGGAGCTAGGGTCTGGGCAAGGCTGGGCCGCATCAGGTTTTCAAAAAAAACAAAAAAAAAAAAACGCATTTTTTAAAAACAGAAAAATATACAAAGTTTTTCAGTGCTTTGGTTCCGATTTTCTACAATAAAAGCTCTGATAAAACATTCCACTGTTCTCAAATATCTTCTTGATTTTTATTTTTCTGCACAAAATAAGATGAAAAATAAATAAATCAAGAATAAAGAAAATCAATCAGTAATAAATAAATATAATAATAATAATAAAAAGTTAAGAAAGCACATATAGTTGGTGGGTAGACAAATGATTTTTTTCATATTAAAATGAACAAAGCATTATTAGAGCCCTGTAGACATGACAAAACACGACTATAGTCACATTTATACTCTTTTTATTTACAACATATTGCGCAACTGCAGGGTCTTGAGACACATGCTAACTCGCAAACTAGAGAGCTAGCCACCTAAACGGTAGCCTTCAAGTTATTTCCTTTCAACTTAAATAGCCAAAAACTTACCACTTCCACACGGATAGGGAGGATAACTTGGCCCGCGGGCCGCGTGTTTGTGACCCCTGTTTTAGTGTTTTAAATTTTGATCTTGAAATTAGTTTCTTGCTTGCAAGTTAAGCCATCCCACTCAACCAATCAAATCAACTCTACGTATGAGAGATGGAGATATGAAGATATAAACGAATGACAGAAAGATGAATGAAAACTTTCCATTTTTACCAAATGTCAATTTTTCTGTTTACTCCACCTTGAAGGAACAGCTTCCTCTTTTTCCGACCCTGAGAAGAAAGGATCATCCATATAAAACGCATCCATAAATGTCCGGTGACGTGTTCTAAATGATGCAGGAAGTAACCTTGGCCTTCATGCACTCATTCCACACCGCCTGTATTGATGGCTCCTTCACTAATTGAATCGATTGGCTGTATTATTCTTAGTTTACATTGGACGCCACTTGGATGTCAACATAGGCGCTTGACAACATACGCTACCGCTCAAAAGTTTGTCTTAAACTACACACTCTCAGATATTTGTCTTCTTTCAGTTGTGCGTCGTTTTTATGTCCTTGTTAGACCTTGTTAGCCGATGTATTGCTGTTGTCTAAGACCACATTACTGATACATTGAAAATCAACTATTTTAATACACTACGGCTTAAAAGTTTGGGATCACTTGGACATTTTTTGGACCAGTCTGAGATCTGGCTTTTTCTTGGCAGTCCTGCCATGAAGTCCAGCATCCTGAAGTGGCCCCTTCACTGTTGATACTGACACTGGTGATTGACAGCTACTATTTAGTGCAGCTGCCAGGTCTTTGTCTTAAACTACACACTCTCACATATTTGTGTAGCGTTTTTCTGTCCTTGTTAGACCCAGTTTGTCTTAAACTACACACTCTCACATATTCTCAATTCTCCATCCCATTGAGGTATCTTGTACCCGCTCAAACGGAAAGTTGTCAGACTGCGTTCTTCTTCTTCTTCTGTTGTTTATTGGCGGTTGGCAAGCAGCTTTGGTGTGCATTAGCGCCATCTGTGGAACACAATCTAAACCCTTCTATACGCCATTCACAAGTACACTTTTAGTCAAATATTAAAAAATAATTAAAAAAATTTAAAAAATCTAATAAAAAAAAATAATAAATATATTTTTATTTTAATTAAAACTTTAATAAAATATATATGTATATATTTTCCATTTTAATAAAAACTTAACTAACTAACTAAAATATATATATCTATATATATATCTATATAAAAAATGTCCCAAGTTAAATTAAAATTAAAATTAAAATTAAAATTAAAATTAAAATTAAAATTAAAATTAAAATTAAAATATTAGAGATATGACGTAACACGCAGATCCAGACGTTCTTCACTTTTAAAAATGGAGGCCAGCAATCGGCACTGGACTGCTAAGGAAAGTTTGTTTTTGATTCTAACTAAATTCCAAGACTGGACGAAGGAAAAACTGGCAATACGGAGTTATTCCAACAAGTGAAAGAAAAACTGGAGGAAGTCGGTATCACGTGATGTTGGTGTTTACGTTTTACTGGGCATGCCCCATTGACTATTCTGGTTGATTATAGCGGCGCATGGAGACAAGAGATTGGAATATTCCTTTCCATGGATACCATTGCTTTCGGAAAGGTCATTGGGAAAGAGAAAAACTCCTCATGTAAACGTGGCTAATGTTAGGAAAAAGCCTTTATTTAATCAATAGTTAAAAAAGTCTTTCTATGGACTAAACAGCCCATGTTGGGTCATGGTCTACATACGGGTGATATCTGTTCATGTCATATTATCATTCATGAGTGATGAGTACTTCTACATTTTATACTTCAAAGTGTGATACCAGCAATAGATCTTTTTCTGGGCGTCTCACTTAATCACGGATTTCCGACTTTCGTTGTCGGTCCCGGAAGGTAACCTCCATGACAAGATGGGGATGTACCGTCTTCCGGTTTTAAACGGATGTGTTCATCGCCGACAGCGACACCCGGGCTGGCGTGTCGAGGTACGGCGGCGAGGGAGGGTAATTGTGTATAAAGACAAAGTTTTTAATCCCATCCAAGCGTCCATCCCTCACAGTTAGCCCGGTTCCGTTCCCGCCAATGACGGCGAGAGCGCCACAAACAGGAAGCCTCGGTCTCAGATGCAATTGAAGTAATAAAAACCCCTTTGTTTTACTTTGTATTGGGCCATTCATCATCACTATTTCATCGGGGCCTGTAATGGTGCCATCCCCGACCATCGCTAATGGCCGTGTTCGCCCGTGTTTGCTTTGTTGATGGAAATGAATGAAATTAGGATAAACAACCAGAGAGTCGCGCGTAATCAAGCTCTGATTAATGCGCCAATCGTTTCGGCGCCGTCCCTCATTCCACAACACCTGATATCTTTCTCATAAACAAATTATGTTTGTCCAAATGAAGAAATGAAATGACGCATTTGATGAGTTTATGATTGACCCGGTCCTTTTTTATTTTTTTTGTGGCTCATTACTCCGTGTGTCTGTTGGGAGGCCGTCCCACGGTGGCGTGTGACTAATGCTCCGTCACTTCCCACATGAGGATTTATGGCCGCCGCTGATTAATGGCAGCCAAACGGCATTTTAATAATTTTATGATTGTGGTTTCTGGCAGCCGCGCGGAGAGATCAAGGCAGGGGAGGCATTTCGATGGTCCAAAGACGGAAAGTCTTCCTCCCAGATGAAATGGTTTACCCCATAGCAGGACCAGCAGACGGAGGCGTGATTATGCGCCGCATGAACATCCCCATGAATCTCACACATGAAAAGTATTTGATTTGTATGCGCGTTTAATGAATTTCTACCCCTCATTATTATTATTATTATTATTATTACATTGCGTTGACTTTATCTTGTGCATTGCATCAAATTTACAACAAATGTAGTATGAACATGAAGTGAATATGTGTAAGGATAGGAGGATGTCAGTCATTAGATACCAGCAATTAGAAATATAATAATAATTATTACCAAACCTCCCTTGTGTGTTTCACTTTGCTGGTTTCTATTCTTTCAATTTTTACATTTACTGTACCTTATAAAAGTACACAAATACACCAGTGTGTCACAGTACAGTTACTGTCGCAGTATAAATACCCCCAATAATCCATTTTCTATGCCGCTTGTCATTGCTAGGGTAGGCAGCGGCATAGCTATCCCAGCTGACTTGGGGTGATGGGGGGGGGTACTATTTAGTGCAGCTGCCAGGTGACAACCTGTGAGACTCTCAGATATTTGTGCAGCGTTTTTCTGTCCTCGTTAGACCCAGTTTGTGCTGCTCTCTGAAGGCAGTAGTTAACAGCATGGTAAGAGATTTTAGTTTTAGTTTACATTTTTAGATGTGTAGCGTTTTTCTGTCCTTGTTAGACCCGGTTTGTGCTGCTCTCTGAAGGGAGTAGTTAACAGCATGGTAAGAGATTTTTAGATGTCTTTTCTAATCATCTATTAGCCTTCTAAAATGATGAACTTGGATTAGTTGTTGATAGTAGGCCTCTATGCAAAAATGTACATCCTTTTTTGAAAATCACTCATTCATCAAATCATCATTCATTTTAATTGTTTGTGAAAAGGAAAAAAAATTGTTTGTGAAATGCATGAAAATGTTTTTCTTTGGAAAACAAAGAAATTTACAAGTGATCCCAAACTTTGTGGGAGCAGAGTGGAATGGCCGGACCGGAGCAGGAGGGGATAGAAAAGAAGAAAAAAGGAGGGAGTGCGGGGATAATAGAAACATAATAGAAACATTCTAAAATATTTCCCATAATTAATGCAATTACTCCTCACAAGTTACATAATGCTAACCATCACATGTTACAAACCGATTCCAAAGATTCCAAAGTAACCCACAAAGTGAAAACCTGCGTCATGGCCGCTCAAATAAATAATGTGATGGCTCCATTTGGTACCTGCCACATTTCATGAAATCAGTCAATAGAAAGACTCCAAAATGAGCCCCAAAGTCAGAAACTGTGAGGCTTCCCGTGATAATTAATAATAATAATTACCGTATGTTCCAGACTATAAATCACACAATGAAGACGACAGCAACGTATATATCGCACTGGACAAAAAGTTGCATTTTGGGGGGAAATTTATATTTTATTGTATGTCACGCTTTATAAAATAGATCAACAGAAAGATAATCCACAAAGTCAGATGTCATATGTTCAATGTGATGGCTCCTCCTCGCCAGTTACATATGATTATGATTACATTTTGGAAATGCCGTACACTGTGCACATGCAAATCACATCATATTCTCGGAAGAGAATATCCCGGGAAAATAAAACATTAGGATTTCCCCACACAGCCCATGACAAATTAAGGAATGAAGCATATCGCATACCAAATCATAGCAACAAAACAAGAGATGAATCTATTGTACATATTTGCTTTTAATGTTGCGACCTATTACTGTACTTGAATCATGGCACGCACACCCTCGCATTGCGTTTGTTCTCACGGGGCATCCGTCTGTGCCACCGCACCAGCAACCCTCCCCAAAGTGCAGCTTTTGTTTGAATTAGATTAGTGCGGGTCAGCTTTTTCCCCCCTTCTTGCTAACTCAAAGACGCAGCGCCCCTAATAAACATTTAGACACCTGTCGCCTCTAATATCGCGTTGCGGACCTCGGCAACAGATGGAGGTGAATTCTTTCAAACTTGCAGCGTTAGGATTCATTTCTCACAGATTGCACTGTTAGCCCTCGGAATTGAACTGAACCCGTACACGCCGCATACTGAGATACGGCTTTTTCTTGGCAGTCCTGCCATGAAGTCCAGCATCCTGAAGCGGCCGCTTCACTGTTGATACTGACACTGGTGATTGACAGCTACTATTTAGTGCAGCTGCCAGGTCTTTGTCTTAAACTACACACTCTCACATATTTGTGTAGTGTTTTTCTGTCCTTGTTAGACCCAGTTTGTGCTGCTCTCTGAAGGGAGTAGTTAACAGCATGGTAAGAGATTTTAGTTTTAGTTTTGATTTTTTAGATGTGCATCGTTTTTGTGTCCTTGTTAGACCCAGTTTTTGCTGCTCTCTGAAGGACGTAGTTAACAGCATGGTAAGAGATTTTAGTTTTATTTCGGATTTTTAGATGTCTTTTCTAATCATCTATTAGCCTTCTAAAATGATGAACTTGGATGACCTCATAGTAAGTAGTCGAGTGGGGGTGAAGTTTGGTAATTGGACCATCCATTTCATTGAATAACCTAATAGCCTGAATAACAATGACTCAGCAATAAGTAGGGTGTCTCGTTTGGACACTAAATTCTGGAGAATGATTCCTGGAAGTGCACTATATTCCAAATAATTTGAGCTTTTTTATGATTTTATTAATATTCTTTTATTTATTATTATTTTATATTTTATTTTTTATTATTTTATATTTTTTATTATTTTCCATGTATTTTTTATTATTTTTTCATGTATTTTTTTAAATTATTTTTCCATGTATTTTTTATGTTTTTTGTTGTAAAAAAATCAGTCACTGTAGCCCTAACATGCTCAAATACCCAAGCAAATGTAATGTTTGAAATTCTACCACAAGTCCTGTATTTGAAGTGTTTACGGTCGCGTGTCGAGTACGACACACACGATCGCACCGACATTTGCACGCCATCAGTCCGAGCATAACGTTCCCGTTTGTGAGCGAGACAAAACGATAAATGAATGTTGTTTGTATGGCAACTCTGCTCCATTAGTAAAAACAAGCAGCAGGAGGCCCCTGGGTACCTGGCTATGAGTATAAAGATGTATAAATATCACAAAGTACACATTGGGCTCATTCATCTCTCTGCCGGAGAATTAATGTTCATTTAATTTGCCGTCTTTCTCCTGCTCGTATATTTGCATTCTTGGGGTATTTTGTCTGGTGTATACACAACACAGTACTGGAGGTACTCCATCTGCAGGACACATGTTGACGTTGGTGGAAGTATGTTTACCATTTTGGATATTGGTACCAAACGTTGGTTCCATTTCTACAACAATTTTTTACAGTGACCTCAGTACAGTATAGTACCTGTCAGTGTAAACCTCTAGACCAGGGGCCTCAAACTCTATTTACCTGGGGGCCACTGGAGCTCTACACGACTATAGTCACATTTATACTTTTTATTTACAACATATTGCGCAACTGCAGGGTCTTGAGACACATGCTAACTCGCAAACTAGAGAGCTAGCCACCTAAACGGTAGCCTTCAAGTTATTTCCTTTCAACTTAAATAGCCAAAAACTTACCACTTCCACACGGATAGGGAGGATAACTATTAACAGTTATTTAACCTTTAACATGAACATGAATCAAACGTAATCATTTTTTCTGGGTACATGATACCATACAGCATCCATATCAAACTTTAAACTTTCATATCAAGGCGGGGGCCTCAAACTAGTGTCCTGCGGGCCACATTTGGACCGTGGGCCGCCTGTTAGAGACCCCTGCCATACAGCATCCATATCAAACTAACATTAAACTTTCATATCAAGGCGGGGGCCTCAAACTTGTGTCCAGTGGGCCGCATTTGGCCCGCGGGCCGCCAGTTTGACACCACTGCTCTAGCCTCACACACACACAGGTCTTGCATGTGTGTGTGAGATTAGCGGAGCCGCAGCTGCGAAACAGATGTAATCTGCCCAAAGGTTGAAATCCCCATTACGCGGTAAAACACATCCAGGTATGACCTTTGACCCCGAGCTGATGGAGTCCCGGGAGCACGGTGGCGTGGATAGGTTCATCTTCTGTGTCTCCGCGTCAGGACTTGATCTCCAAGATCAGCTGCGGCGAATAGACCGCTGTCATTATGGTGACTCGGTGAGGATATGATGGCCATATGACGGCCATATGATGGCCATATGACGGCCATATGATGGCCATATGACGGCCATATGATGGCGATATGACGGCCATATGACGGCGATATGACGGCCATATGATGGCGATATGACGGCCATATGATGGCGATATGACGGCGAACGAGGTTTTAATCCGTCGGCCGGCATTGTCGCACACGATAAACGTGTAATCCTGCACACACAAACACACGGACCATTAATCCCAGTGGATTACGGTGTTGGGAATTACAGCAGGGATTTCGGCGGTTTCTTCTTTCAGTCGTCGACATCCCCACTTGGCCCGGCCCGCCATTCCGAAGCTTTGATGAGGCACTTTCAGCTGTTTGTTTGCCCCGCAACGAGCGTCGCCCAATAGAAAGAATGTACGACACGCAGAAAAACGGGAGCCAAAGAAAAGCTGCCGAAGAGCAAGAATGGCCGTCCCGGCTTGTGATAATCTGCCACCTTCCTCCTCTCCGCCTGTTGTCTCCCTCGCAGGTCTCATTCTCTTCGGTCTTAAGTCTTGTCGCTCGCCCTTTATCTCCTCCACGCTCACCGTGCCAAGCGGCGCCTGATTGCCGGTGTAATCACTTCCATTTTAGATGATCCGATAGGAGAAAAGGCCTCCAAATCATCTTAACGCCCCTCCCGCCCCCCCCAAACTCATCCTCCAACTACTTGACGTATTTGTTCTCACTATTCTCCTTCTTTGCCGCTCAGAAAGCCAGTTGGAACAATGGCGGGGTAAGCCCATTCTGCCAATATCCGCCGCTTATTTCATGTAATGTAAGCCCTGGATTTGCCCGTGGAAGTAGATTGGGCCACAATGTGAGCACAAGTGGAGATGATGCTGCTAACTTTCTTCTAAGTGGATGCACGACACGTGTTGGTGGACGTTACGCTTCCCGTAACGACTAACTTTTAACCCTTAGGCGCAGAAGTGGGTCATAAATCACCCGCTCAGGTTGTTTTCTTCAAATATCTTTGGAATTAAATTTTTTTTATCATTTCATATTCCAGGTATTCCTAAAAAAACATGTTTTTGATGTCATGCCGTTCATATTTTTAACTTAACTTCTATACGTTTTAAGAAATTTTAAGAAATCTTCCATAAGTCAGGTCAGGTTGTTTTCTTGAAATATCTTCGTAATGAACATTTTTTTATCATTTCATATTCCAGGTATTCCTCAAAAAACATGTTTTTGATATCATGCCATTCTACCATTTATAAATTTTAAGAAATTGTAGTTTTTGTGTTACTACCCCAACCTTCCATAAGTGGGTCAAAAATGACCCGGTCAGGTTGTTTTCTTCAAATATCTTCATAATGAAAATGTTTTATCATTTCATATTCCAGGTATTCCTCAAAAAACGTGTTTTTGATATCATGCCATTCACATTTTTAACTTACCTTTTATACATTTTTTATACATTTTAAGAAAAGAATTGTTTTTGTGTTACTACCCCAACCTTCCATAAGTGGGTCAAAAATGACCCGTATGCATTTTCTATGGAATCCAATAGGAACCTTTGATTCTTATCAACTTATCAACTCCTAAATATAATACTAAATATCATACAAGTGATTATTCCGAACCAAAATGGCAAAATTGTCATAAAAAGTCATTGATTCTAGTATGGGTCATTTTTGACCCACTTATGGAAGGTTGGGGTAGTAACACAAAAACTAAAAATTCTTAAAATGTATAAAAGGTACGTTAAAAATGTGAATGGCATGATATCAAAAACATGTTTTTTGAGGAATACCTGGAATATGAAATGATTTTCATTCCGAAGATATTTCAAGAAAACAACCTGACCGGTCGGGTTAACTTGCTTAAGTTCACTTGTGACGGCTGCACTTTTGGATGAAAAAAAACCACGTTTTTTTTTTTTTTGTCTTATAACATAATGTAAGCATTCCAAGTTAGAGGTAAGATCGTCACATCTAATCAATTAGGTAATTAAGCAATTCATTCATAATGAAGTGCACTACTCGGCTAAAACCAGCGGAGGTGCTGTTGAGTCCGTCTGCTGTCGAAAGAATATTTGAGCTACAACCGTACAGATTTCTAAATTTAAATGAAAATTTAAATTTGTTAAAATTAAAAGAAAAATCGCCAATAAATTGATGGAATAAATATGATGTTAAAAATATGTCATATCTTTGTACAATGAAGTAAAACACCCGTAGAGCAACAGTGAAGATCACAGCACAGACAACAATATTGCCAGAAAAACTCCTGCAGCCATAAAACTAATACACTTGATGTTTTGTTTTCTTGTGGGTGTTTGTGTTGGAAATCACACACAAAGAAACCCCCAAGCAGCAGGCCGGGGGCCTTGCGGGCCCACTGGTGGGCCCACTGGTGGGGCCACTGGTGGGGCCGGTGGGAGTGGCGGGGGGAACAGATTACGATGGTCTCGGGGCACCGATAGATGAACCGCATGAACCAGCAGGGGCCCCCTTTCCTTTATTCATTCCCCCAGTGGACCCCCTCTACAGGTCCTGAACATGAGGCCAAGGCCGCATGATCCATATAATCAACATTTCATGAAACGCTCGTCTGATTCTCTTTTAAGTAGTAGATCTTCACTTATGGATGGATTAGCATTTAGCATCATATTTCTTACATGTGACTGTAATGATTTACGTCAGGCTCCAATTAAATCCACTTTTGTGGGGGACATTAATTCCACATTATGTTCCTGATCAATAGCTTCCTTTCAACGCGGACTCAGTTAGTGGCTTTAAACCCGTGTCGCCTTGACCGTGTTGGTCAGGACTCTCATTTATTATTGGAGGCCTTTGAGTACAAATCAATACAGACAATATGTCGCTTCAGAAGGCCGCCTGGCCGAGGGACAGCATAGAGTGGATATTATATCACAATCACACACGGGCCCGTTTGGGACTCCGAGGGGTTGGACAACCTTGGGGCAAAAATAGCACGCTTTCACTCCATTAGAATTGGAAGACATTCTAGTTTTTGTGTTACTACCCCAACCTTTTGATATCATGCATTCACATTTTTAACTTATCTTTTATACATTTTAAGAAATTCTAGTTTTTGTGTTACTACCCCAACCTTTTGATATCATGCCATTCACATTTTTAACTTATCTTTTATACATTGTAAGACATTTTAGTTTTTGTGTTACTACCCCAAACTTCCATAAGTGGGTCAAAAATGACCCGGTCAGGTTGTTTTCTTGAAATATCTTTGTCATGACATTTTTTTATCATTTCATATTCCAGATATTCCTCAAAAAACATGTTTTTGATATCATGCCATTCACATTTTTAGATTGCTGATTAGGCAACGTGAATATTACACAGGTGTTTCCTAAGGCTGGCCACAATAAAAGGCCACCCCGACATGTGCTTTTTTTACTGCATCGCCGCATCTTTTGTATGCTCATTCAATACTTGTGTGTGTTGTGTCATAAAACTGCACATTTTGGTGAAGCCTTTTGTTGTGGCCAGCCTAAAGCATACCTGTGCGATAACCTTCATGCACCACACCTGTGAGGTGGTCGGGATCCAAATAATTTTTTTCCACTGTGGTTGACTTAGATTGGCTAGTGAAGGCTACCGTTACTATGACCATAATTATCGGACATCCCTAATCATAATAAAACACAGTTCTTAATGTACTACTGTATCCTTATCACGGTGAATCGGTTCCAGACCGGACGGCGCCAAGTGAACTTCCAGAATGAAGAGACTATTTTTGTAATTAGAGCATAGAAAACCTGTTGGACTTTCTAGACGTTGTAGACAGGAAGTAATACCCCGATAGTCACCTTTACATTTTTAGTTGAAACCACATTCTGCAGGTTGTGGGATCCCTGCCCCCTGAAGAGATAATTAATCAAAACCAGATTAATGATATCGTCAGTCATGTTTGGGTTGACACGTCAACTATTGTCGAGTTGGTGGTCACTCCTGGCTCTTCTCTATCATTGACTTCTCTTCTTTGAACCAAGTTCCCCCTTGGGGGCGGACGGCACGCTTGATTTCTTGAAGAAGACCAGAACCTGAAATTACGGAAAGACTTGACAAGCTAGTCATTACAGAAAAAAAGACCGTCCTTTAAGTGTGTCAGTGCTGAGCAAGGCATCATCATCACCGCAGCGCTCTTGAGCATTAGTCTACGTTCCGTCCAACCAGTCTGTCTTTAAAATAGCCCCGCCTTAAGGACGAAGCCGGCACAAATGGGGCCGGTCTAAGCCTATATGCAAACAAAACCCGAGGAATTAAGGCGAGCGGAGGTGGCCTTGCTCGGAGTAACGACTCGGAAGGCCGAGCACATGACAAAAAAGAAGCGATGAGTTGTGATGAAGGGCGTGTTCTTTTAATTGCGTGGAACAAACCAAGCGGGACCGGGTAATGGGGTTTTAAATGCAAGCACATTTGGATGGATTGTGTAACGCCCTGTGTGGGTGTGAGGCAGGGACGAGAGAGAGCGAGCGAGCGAGAGAGAGAGAGAGAAAACGACACTGCGGGCGAGTGGGCGGTATTGTGTGGCGGGAACAAAAGGCGAAAAGTTGGCAAATGGGGGCACCTGGCAAAAAGCTTGGAACCAAACCGGCTGACTAATTAACTGCGGCGCTTTGTCAAGGAGGAGCAGACGCAACAAAAAGCTGGATAAAGATGAATTTTCTACCTCGTCCTCCTCGCTGTCAGACACACAGCAACAAATCCGGCAAATTGAAAAAGAAAATAGAAGTCGGTAGAAGGGATCAGAGGGGATAAAGCGCTGCTGCTTTAGCGGAGCGCCGGCTTTTATTCCACCAATCCCTCTTCACACGTCTTACAAGCTCGCTTTTTCACGCTTTATGAAGGAAAGTTTCCCATGAATGCGTAGTTGTTGTTTTTTTTTTAATCTGGCGTCATAGGTTGCCGAGGTAAACAGATTTACGGGAGAAAATGGCGTACGGTTAGCGTAACGTTTCTAAATGAAATAGTCATTTTCTGTGGTGTACCGCCTTGGAGATTAGCCGCCAAAAGGCTGTTGGCCAACGCACGAATTAAGTCAGATGCACGTGGACGTTAAGGTGATATTTTGCTATACAAATATACATAAGACATATTTTGTGATGATATCTTGATCACAATAGTCATGATTGAAAATAATCATACTGGAGATGCTCCATATTGACTTCTTATCAATAGCCCATGTATTCCACCACCGATACTGGCATCAAATTTCACACATAAGCACTGGTTGTAAATTATAATAGTCATTTAAAATCATTTTAATGTCATTAAAATTGAAAATCAACTATTTTAATACACTACCGCTCAAAAGTTTTTTTGTCCAGTCTGAGATCTGGCTTTTTCTTGGCAGTCCTGCCACCAAGTCCAGCATCCTGAAGTGGCCGCTTCACTGTTGATACTGACACTGGTGATTGACAGCTACTATTTAGTGCAGCTTCCAGGTCTTTATCTTAAACTACACACTCTCACATATTTGTGTAGCGTTTTTCTGTCCTTGTTAGACCCAGTTTGTGCTGCTCTCTGAAGGGAGTAGTTAACAGCATGGTAAGAGATTTTTAGATGTCTTTTCTAATCATCTATTAGCCTTCTAAAATGATGAACTTGGATTAGCAGCCATACCAGGAGATTGATGCAGAGGACTGACAGTTGTTGATAGTAGGCCTCTATGCAAAAATATACATCCTTCTTTCTAAATCATCTCATTCATTTTCATTCTTTGTAAAAATGGATAAAAAATGTTGTGAAATGGAAAAAATTGTTTGTGAAATGCCTGAAAATTTGTCTTTCTTTGGAAAACAAAGAAATTAATAAGAAAGTGATCCCAAACTTTTGAGCGGTAGTGTATGTTTTCAACAACAATTCGGACATTATATCATATTTTTATGCTGCATAAACATCCATAAAAAACAAAGTAAAACGCAATTGCTTTTCATTATGTTGTTGCGTCACACCGTGTGACTCAAGTGGGTTTTATTAGTTCCCAAATAATGAAGGAAGACATTTTAAATAGCACTTTAAAATCATACAAATGGCTTATTTGCATCCGCAAAAGCAAAAATAATAAATAATAATAAAATCATTCCAAACCACAAACAAACTGATAGCAAGCTTTGTTGCTATGCGGAGCACGGCGCCGATATCATAATCGTCGGAAAAAGCTAAACCAATGAATAACGATATTCCATATTAGCCGATAATATCGGTCGGCTGATTATTACTGGATATTGCTAGTAAGAAATGGGTAGATGAAGGTTTGATATCGGTGTGGCTGCTTGACTCTGGAGTGGATTGATTGTGTTTCCGTTATTTTTTATGGGAATAAATATTTAGAAATGTCAATAAATTCCAGGTCACTTTTAGACATTTGATCATATCTTGCGGAATGATTATGATTGTGAATATTGAACTACTAACTCCTCCTGGCATTCCACTTCTGCATCCACTCCTCTTCGACTTTTTGCCCTTTTTGTTATTTCTTTGTTCTGTTTTGACGAGCGTTTCAAAAAGTGGACCCGCTACACACTCCCTTTTTCCTCAACCAAGGTGTGTGCATGGGCGTACGCTGGCGGTGTTGAGATGAAAGAGATGGGAGTCATCACCATTCCCGCCCCGCCGCTGAGCGCGGTTCAAAACCCCCGACAAAACTGCCAGAACGCATTTGGGATCCGCCGCTGGAGTCGGCTTGCTCTCGTCGTTTACAGTCAGCCCAAAGTCCGACTTGCCTTGGCAAAATGCTCCGAGGGCGGCGAGGGAGTCTTTCTTCTCGCTTCATTGGTTTATGTGCCAGCTTTGTTTGCACCTTTCATATGTTAGGTGACCTACCTTCATGGTCTGCAATGACTTTTTCTCTTTCCCAATGGAATCTTTCCCAATGACCTTTCCGAAAACAATGGTATCCATGGAAAGGAATATTCCAATCTCTTGTCTCCATGCGCCGCTATAATCAACCAGAATAGTCAATGGGGCATGCCCAGTAAAACGTAAACACCAACATCACGTGATACCGACTTCCTCCAGTTTTTCTTCCACTTGTTGGAATAACTCCGTATTGCCAGTTTTTCCTTCGTCCAGTCTTGGAATTTAGTTGGAATCCAAAACAAACTTTCCTTAGCAGTCCAGTGCCGATTGCTGGCCTCCATTTTTAAAAGTGAAGAACGTCTGGAGCTGCGTGTTACGTCATATCTCAGCATTGGCTGAAAGAACGCACCCGGGATCAATTTAAACAGGAAAAGATAACTTTTAATCTTTCTAATATTTTATAATTAAACTTGGGACATTTTTTATATGGATATATATCTTTTTTTTAATTAAAGTTATATATTTTTTATATGTTTTATATAAGTTTTATATATATATATTTCATTGATGTTTTTATTAAAATATTAAAAATATATAATATAATATATAATAATAATATATAATATATAATTTTTTTTATTGATATATAAAAATTATATATTCTTTTAAGTTTTATATATTTTATATAAGTTTTATATATATTTAATTGAAGTTTTTATTAAAATTTAAAAATATTTTTTATTGATATAATATATATATATATATATATATATATATATATTATATATATATATTATATATATATATATATATTATATATATATATATATATATATATATATATATATATATATATATATATTATATTTGAATAAAAGTGTACTTGTGAATGGCGTATAGAAGTGTTTAGATTCTGTTCCACAAATGCCTTGCCTGATTTCTGTTTAATTAAAGTTTTTATGAAAATAGAATATGTATATATATTTCATTTTTTCAAGTTTTTATAAAATATAAAAAATATTTATTTTTATTACTATATTAAAAAATATATATACATATATTTCATTGAAGTGAAGTTTTGACTAAAAGTGTACTTGTGAATGGCGTATAGAAGGGTTTAGATTGTGTTCCACAGATGGCGCTAATGCACACCAAAGCTGCTTGCCAACCGCCAATAAACAACAGAAGAAGAAGAAGAAGAACGCAGTCTGACAACTTTCCGTTTGAGCGGGTACAAGATACCTCAATGGGATTGGGGAAAGGAATATTCCACCCCTGGGAATCCCATGATATATTCATTGGGATTGGCACTTTTCTTTGGGAATGAGGTGTATACAAAGGTTACATTCTTTCCCTTTGAGCAAATAACACCAATGGAATTGGAATATTTGGCTCCATGTATACGTGGATATTGTCATATTTAATAATCATAATGTGAGGGTTGTTGGGATTTCCAGTAGTGAATGAAGTGATATCAGAATCCTACATCTGGACCTTGACCTGTGACTGGATGAACTCTTTAGGAAGGACTTTGTCCATCCTTTTGTTGGATGAATCCAGCAGAACCTTGGAAGTCAACAATTGGAATTGTCCTCGACCCAGGTCTTCCTCTCTTTTTGGACTAAACCGATTTCAAGGGTAAATGACCTTTGCCACTTTCCATACGCGACCAGACCTCAACCTCATTGAGGTTTCCCATTAGAATGTCCAACTCCGCCCGTCATCAATCAAGATGTTGGCCAAGCGCCTGCTATTCTTTAGCAAGGGAACTTTGGTCTTGTGATATTTAGGCCAAAGGATGTAGAGCCATGCCTCTTTGGACCGTGGATGTAAAGGCTTTGCCGTGCCGCTTTAACCAATTTCTCTGGGAGGCTTGGCACCGTCACAAAAGCATCAGTGGGTGAGAGCGCACCTCGTCAACAAGCGAGAAAGGCGGGGGGGGAGCGCACCTCGTCAACAAGCGAGAAAGGCGGGGGGTGTTTGGCTTGGCTTGGCTTGGCTCCAGTTGTGGTGCGAGAGAGGAATGGTCTCCTGGTCTGCCTGCATTTCCACGTAGAGACGGGAGAGAATGAAAGGCCCGGGTGAAGGGGGTGGAATGACAGTTTAGTGGGAAACCTTTTTTGGCTCCGTCCTTCAGGTGTGAAGTATTGTTATTACACAATGCAGTGGATCCCCCACACAGTCACCATTTACCATTCACACGTTAGTTAAAAAAAACACACAACTCATTGGTGCTGGGTAATAAATACAAGCTAATGCAGGTAAGCTATGCAGCATACGTGTACCATTGTTTACCAAAAATGGAAAGTTCTTACATGTTTAGGCCTTGATGCTTCACTGATGGATGTTTTCCCATCAAGCTTTAAGATTTCACACTCCTTTCCACTGTCTCCGACAGAAACGCAAAAGTAGACAAATGTTCATTTATCCTCGTCATTCATCATTTATGCATTTCAAATAGTTTTCTGCATGTAAAACTAGAATTCTTTTTTATTTTTATTTGATTTTATTTCATTTTTATTTTTATTTTTATTTTATTTTATTTTATTTTATTTTATTTTATTTTATTTTATTTTTATTTTATTTTTATTTTATTTTTATTTTATTTTTATTTTATTTTTATTTTATTTTTATTTTATTTTTATTTTATTTTTATTTTATTTTTATTTTATTTTTATTTTATTTTATTTTATTTTATTTTTATTTTATTTTTATTTTATTTTTATTTTATTTTTATTTTATTTTTATTTTATTTTTATTTTATTTTTATTTTATTTTTATTTTATTTTTATTTTATTTTTATTTTATTTTTATTTTATTTTTATTTTATTTTTATTTTATTTTTATTTTATTTTTATTTTATTTTTATTTTATTTTTTTCTATATATAAAATATATTTTTTTTTAATTCATCATTTATGCATATGCATTTCAAATAGTTTTCTGCATGTAAAACTAGAATACTTTTGGCTTTTCACTGGACTTACATTAGAGTCAGACCTTTTGGAATGAATTAATGACGCTAACCAAGGTTTCACTGTTGTGCAAAACTGGTGGAAAAAAAATCTGAAAAATTGTTTTAATTCATCATTTATTTCAAATAGTTTTCTGCATGTAAAACTAGAATTCTAAAACGTGTATAGTGTTTACATTTTTGGCTTTTCACTGGACTTCATTGATGCTAACCAAGGTTTCACTGTGGTACAAAACTGGAAAACAAATTCTGAAAAATTGTTTGAATTCATCATTTATGCGTATGCATTTCAAATAGTTTTCTGCATGTAAAACTAGAATTCTAAAATGTGTATAGTGTTTACATTTTTGGCTTTTCACTGGACTTACATTAGAGTCAGACCTTTTGGAATGAATTAATGACGCTAACCAAGGTTTCACTGGAGTACAAAACTGGGAAAAAAATCAGAAAAATATTTTTCAAACATAGCATGAGTGAAGGAGCGGCCATTTAATAAACGTGATCGCTGCTGTCTGGTGTCACGAATGCTAACCACCACCTTGCAACTCAACTCCACATCACACTCGCAATAATCCCCAAAATGAGGAAAATTGAAGTCATCTTGCTGTGTTGTAACCCATCGGAGCCCCGCCCGGACCGGCGGTGGCGGTGGTGACCGGTCTCGTCGTGAAACGTCGGTAATCTCCGCGCCGGCATGTTAATTTCCAAGTGAAAAGGGGCAGCTCCCTTTTGATCCCAGAAAAGGCTGGCGAATATTCAGCACGCTGCAGATGTTCATGAATAATGTCCGCGGCCAAACCCCTGGCTGAGGGAGCGGGGGGGGGACGGAGGGGGGGTGGCGAGGCCAGATGAATTACACGTAGGGGGGATCTGACAGGCGGCGTGGAGCTTTGTGATCATTCCAAAGTTCTAATAATCTCTCTCACCTTCTCCATCTCCCCGGTAATGAAAGAGAATAGGTGATTGCACCTCAGGCCATGTTCGCCGCCGTAATGACTCCTCCGAAGGCGGCGAGCCGGCCCAGCAAAAGATGAACTTTGAATGAGCGCCGCTGATTGGCCCTGACAGACTGATGGACCGCGACACCCGTTCTTGCCGCCAAAACAGACGTCGTGCTAATTGATTATCAATATTTGAAGCAAAGCCATGAAAATAAGCATTAAGAGACGAGTAGGCAAAGGGAGGGAGGCGGGAGAGATCTTCATGGGGGGGGGGGGGTACATTGGGGGGGGGGGGGGTGTCATTTGTCCAATCTCCCTCTGCTTTCGCTCTCTCTCCCTCTGTCTCTCTTTGCGTTTCAATAAAGTCTCTCTCCTCCTGCCAGTTTGACATTGGAGCTTTATCAGCCTTTACAAAAGTCGTAATTACAATTACAAAAGTCGTAATAAAGCAGTAATAAAGTAGCAAAGTGTGTAAAAACAAATCAATTCATTAGTTCTTTGTCAAAAACATGATGTGTCAAATGTGTCAAAATGTTGGGGAATCTAAGTGAAAATAATGAACAACATAAAACAAAGTGATTATTTAAATACATTTTATTTAAATTCATTTCAAAATAATAAATAAATCATTTCTCATTAATAGTAATAATAAGAAAATAATCTGAGATAAATATTGCTAAATTGTATACATATAAAATAATCGAATCCAGACAAGATTTGACAGCAATTTAGACCTAATACAGTAAATCCTAATCCGTGTGTTCAGATCTTAATCCATCTCAGATTACCAATATTATAAACGTGGTTTCTTCCTGGAACTTCAGAAACAAAATAGAGCATCTGTTCCTATAATGTCATGACACAAAGTGGCAATATAAATGAATGCTTAATAACATACCAGATGTTCTGGACTATAAGTCGCTGCGGAGTATAAGTCGCAAAAGGCCAAAAATGCATAATCAGGTAGAAAAAAACATACATAAGTCACACTGGAGTATAAGTTGCACAAGGCCAAAAATGCATAATTAGGTAGAAAAAAACATACATAAGTCGCTGTGGAGTGTAAGTCGCACAAGGCCAAAAATGCATAATCAGGTAAAAAAAACATACATAAGTCACACTGGAGTATAAGTCGCAAAAGGCCAAAAATGCATAATCAGGTAGAAAAAAACATACATAAGTCACACTGGAGTATAAGTCGCACAAGGCCAAAAATGCATAATCAGGTAGAAAAAAAAATACATAAGTCGCTGCGGAGTATAAGTCGCATAAGACCAAAAATGCATAATCAGGTCGAAAAAAAAATACATAAGTCGCACTGGAGTATAAGTCATACAAGGCCAAAAATGCATAATCAGGTAAAAAAAAAAACATACATAAGTCACACTGGAGTATAAGTTGCACAAGGCCAAAAATGCATAATTAGGTAGAAAAAAACATACATAAGTCGCTGTGGAGTGTAAGTCGCACAAGGCCAAAAATGCATAATCAGGTAAAAAAAACATACATAAGTCGCACTGGAGTATAAGTCGCACAAGGCCAAAAATGCATAATCAGGTAAAAAAAAAAAACATACATAAGTCGCTGCAGAGTATAAGTCGTAGGAACAGCCACCTTATGGAAAAAAAGTGCGACTTATAGTCTGGAAAATATGGTAGTTAGGGAAAGAAAGCGGACCAGTTTTGGTTCCAAATCCACCCTTTTATGAAAGAATGTTTTATTTCCTGTTTGAACGTTGAATGTGTTCACCCAAACGCTTCCATGACCTCCACACCTAAAAAAAGGGCAGTCGGTCCACGGCGAAGACCACCAAGCCGGTGTTGTTGCGGTGTGTGTTTGTTCCTGTAATGTGGTCAGTTGCGCTGAGCCCCCCCCCCCCCCCCCCCCAAGAGCCTCTCCTGCCTTTTCTCTTCTTCTAAGTGGCCGCCCCCCCCCTCGCCCCTTCTTCTTCTCAGCCTCCTTGTGTCATATTATGGCGATTAGCTGCCCCACTTTACCTTTCATGTGCGTCCGATTGTGATGGTCTTAGCCCCCCCCCCCCACTGCCGCCACACAAGACACACACTCAGCGCTGTGCCCTCACAATGGGATCCAACAGGCTTTCAGCAGGGAGAGTTTGCCTTATTCTCCCCCATTCAACACTGCAATCAAACGCCCCCCCCCCCCCCCCTGAATAAGTAAACACTAAAACTGCAATGCTCATTCTAAGTTTTCTCTTGTAGTTTCATGCCATTAAAATAATAAAGCTCATATTGGATCTCTTTTTGTTAAGAAACGTTCATAATCATCCACATTAGGATGCCGAGTGGGGTACTTTGTGGTCATCTCCACCCATGCAGTTTTAGCTTAGTGTAACCTGACAAATACAAATCTATTTTATTTTTCTACAATTTGACAGCCGAGCTTAAAAGCCAAACGATATCTTGTTTACTCCCAAGTCGGGAAGGATCGGAGGACACGGAGAACGAGGCTAACATCACAGCTAGCCGAGCCGCCTCACGTCAGGTTGATGTGGTGGAGTAAACACATGGTTGAAGGCTGCGTGGCCGCATCTTCTTGACCTTTGGCTTGTGCTTCTTGGTCAAGAAAGACATTTTAAAAACTCTTATTTGGGCCTGGACATAGACTATAAGGGTGTTATTTCATTTCATAATGGTTAAAAAAAACTACAAAAATATTCCATTTACAAATTGTAAAACCTACTTTGTGAAAATTCACTTATCACGGTTGGGTGTGGAAACAATTAACAGTGATAAACGAGGGAAGCCTATTTTATAGATTTATTACCTATAATATTTCCACAATGTATTTCTGATATATACTTTTACTGGTTGTAGAGTGTTTGGACTGTACTGTATTAGAGGTGATGGATTGGGGGGGGGGGGCATCATTACATCATCATTGAATTTGCATAATTGGCCTGTAACTGTGATGGACGCTGTAGGCGAGAGGAATAGCGTTGTGATGTCGTGATGATATGTAGTACTCTACACCGGTCACTAGGTGTCAGTAGTGTCACTGTAATGTTTGGTGAGACACACAAGCACCAGACTCAAGGCTTTTTATTGCAGATTCCTCCATTTTTACTACATTTTAAAATGGTCTGGTTTTTTGGCCCTTTGTATTGAGTTGTGGACTCCTATAGAGCAGCTACACACAATAACCAAGCTTGAGTGGGTTAACTTTAGGGGATTCTCATTTTGACCGTTTTTTTTTCTCCAGTATACCAGCATAAAAACAATGTCCAGACATGTGACGTGAATTCAATATTCAATTTATGAATATGATTCTTTTGAGGTTGATTTGAGCATTTTTGTAAATAGAAATGGAGGGGTATAGTGACAAAAAAAGGCCTCCATGCCCACACCAAAAGTATTAAAAGCAACATTTTCATGGATGAGGAAGCCTAAGAAGGTAACCAAGACATGACAAGCTAATTTGATGCTAACTTATTGTTTTTAGTGGATTTTATAGCTCATTTAATACACGACCCGTTAGCATAAGAGATGCTAGCAGAAAGCTAACACAGAGGAAGGCTAAAACAAGACGATCACAATAAGCATCTTTAAACCAAAAATCCTGCAAGCTGACCTTTGCACGTGTAGCATCAAACTTGCTTCTGGTAGCAACGTGGAAGCACGCCAAGCACGCCAAGCACGCCAAGCACGCCAAGCACGCCAAGCACGCCTAGCACGCCTAGCACGCCACGTTTTGAAACAGGTAGTCTGGCCAAGCATAAGAGCCAAATATGTTCCTTGTACCTTTTTATGTTTTTAATAACGGAGGGGAGCAGACCATCCAGTCTAAGGAGCGACTAAAACAGATGCCAAGAAGGAAAAGAGCGGTTTTGAAGAGAAAAGGGAAGATTTAAAGGACATAAATGAAATAAGAGATAAAAAAAATCAGCATAACAAAGAGGAAGTAGCGTGTGGAAACGGGGGTTGAAGTGGAGGGTGAGATGTCACGGCGAGGCCGCGGGATGCTTTAATATTTCACCAAGTGATGCCTGCATTATGGATTTGCTCTGATTGCCCTCCCAAGACCCGCGTTTGCACTTAGCAAAGTTCTCCTAGCACAACTTCAGCCTGGATGTGAAAGGCGTCCACGCCCTCCCCGGCACGCCAATTAAAGACGCGCACACACATAAGACGCTCCGTTGTTTTCATATCGTGGGTGAGCCTACAAGGGCCGTTTACACACCGGGTTTCCATACTGCCGCTTCCAGCTTGAACTGGTTTTGACCTGGTGGCGATATTATGGAAGCTTTGTTGTTAGCTTTTCGCCTCGGGCTTCTTTGACGTTTGTGTGTATGTGTGTAGTTTGTGTGTAGCTTGTGTGTAGCTTGTGTGTTGTTTGCGTGTTGTTTGCGTGTTGTGTGATGCTCGGTCCTCCGAGTAACTTTCCTCTCTGATCCGTCCGACCGCTGGAGGCCTCTTTGCTCCTCCCTACTTTTGCCTCCGCTTGTCCTCATTGGCCCCACGTCCACGGCCGCCGTGCATCTCAGGTCAGGGGCTGCCGGTTCTGGTCTAAAGTGCAGGTTCAAGTCCCGGGCACCGAGACACCCACTCACATGTAAACCCTGAACCCGTTTGCTTTTGGTGATGGTACCTGCTCTCAACCTCTGACCTCCTGGTGCACCTGAAGGAAAAGAAGAGAGCAACATTTGGAAATCTTAGCTAACATATGTATAAATTTTACCTCCATATTTCCTCAAATGGTAGCAGTTATGTGCGATAACCGGGTGGAAGGGGAGTGAACTATTTGACTGTATTGAACCAATCCCAGTCTATATTTTATCATGCCATCGTTACCACTGAAAAGCCATGTTTTGTGGAAATTGAAGCGCAAAACTTTATTTTTCTTGCAAATATTAACTTGCACTCTTCGCTACGTGAGACATGAAAGACCCGTCTCGCAATCACAACAGGAAGTTGAAAACAAAACCCGTCCCTTGCGCCCAACCCCTCCCCTTTCGATCGTTCCAGGGTGAATTATGTCCCAGTAACTTACCACTACAAAATATATTTTTTTGGTAATGGTAATGGTAATGGTAATGGTAATGGTTTAATTTCATTAGAACATGCATCAGATTCCAATTGAGTGCATCCCATAATCAGTTCCCAGTTCCACATGTCCAAAAGGAGTAGGAAGAAGCAAAGCTTATTAAATCCTACCCCTCCATCTGGTACTTTTACAATCACTAACTCTTACATTTGTTCACTTCCTGCTTTCCTAATATAATGGAAGTTATTTATTAATTCATTTTAATTTTAATTTACATTTGTTCACTTCCCGCTTTCCTAATATAATTGAAGTTATTTATTTATTAATTAATTTTACTTTTAATTTACATTTGTTCACTTCCTGCTTTCCTAATATAATTTAAGTTATTTATTTATTTATTTATTTTAATTTTAATTTGTTCACTTCCTGCTTTCCTAATATAGTTTAAGTGTATTTTTTTAATGTTTTTTTATTTAAAAAAAATATTTTATTTTTCTCACATAACGAAGTACTCGGTGATATGAGCATCCAATGCCACCTTTTTAATTGTGTATTCATGTTGGGAAGTTGAGGTCAGCGTGTTTTATTCAGCCATCTCTATTTTTTTTTTTATTTTATGAGATGTTTAAGTGTGAAATATCTTATTCTTTGATGTACGTATATACATATGTATATCTATGTATATCTATATATATATATCCTGATGATGAGCGGATAAAACCTTCAGTATGCGTTCCAGCCAGGCCAGGCTGAAGCCTCCCAGTCATGTTGCCTGTGTAGTGTGCCACCTAGCGGCTGTAGTGAGTGTTACCACAGAGTGGTGGTGGTGTGCATTTGGACGCTTCCAGAAGATCTTCTGTTGACTCGGTGGATGATACTCGTGTTGGAGATAGTTTAGAAGTATTTTACTCATGTTCAATGCACTCTTTTTTATTTTTCTTATCTTTTGTTGTTTGTTGCTCCCCTGACTGAAAGGACATTTTTCCAATGGCGGCGCCCGGCGTCTAATATAATGTTTGTCGTTGGCCGTGAGGTTGATTTATCCGGCTTCCTCTGGCGCTTTTCGCTTTGATTGGCGGCCCACGACACCCACCGCCGCCAGCCACCCGCCACACACGCTCAAACCGGCTGTTGTGCCCACCGTCGGTAGTCATGTACGCCAACACGCGGCCTTTTGCGTTCAGACACGGAGACGCCAACACGCGGGCTAAGTGAATAACTGTGGAGCTGACCTCAGCAGGCTGCTTTTCACATGTGGTATCGACTTGTTGGCAAAAACGTGGGCTGGATGCTCTCTTGTTGTTCACTCGCCTCGCCGAGTCTAGAATGTCTTTTCTAATGTATCGTCCCCATCTTCTTATTAATAACTCAGCTTTACCTCTAATTGCTTATCTGCACATAAACGTATTAACCCCGCGCTGTGTTTGCGGTCCCAGGGGGCCCCCCTCCCTTCACGACAAGCCTCACCGACGTCCAATGAATAGTCCCTCTCGGCGCGGTAATAGGGAATCAGCATCGCGGCGGCGAGCATTGGCAGCGTGTAAAGAGATAAATCAGATCGGGGTTCTTGCTTTGCCAGTTTATTGAATCTAAATTGCCAGCGCGTGCGTGGCCCCCGCCGGCCCCCGCACGGCCCATCCATCTCCTGGCTGATAATGGCCCCATTCCACCTGGTGGGAGCGTTATTACATCCCCCACGCTCCGACCAGACCTTGCTAATCCTGCCGAGGGAAGAGGAGCGGAGAAAGGAGCAAAAAGCAGGAGTTTGGGAATCATGGCAATCTGCCTTTTTCACTCCCGCTCACATTTCGGGTGCCCCCGAGCTGCGATTAGACATGGCCTAATGAGGACAAGCTCCTCCCCTTTCGGAGACCAAATGAAGTGAAATGTCTCCTGTCCCGCACCGTTGATGACCTACTTTCATCAACGTCCATCATGGAATGACCTCATCATCAACTAAAGATTCTTTCATGGGTGCAGCCATCTTCCCTCCTTTTGTTTTGCACGTGTAGTCATGACCAGCGGTTCTTAACTGGTGGGGGGGGGGGTGCACGATATAACGATTACTGCTTCTCAAGTGTACTTTGTACACACGTGGAGGTAATACCTGTATATTTGTACTATGAACAAAGCTAAACAATAACTACAAACAACTACATTTGAAACACTTCTATGCTAGGACTACGTTAGCGTTAGCATAGCATTTGAGTATGTGGAATCAAACTATGGAATGGATTGAGTAAGGAAATCAAACAATGCACAACGATGAGCCAATTCAAGAAACAATACAAGCAGTTGATGTTTGCTAAATCCAAGGATGAAGAGTCTTGAACCAGTCATGATGTGCTATATATATAACTATATTGACACGCACTATGGTACACATTATGGCATTGGATGCTCATATCACACAGTACTTCTCTACGTGGCAAAAATTTAATTTTACAATTTGTAAAAAAAACAAAAACAAAAACTTAAAACTATATTAGGAAAGCTGGAAGTTGACAAAAATAAAATAAAAAAAAATAAAAATCATAAAAAAATATTTTGACAAACTATATTAGGAAAGCAGGAAGTGAACAAATGTTAAAATAAAATAAACAACACCCATTATGTCATTGTATGGTCATATCACCTCGTACTTCGGTACGTGACAAAAAAATTTAAAAAATAATAAAATTAAACCATATTAGGAAAGCAGGAAGTGAACAAATGTACAAATGCGTGTCTCTTGTATGTCTCTTTTGTCCATGCGGTGTTAGTTTTTGCAGATAATCTGGTGTTGTAATTTAACGCCATCCCCGGCTCGGCGGACGGGTTGACTTTCATTGTTTTGAAGGGGGCTGCGGGCCCCCCCGCGAGGCCAGCACAACTGATGAGAGATGGATAAACAGTTTGATTTGCTGCTACGGCCCCCAGGCACGATGTACTGCAGAGAAGAGCGAGGGGAGGAACACGAGGAGGGGTGGGTGGAGGGCAAAAACAGAAGGAGAGCGGATGAGAGAGGCTTTTGGCGCACGGATGAAGGGATGGAGGGATGGAGGTGGAGGACAGACCATGTTTTTCTCTCTTGTTTGCTTGTCCCTCCTCAGTTGTCAGTTCTTCCTTTTTCCTGTCCGCCCGTACCCCCCCCCTTTCTCTCCCGCATCACACCGCTAATACGGCTCGTCTCTTTCCTGCATCCCCGTAGCCCCGAGCAAGGCACACACAGGTGTTCTCACGCTAACGTGCAACTCTGCATGCAAAATCACTTCTTGTCTACGATGAAAGTGAAAGTGAAAGGCGAATGGATGAATACCAGGTAGCACGACAGTACTCCCCCCGGCTGAGACTGGAGATAATTATTTTTGCACTCCAACAAAACAACATAAAAGCTTCTTTACGTTACGTCTTCATCGTGGACGTTTTACTCGTGTCAAATAAGTCTCGGAGGTCCACGGAGTCTCAAGTAGACCTGTCACGTTAACTAATTATGCCCGACTACAAATTATTGTCGTTAGCCACGTTTACATGACGAGTTTTTCTCTTTCCCAATGACCTTTCCGAAATCGATGGTGTACATGGAAAGGAATATTCCAATCTCTTGTCTACATGCGCCGCTATAATCAACCAGAATAGTCAATGGGGCATGCCCAGTAAAACGTAAACACCAACATCACGTGATACCGACTTCCTCCAGTTTTTCTTCCACTTGTTGGAATAACTCCGTATTGCCAGTTTTTCCTTCGTCCAGTCTTGGAATTTAGTTGTCAAAAACGAAAAAAAACTTTTGCTAATAGAACGCACCCGGGAACAGGAAAAGATAAAGTTATTTTATAATGAAAAATTTTGTATATAGATATATATATATTTTTAATTAAAGTTTTTATTAAAATAGAAAATATATACATATATTTTATTAAAGTTTTTATTAAAATATAAATATTTATTTATTTTATTTTTTAAAAAAATTATGATTTACTAAAATATACATTTATTTATTGATTTATTATTTGACTAAAAGTGTACTTGTGATTGGCGTATAGAAGGGTTTAGATTGTGTTCCACAGATGGCGCTAATGCACACCAAAGCTGCTTGCCAACCGCCAATAAACAACAGAAGAAGAAGAAGAACGCAGTCTGACAACTTTCCGTTTGAGCGGGTACAAGATACCTCAATGGGATTGGGGAAAGGAATATTCCACCCCTGGGAATCCCATGATATATTCATTGGGATTGGCACTTTTCTTTGGGAATGAGGTGTATACAAAGGTTACATTCTTTCCCTTTGAGCAAATAACACCAATGGAATTGGAATATTTGCCTCCATGTATACGTGGATAGTAATCCAAAAATTTTTTTGATGATTTTTGTCATCAGTTATATGGCATAAAAATGAGAAATAAACATTTCTCAATAGTATATATAACATTGTAACTGGAATGTCAAAAGCTTTTAAATCCATTCAACCAACAACATAGTAAAGATGATAAAGATGGAATAAATCAGAAGTAGAAGATGAGTCTTTGTTTCGGTAAGTAGCATATCTATATAGTACTAGAACATAATATTCTGTGTGCCTTGAACGATGTGTCAAAATGGTCAAAAATGTCCGGTACTGCGAGGGTACGACTAGAATTGAATGACTTATTGACTTATTTACAACCATCACTCATGCACACATTTCTGTTTTTACATCATGGAAAAGACATTTTCAATTTGATTATTTCTGCTTCAAATATTTCCCATGTGGAAAAACGATTGCTAAATTAGAAGCAGCATATTGGACATTGTTAGCTAAGAAAGCTAAATTGCTTTAAGCATTCACACACACACACACACACACACACACACACACACACAGCTACACACTTGGGGTGAAGGAAGTAGCCGAGGGTTCAGTCACCCGTGTAGAGTCATTGTTAGTAAAGATGCGGAACCTCCAGACTTAACCGGCCGTAACAGCAGTGTGACGGCTTCTTTGTCTACGCCAATTAGTGAACAAAACCGGCAGCGTAGTCGCGGAGATTCCACCTCACCCTGTGGCCTCACACACACACATATATTTATATATATATATATATACATATATAGATATAGGCTGTGTGTGTTTTTATGTACCATATTTGCTTGGCAGCTATACAACAATTGACTTGCAATGATGCATTTACACAAAAACAACACTTATTGTTGTAAAAGTGCAACAATCCCAACAGTCCCACTCCCACTCCCACAGCAGTGCCCTAATGCATACATTTAGTATATGCGCTACACCCACTCTCACACTGCTAACTTCCCCCCCTCGCTAAGTTTCAACTCATTAAGTGTAATCATATTGCAGACTCCATTTTACATAACTCACTCATCAAACGGCGACATGGCAATAACACCCAATGGCTCCGCCGAGGCCCGGCGCCGCAAAATAAATGACGCACCGCTAACGGAAATGTAATTAATTTACAGGCAGGTATTGATAGCCCTGCCATGCGCGGCAGTATATATTCCTTTAATGTTGCTTAACGTCTTGATGATTGTTTTTTCCTGATTTGGTTTGCCATGGAGAAACAACATGGAGAAACAACATGGAGAAACAACATGGAGATAAAACAGCTCATAAAGAGAGATGATTTTCAATTGCCCCGGACGAGTGTTTACTCCTGCTAGCCGGGCTTTTCTTTCTTTTATCAAGCGTTTCATTATGCCCACGTGATAAAGACCTGTCACGGACGCAGGCGTCGAGGACAGGAAAACGCTTCCTGCCTGCGTGACGATGATTTCCACACACTGGAATCCACGTTTAGATAAAACAGAAAGTGTGTCTGTAATTATATACTGCAATGATGTCGTTAATATTACTGAAAAACCACTATGGAACACGATAACGCATTTTTATTTTATTACCAACGACCCCTCATTTATTGCCGTTAATTGGTTCCAGTCTCACCCAACAATTACTGACACCTAGTGGCCAATATAGAATACTACAGTCACAATTTCAATTGTCTTGAATGCCTGATAGAGTATTTGTACTTGAGTTCATTTATCCATTCATCTGGCCTTAATTACAGGGTCTCTTTCTGTACTTCTGTGATTCTGTACTGGAATGCATTATTATCTATAAATATATACGCTATATAAGATTTTGAATTCTTCAACTGTTCTAATTCTGCTTTGTTCTTTTTTTTATTTTTAGCCAAGACAGATGAAGTTCTCAAGGCCAAACTAGGCAAGCTAGAGGAAGAGGCCCGAAGAAAGTTGGAAACTGGTGAGTTTTGGGATGTGTGGGTTTTATAGTGAACGATGAAGGAAAGCATAAAAAAACTATTTCATATATTATCATTTTTAAACATTTTTAAACTTTAAAAAATTAAAGTTTCTCCCTTAAACATAAAAAAATTAATATATTGTGATATTTCCATCAGATTTTATTAATTTATCATTATTATTATTATTATTATTATTATTATTATTATTATATACACTTGGATACAAGTACAACATAACAATAATTATTTATTTATTATAATAATAATTTGTGTAATTATAAATTAGCAGTATGTAATTATAATTTATGTTCTACTTGTATCCACGTGCATATAATTATTATTAGTATTAGTATTATTGTTATTATATGCACATACAAATATTATAATAATTATTATTTAATATAATATAATTTATAATAATAATAATTATGCAGTTGGATACAAGTAGAACATAATAATAATAATAATAATAACAACTATTGTTATTATTGAATTTATTGTTATTATTGTAATTTATTTATACATAAAATATTATTTTATTTATTATTATTATTAAATTATATGTATATTATTATTATTATGTTCTACTGCTATCCAAGTGCATACAATAAAAAAATAATAATAATAATAGGGGGACTTTGCCCATCATTCCCAATCCGTATGTGAAACAAATATTTCTTTCCCCTTTCAACGGAGAGAAACGAGTTAGTATATGGTACTACCACATCATGGGTGGTACCTATTTTCACCCTAAAGTCCTAACAAAAAAAAAACCTCCCCAAAACAGCAATAATGTTCCATTCACATCACTGACTTGTATGAACCAAGCTATGGCGATATTGTTATTGGAGCAGCTAACATGAAAAACTACAATTATCCGGCCAAGTAGCACTCGATGCTAACCGCTAGTCTCAGCGTCACTCACAGTGTGATGCCTAGCTCTCAACTTTACTACGAAGACTCACCAAGATGCTCGTTTTTTTAACCTGAGAACTTTAGCACACGTCTTGTGCTGGAAGATACAGCCATCCCAGTGAGAGTGTCGTGGCTGCATCTGTGCTGCTGTTGTTAACGACAGTAACGTAAACTCCTTGTATATGTGAAAACAATGCGCCGAGGAAAGAAGTTTTGGTCATGTTTTAAATATATACAGCATCAAATATATTAGAGTATTAAATATAATATTTTTTTTTAGAGGGCTTCGTCATCAAAATAGGTCCCTCCCTAAGATGTGTCTTGTTAGCTAACTCATACGAACAAACTTGTTTTATGTTGTTAGAATGCACAGAAAAAGTCAAGAAATACGTGTCGATGCTTTGGAATGATGGGCAGAATTCCAGAAAAAGTCAAGAAATACGTGTCGATGCTTTGGAATGATGGGCAGAATTCCAGAAAAAGTCAAGAAATACGTGTCGATGCTTTGGAATGATGGGCAGAATTCCAGAAAAAGTCAAGAAATGCGTGTCGATGCTTTGGAATGATGGGCAGAATTCCAGAAAAAGTCAAGAAATACGTGTCGATGCTTTGGAATGATGGGCAGAATTCCAGAAAAAGCTCAAATGTGGAGCCTCGTATTTACATGTTCTCTACATATTAACTCACATATGTCTGTTTTCATTAGGACGCACACAATTTGCATTAAAAAATGCATGAACGTATCCTGCCAGATGTGTTCCCCCCCCACGGCCACAGACATACGTAGCATACATACACGCAGCTCAATAGACATGGAAGAGGGATTTCCAGCGGTTATGCTGGCGATAATAAAAATCCTGAGGTAGAATAATGAGGCGGGTCCTTGTTCTTCTGACCAGGGCGCCATATAAATGACAACGTGTGCATGTGTCTTGCAGTAGTAGTAGAATCATTTGCTGTAGTGTGGGTGGGTTTTTATATATATATATATGATATATATATGTATATGATATATATATATATGGCTGGACTGGCTCATGTGGCTTTTGTGTATTTTTTGCGTGCTTGCATGGAGGAGGAATGGCAATGTGACCTTTAAAGATAGCTGACCTTTTGGCCAAATGAAAGTGCGGCCATCAGAAACTAATAAGCCTTGCACTCGTGCTTTGGTCCCCAGCTCTGGCTGGAATGGATTCCGTTTTTCTTCTCCTTTCAGTGCAGTAATATTCATCCGCAGAGGTGACAATCACGCCAGGTACTTCTCTCTCTCTGCTGATGCTCCTTTGCATCATGTTTGCACCTTTGTCTGCTCCTTGTGGATGTGGTGCTCTAAAACGGAGACTAAGAGACTTGCTCGGGACAACACTGTGGGAGTTGCGTTCGAGAATCGCCAGCGAATGGCAAACAGCCGTGAGTCATTGAGACCCCAATAAAAACTGATTTCAGATCCACATTTGCAATCGAAGTGACGGTTTGAATTATTTGATTAGATATTCATCTCCAAAAGCTTCCCCTTCTCGCTATAATTTCCATTGTTGAGTCCCGACTCAAACAAACAAGCATAATGCAAAATGTATAATCCAGGTTTATAATCTATAGGCACTCACCGCTCATCAATAATAATAATAATGTAATGTGATCGATAAACAGATGAACTCTAAGTCACGATGGTGCTTTCAGGGTCCGCCCAGCAAAGTGCCAAAGCATAAAGACTAAACATGTACTTGTAATGTGTGCTGTACATTTTCCCTGTTATCACATTCATATTCATAAACTATTACGGAGGTACGGTGAATGAGTTGTGCTTTTTGGAGGGAAAAAAAATCATATTTTTGGGGAAAAAAAAAAAATTTGACCAAGAAACCAAGAATTTCACTAATTGCAGTTATTACAATTAAAACATAACAATTATTAAATGTTATACAGGATTAAAGTCGGAATATCAAGTGGTTCTAAAAATGTTCTTTTTCTTTTATTATTGCAAATGTTTTCTCTCAACACTTATTTTTGTTCCCACTTTGAAGTACTTGAAAATCCCAAAATTTTCACGTAAAATTTCACGAAAAAAATCCTATTTTTGGACCAAAAAAAAAGGTTTGACCAAGAAACCAATAATTTCACTCATTCACTGCACTTTGCGTAGCAATTATTACAATTAAAACATAACAATTACTAAATGTTATACAAGATTAAAGTCGGAATATCAAGTAATCCTAAAAATTTTGTTTTTCTTTTATTATTGCAAATGTATTCTCTAAACACTTCATTTTGTTCCCACTTTGAAGTACTTCAAAATCCAAAAATTTTCACGGAAAATATAATATTTCAGCTCTAAATAATTACAAAATAATAATGCTTATTAGCATTTATTTATTTTTTTAAAAAGTATTGCAAAACTGTACAATAAAATAAGTCATTCATTCATTACAGCTAATTAGATATTTTTCACTATTATCTTTCTGATGTGTTAAGTATGAAATGCTGCAGATATGAAATTAATAATGCAGGACAAAGTTTTTCTTATTTGTCAGATCATCAAACAACACTACTGAACACAAAATGCAGTTTTGGTAATGGTAATGGTAATGGTAATGGTAATGGTAATGGTAATGGTAATGGTAATGGTTTCATTTCATTAGAACATGCATCAGATTCCAATTGAGTGCATCCCATAATCAGTTCCCAGTTCCACATGTCCAAAAGGAGTAGGAAGAAGCAAAGCTTATTAAATCCTACCCCTCCATCTGGTACTTTTACAATCACTAACTGTTACATTTGTTCACTTCCTGCTTTCATAATATAGTTTAAGGGTTTTTTTGTTATTTTATTTTATTTTATTTTATTTTATACTGCATTGATACTGCATTGATACTGCATTGATACTGCATTGTCTGTATATAAAAAGGACCACAGCCGATTTAAGGTAAAGCCACCAACGTCAGCTAACGTTAGCTAACGTTATCGCACACACGGCCAAACACACACGTAGTGCAGCATCGGCATCCCGGCGTATCCTCGGCCTTCCAAGCACGACGGAGGAGAGGAGGCGGGCCACCGCTGCAGTTTAACAGCGGATCGCCGAGGGTCTCTGCATTCCTCGCGAGGGTACCCCCGAGGTGGACGCCGCTAGAAAGTTTCCACTTGAACCTTTTAAGAGCGGAAGGGGAAAAGTGAAGAACAGCACCTCCTACACGCCTCGTTCGGAAATAGATCCGAGACGCGGCCGCGCGCCCGTGTTAGAGGAGCACTAATCGAAACCACCCGGATACCATTCATGTCAACGCTGTGATGTGCGCGCCGCCATTGCTGATGGAAGCCTGCAAGAAGAAGAAGAAGAAGAAGACAAAGGCGGGGGGGGGGGGGGTATCATCAGGGCTTTTCTGAGAGGAAGACGAGGATCAATAACTGGCCCTGTGGCCATCAGTTAACAAAGTAGTCTCCACTTAAAAGGAATGTTTGGCTCGCTGGTTAAGGGCAGCCAGATGATGCTAGCGTTGAAAAAGGAAACGTGTGAAATGAAAGGATGCGAGAATGAGAAGATGGGAGAAGATGGGAGGAGATGGGAGGAGATGGGAGGAGATGGGAGGAGATGGGAGGAGGGCTCCTTTGTTAGCTTCATGCCTCGTAGTCGGGCACTTTGTCAGCCCGGGAGGCTGTTAGAACAGAGGAACTTTTATTTTTTATTGACAACTTGCAATAATGAGGGAAATATTGGCAAACTCTACGGGACGCAGCATTAGGTACGCCTGCACAATCACACCGAGCGGGGTTATGCAGGGTTTTAATCTTTCAAGTATTTCAAGTGTTTTTGATACTGAAAACTGAAAAAAAAAAAATGCCGGGGGGGGGGCCCACATTAGTATTTTTAGGTTTAATGTCACAATTAAAAAACTTTCTATATACTTAAAGACAAAGCTTATATTACTTATCAATATCATTCATTGGTATCAAATTAAAAGTTTTCCCCATTTTTACCATTTTTTTAGCAATTCTATTTTTTCCATGTGTAGCATTTTAATTTTAATTTTAATTTTAATTTTAAAAAATTACAATTAATACATTATTAATTATTAGGAAAGCAGGAAGTGAACAAATGTAACAGTTACTGATTGTAAAAGTACCAGATGGAGGGGTAGGATTTAATAATTAAAATTAAAATTAATTTTAATTTAAAAAAATTAAAATGAATAAATCAATTATATTAGGAAAGCAGGAAGTGAACAAATGTAACAGTTACTGATTGTAAAAGTACCAGATGGAGGGGTAGGATTTAATAATTAAAATTAAAATTAATTTTAATTTAAAAAAATTAAAATGAATAAATCAATTATATTAGGAAAGCAGGAAGTGAACAAATGTAAGAGTTAGTGATTGTAAAAGTACCAGATGGAGGGGTAGGATTTAATAAGCTTTGCTTCTTCCTACTCCTTTTGGACATGTGGAACTGGGAACTGATTATGGGATGCACTCAATTGGAATCTGATGCATGTTCTAATGAAATGAAACCATTACCATTACCATTACCATTACCATTACCATTACCGTTACCAAAAGTGCATTTTGTGTTCAGTAGTGTTGTTTGATGATGTGACAAATAAGAAAAACTTTGTCCTGCGTTTTGTTGATTTGACCAAAGTCCAAAACCCGTTTTCTTTGTGCAGGTACCTACCATAGATACCGTAGTTATGATACATGATATGAATATGAAAGCAAGCTAAGTAAGGTTGGCATTTTGGCCCCCCCACCTGTCCCGGTGTCCCCTCCATTACCTCAAACCAGCAGCAGATTGTGAGATCATATATGTGAATGAGACGTATAATAGCTCTTTAACCATATCATTAGGGGAATATATAAAGCTAGCGTTTGCTCTTTGGCCAGCTAAACCAGAAGGACTGTTTCCCTAATTACTTGGTGTGTAGGACGGGTCAACGGGTTGGGGGTGTACCAGTCTGTGTGTGTGTACCAGTCTGTGTGTGTGTCTTTGTTCGTGAATTATATCACCATTAAATATTCAGCTGCCGGCCCCCCACCCCCCGTCCGCTCCCCCCGTGCTCGACCCAGCGTCCATTAAGGCCTCATTGCTGCGTAACTAGCTCTGTTGTCAATCACCACACGCTTGGGCCATGCATTGTTAAGCGTGACGCTCAACGGCCGCTTCATTAGGTACCTCTGGAGAGCGATGCTTGGTTTGGAGAATCAGAGAACTTGGGTGGGCGGGTGTTTAGAGGACATAAATGATGAGGATTGGCTAGGATTGCGTCTTCAGCCAATCAGAGAACTTGGATGGGCGGGTGTTTAGAGCACAGAGACCATGAGGATTGGCTCAGGTTTTAGTAAAATTGCGTCTTCAGCCAATCAGAGAACTTGGGTGGGCGGGTGTTTAGAGCACAGAGACCATGAGGATTGGCTCAGGTTTTAGTAAAATTGCGTCTTCAGCCAATCAGAGAACTTGGGGGGGCGGGTGTTTCGAGCACGTCCAAGTGCCGGGTAGTCGATACAGCATAGCGAGAGATGGCGAGTGAGAAGGACTCGAGTGAGAAGACAGCGATTCCCAAATAAAAGTACAGATACTACTTTAACCTTGTTGATATCCAAGGTCAAAATGTACATTATGTCCCCCCAAAAAAACTTTGTCCAAGTCTTGTGTGAGGAACTCAAACCCACAGAAACATCTGTCAAACATCTGTCTACTGTAATAAATACTAACCTCTGTAATGGGCTTTGCTGTGGTGGGGGGGGGGGGGGGGGGCAGGAGTTACTTTTACTAGTAACTAGTTACTTTTGTAGTGGAGTAACTCAGTTAGTAACTCAGTTACTTTTTTGGAGAAGGAACTAGTCACTATAATTAATTACTTTTTTAAAGTAACGTGTCCAACACTGGCGACAAACATTCATTCATTCATTTTATACCGATTATCCTCACAAGGGGGGCGGGGGTGCTGGAGCCCTTCCTCAAAAAACATGTTTTTGATATCATGCCATTCACATTTTTAACTTACCTTTTATACATTTTCATATTTTTTAGTTTTTGTGTTACTACCCCAACCTTCCATAAGTGGGTCAAAAATGACCCGGTCAGGTTGTTTTCTTGAAATATCTTCATAATAAAAAAAAATTATAATTTCATATTCCAGGTATTCCTCAAAAAACATGTTTTTGATATCATGCCATTCACATTTTTAACTTATCTTTTATACATTTTAATAATTTTTAGTTTTTGTGTTACTACCCCAACCTTCCATAAGTGGGTCAAAAATGACCCGGTCAGGTTGTTTTCTTGAAATATCTTCGTAATGAAATTTTTTATCATTTCATATTCCAGGTATTCCTCAAAAAACATGTTTTTGATATCATGCCATTCACATTTTTAACTTATTTTTTTTTTTTACCCACTTATGGAAGAGTGTAGGGTCCAGTCACTCGTGCATCTAAGGGTTAATGTAAGAGCTGCTGACTATATGATATCAGTTGATATTAATATTGGAAATGAAGTGAAATCGATATATAGGACATTGCTAATAAAGCCAATATCATACAGTTGATGAATGTAATAATTGTGACAGGAACATATGAGTTGTTAAAAAAAAAAACATGTTTTGTGGTCTGTCCAGCATCCTAAAGCGTCATAAAGATATTTATTAGTCATGATTAGACGCCGCACTCAACAATTTGGCTAAAATGTCCGTTCCTCGCATTCAGCGTGGTTGTGCGTGTGCGTATGATCATAAACCATATGCTGCCTTTTCTAATTGAAAGTAAGAAGTCATCCCGCGGATAACAAGCTCTCGTATGATCCCAAAGCGTGGATATCCTTTCACTTTGCGGCCTTTCTCGGCCGCAATAAAAGACAGGAAATGAGAGGCAAGTGAGATGGCCGTCTTGGACGTTGATGCTTAATGTAATCTGCCTCCAAATCAAATGATTTGACCTGAAAGCCTAACAATACCAAACTGCTGTTAAATATTTAGCACGCGCCTGTCATGAATACAAATGGCACGCAAATTAGAATCTACAGGCGCGTGACCCCCATATCACACCCTGGGAGCACGGGGGGGGGTCCTGGGGGGGGGTCGGGTTAGTGCTTTAAATGTTTTAATTACCGGCGCCACCACGCTTCCCTCCTCGCCGGCACGTGAAGGACAAGCGGCCAAATTCGAGCGCTGGTAAACAAGGAGATTTTACTGGCGACCATCTCATCATATTAACCTTCCTCTTGTGTTAGCTTCCTGCTAGCATCGCTTATGCTAACGGGTCGTGTATTAAATGAGCTATAAAATCCACTAAAAACAATAAGTTAGCATCAAATTAGCTTCTCATGTCTTGGTTACCTTCTTAGGCTTCCTCATCCATGAAAATGTTGCTTTTAATACTTTTGGTGTGGGCATGGAGGCCTTTTTTTGTCACTATACCCCTCCATTTCTATTTACAAAAATGCTCAAATCAACCTCAAAAGAATCATATTCATAAATTGAAGGTTGTTTTGTTAATTGGCTATTACTGAGGGATATAGAACATATCTCTTAAATCAATGAGTTGTATTTATTTTCTCATTTGAGTATGAATGACTAAAGAAACATGTATGGTGTTGGGGTGAATTTTGACCCATATATATTCATGTCAAGAAAAGGTAGAAAAACTTATTGTTTTCAGCAACACAACTTTAGTATAAAGTGAAATGAAAAAGCAGAACAGGTCCAGATCTTGGTTCACTGTACTTGTTGACATTCTTTCCATCATCCAAATTGGAAATGTGAAATCAGCCAATCAAATGAGTGAATTCACGTCACATGTCTGGACATTGTTTTTATGCTGGTATACTGGAAAAAACAAAAACGGTCAAAATGAGAATCCCCTGAAGTTAACCCACTCAAGCTTGGTTATTGTGTGTAGCTGCTCTATAGGAGTCCACAACTCAATACAAAGGGCTGAAAAATGAGCATTACAAGCTGAATAATAAGCTCTAGCTTGGTTATTGTAGCTGCTGTAGAAGAGGAGCTGGTTGTCATTGTGTTGGCTAATTGTACACTTATGATTTTATTTTTGGCTCAAAATATTGCTTTCTAGTCATATTATTATAACCGGGTCCAAACCCACCCTAACAATACAGTGGTCATCATTTCAAGCAGACCATTTTAAAATGTAGTAAAAATGATTTTTTTGGTTTTATTTAGTTGAAATAGAGTTTCCTGACAAAGTGAAAAAGCGTTGATGCAATTAACAAAAGTTATGGGATTCTTTTTCTGCATTCAAATGAAGACAAGAGGAGGTTTAAGATGTTATTAGTCGTTATTATGTCATGTATGTTTTTATATGATCCAACCAGGAAGTATATGGCTTTTGTGCGGCCTCCCCATGAGGAAAGCTGAGTGATTTTATGTAAGAAAACCTTGTTTGTATTGATTCCGTCATGACGGGTGGACGTCCTTCCACGGCCTGTCGCTACGTGCGATAAACAGCCTGATTTGTCGTCTTATTATGTTCAACGCAATCCCGCCATGAACGCTCACATGGATATATTAATCCCATACGTCTATTTGTTCCGGGAATAAAGCGTTTTTTGGAGTCACGACAAGGAAAAAAAGGAAGAAGAAAAGCGATTCATTCCACTTTAGCTTCATTGGCGTCTTTTAAAAGGCTTGGCTGGAAACTTGGATAAAACTCATCCTCCTGGTTTTTGATTGATTGATTGATTGATTGATTGATTGATTGATTGATTGATTGGAGATGAAAAGTGCCACAGGCTGTCTTTATTTCCTGTCTATTCATTCAGGTGTGTGCATGATGCATGATGCCCCCCCCCCCCCCCCCAAACCCGCATTGAGACCATTAGTTATGCAAGGCTGGTAAGCAGTGAATCAGAGTTATGGTCCCCAGGGAAATAAATTTGGCAGAAAATCAGTGTGAGAAGATTTAATTATCACGTGAAGACCTTTTTTTTTTTTTTTTTTAATTGCCGGGGCCCACTGAAGCCCAAACCCAGTTAAGCCGCCAAAAAAATACCTCCAATAAATAAAAAATGAAGTATTCTCCTTTACCTTCTGCCACGTCTCAATTTGTTTCATTTCAGCGTGATAAGCCAAGTAATTACCGTTTTATTGATTTTTTTATCACGGAAAATTTCCCCCCACTTAGTCCCATCATGACTGGGGGGAGGAGTGGGTGACCTGTCCCGTGCGCCGCTTTTTAAAAATATTGGTTTCATGATCGTGATGATTGATGGTTTTTAGGCTGATATCCGGACGATAATTATCAGACGTCCCTAATTTCAATTGTTAATATATCGATTTTTGACATAAACTGAACAGTTGTTCTTCGCAACATCACTCTAATGCAGGGGTCTCAAAGTCAATTTACTTGGGGGCCACTGGAGCTCGGGTCTGGGTGAGACTGGGCCGCATCAGGTTTTATTAAAAACAAAAAAACTTTAAAAACTTCGCTTTGGTTCCAATTTTCTACAAGAAAAGCTCTGATAAAACATTCCACTGTTCTCAAATATCTTACTTTTTATTTTTCTGCACAAAATAAGATGAAAAATAAATAAATAAATCAAGAATAAAGAAAATCAATCAATCAGTAATAAATAAATATAATAATAATAATAATAAAAAGTTAAGAAAGCACATATAGTTGGTGGGTAGACAAATGATTTTTTTCATATTAAAATGAACAAAGCATTATTAGAGCTCTGTAGACATGACAAAACACGACTATAGTCACATTTATACTCTTTTTATTTACAACATATTGCGCAACTGCAGGGTCTTGAGACACATGCTAACTCGCAAACTAGAGAGCTAGCCACCTAAACGGTAGCCTTCAAGTTATTTCCTTTCAACTTAAATAGCCAAAAACTTACCACTTCCACACGGATAGGGAGGATAACTATTAACAGTTATTTAACCTTTAACATGAACATGAATCAAACGTAATCATTTTTTCTGTGTACATGATACCATACAGCATCCATATCAAACTTTAAACTTTCATATCAAGGCGGGGGCCTCAAACTAGTGTCCTGCGGGCCACATTTGGCCCACGGGCCGCGTGTTTGAGACCTTTGCTGTACACCATAGAGCAGGGGTGTCCACAGTGCGGCCCATAATTCATTTATTATTGAACTTTTGGACCTTTTCCAGGTCCAAAGCCAAACACGGATGTTCCCAAACAATAGAAATATCTGCACCAGCTAACATGATCCAATTCTCTTCTCTATTCAGGTGAATATAAATATATGAATATACATTGAGATGTAAATATTGCATGATAGCAGCTGCAGCGTACTTCACTCAAACCAGACTATTAGTCTACAAGTGAGGTCGTAAGAGGAGGGCTGGGGGGGGGGGCATTTTCCTAATTAATTGTTACTCAGGAACACACACACGGCCATGACCTTTAACCATATATTTTGCAGCGGACCACACACACACACACACACACACACACACACACACACACACACACACACACACACTTGCTGTCAAGCAGTCCAATGAAGCGGGAATCAATTAGAACCTGAGCGACTTGCTGGATGGCTACATGTCAAGAAGATTGTCATGTGGGAGGTGTGTGTGTGTGTAGGTGTGTGTGTGTGTGTGTGTGTGTGTAGGTGTGTGTGTGTGTTAGCTGAGCATGTTTCCTGGATTCGGATGACATCATTTTCATTTTAAAGAGGTTTCTCCAATTAAGTAATTAGCTGCTTGGTGTTGGTTCATGAAAAAAAAGAGCTTCTGACCTACTGGGGGAATGAAAAACCCAACACACACACACACGCACACACACACACACACACACTTGCATTAGGACGTCCTCATTTAGCGTCAAGTAAATATGGTGGACTGCGTGTTGTTTCTGGTAAAAGGGCAGGACTTGATATTCTCATCACACTAAAACAAGACCGTGCTCAATAAAGACGGACAGCTCGGACGTTGGCGTATTTCAGCGTGGAAACTAAATCGTTTACGTTACGTTTACGTCTTACCAATGATAATCAACTGGTGTTAGCGCCAGACGCAGACGGCAGTGTATCATAAATGTTCATGTTCATGCAAAAAGCATGGACTCAAATGCAATTATCAATGTTTGGTCAAGCGGCCAGTCTGCCTTTGGCGTTGTTGATAAGAGAAAATGGCCGCCGCCTTTAAGATCTCACCACTCAGCCCGTGAAAGACTTGAGCGTTTAATGAGATTCCGTGATGCTGACCAGGCGTACGGCGTCGCCTAACACTCGCACACACAAACACACACCTGGTTTGTGTTATCATCCATGTTTGCACTTCTTACCTTGGTGTTGGCAGCCGTGTGGCGGGTGGGACTAACTATTTAACTATCGGAGAGCTGCAGCAGCTTGACAAAAACAAAAGACAAATTGAGCTGCACTGTTATGCATTGCTTCCATTTTTTTATTGGAATTCAAGATACAAGCAGTTGATGTTTGCTAAATCCAAGGATGAAGAGTCTTGAACCAGTCATGATGTGCTATATATATCACTATATTGACACGCACTATGGTACACATTATGGCATTGGATGCTCAGTATGCCACAAAAAAATTTAATTTTAATTTTTGTATTTTTCTAAATTAATTTTTGTATTTTCTAAAATAATTATCTAATTTAGAAAATAATTTTCTCAATTTTTTAATTTTATTTTTTTGTCACGTACCAAAGTACGAGGTGATATGACCATACAATGACGTAATGGGACAATTTTAATTTTAATTTTTAAAAATGTATTTTAAAAAAATTAAAAATATATTAAAAATTAAAAAATGTATTTAAAAAATACAAAAATTAATTAAAAAAAATTAATTAAATGAATGTGGAACTGGGAACTGATTATGGGATGCACTCAATTGGAATCTGATGCATGTTCAAATGAAATAAAATTAAAATTAGAAACATTATTTTAAAATTTTAAAAATGTATTTAAATTTTATTTTTAATTTTTAAAAAATACAAAAAATTATTGGAAAAATACACAAATTAATGAAAAAATATAAAAATGATTTTTAAAAAAACAAAAATGAATTAAATAAATAAATAACTTCAATTATATAAGGAAAGCAGGAAGTGAACAAATGTAAGAGTTAGTGATTGTAAAAGTACCAGATGGAGGGGTAGGATTTAATAAGCTTTGCTTCTTCCTACTCCTTTTGGACATGTGGAACTGGGAACTGATTATGGGATGCACTCAATTGGAATCTGATGCATGTTCTAATGAAATGAAACCATTACCATTACCATTACCATTACTGTAGATCCCCCCCATTCATAGTGGTTATGTTCCAAGACCACCCATGAATGTCAAATAATTGATGTCTATGTTTGACACACAGCTGGGTCCTCCTGGATTATATTCTGGATTCGTGTCCAGAACGTCCAGAACCCCAATAGTGTTGGCATCATACTCGTCTGTTTCTGATACATTTCAATTAGACGACTCAAATTGTGCTTCCACAAATCTGCAATTGTACGCATCGTGTATGAATGACCCAAAAAGGATACATCTTAGCCATCGTCTTTGGAAATTATGATTTTATTTATTTTTTTATGATTGGATCTTGTTAGATCCTAGTGAAGTCGGCACTTTATTTCACAATGGGGTCAGCTAAGGAAAGGAAGGTGTGATGGAAAAAAGGGGGTAGAAGTGTGGCGGCAGATAGCGGCGACATGGCGACATGGCGACATGGCGGCACGTGGTCGCCTGTGTCATCCTGTCATTAGCAGCTTGTTTGGGTCTTTAATTCATCATTCCGTCCGTTTTATTGACTGCCAAGGGGGGAGAGATCACTATCACTATCAAGTGTGTGTGTGTGTGTGTGTGTGTGTGTGTGTGTGTGTGTGTGTGTGTGTGTGTGTGTGTGTGTGTGTGTGTGTGACACCCAGTCACCAGCTGCATTTAATTTCCTGATGCCAAATAGATATCATATAAAATATCACATCAACATATCTTCTCAAGGTCAAATCATGACAGGTTCCTGTCCCAAAAAGTGTGCGCTAGCCTAACCATGCTTAAAAATTAAGATTAAAATTAAGAAATTTATTTTCAAAATGAAAAAAATATATTTTTTTAAATACAAAAATGAATTTAAAAAAATACAAAAATGAATTAAATGAATAAATAAATAACTTGAATGATTTTAGGAAAGCAGGAAGTGTACAAATGTTTGTCATGGCAGACTCGTTCTTATTATTAATAGAGTGGTGAAAGAGAGCTACATTTTCTATTTCACTTTCTCATGCAATCCAAATCATGATTGTAATTTTGAAAAAGAAGTTATTATATAGTTAATTTGATGGTCCTTGTTTTTTCTGATGCTGGGCAGATGAATAATCCAATTGGTCCCTATGCAGCTACATTAGCATTGTTTATTAGTTCATACCAGGGGTGTCCAAAGTGTGGCCCAGGGGGAGTTTACGGCCAATGCCTGTTTTTTTATTGGCCTGTAGCACATTCTTAAAATATGATTAACAAGAAGAAATAAATAATCATTTTAATTTGCACTTCTGTGTGAGTATTGTCATAATATTATGGAAAATGTTATAATATTATGGGGGTTAAGTCAAGACATTATGAGAATAAAACCATAATTAAATAAAATTTCTTTTCCTAAAAGAAATCTGTCGTTTTATGATGAAAAATTAAAATTTATTTTCAAAATGTAATTTTTTTAAATAATACAAAAATTTATTCAAAAAGATACAAAAAATAATTACCGTTAACTAACTTCAATTATATTAAATTAAAATTAATACCATAATAAAATTAATAAATAAATAACTTTAATTATATTATGAAAGCAGGAAGTGAACAAATGTAAGAGTTAGTGATTGTAAAAGTACCAGATGGAGGGGTAGGATTTAATAAGCTTTGCTTCTTCCTACTCCTTTTGGACATGTTAAAATTAAAATGATTGTATAATAAATATTAAATATATAATATATACTATTAAATATAAATATTATATTTGATGTATTTATTTGTGACCGTCTCAGTAGATAATTTAGATATTTAGTATTTAGGTTAAGTTCCAGTCAAAGTCATCTTAGGTCTTTTAGGTAACTAACCCCCCCCCCCCCCCCCCCCCTCCTTAATAAAAGGTGCAGTGTACCTAATGATGTGTCCAGTGAGTGCATGTTCGTCAAGGGTCGGCGTGGGCGTGACGTACGCTTGTGTGCAAGCTCTCACGGGAAGGCACATTAAAGTGGCTTAGCCACCTGCTTGGCCATCGGACATCTCGCTTGCTCACAAACACTGCCGCACTATTAGCAAGGCATACGTACGTGCTCGCCTCCTCCGGGACCGCTGGAGACATCTGGCTCTGTTTTCCATCATTCCGGGCTGGCCCGTTGACCTCCGACAGCCACGGGCGGCGGCGTCACATCCTGCCCTAGCAAAGCCTCACCCACACACACCCACACACACACACACACACACACATTTTTATTGTAAACTCCTACTCCACTTTGGATTGTGTGTTTTCCTTGTCCTGTGTTTTTATCACCAGAGGCCACGGCCTATTAGCTATGCAAATATCCACACGCAGCTTTGGCCTGCCAGCTATCAATTGGAATCAGCAAATCCATGGGCCTAATAGCTGCTCATTAGCCACTTGATGCATTTGCAAAGGCCGACATCGGGAGCTGTCAGCGGCTCATAATCAATACACTCGAAAAGTATTAGCCAGCCAAAGGCCCCCCCCACGGTGGCCCACACCTTCTCAGGGAAAGGAGCGAATCGGACTCGGTACTACTCAAGTCATCGATGTTGCGTACATATGTAGTAGCGTTACACGTTATTTTCCGTCATGCCCCCCCCTCAAGGGACACAAATGTTTTCAAGCCCTGGGATTTGAAAAACCAGACAAACTGGTAGTTCTTTATTTACCTGTACTGTACTGGCTGCACTGGAAGCAGAAACATGCAGAGTACTATAAAGGTGTACATGCTAATGCTAATGCTAATGCTAATGGTAATGGTAATGGTTTCATTTCATTAGAACATGCATCAGATTCCAATTGAGTGCATCCCATAATCAGTTCCCAGTTCCACATGTCCAAAAGGAGTAGGAAGAAGCAAAGCTTATTAAATCCTACCCCTCCATCTGGTACTTTTACAATCACTAACTCTTACATTTGTTCACTTCCTGCTTTCATAATATAATAAAAGTTATGTATTTATTATTTTTTATTAACGTATTAATGTTTTAATTTTAATATAATTGAAGTTATTTATTTATTCATTTAATTTAATTAATTTTTGTATGTTTTACATTTTGGAAATATTTTTTTATTTTAATTTTAATTTAAAAAATCCTACCCCTCCATCTGGTACTTTTACAATCAGTAACTGTTACATTTGTTCACTTCCTGCTTTCCTTATATAGTTGAAGTTGTTGTTTTGTTTTTGATGCCCCCCCCCCCCCCCCCATCGGTCATATCACATGTTGGCAGATGTGTTTGGTTTGGCTGGATATGCTAAGCTATCGGACCAAAACATCCACATCTTAGCTTTGAGTTATAGGGAACAAATGCCCGCTCCAAGAATGGGCCGCAGGCCCCCCTTTGGACACCCTGGTCTGGAATATGTTGCTATCTTGTGCATTGAAAGCACCCGATCACGCAGCTTGACTCCCGTGGTGAATGGCTGCTATTTAAGAAAAGAAGTATTTGCACATCCCGGCTCCCAGGGGGGGTCCCCCCGCATCGCCCCCAGCATGCAGCCCCGCTAAGCTTCACCTGGCTGTTTGATGCCAAGTACGGCGAGTGTGTGCGAGCTTGGGGGCGGGGTCACACGAACAAGAGCAGCTGGCCTACAGGTGAGGCCCACAGGAGAACATCCCCAACCTGAGGTGGGGGGGGGTGTCGCTGCAGCCCAACGTTGGCCAATTGTTTGGGGCGCAGGCTTTGGGCAGATGGGGGGCATGTGGGCGGATGGGAGAGGGAGAGGAGGCTGGCACCGGGGCAGTTGGCCGCTGGTGCAGAGACGAAGAGCGAGGGGGAGGATGATGGGGGGGGGGGGGGGGGGGGGGTGGAGATAAATGATTAGAGAGCAGGTTATTGGAAATGCAGAGAGATAAAAGAGTAAAGAAGGCAGTAATTGCCTTAAAGATCAGACTACAAAAGCATTACTGTGGATTTTTACAAGGCCGGCCAGCAACAAAAGAGTTTAATTTATGAGCTCGGCGTAAGAGAATCGCATAATTACATTAAAAATTGATGCTAATGAGGGCTAAAAATGGGAAGGTGCTTATTATGAAAGTTTGTATTCATCTTCCCAGGCTGAGTGATGGCGAGTGGCTTGATTAATGGCTTCATTTCTATCAATTAGCAAGCCAGGGAAACAAAAAATAAAAAAAAAACTCCTCCACTGATACGAGCCTGACATTGAGGATTGAATTACATCTTTAGAGCAGCGCGGGGACGCCGAGGGGATGCTTTCAATGAATGCTGGGAATTGTGCTGCGTGAGCATGTCCTTCTATTAGGGATGCTGATATTGTCTGGTGCTCGGTTTCCAATGCAGATATCAACTCATACCGATGTGGCCAACACTTCCAGATGATGTGAGCTCACGTCGTGTGGAATGAGTGGACGCCTACTTTCCTGTGACGCTACTGCGTTCCACAAATAAACACGGCCATTTGCAATACAAGTGATGACAAAAGGGCCTTTTTATTTTAAACGACATCTCGGTGATTAAGTCACAGAGCCATGGCATGCCCGACATGACATGATGAAAACAGGTCCCCTCCCATTCCATGTGGAAGTGGTAAGTTGTTTGTCCTTCCTCCCCACTACGTTTGAACACTTACATTTTTAATATGTAAATTGGACTAACCTCAAACAATGCACAACGATGAGCCAATTGAAGAAACAATACAAGCAGTTGATGTTTGCTAAATCCAAGGATGAAGAGTCTTGAACCAGTCATGATGTGCTATATATATCACTATATTGACACGCACTATGGTACACATTATGGCATTGGATGCTCATATCACCCAGTACTTTGGTACGGGACAAAACAGTAAAAATTAAATAAAAATTAAAATTGACATTTAAATTTAAAAAATTAAATTTAAATTAAAAAAATATTTAAACAAATTTTAAAATGTATTTAAAAAATAAAAAAAATGATTTGAAAAAATACAAACTTTTATTTAAAAAAATATATATATATATAAAAAATACCAAAATGTATTTTAAAATATATATATTTTTAAAAAAAATATTAAATAAATAAAAACATTTATTTTTATTTAATATTTTTTTTTAATTTAATAAATAAATAACTTCTGTGTTATTGTGCAATGACAATAAAGAAAGTCTGTCTATCTATCTTAAATTATATTAGGAAAACAGTACCAAAGTACGAGGTGATATGACCATACAATGACATAATGGATGTTTTTGTTTTGTTTTGATTTGATTTGATTTGATTTGATTTTTGATTTGATGTGGAGTTTGCATGTTCTCCCCGTGCATGCGTGGGTTTTCTCCGGGTACTCCGGTTTCCTCCCACATTCCAAAAACATGCTAGGTTAATTAGCCACTCCAAATTGTCCATAGGTATGAATGTGAGTGTGAATGGTTGTTTGTCTATATGTGTCCTGTGATTGGCTGGCCACCAGTCCAGGGTGGACCCCGCCTCTCGCCTGAAGACAGCTGGGATAGGCTCCAGCACCCCCGCGACCCTCGTGAGGAAAAAGCGGTAGAAAATGAATGAATGAATGAACTGCTTGTATTGTTTCTTGAATTGGCTCATCGTTGTGCATTGTTTATTAAGTGCACCAAGTGAACTAAACCCACTTTGCACATATTAATCCGCTGAACGTGATGTAACTAGTCGTGTTTATGGACCAAAATTAAGTTCTTCATGCGTTCATAACCAGCTGTAATGTAAATAATGTAAATAATAAACATATACACATAATAAACATAAACACAAAGAAACGATTGTGCCGAATATGTCCGTTATTTGTTAATGCACTTCTCAAAAGATTTGTCAATATTCATAATATTGGTGCTCCACAAATGGGATCCGAGTCAAGTTGTCTACGATGTGTTGTGGAACAGCTCCCTCTGGTGGCGGCGGCGGAGAATGCACCTGTCCGCTCCCAAGTGATAAAGTTAAAGAGGTCATCTTCCCTCGGCTGCTGCTCTTAATCAATGGAGTAGACAAACTGCTACTTAGAGACAACAATAGCGTATTGATCCCGAGGCCGCTCATCCGTGCTGGTTGTCTGTCTAACTAATCTTAGTAATGACTCCCGCTCCTACTTCAACACGCACATGTACACACATGTACACACATGTACACACATGTACACACATGTACACACGCACACACACTTTGCTGCAGTTTCCGGGATTCCTACGTGCTGTCGTGCTTTCCGCCCATCTCACTTTGCACTCATCCCCGTCACACAAAGCGGCCTAATGCGCTGACAGTCCAATTCACTCGTCAGATAACGTGTCAATATTAAATATCAACTTTGACCTCTCCGGGCTGCAAAATGCGCTCACCCGTTATTGATTTTTTTTTTTTTTTGCGGTCCGCCTCTGAGCTCACTGGACTCCAAGTCCATTATTTTAGATTTAGCTCATGAAATAACGTATCTTCACAGCTGACATGTGACAAACACGATGTCAGTCATTCTATCCACGACTGATGTCTTTGTAAAATCATAAGAATCATAATCTTAATGGATTCCTGCAGCAAACCAAATGCTGACAATGCAGCCAAGCCCGATGCCGCTAATGACGCCGTGACGAGCCCAAAGGCTTAATTCCACTTGTCACTCACTTGTCCCATTCTGCAGGGCATTTCAATCAAACCAGTTAGTTTGGGCCTTATTATCAATGATTATTGTGTGTGTGTGTGTGTGTGTTGGAGCAGGGACAAATATTCATGTATTCATTACCACCTCGCACCATGAAGATGTGTCGAGACGCCCTAATGACCTGAATTAATCCTTGCTAATAGTATTGCAGGATAGCATGGAAGCGGATTGGAGTTTTCTATTGGAAGTACAGTGAGACCCATTCATTCCATAAGCCAAACGTACTACGCTGGTCCTTACTGTTTGGTGAGACACACAAGCACCAGACTTGATTGCAATTTTTTTCTTGCAGGTTTGAATTATAATAATCCCTACCAAAAAAAAAAACGGGCTGCTTTTGCGTCACAGCAAACTCTGAGACTCAATTTAGAACCCCAGATGTCACTTCCTGTCCGTCACTCACTCTGCTTCCCCAGGGAACACACACACAGGGCAGAACATATATTTAACACACAAACGCTATTTTATGCTTGTAATTTTCCTTGAATTATTTGTCTAAATGTATTTGTAAAAGTATTATACTATCAGCTGTATGTTCTCATGTCCCTTTTTCAGAGCGCTTCATTTGACAGTTTTCTTGTTTGTTTGTTTTTTTACTCAATAAGACATCCGACTTGCAAGTCATGTTGCCAGTTTTTATGTTAAAAGTTGAAATACTGAAAAATACTGAAAAAGCAACTGGCCGGCCGGATTCAAACGCTTGGTGGGCCGCATGTGGCCCCCAGGCCTTAGTTTGCCCACCCCTGCTCTATGGTTTAGTCTGAGGTGTTTAACAAGCGGCTGCTTAGTGGGGGAAGTAAACAACATTGATTCTTTAACAAGATATACCTCCTAGTTGTCCACAACCGCTGCTGTTAGCGGCTAGCATCAGCCGTACACCCCCCTGTGGACACGTACGGTACAGCAGCTAAACACTCAACCCCACTCACCCCACTCACCCCACTCACCCCAGTCAGTTAGCAACACATGCTAACTAGTAGCATTAGCAATCAGTCCCAATTATGCAGTTTTACAGTTAACAAAAAACATGTCTGACCACGACTACTTTAATAAGCATGTTGTTCTGCATTACAGCATGGGTGTCTAAAGTGCGGCCCGTGGTCCATTTACAACCAGTGGCTGATTTTTTTATGGACACTCAGTAAAAAAAACAGCAAAAGTGAGGGAGTCATATTTCAGAAATATTGAAATCGTCATAGTATTAAGAGAAAAATGTGTGTAATACTGAGGAAACAATATTTTTGAATCATAAAGATCAAATATTAAACCAAGTTTAAAGTTATAGTATTAAAAATCAAAAATGAATAGAGGTTAAGTTGGAAAAAATGACCAAAACAAAATATATTATGGAAGTAAACTGTAAATTTGTGTAGCTTATCTGACTCACGCTGTCATCTTACAAAGAACGCTAAACTCATCACACAGCAACTTAACACTAAAAAGGTATATCTAAGAAATATACATAAATGAAATAATTACAATTTTTAAGTTTTTCCATAAAGTGTTTTCTTTGAGTAAAGAATTTAATTGGAGGACAAGCAGCATAGAAAATGGATGGGCGGCGCTGCGTGCTGCCTCTGTCCACCAGGGAGGCTGACGTCATTGCAGTGCCCCAATGAATGCTCAGAAAACTTTTTTTTATTTAAACTAGTGTTGGTAAATGTTTGTATATTTCCCAGGTATATCTTTTCAGTGTTAAGTTACTGTGTGATGAATTTAGTGTTTTTTAAATTGTAAATTGGAAAAACAGCAGCTTTGTTTGTTTCTTTCTGCTTTTTTTTCCTGATTACGGAGTCGCCACAGCACTTGTTTTGATCCGCATGCTAATTTTGGCTTGAGCGTTCCTGACAAATACCAATGATGCTTACTAGTAGAGATTCGAACCCGGGGCATTTGCAAAAATGTCCGTTTAAAAGACAAAGGTGAGATGCAGGCTGTTTTCTTTAACGTTTGAACACCTTCCTGCTTTAGAGGCACAAGTTGAGTTTCTGAAACCGTTTTTGTCGTCGCAGTTGGAAAATGTCCAACTTCCGTGTTAGCGGTAGCCGGCTTGCTAGGTAGTGTTTGGGGCTAACATTTAGCATCCCTGATTGAGGGTTATAATAAAATATCGCTAACGTTTTTGTGCATTGGCGCGTGTCCACGTGGGCGTACTTGCCTCGCCCGTCTGCGATTGACAGATGGAGAGATGGGAGCGTGCAGGAGAGGATGGAATGATGGCGGATGGAGAGGATGACCATTGACTGATCAATGGCGTGATTGACAGCTCCACAATAATGCCACTATTCAGACTTTTTGTTTTTTTCCTGTAAAAGTTGACTTTGCGTGCATCCTCCTCCTACGCTGATTCTTGCATGATTCATTGCGTGATGTTCAATTCCTGATGTGTTTATATGCAGGAGTCATTTACCGGAAGAGCTCTGCGTCTGATTGGACAAAGCGGAGCAAAGATAGTCTGCAATGCACGAAAAGTGTATGAAAGCTAATCCTATTTCTGTGTCCCTAATGAAATTCCATTGCAGCCGGTTTGTGTTCCGATTTGTGATGATTATTTTACGATGCATTATTCCCGGTCCGCTCATCTTGTTACCATTTATTTGCCTTCTTTCGGGCCTCGACGTGCCCTTGGCGGCGGAGCCTGAGACGCTCTCGCTTGGAGATTGGAATAATATCAAATATGTCCGATTACGTGTCTGAGAGCATTATGCGGACGGATCACATGCAGTCGGCCGTGGACCCGCTCTAACCGGCGTATGGTAACAGGTGACCCCTCCCACTCTTGCCTTTCCGTGTGTGTTTCAGATGGAAGTTCTCTGGAGGACCAAGTGCGAAGGATAAAGGACATCGAGGCCATCGAGAGCGACTCCTTTGTTCAGCAGGCTTTCAAATCATCCCGGGACGGTATCAAGGTGCAGTCCGTCTCCATCGCTCTCTTATTGAATTCTCCCGGCCCGCACTGCGCCGTCTGTCCGGGGCCGGCCTGCGACAAATCAAACGTCCCCATTTGGACGCGTTTTCAGGCTGAGCTCAGATGTTTTTTATCAGGCGCTCGTGCAGCGCCAGACCAGCTATCCTGTCTCGCTTTTGGTAGCACAGACAAAACACAGAAGTCATTATTGAAATGTTCCCCCGACTAGATTTGTTGGTCATGTGACAACATGTGACAACATGTGACAGCTACTTGTAGGACACACAAGGTCAACGACCATTTTTTTTTTATGTACACAGTGGATTGGAAAACGGCTTGCATGTTTTAGGTCATCAAACGCATTTAAAAATGAGTCGATGACAACACAACTGAAATGAAAGTTATTATTATTAAGGTAAAAAAAACAAAAAATCAAAAAAACCAAACCAACATGGCAACCACGGTGGCAAGGCCACAAATGGTGAAGACATGGAACAGCGGTAAAAATTCCCCAAATTACACCCAGAGTTGACTCATTCATTCATTCATTCATTTTCTACTGCTTATGCTAGGAATGCTAATAAATGAAATAAATTTAAATCTAACATGCTAATGTTAGCATGCTAACACATAGCATAATAGCATTAAACGTTCAAGCCCAGCTTTGAAAATTAGCATGCTAACACCTGACACGACAGTGCTAAGTGTCAGCTAAAAAAGCTAAAAACGCTACTATGCTAATATTAGAATGCTAGTAATGCTAATATAATGTACCGGGAAGGTTAAATGTCTCAAACAAGTGCTGTGACCTTTTTTTTTTCCTTTGTGGAGTTACGTGTACCTGACACGACAGTGCTGTCAGCTAAAAAACGCTACTATGCTAATATTAGTATGCTAGTAACGCTAATATAATGTACCGGGAAGGTTAAATGTCTCAAACAAGTGCTGTGACCGTTTTTTTTTTCTTTGTGGAGTTATGTGTACCTGACACGACAGTGCTAAGTGTCAGCTAAAACAGCTAAAAATGCTACTATGCTAATATTAGACTGCTAGTAATGCTAATATAATGTACCGGGAAGGTTAAATGTCTCAAACAAGTGCTGTGACCTTTTTTTTTTCTTTGTGGAATTTGTATAAATTTGTAAAATAATAAGTTTCATTTAAAAACTGTATTTTGGCTTCCAGTGGGGGTGTACTCATCTTTCACTTGTAGTCATCCAAGGCAAAATATTTGTATACATATAGTTTGTGTATTAGAGCGCATTAAATTGTGACTACCCCCAATAGTCTTATTGCATACAGCAGTCCTGTACTACCACCTTGTGGACAAATGTAGGTCTGCAACAACCTTTCTAAGAAGTACATGCAAGTACAAATTCAAGCTGACTCGACGTAAATGTACATGTCACACATTATCCCTTCAATAATAAAAAACAAATTCAACACTATTTTAGAAGTTGTTCTTATATACTTAAAATCAATCATGAGCATTTTTGTCAAGATCTTACATTAAAAATGCAACATTTTTGCAAAAAAACTGCAGATGTTGCGTTGCACCTTCTTCTCAATGGCAATTCAAAAATATAGAAAAAATATACAATTGATGAAATAATCAATAAATGTATTTTATTCACACTTTTAGTGATAAAATAAATTATTGTAAAAGTTTTATAAAATAGAAAGTCATTTTAGTTTTATTGATATTATTTATTATTTATTATTTATTATTTATTATTTATTATTTATTATTTATTATTATTTGAGTTATTTTTTATTATTTTATTTATTGTTTTATTTATTTGTTTATTATTATTATGTATTTTTGTTTATTTATTTATGTGTTTATTATTTGATTATGAGGGATGAGCTTGGGGGCCACACGGTGGAGGAGTGGTAAGCATGTTGGCCACACAGTCAGGAGATGGGGTTTCCTCCCCCATTCTAAAAACATGCTAGGTTAATTGGTGACTCCAAATTGTCCATAGGTATGAATGTGAGTGTGAATGGTTGTTTGTCTATATGTGCCCTGGGATTGGCTGGCGACCAGTCCAGGACTCCGCCTCTCGTTAAGCGGTTAAGCATTATTTGTGTTAATCAGTCAATCAATGTGTGACGATTCCTGCTTTTGTTGCATTTTGTTTCCTTCAGACGGAGCCCGTGGTGAAGCAGGAGTCGGACCGCTCGGACCCTGTGGACGTCCACCTTTCCACATCCATCGTCTACAACGACACCGATACTCTGGCTCATCCTGCCGTAAGTGGTCACCGTGGCAACCCCCAACAATAACACGGCGGCAATCAGGATCTTTTTAATCCACAGTAGAATAGAACTGTTAGTCCGAAGTGGCGTGCACATAGCATCCTCCTTCAATCACCCCCCCCCCTGCGGTGCCATGATGAAAAACGAGAAGGGAAACTTTCAACTCCTCTAATGCTCCCTGGGGCGTCCCACTCATCTATCTCCACTGGGGAAACTAAGTTATGAGCTGACGTATGCTGATAACCCCCCCCCCCCCACACACACACATATAAATACACAGAAGGCCCCCACGACAGGCTGATGTATGGTACCAATATGCCCCAGGCGGGCCCGGCCCCGCTTCCAATTAGAACAGATGAGCCCCATTAGCCTCGGTAGTGTCACCCCACCCACACACACCGCCTCATTAGCAGGGCCGACAGACGAGAAGTCGCCGGTGTGGAGTGTAACGTAGAAAATAACACGCATGTCGTCGTGTGTACGGGCGTAAAAAGCATCAATTGACTGGTGTTGCTAATCAATCTGCACAACTGACTCAAATCAGCATGGAATTATTCTTCCAGACACCCAAGAGTATGAATAAAAATATATTTATTAAGCAAAATTATAGTCTTACATGCAGAAAAAAATTTTTTGGGAGCTCTGTTCTGCAAAATGATACAGTACATGATATGATTTAATATAATAGAATTAGGCTTGGAGAGCCCCCCCCATATTGTGATTTACACCCTAAATATTACTATTGCATTGATTGTATCTACATATTTACATTTCTTCAACATGAAAACATGGATTTGAATTCTAATATGCTAATGGTAGCATGCTAACACATAGCATTAAACTTTTAAAGTGCCCAGCTTTGAAAATTAACATGCTAACACCTGACACGACAGTGCTAAGTGTCAGCTAAAACAGCTAAAAACGCTACTATGCTAATATTAGAATGCTAGTAATGCTAATATAATGTACCGGGAAGGTTAAATGTCTCAAACAAGTGCTGTGACTGTTTTTTTTCTTTGTGGAGTTATGTGTACAAATGCTGAAAATAGTCCAAACTGGCAATGTTTAAAATTCCTTCCTGGATTCACCCGCAAAATTGAAACAGTTCTTCCATATCCCATTTCCGACAGTTACTCAAAATTTCATCCAAATCCATGCAAACTTTTCAAGTTATTTTCAACATAGACGACCAAACAAACAGATAACAAACAAAAACATAAATCAAAGTCAAAATATTCCAAGAAAGAAAACTTAAGAGAAAAAAGTGGACTATGGAAATATAGTCTTAACATTACAAAAACAAAATATACGATTCAAGAAGCAAAATTAAGTATTTGGAAAATGGTTAAAAATAGCAAAAATAGGGTGGGGGTAGTAAATTTCATACTTTATTTTTTGGCCTTGCATTCTGTCAGTATGTGCATTTTCCAGTACACTTTTTCTTGTTTTCATGATCACAAAATCATGATTGAAGGTTAAAAATGAAGTTACACGCAAGCCTCCGTCCAAATATTGCTTGCTTCCTATCAAAGCCCAGTCCCCTTTGCAGTGGAGGTAAACAAACACCCTGGACCTGGACGTAGCTGAAGCACCTTTCCATGACACGCAGTGATTCTGGCTCAGCATAATGGCGACAAAACCTTGAAAACCCATCTTGAAAGTTGCACGCTGCGAACAAAAACGTCTTGTTCTGCTTCTTGTCCTGCAGCTGTTCATGGACAAAGACAAAGCCGAGGAGCTGTGGCTCAACAGACTGCGGTCCCTACGCCAGGAGAGACTCATGGGAAGTCCTGTGTCCTAACATTGAAGCTGCATTTCCTTCATTTCCTTCTGCTGTTAAATGATGGTCACATAGGAATTGATCATGTTTGTTGTGTTTATCTCTTCTTAGAGCACCTTTAATAAAGTTGTCTTCTGCTTGCATCGCTTGCGTCGATGACCTCCCTACTTGATGCCGTTGAGTAACTCGTGTTTATGGCTTTACTTTTAATTATGAGTGACAATTCAAGGCAAGTGCAGAGAATCCAGAGCTTGGAGCGGGGAGGCCTATTTCTGGAACAAGCCAGATGGTAAATCTATACTAAGCGTGGGACACTTTGTCACTCCCTTTGCTCCAAATAGCCAGTGTGGTAATGAAGTCTTTAATATGTTATATTACAACTCGCATACAGTTAACATTCATGTTATTTCATTCTTGGCTGAGTTTTCATCACAGTTAAAAGAATCCTCAAAGTGTGTAATATTCACAGAACTCACGTAATACTTTTTTTGACAGTTATTTTGCCGATGACGCGTGTAAAAGAAATGACTTTTAACTAGAACGTTCTGGAGCGTGGTCGCCATGGCAGCCGTTGCCAAAACCAAACCAGCCAATCAGAAGACTGGGTTTGCGTCACGTGGCCCACGGTCCTCAATAACGACGCTGCCAACTCCTCCATTAGCGACACTGAAGCACAGCGTTGGACCTGCTGCTGCTGCTGCCGCACCTGTGGATTATGTTTTTGTAAACATATTTTTTAATATTTTATTTGGGCATACAACGGCTACATCGGTGGAAATGTTCAGTAACGGCAACTTCAGGGACTTTGACGACGACCCCTTCTTCTCGTAAGTTGCTAGCTTGAAACTCTTAGCTGTAGCTTCTCCAATTTCACTTATTTTCGTCAGTTAGTAAACAATTATGTTACTTACTTATATAATGTTACTTGTTATTTGTGACCTTTAAATGTTGCTTCAAGGTTTTTAGGTCGAATTAATGTGAGCCTTCACTACTAACATACTATAAACTGCTAGCATTATACATGATGTCAACCCTATTTAGATGCTATGATATAGCCTTAAATGACTGTGAGCTATTATTACTTTTGAACAATAAGCAATTATTCTTGAAAAAAATACGGAAATTAAATCCTCAATGAAAAACAAAATTGGCATAGGTTTGGTGGAATTCCCGCTGAGGAACGTAGTCCATTAGTTGATGGGGCCACTTAAAGGGATAGTTGGGAGACGCCCGCCTTTTCTTGCCTGATGGAGCACCGCGGCCATCTTGTTTACGTGCGTTCCACAGAAGAAGAAGATGCAAGCCAAATTCCTTACTTGTGTAACTGCAGCAACCACCTGGAAGTATGTTTTTCGTCACTGAAATCCGACCAGGACTGGACTCGGGGGATGAAGTCGGGGGGGGGGGGGGTAAATCACCGTTGATGCACTACACTGCTGATGGGGATGTCATACAACAAAAAATCCCAACTATCCCTTAAGAGATTAGCTTCTCAAAACCAAATGTGTTCTAAATTTGCATCATAAAAATGCCTTATGGGAAAAAAAAATCTGATCTCAGAATCGAACACGTTGTATCCCGTCGTGTTTCCCTGTTTCCCACAGGACTATAATCTATCTGTGGTATTTAGTTGAGCAGGTGTAGGTAATGTTATTGTCCTATTTGCATAATTAGCTACAATACAAAATGCCAGTTGGGGTGGAGATTTTTAAAAACTGACTCATTTTGTTTGAAATTATTTCCATGTTTTTTAACCTTATTTAACAGAAAAGGATGATGTTTTGCGGTCTCCGTGTACCTCTGTTCTTAATATTTCACTGCATTGATAAACAGATGCAGTGTAAGGTGAAACCAATGCGTGTATGTGGTTGCATACACAGTCCCATTATAATGTGTTTGGGAGCAGCAAAGCGCCAATTTTTCTATGTAGCACCAAATGTATCTGCTGCAGTAATTAAATTAAAAAACACAATGTACTGTGTTAAAATCCGAAGCTCTGTGGCTCACAAAGTAGCCACACTTGACTCCATCACAGTTTTGGAATCAACCATTCCCCCTGGCATTTGTGGAAATAGAAAATGAATAATTGTGTTGACATCCTCCTGTGCAGCGATCCATTCCAAGCACACAGGGATCACATGCGCCAGATGATGAGGAGCTTCTCAGAGCCGTTTGGCAGCGGTGCCTTCATGCCCAGCATCACAGACGGGAGAAGCCGTGACGCGACGGAGCAGCCTGCTTCACCGCCATCGCTGAGGGGACACAGGGTGAGAACATGAGTACCAACAACCACATGACCTCATATAATAAATAAGCGTCCTAATTTATATCTGCCTATGTCTCATTAGACAAAGCCACTGCTCGGTTTCTTACAGCTTAAATGGAGCAGCCATGGAGGCCATGTTAGTGTCTGTTGAGTGGAAGGTCAACACCCTTGGCCTCGCCAGCCATTCTATGTATAGCCCTGAGGAGCTCTATTTGTAGGGCATTGTTCCACTGACACTGTAGTTTTTTGGACAGCACCATGGAATAACATGAATCCATACATTCAGTTGGCAAGTGGTACAGTCTAGCAGGGCAACCTGGCAAATGCCTGTTGCACCCTGTCTTGTATACTCGAGCCTGGAGCGCTAGTTAATGCACAAACGGGACGTACAGTAGCATTCGCCCACTCCCTGATTTATTTCCTTTTCCCATGTTTGTCACACTTAAATGCTTCAGATCATCAAGTCAATCACAACACAACCGAACACAAAATGCTGTTTTTAAATGACACTTTTTTTTATTATTAAGTGATTCCCCCCGCTGTTAAAGCAACATAACTGAGATTCATTCAGATCTATCAGTCAGGAAAAGGTTCTAAAGCCATTTCTAAAGCTTTGGGACTCCAGCCAACCACAATGAGAGCCATTACCCACAACATGAAACAGTGGTGAATCTTCCCTGGAGTGGCCATCCAACCCAAACTACCCCATGAGCTCAGCGAGGACTCATCCAAGAGGTCACAAAAGACCCCACAACAACATCTAAATAACCACAGGCCTCACTTGCCTCCACGTTAATACTTGATGATCTCCAAGGTCTTTGTGAAAATAGTTGAACTTTTTGGAAGGTGTGTGTCCCATTACATCTGGTGTGAAAATAATGCAGCATTCCAGATAAAGAACATCATACTAATAGTAAAATATGGTGGTGGTAGTGTGATGAATTCATGTTTCATTTCAAACTGCAGTTTGTGTTCAGTTTGTTTTGTCATTGACTAATATTTAAATTAGGTTGATTATCTAAATCACTTAAGTGGGACAAAAAAGTAGAAACCAAGAAGGAGGCAACTTGGTTCTCTTAATTAGTGTAGCTGGCTGCCTTTAACTACCAGATAACGCCTCTAACAGGCTTTTTCACGTATATCTCAAAGCTGAGTTGCTTTCCTTTCATTTTTCAGTAGGGCTCTCAGCAGAAAAAGTTTGGACACCCCTGATTTAATGTATTATTTTGAATGACAGCTCGCTCTCCCATATCACAGCAGTTTGATCCTCCAAGATACACATTCACAAATGCACAGTTCTAAAAAAAATAGCAAAGCATACGTTCTACCCTGTAGAGTTTGTTTTAGTTCGTAACACATTAGAATCCCCGTTGGAAGCCGGCTTAGAGTGTTCCCAGTTCCCAGTCTCCTGAGCGTAGCCATCAGTGCATCATATCGCCTTTCACAGGCATGTTTATAAATGTACGTGGTGTTTTTGACTCCACATGTTTTGGTTTAGAAGAAACACATCAATTGGCACAAGCCAATATTTTTATGTATACGCATTTAACAATTATTTTGGTGCTTTGTGGTAGTGGAGAATAGTACACAGAGAGCAAAAATATGCAGTGACTCCTGAACAACTTCCTTATCCCCCCACACCCCCCCCTGTCCAAGCAGCCTAGTCTAAATATAATCAGGTCCCAAATGGAACTGGCATTTATTGGTCCAATAGATGCCGTAAATACAGGATAAAATTGGCCCGGTTGATCGCGGCCATGAGTGTTATGTTGACATCAGCTTGACCTTTTGGAAAAAGAGCTGAGCGAGCAGCCTTGGACTCCGTGGCCACAGCCTTTCCAGAATGAAGCCTGGTTTCAGTGTTAAAGCCAACACTAATCTCTGGCAATGTGACCCAATCCACCGCACGTGGACCACCAGTCATTTAACACCAACCTGCATCTCAACACACACAAACTAATACATTGTGGCTTGCAGAGTCTTTTCCAAGATAAAACCCCTTCTCTGCTTTGTAACGTGATGCTGTTTCAACCTTCAGGACCTCAGTCGCTCTTTGCTTCCCTTTGGCTGTAATGACAACACGGTCAGTAGATTCACCTGCAAACAGCACTATGCATCCTCATGATCTATTCATTCAGCAAGTATGGTCTTGGCCTTACGTCGGGAGATTGGTTCACATCTCCATCGGAACATCTCTGTGTGGAGTTGGCATGTTCCCCTCATGTGTGTGTGGGTTCTCTATAGGTACTTCGGCATGCTAGATTAATTTGAGACGCAAATGGTTGTTTGCTAGGCTGCACGGCGGTCAAGTGGTTAGCACGCAGACCGCACAGATAGGACACCTGAGTTCAGTCCCACCCTCGGCCATCTCTGTGTGGAGTTTGCATGTTCTCCCCGTGCATGCGTGGGTTTCCTCCCACATTCCAAAAACATGCTAGGTTAATTGGCGACTCCAAATTGTCCATAGGTATGAATGTGAGTGTGAATGGTTGTTTGTCTATATGTGCCCTGTGATTGGCTGGCCACCAGTCCAGGGTGTACCCCGCCTCTCACCCGAATACAGCTGGGATAGGCTCCAGCACCCCCCGCGACCCTCGTGAGGAAAAAGCAGTAGAAAATGAATGAATGAATGAATGGTTGTTTGCCTCCCGTGTCTGTGTCCTGCGATTGGTCGGGGACTAGTCCAGTCTGTGCCCCGCCTCTTAAGTATAGTTGGGATAGGCTTCAGTGAGAACAGGCATTACAGAAAATGGTCCCCCGTATACTTGATATTCAGCATTCACAGCCCTGCAAAAGTCATTTTTCTCATAAAAAATACCCTTCACCATGAGTGGTTTAATGATAATACAGGTCAATGCATGTACCACCACTTTTGGGTCCTTAAAAGCACCATAATTGGTGCTAAAGAGTGACTTCAACTCCATCTATTCCATAATTATCTTAAATTATCATTTATGGATACATTTAGATATTTTAAAGTGAGGCATTTGTAGGTCTTAAACCTGGATTGTGTCATGAATGAACAATGGCAATTGAAGAGAGAAAGGCCAGCGTTGTGTAGCTATAATTACAAAAATCACTCTTGTTGCAAATGATGACCTGAAACCAGAGGAGAACATCACTGTCAAGCTAGCAGGAAGGTTTCGGACGAAGGAGCGGTCAAGGTCAAAAACTGACATCTTTACAGACGTGTGGATTAGTTTCTTGGTGGTCCCGCCTGAATATACGCTTCAGTAGTCATATAGTTGAGTAATTCTGCTTTAAATAAAAGTTTCAGTGATCTAATTCAGCCTTCGTGAAGAAACAAACAAACTAAGCTACAGTTTCTGCATATGATGGAACATGGCCAATGTGAGCACAAATTCAAAGCATTCATATTTAAGCATGATTCTTGGCGTTAAAACAACAAAGCACGCCAAGGCAGTACATTGTATCGATGCGAGTGGTTCCAACTAATAGCAATGTCATCGTTTGCTGGTTTGGCTATGCTATCATGGTTATGCATGTTTGGTTGGTTTCTACACATGTAACTGAGCTGTTGATCAGCTGCCGTGGCTATTCTTTGTATCATGTGTGTTTGTGCAGGACATGATGATGAACCCTTTCAGCATGGTTGACAATATGATGGTCAACATGAGGACCAGGATGGATGGGATACACAAAAACCTTGTGAGTTCATGCCACTAAGCCTTGAGAGAGCTGAGAATGTCGTGAAAGCGAAAACGGTGCGTTTGCGTGCTGTTGTATTGCAGGAGATGTCCGCAGACACCAACGCCCACACGTTCAGCTCGTCATCAGTCATGACATATTCTAAGGTTGGGAACGAGGCTCCGAAGGTCTTTCAGGCGTCATCGTCAACACGTCATGCCCCAGGAGGTGTAAGTGCATCAACAGGTGGAACTGTTGACCCGAATATTAGACAGTACATTACCTCACAACTGAGCATTCTGGTCTCTGTAAGGCAGAGTTTTGGGTGCAACTCTTGTATGGGATGTCTGTATGACCTTTTGTTTCCAATGTGCAGGTCAAAGAAACCTTGCGAGCACTGAAAGATTCTGAAAGCGGTATGCAGAAGATGTCCATCGGTCACCACATTCAAGACAGAGGTCACGTTGTTGAGAAGAAAATGAACAAGAAAACTGGAGAGAAAGAGTTCATCCAGGATTTCCAGAATATGGACGAATGTGTGTGAAGTCATCTTTGCTGCAGGCACAACTGTCACCAAGTCCAAGTGATATCGTTCTAATAATGGCCTGCATTTCTCTCAGCCGAAGCAGCGTCTTTTGACGAGGAGTGGCAGCAGGAGCTGTCCAAGTTTAAGCCCACTTCCGCCATGTCTCAGCTAGAGCCACGCTGCCACCAAGGAGGTCAGCGAGCAGCCCTCAGCGGTCCCGAGCGGGCCCACAGGTTAGCCAGCAACTCTTTATTAGCAGACACATTCAACAAGAGTTAGTAGCTCCTTTCATAGAGAAATAAACCAGGGTCAATGGCAGTCAAGGGTAAAAAAAGATAAACGAGATCTTTTTTTACCTGAAAAAAACAGCTGAGCTGTTGAATGTTGCGACAGTGCTCCCAAAATATCACACAATGAGTGAAATATGCAAAGTAGCTAACTTTTTGTTTACAATAACTATATATGTTGTAAGGTTGTAAAACCCCTCAATGCACTTCATACACTTTTCTTAAACTCTTTTTTTATGCATATATTCAATTTATTGTTACCTTTAGGCCACTTTGTTTGATAGCTTATTGGGTATGTTTGTCTTTGTTTTGTGCTTCCACAGAGAACAGCCCAAGGCCAAAAGTAACATGAAAGCTTCAAGCCCAACAAAGCAGTAAAATGATCAACGTTCTCAAGTTGCTCTTGTTATGCATACACATACACACACGCACACAAACAACGGTCCCTTGACAGAATCAGAAAGCACCTTTTGGCTTTGTTGCATGGGTCACTGCTGACCAGCTTCTATCAGCTCTGTCTACAGTCTGTAGTGCCTCACTTTAGTCCAAATTGCACACATGGTTCAGGGGAACGGCATTGAAAAGGTGAGAATATGTCAGGTGTTTAATGACTGATAGGATTCTGCACAAGTGGACCAGTCATGAGCTGTGGTGAAAGCAAGACAAAAGTGCAAAATGTCAACAATGGCAGAATCTGAAGATGTCAGCATAGATGCTACAGTTTTTAAGATAGCTGCATGATTAGGTAATGTAGTAGTAGTCTACTATTGATCTGATTGGTCAAACAAGGATGCACTACGCATGATAATAGCGATTAGAAGAAACTACATGGAGCCATCGCATAACACATTAACACCTTGAGGTAACTGATTCTCTGTTCAGGGATCATTAATGCACTTAAAACCACATCAACAATTATCTGTGTTTATGTTGTCAAGCAGCTGAAATGTCTCGTATCTGCTGTAACCTTTGTAAAAAGAACTCATTCTTTCCCTTTTTTATCGTTCATCTGAGGTTGGTGTTTGCAAAGCACCACCTGCATTGGCAGCCATTGTCCTTGCTGTATATTTTTAATATACACTTTGCATCTAAAAATAAACATTTATAATCTACTGTATATAGCGTTTGTGTTCTGACACAGTGGGTGACTGCCGGTTACTGTGAACTCACATGTGCTATTTTTGGATGCAAGTACTTAACAGGAGCACACAATGATTTGGTGCACCACCCAGCTGCGGACTCCCCACCTGCTCATATCTCAGTCGGCGCATTACTACTAGCTCACCTGTTCATTGCACAATACCATGTAATTAATTACATCAGTCTTTAAAGACATCCGTGCAAAAGTTTTAATGTTAGGTACATTGCAAAATATAAGTATCTAGTAGAACAATGAGGTACAAAACAATGGACTAAGACTACATGATCCCTGGCGGTTGTCCTTTTCCTGCAATCTTTTTGGAACACTCCAGTAGAGCATTATGGATGTCCTTGGCACAAGAGATCTGAGACTTGATCATGCCAAGGTACTGGCCGTAAGACATGGACTCTGTCTGCACTGTGTCCGGTTTGGTGGCGGTCGGGACCAAGTTGGGGGAATGCTTGGCGCTGTCGATGCTCTGGGAGAGGCACTCATACGCCAACCGCTGCACGAGTGAGAGAAGAGAAGTGAGAGAAGTGTACCTATTGCATGCGATGTATATAAAATACAACAGGCCCAGGGGGAAAATAAATAGCATTGAGGCCACAAAATGAGAAACACAAGCATCATGTGTTTTTATCCTGAAAGTAAACAGTCACTCCTCAGTATAATGGGGTACAGCTGAACACTTCATGCTGCTAACCTAAGTGCATTGTTGAATATGGCTGTCAATTTCACCTAACGTCCAATAGAGGTCACTATAGCTACATGGAAATGATGCGAGCCTGTTAAATGAGATTTTTGAGTCTCACCAAACACAGCTCCAGTTGATCGCAAAGAGCATAAAACTCCTCCAGGCTTTTGTCAAAACGCTGAACAGTGGTGTCGCTACTTTTACTACAAGACGAGGAAACAACACATGATTGATTAGACACTCATGACAAAAAGCACGACAAAGACAACTGTACTTACACTCCGTTATCTATTGTCGTGTTGTGAGCCAAGTTGAGAGACGCAATCTTCATTAAGTTCTGAGAGGAAAAACAACACATACTTAATTGGTCCGTTGTAACGTCTTTGGTTAATCTTTGTTTTGGGGCTCCGTGGTGTGTACCTATTGACCATATTTACCTGCAGGCTTTCTTTCAGCTGAGGGATGAGCATTTTAAAACGGTGAACCGGATCGAAATCTTGTTGACTCAACTGGTGCTGCTGCTGTTGTTGCTGTTGTAAAGATGTAGGTTGTAATCCTGGGCCACCCGGTTGCGGCTGCTGGGAAGCCATCTTGGATTAAACAACCGGAAATACAAGATGGTGTCTTAGGAAAATAAAAGCACATATATAGATATAGATTTGATTGGGATAAAGATAAATTAGACTTGAATCTATGGTTGTTTTAAATACCAATTCCAATTTGACTTACACTTAATATATGAGTGTTTTTTTTAAATATTCAGATCGTTTTAAAGCTTTCACAGAATACCTAAATGACGTGAATCAGATATTATACCACAGAGACTGCTTTGGTCTACATTATAAATTAATATTTTCAATTGATAATTTCACATATTTTTTACCCGATCAACCCGTCGTTTTTAAATACATGCTTTATTTTCCACATTTCGTTGAAGGCAGGCGCAAAGAGAGGCGCTCCCCATTTAACTGGGACAGAAACCCCGTAGTCAACAGTCACAGGCACAACAGCGCTGCAGTATCCAAAATGGCTGGAGCCGATGGAGACGATTCTCTCTACCCTATTGCCGTTCTCATTGATGAGCTGCGGAATGAGGATGTTCAGGTTAGAGCGAGAAATGTATTTCACAGGTCCATTTGTATTCCGCTCGATATTGATTCTTAGATGACTCGGGTTTTGTATCCGGTCATCCGGGTGTTTGCTAGCTCATTTGCTAACTCGCAGCTATGCTAACATTCCCGGCCAGGCCCTACTTCCCCAGCGACAAACCCTGTCCGTACTTGGTTGTAGTCTTTGTATTGACCAAAATTAATACTTGTTCTTATGACACATATTCGTTGGGTTGAATTGTACTATAGCAAAATCTGTAACAAAGATAGAATTAGGGGCTCAAGTAATGGCGCTATTGACGTCTTCAATTGAATGGTTCACAGCTAGCAATGACAGCAGCGCCGCATTTCAGCCCGCCGATTTTTATTTTGTTTCCACTTTTTATGCTATATTCTCACAGGTGTATGTATTGTATCAATATATGTTAAAATATTTAGGTTCCCTGTGATTTGTGTCACCGGGTGACCACCGGCGTCACTCCTTGGGCTTGTACCATGATAACGAACGTGTTTTAGCGTATTCTATACATCAGGGCATCTCGAACTTGATATTTAAGCGTCCAAAACCCAAGTGTCATCACTCTCAAGTATCCGGAATTATTTGGCGATAGAAACTCTTTTTAATAGCAATGCTTGTGATCTGTAGCCAATATACAATTACAGTTTTGATTGGACTATAAGGGTATAGTCTACCCTTATGGAATATCTACACACAGTGGTGAAATGTTGTCTTCTCCCGCAATGTACTGTAATCATGCCTGTTGAATGCGGTGTGTCTTATTTATTTTAAACATCCATGTCTTTTTGTATGCAGTTGCGGCTGAACAGCATCAAGAAGCTTTCCACTATTGCACTGGCTCTTGGTGTGGAGCGCACTCGCACCGAGCTGCTTCCTTTCCTCACAGGTAAACCATTCACACCCTGTAAACCGACCTTTTTTATGACGCAATAGTCACAAGCTTGTAACAATAGAGCCATTGCACAAGATGCCTTAAAAGCGTGGGATCACATGGTGAGTTCCAGCATGATTCTTGACATTGCTTTTCCTCCCGTTAGACACCATCTACGATGAAGATGAGGTCCTCTTGGCCTTGGCTGAGCAGCTGGGTAATTTCACCATGTTGGTGGGAGGCCCAGAGTATGTCCACTGTCTCCTGGTAAGTCTTCTGCCTTTTATTGAGCAAATATGTTTTATTGTTTTGGTGGGTAAGCCAACCTAACACTTCATTCTAGATCTTGTAGGTTTGTTGTAAAAAATGTCAGCTTCACAAAAATGGCTTTAAAAATATTTATGCATGTAACATACTGTATGTATTACATATTGATTACATTTTGGTGATCGTACCCCTTCAAAGGCTAGTGTGTATGCATGATTAGGAAGTCAAAGCCAGCAATTCCAAGTTGAAAATTTAAAACAAATGATAGCATCATGTAGGATTTGTCATTTTCACTAGTTTGTTCACAAGGAACACGTCTCAGGTTTCAGGGCTCCAGACTGAGACTTGAAGAGTCGAATTTGTTGAGTTGAATTTGTGATAAGTTACTGTAAAAATAAATTCTACTTTGTACTTTTATATGGTTCTTTCTGCCTCTATCCACTTTGCAGCTGGAGTGTAGTATCAGAGTAAAGTACTCCTACCCTTTTGTTTCAAGTCTGGTCCCCAATCACCCTTAGTTTGTAGGGCTGTACACCCCTTAGCAGTTACCCTACCCCGTGTTTAAAGCGGATTTGGACACCACTTGAATCTTGTGAACACACTAAAATAAGGGGTAAGTGGAAGGATGGGATTGGGATTCAGCCATAGCCTCTGTCGCGACATCCCTGGTGGGCTACAGCTTCTTCCATCTTTCCATGAATACATTTCCACTGTTTTGAAACAATACTCTCTGCACCATACTCGCTCAGTATGGTGCTCATAGAAGTGTACACTCGTACTACTTTGCCAGGTCGACTACACTGGTTTTTAATTGTACTCCATACTCCCTTTCTTCAGACCCATGGTTGGAAAATTGAAATTTTGCAAAATAAAGGCAAGCTCGGAATATCGGATACTGTGCAAATGTTAGTGTTCACTGTGCTGTTTTGGAGGTGTCTGAAGCTGGCGTGTACCCCAGATTTTAGATCTCAACTTGAAGCAAAAAAAAAAGAGTTGAGAAACAGCATATCTCAAACATCAAAAGTCAAGGTTCTGCTGTATGTGCATTCAACATAGCCAAAAACAACCAAAACTTAAAAACTGAATAGCACATAATGTCCCCAGAATCTCTTTAAAAAAGTTTAAAATGAGACCAGAACTGTTGTTAGCTGACCTTTCCCTGGCACACAGCCTCCTCTGGAGAGCCTAGCGACAGTGGAGGAGACTGTCGTCAGGGACAAAGCCGTGGAGTCCCTGCGGAAGATCTCTCAGGAGCATTCTCCAGTTGACCTGGAGGTCCATTTTGAGCCGCTGGTCAAGCGCTTGTCCTGCGGAGACTGGTTCACCTCTCGCACGTCTGCTTGTGGCCTTTTTAGCGTCTGTTATCCCCGTGTGTCCAGCACAGTCAAGGCTGAGATTCGCCAGTAAGTTAACCGTTGTTTGGCGTGCAAAGTCCCTCAACCCGTTTTGATGCAGGCTTCCTCATCATGTCTTGTTTGATTGCGTCCAGGCATTTCCGCACCCTGTGTTCAGATGACACTCCCATGGTTCGTCGCGCTGCAGCATCTAAACTGGGAGAGTTTGCCAGAGTGTTGGAGCTGGACTATGTTCGAAGTGACATCATTGCCCTCTTCACTGCCCTGGCTTCTGATGAGCAGGTACAGTCAGGCAAAATGACCTGAATATTTTACCACAGACAGTTCTTGGTCGTCATTGAACCCATCCTCTACTTCCATCAGGACTCTGTGCGTTTGCTGGCAGTGGAGGCTTGTGTCAGCATCGCCACTCTGCTGCCTCAGGAGGACCTGGAGACCCTGGTGATGCCCACCCTGCGACAGGCCGCTGAGGACAAATCATGGAGGGTCCGCTACATGGTTGCTGACAAGTTCTCTGAGGTGAACTGTTGTTGGCAGCATTGACCAAAGTCAATATAGTTTCTTCTTCTTCTTTCAATTGGTGTCCTGGTAACATGCAACATGTCGGAGTTCATGCGATCCAAATATTTGCATATAGAAAATTACACTCAATTGGTTTCTTTTTCTTTTCAGCTTCAAAAAGCAGTGGGCCCGGAAATCACAAAGAATGACCTGGTGCCAGCTTTCCAGAACCTTCTGAAGGACTGTGAGGCTGAGGTTCGTGCTGCTGCAGCAAACAAAGTCAAAGGTGAGTCCCTGAATATACCTTGGTAAAAATCTGTCACGTCCGTTGCTTGATATTTCTTTTTCATCTTATTAGAATTCTGCGAGAACCTCCCAGAGGACAACCGTGAGCAGATCATCATGACTCACATTCTACCCTGTGTCAAGGTAAAAATAAACAACTAGCTTTGCACTGCCGCTGCTTTCAGGTGAACTAACACTCGGTTTGTTTTGAATTGACTTTATAAAGACTTAAGGCGTGTCTCTATAGTTTCGATCACTGGTTCTCAAATGGGACTACTAGTACTCTTGTGGCGTTCAAGATCCCACTGTCAGTGACTGATGATGGCTGGGTTTGCTTGAGCGATGAAGAGGAGGATCACAAGTGGGTCATACAATTTGACAAATTCTGAGCCTAGCGATATCATAATATACAAATTAGAAGAGTACATTTACTCCATCACAAACTTTGGGTCATACTGATGAATTTACAGTATGCCTTTATCTCTAAACATTTTCAGGGCACAACAGTTTGAAATTTTGTACATGTCTTGTGTTAACATTCACTTGTTTTTTATCGAGGGAATGAAAAATACATACATTTGTAGTCAAGCGCCACAAGGTCAGCCTACTATGACAGCGTTTGATTGCTCACATTTGACTTTCTGTTGGGTAGTTCACCAAATATCTGATTCATCTCTCTGCAATGATACATTCTTGTAGTATTCCTAATATTCCAAAAAACACGTTTCTCTGGATGAGGGCTACCTTGCTGAAAAAAAATCCATAGCATATACTGGTGGACAAAACGTTGCCAGACTGTAGGTTTAAATCATGTCGCTGTTGTATGACGATACAGCAGGGGGCGCCATTGGTTACTACAAGGAGCAGTCTTGAAGCATTACATTTCCTTCATCATGCTCATGTAAAACCAGTTAATTCACCCTGGTTTTTGATAGACTGTTAATTCTTTATATATGCGTGTCTATGTTTATATGTATGCACTTCCCCCCCCACTTGGCTTTGTCTCCCTGTGCAAGTATTACTGCATGTCCCATTCCATGTATGTGGCATCTGCAGGAGCTGGTTTCAGACACCAACCAACATGTCAAGTCTGCCCTGGCCTTGGTCATCATGGGTCTTTCTGCCATCCTGGGCAAGGACAACACAATAGAGCATTTACTGCCTCTTTTCCTGGCTCAGCTCAAGGATGAGGTAAATGAAATGTTGCTTTTGTTTCTCTTTTCGTTTGGCGTTTTCTGCCAGCTTGACTAATCGGTTAAATGGGATGGGTCTTGGGGCTTTGTTTTTGTAATGTTGTCATTGTAACAAGGAGTAACGGTTAAAGATATCCAGAGGTCTTAAGGCATTCGTTTCGCTTTTCTATATTTGTGAGGAATCCTGACGCTCACTGTCATCTCTTGTCTTCCTCAGTCCTATTTAAAGTTGGCCCACTTTCTTTCCTGTGCAAAACAAGACCAACAGTCTAATTAGATTACTGTCCAAACTGACAGCTTTGACGTGCAAATTTACATAAATCAAGGTGAAGCGCTCTGAAAGCTGCAACATGGAGAGTGGCGTCTGTTAGATGCCTAGAGTTTTTTTGGGGGGCGGGGACAGTCCTGAACTGCTAAAACATTCTTAATTGCCAGAAATGTATATCAAACCTGTGACACCACATTAAGCATGTTTTGTTCTTGTCCAGTGCCCCGAGGTGCGCCTCAACATCATTTCCAACCTGGACTGTGTCAATGAGGTGATCGGCATCCGTCAGCTGTCCCAGTCCCTCCTGCCAGCCATTGTGGAGCTGGCTGAGGATGCCAAGTGGAGGGTCCGCCTGGCCATCATCGAGTACATGCCCCTGTTGGCTGGTCAGCTGGTGAGTCGTGCAGCAGAGGTGCAGGACTGAAACTCCCTTGCTCTAACTTTGCCTTGAGTCAGAAAATGCAGGCTATCGGTTTTGATTTTTTTTTTGTTTGTCTTTTCTCAGGGAGTGGAATTCTTTGATGAGAAGCTCAACACACTTTGTATGGCCTGGCTTATTGACCATGGTAATATGCACTCATGCTTTGAACTCATTTCTGGTCATGATTGGCTGGCTGACCATGTAAACTAACACTGAGGTGTCTTTCCATTCAATCATTCTTGTCAAAGGAGTTTGTCATTTGTGGACTTCTGTGATGGAAGTGTCAATTTCTAAACCTACTGAATATCCATCTCGGGACGCGTCCCCGACCCCATTAACCCACTTCACACTGCTTATTAAAGCAGCTTGTGTGAAAGCATATCCCGCAATGCCGGGACCAAAGTGTGAAATCAAGCACCCAAGACCTGTTTCTCTCGTCATGTTGTGTTGAAAGCAATTGTCACTTTCCGACATGTTTGTCACATGCACTCGAACTGATTAGCGGGTTACTATGTTGCTGTATGAACACACACACACACACACACACACACGGTTGTGCGTACAAATGCATTGAGTAAATCCAGGCTTCCACGGTCAAGTGAATGATGCTAGTGTCTTTGTACGCGGTTGTAAAGCGCGCTCTTTCTTCCCAATTAGAGAGACGTGTGATTGAGGACAAAGGGCCAGCTGCATTACATCATTGGAATGTTGTGTGTGTCTGGGGTTAGGGTAAGGGCTGGGCTGGGCTGCAGTTACATAAGAAAGGACGCACGCACACGCTCAGAACGGTTTCCTCACTGACTTCACACAATCATTTTTAGCACCCTTCACCATTAGTGACACTTCAGTAGTCTTACCTAGTCCAACTGTACCATTATTGTGAAGTAGCATCTATTTTATTATATACAGTCATGCTGTCGTTTTCACCCACGGCAGACTGCTGTGGGTTTTTTTTTTTAAAGCAGCGGCACTCTTAAACACAACCACTACACCACAAAGGACGCCGCTAGCACCACGCTGGAGAGCGCTAACAAGTTTTGGACAGCCTGTCCCCTGGTTTAAATAAATAAAAAAAATAAAAATTCATGTTTTGCTCGCCTGATGAAGCGGTGCACTCATGGTGTCGCTTTGATTGATCTGTAGTGTACGCCATCCGCGAGGCCGCCACCTGTAACCTGATGAAGCTGGTGGAGAGGTTTGGAGCCGAGTGGGCCCAGAACACTATTGTGCCAAAGGTTCTGGGAATGGCCAATGACCCCAATTACCTCCACAGGATGACCACGCTCTTCTGCATCAATGTGAGTAATAAATCCACCTTTTACATGCACTTTCTTCCATCCGCCATAGATCTGCTACGACAACCTAATATTGAGGAATCATCTTTTTGCTCTCCCACGGGGAGTTTCCTACGTGATCCACGATGAGTGGTCAGATCAGTGCCTTGCAAAAGTCTTCATCCCCTTGAACTTTGACGTTTTGCCACGTCATGGTGCAAACATAAAAATCGAAAATTGGAATTCAGCCCCGTTACTGTCGGTGCAGCCACCCTAATCCTCAAGTTCCCTGCGGATTTGTGAATGATCCATTGTATAAGATGTCAAATTTACGTTTGGGACATCCTTAATCTGCCATGTTGGTATCTGACGGACGGCGAGCTGGCATCATCACCTCTTCTTTCCAAAGTAGAGCAAACATGGGAGGGAGATGATAGACAGCCTAGAACATTATTCATACGGCACTGATGCATGACGTGTCCCCGGCTTTCAGGCTCTGTCAGAGACTTGTGGACAGGACATCACCACCAAGCACATGCTGCCTGTGGTCCTCAAGATGTCCAACGACCAGGTGGCCAACGTGCGCTTCAATGTGGCCAAGTCTCTGCAGAAGATTGGCCCCATCCTGGACGAAAAGTAAGTTTGGGGATTGGAGATGTTGGCTTTCATACCCGTATCAGGATGCTTCTTGGACTGTGATGCCGCTGGATGCTGATATCACCATCATCAGAAAATGTTATTCAGAAGAGGCTCATGTGGCGATGTTGTCCTTAGCACCCTGCAGACGGAGGTGAAGCCGGTGCTGGAGAAGCTGGCCACAGACACGGACATGGATGTCAAGTACTTTGCCCAGGAGGCCATCAGCGGTAAGTACCATTCCCACCCCCCCACCCCCCCATCCTCATCACCAATGAAGCATCTTAATCTATCATCTCTTTGCCTCTTCTCTCTCCAGTTCTCCCCCTGTCATAAGTTGGAGCGCCGCCCCAAAGCAACACTTTTCCAAGATATTTATTGATGTTCAGGATCAAGCGGTAACTGTATAGACATATGGGATTTGAACTTAGGTTTTTTTTCTCTCCATTCGTCCCGGCATCCTGTCCTCCCCTCCTTTTGCTGTAAATGTAAGCTTATCACAGGCCACATGTGGTGCATGCTGACTAATACGCTACTAGCTAGGCATCGCTAACCCCGCCCCCTCACATTCTCCTAATCACCTCCTGTTGCTTTGGATGTCCTACTTGACACGTCCTGCATGGAAAAAACCACCTGCAAGGGACCAGATCGCTCCCCTCCAATCCCAACATGGATGTCATTGATCATCTGTGAGCCAATGATGTTGATCCATCAGCAGGCTTTTACTCTCCTGTATGGATTGGAGCCACCAGGGTCTTACAAGGACTCCATGCATGGAGCAGAAGGATGCTTTATTGTAGAAAGAGGTGTCCTGTGTCTTCACCTTAACATCTGGCCAAATTCAAATGTGACAGTAATGATCCATCAGCACTTTCATGATGGCTTCTATGAACACGTTTGCTATGATGTCTTTTTGTTTTGGTAATAGCCTCCTGGTGTTTTGTTTTCAAATGGATACTTGGGATGCTGTACTACTGTATCTTCATCTGAATAAAAGTAACGCCGACCACACATCAAGGCCTCCTTTTTAACCCCCCCCCCAGACACCAAGGCAGGAGGACCTCATGGTCTGGTGCTCGGCTAATGAACAAAGCAGCCGTCACCCATCAGAAGGACATTTGTTCCTTCAATGCTCTTTCTCCAACAAGCAGCCATCTTCTCTCCTTCCTCTTCTCTTGCTGCCTTTGATGGCCTTGTGTGTGATGTACATCAGCATATCTGCAGCTGGAGCTCCGTGGGGAGCCTTGGAGGAGTAGGAGGAAGGTAGATGGCACCTAAGGGAGTGATCAGCCTTCACACAAGTTGACCAAAAACTGGAAGAAACGCCGTCATGCGAGGCTGCCGTCTATTTCGCTACAGTTGCATCCTGCTACTTTGGGGGTGGGGTGGGGGGGGCACTCAGTCCATCTGACGTCAATGCAGATGCCAAACACGATGATGTCACACATAAGCAGTCAAATGTAAGGGAAACGTTTATTTTAGAATTCAAGGTCATACAATATCGAGTGTCAATAAGAATAGAAACATTATAAAATATAGCTGGATATCACTATAAAAGCAACAGTATACTTGACAATTACTTATAATAAACTTATAATAATAAAATTACACATTTAGGCCAAAAGCAAAAGGCTTATTTGATGTGACTTAAAAGCAAATGATATCAACTACAAGGCATCTGAAAAATAAATATCAAAATGACAATTTATCATATAGATGTATGTATATAGAAAAGATGACAGCTGTACTACACACAGTATTTGTGTGTAGTAGAAGTGTGACTGGTTACCCTGAGCGGAAGGATGCCGTCATCCACGCTCCCTCCTCCCGTTGCCATGGCAACCATTGATGTCATTCCACGATACTTTGACCTGATGTGTGAATCGGCCTCAATATAACTATAACTATAAATAACCTATATATAACTATAACTAACCTTCACGTCAACACAATGTCTACTCAAGTGACTGGTCATTTAATTAGGTACAGGGTTATGCAAAAGGCTGGCAGGAAATACTGTTTCCATGTTGTGAAATGTGACAGTTATATTACATATAACTATGTAATATGTACATACATACATATACACATATACTAGTCCTTCTCAAAAATGAGCATACTGTGATAAAGTAAATAATTTTCTGTAATGTACTGATAAACATATATTCATCATATAGACTTTGTGTAATATGTATATTTTAGATTGATTCCACACAACAGAAGTAGTTCAAGCCTTTTATTCTTTTAATATTGATGAAGAAAAACACAAATCCATGTGTTATTGTATGTATGAATGTACATACTTAGGTATATATGTATGTGTCTGTGTGTGTTATTGTATGTAGGGATGTATGTGTTGTTATATGTATGTATGTATGTATGAGTGTATGTATGTTATTGTATGTATGTATTTTTTATGTATGTATGTAGTATGTATACTTACGTATGTATGAGTGTGTGTATGTGTTATTGTATGTTTGTATGTATGTATGTATACTTATGTATGCATATATGTATGAGCGTGTATGTATGTATGTATGAGCTTGAACTACTTCAGTTGTGTGTAATGAATCTAAAATATATGAAAGTCTAATAAATACATACACACAAATACATACACACACACACACAAAATAACCCATTCATACATACGTATATACATATACATAAATACATGTGTTATTGTATATATTTATGTGTTATTGTATGTATGTATGTGTGTGTGTGTGTAACCTATGTCATGCCACGACACTAACGAGGAGCAGTCATATGACTTGGTCAGCTGACGTGAGGTCCCCTCCTGATTGGCTGTCTGTGCCGGAAGGAAGCAGTAAAGGGCCAGCAGGTGTAGGCAATCAGCGGCTCCTGCTGTGGCTGGTCAACAAGCGGCACACTCACAACCTCCCCCACCCCCTTTTTTTCTTTAAATCCAACCTAAAGAAAAGAACTTTGTGGTAAGCTTTTCCCTTCACCGGCCACGTCTGCGGCCGCTCCATATACATATATATATGTATATGTATGTATATACGTACGTATGTCTCAACTGCTAAACGCATTGCTAGCCAGTAAAGCGGGATGAATGACACACGAGTGAACAGATACTGAGATGATCAAGTGTAAATCGACTACGGCCATCTTGAATTGAAATTGGAATTGTTTACAATGTTTATGATGCCTGTTTCTGGCCTGCACAGGTCAGGTTTCTTCATACACGCCTTTGGTTGTGCACCGAGCAAGGAAGCCTTCACAAGTGGCAGCCAACGGGTAACGGGTAACGGGTAGGACTGTCTTTCCTTTTCACTCTGTGGATAGTGGACTGGATCGGGTAGGACTGTCTTTCCTTTTCACTCTGTGGATAGTGGACTGGATAGTGGACTGGATAGTGGACTGGATAGTGGACTAAAGGATGGAGGAGTGGAGTTCCTCAATCCACCGTTACCCCAGAGACTCATCAACCTGTTATACCAGATACTTGACAAAGATTGTTGTGATCCTCTGTTTTGTGAAAACTTGCTTTTGTTGGTCATTTTGTTCACCTTACACCCCCCCCCCCCCTGCCCCCCCCCCCATATTTAATCTGACTTAAAAGCACCTGTGGTTCTCTTTCATTCACACCAGTTCAGACGTATGTATGTATGTATGTATGTATGTATGTATGTATGTATGTATGTATGTATGTATGTATGTATGTATGTATGTATGTATGTATGTATGTATGTATGTATGTATGTATGTATGTATGTATGTATGTATGTATGTATGTATGTATGTATATGAATGCGTTATTGACTGTATTTGTGTATGTATATATGTATGTATACTTACTTATGTATATATGTATGAGTTTGTACACACATGAGTATGTAAATACATGAGTATGTAAATGCATACATACATACATACATACATACATGCATACATACATGAGTATGTAAATGCATACATTCATACATGCATACATACATGAGTATGTAAATGCATACATACATCCATTCATGCATACATACATGAGTATGTAAATGCATACATACATCCATACATGCATACATACATGAGTATGTAAATGCATACATACACACATACATACATGAGTATGTAAATGCATACATACATACATACATACATGAGTATGTAAATGCATACATACATACATACATGAGTATGTAAATGCATACATACATACATGAGTATGTAAATGCATACATACATGAGTATGTACATACATACATACATACATACATACATACATACATACATACATACATACATACACACATACATACATCAGTATGTAAATGCATACATACATACATGTACACATAAATGAGTATGTAAATGCATACATACATACATACATACATGAGTATGTAAATGCATACATACGTACATACATGCATACATACATTAGTATGAAATGCATACATTCATACATGCATACATACATGAGTATGTAAATGCATACATACATCCATACATGCATACATACATGAGTATGTAAATGCATACATACACACATACATACATACATACATGAGTATGTAAATGCATACATACACACATACATACATGAGTATGTAAATGCATGCATACATACATACATACATACATACATACATACATACATACATACATACATACATACATACATACATACATGAGTATGTAAATGCATACATACATACATAAGTATGTAAATGCATACATACATGAGTATGTACATACATACATACATACATACATACATACATACATACATACATACATACACACACACATACATACATGAGTATGTAAATGCATACATACATACATGTATACATAAATGAGTATGCAAATGCATACATACATGCATACATACATGAGTATGTAAATGCATACATACATACATGCATACATACATGAGTATGTAAATGCATACATACATACAAGCATACATACATGAGTATGTAAATGCATACATACATACATACAAGCATACATACATGAGTATGTAAATGCATACATACATACATACATGCATACATACATGAGTATGTAAATGCATACATACATACATGCATACATACATGAGTATGTAAATGCATACATACATACATACATGCATACATACATGAGTATGTAAATGCATACATACATACATGAGTATCTAAATGCATACATACACACATGAGTATGTAAATGCATACACACACATACATACATACATACATACATACATACATACATACATACATACATACATACATACATACATACATACATACATACATGCATACATACATACATGAGTATGTAAATGCATACATGCATACATACATGAGTATGTAAATGCATACATACATACATACATGCATACATACATACATACATACA